>NC_090444.1:1196213636-1196851969 GCF_031143425.1 Pleurodeles waltl
AAAAATGAGTTGTGACATCACAGATCCTGCTGCCAGAGCCGGTACACATAACTGTTCCTTAAAACAAGAGAGGACTAGCTTTCCGGCACTCTTTCTTCTAAACATCTTTCTTTAGAAAAGCATAGCTAACTAGGAGGAATTTATGAGTACATGTAACACAATGATAAAAAAAACATATCTGCAGGTTGCAACACATTTGAAATTGACATATTTAAATGCTGATATATTTTCGGTAAAATATCTGCACCCAAGGATATGCTTTTCACTGGACATATTTGGTAATGGTGGCCAATGAACACGAACAGTGCGTCATGCGATGAAAACTTTATTCATCGCAGCCACAACCAAGGCCAGGAGTAACTGTCACATATCGAAGATATAGAACACTACAGGTAACCTCCACCCCCCCCCCCCCCAAACACTCCATCTCCCAACACTCTAAAGCATCTAACAACACTCTGAGGAAATGTCATGAGGACAGAAGGAATCATGATGTTAGGACAATTTCACCACAAAGGAAGAAGAGGCCAAGATTTTGAAGGAGGAATACGAAGGGGTTGATGGTGGGTGTTTGTTGCTGTGTATTATACTGAATAAAAATAAAACATCTCTTACTATATGCAAATATGATATTTCAAGTCACCTTCGAGTTCTGAGACATTAAAGAGAAACTCTGACTTTATTCTTTCTCATTCCTCTGTGTGGACACAGAAACCTTTGGTGACTTGCAGTATCCTTACAACCTACGGTAGGGGTTACTTTATTACATAGTTGCACAAATTGGTTGTTTTCAGCTACAGCGTGCCTGTACCTCCTTGTTCCTCTCTCTGTAATTTTAAAATCTGATGTACAAGTGCACTTTTTTCCCCAAAAGTTCTCTCTCTTTAATGCTTTTGTTCTCCATGTTTTCTTCTCGCTCTTCTAATTTAGCTCACCACCCCGCACCCTGATTTTTTCTCTCTCTCTCCCTGATGTGCCTTCTTTTCCTCTCTTTATCTGTCCCAACCTTCCTACCACTTTATCCCCTTGTCTTTACTCCTTTTCTAAAGCTACTGTTCCCCTACACTCCACCCTCCCCTGCCCACCCCACTTATAGTAACCCGCAACACTTCGCTCGTTTCCCAACCTCATCCTTTCGCCCCACAATCTCTGTTTTCTCTCTTTCATCCTCCTCTATTAGTTTTCTTCCCTCATCCTACTGTCTGAAAAGCCCTTACGCTTTCTCTTTCCTGCTCTCTCCCATTTTGCCTTTCCCACTGTTCAAACCCTTCCTCTCCTTCTTCCTACGTAGGTTCGTTGTCCTTGTCCCTCCCTCCACTTCCCTCCATTCCTCGATCCTCCTCTGACCCCTCCTCCTCCGTTTTCTTGCATTTCCTTTCCAGAGACTGCAGGGCGCTCTTCTCTCAACTGTGCTTGGAAGTTGTTTAACCGGCCCAGACATCAGTTCTTCTTCCCCCCACTAGGGGGCGCCTCTGCACCTTCGTACTCCTCTTGTTGGCTGTGGTGGCTCTCCGTTTGGGCACAAGTGATCCGAGACAGTTGTGAATCCGTTTTATCGGACTGTGAAAATATCTCCCCTTTCCCTTGCTAGCGGTCTAGTGGAGAAATGCAGGTTCACGGCAGTGGCTTAATGAAACTTGAGGCGGCCCCACTGCAAAGTACATGATGGAGGCCCCTCTCCCTGGCCCGCACCTTACCACCTTTGCTAAAGGTGTGGGGGGTGGGGGGGTGGGGGACCTTTGCTAAAGGTGGGTGGGGGGGGGTGTCCGGGAGCTCGCCCCTCGCAGCGCGGTTGCGCCACTGGTTCACGGGCAACACTGGAGTTGCTTCGGTCTGGAAAGGTGTTTGTGTAACCGATTTTGCACGCTTTCCAGTCCGTCCCCACAAATCCGACACCTGGATGCTTCACTAACTGATCCCAGTGCTATAATGGGAGCAAGGAAGACAGAAACGAAAACATTAACGCAAACTTCAGCTTGCCAACATAATAGCAAAAACCTACGGAAACAAAATGCAAGCAACGTTCATGTAAAAATACTTTACCTACATCTCATGCTTTCAGCCAGAACAGCGACACTGAATATACATCATATCCAATGCTTTAAATAGGCTGGTACTGTCCGGTACGGAGTACTGGCCCTTTTTTATTTTGAGAGGGAGAGTACCTGCTCTTCTCAAGAAAATGTAATAATTTTAATTATAGAGTACCGGCACTTCTCAGAAATAATCAGTTACTCTGCGACAGAGTACCTGCACCTCTATTTTTCCATTTCAAGCACTCAATCTGTAGCTAAAGTACTTTGGACAACTGCGCTGCATCTTATTTTTTATTGAAATCCCTAAATATAAAATAATAATATTAAAATTCGTTTTTCTAAGTTGTTTCCTGTGGCGTCGGGTATCCTAAAAGATTTGCCATTGCAATTAACAGCGTCCAGACGCCTAGCTGCCAGAACAATCTCTATCATCCTACACGTACGCACACATTCTTACTCTCTTTCTCATCTTTTATCTTTACTGTTCTCCCTTTATCTGTTTCTCCCTCCGTCTCCTCCTCCCTTTTTCTTTTTTCTTTTGTTAATGGGCGCTTTTCACTTCTCTCTTCTCTTTCAGGGCAATGCAGTACAAATCTGGTACGTCCAACTCAGCACCTGTGCCTTTTCACTCTTTTTCACAGAGTTCTCAAGTTGGTGTATGTCCCTAGTTTTTTTTGCAGTTTTGCTTTCTATTAACGAAGCGCCAAAGAAACCATATCCTCCAAAAAAACAAGCATTTGCAATGCAATGGGTCTTGCATTTGCTCCAGTGAGAGCTATTGGCGTTGTAAATCCCTAACAGGACTTTTCTTGCCATATAAATTGTAAATGAAAAGTAAAACAATAGTTGATGTAAATGAGCCGATTTAAAGCGTCATGGCTGCCATGAGCAGGAAGGAGAGACACAAAAGGAAAAAGAAGTTTGCTTATAGTCAAAACATATCAGTAGTCTTGCAATTATCCATGTAACAGGGTCAGTCTGCAAGGCGGTAACAAAACCTCCCCCAAGGAGGGACAAATGTAAAGCATTTACAAATGATAACAAAGGATTTTTGAAAGGCAAGCCACAAATGAGTGAAATCGATGGCCGTGCAGTGGGCGTGGTTAAAAGCCCACAATACTTACAACAGGTTATGCCGCTTGCGCGCTCTACCTAAAACCCACAGCACTGGATAAGTAACTCATGCTTGACATGGGGATCTAGGCACCGTCATTGATGTGCTCGTGTTATTCTAAGCCCAACAACATTTAGATAGTATTAAAAGTTCCTCCCCTCCTTTCATCATGTTTAGGAGCACACAAGGCAACAAGCCTTACCAAAGCATATAGGCTACGCCTATGCGAGAGCTATAGGCTTTGTCAATGTATTTTAGCCATGTTGTACAGTAAGTGACTGCTGTGCAACATGGCTGAAAGTTAGGAAAAAAGTGTTATAGTGCGGCCACCACTGACTACAAGGGGCAGTGATCCGTTTTCTTTACAAGGGATTATTCTCACCCTTCACAAAACAAATCAGGAACAAAAGACAATAACACCTTGTCCTTAAATGTAAACCAGCAAGAAATTAAATTACACATTTATGCATCAAGAGTAATTTGAGCGAAAGGTTGACAGTGCTGGGCAAAACACAAATCCAACAAAAATAAAAAAAGTAAATGATAACCACCATTCATAAACGGGTGCGAAGGCTGCATTCTACTTAAAGCGATCTAAAGTTGTCAAAAGCGAGAAGGAAATTCACTAATACACAAAAGGTAGTCAAGGAAAAGCACGTTTGTTTAATAATCTTACCTCCAAACTGAAGTTCTCCCTGTTGGCACCACATGAAGTCAATGCCAAAAAGAAAGGCCATGCAGAGCAGGGAGCGGAGTGCTGCCTGCATCTTTGTGGCATCTTGAAACCCTTTTGGGCTATTTTTAACTCTGGCAGGAGGGGACAAGCAAAGAAGGAGGAAGGATGGAGGCCTGATGGGGCAAACAACAATGGGGAGGGGCAGGGACAGACTGGACAGACACCAATACAGGAAGTGGGTGGTGGGAGGGCCAAGCAACAATGTGGGAGGGCCAAAACGGGTGCAAGTAAAAGGTAAAAAAAGTATCTCTGAAAGGGGCGAGCATTGGAAGGACACAATGGGCAAGGGAAGCTGTCCTTGGATCATGCTCCAGGGTTCAGAGCCACACACACGGAGAGGACGTGAAGTCAGCAATCACTTACCAAAGAGAAGCAAGGAAATGAGAGTGACAATAAAGCCAACCTATGGCTCTAAGCTCCCTGTAAGTAAACACAATGTCTTGCAATTAACAGTGCATATCCCGTCTCTGGCAAATCCTAAAGTACAGGGCATTAGGGGAGAGAGTGGGCAAAGTGTAAAAAAGGCAAAGGTACCCACAAGTCATACAGAAGGGCATAAATCAACAGTGCCCCCAAAACATTTAGGGCACCAGGGTGGAGCAAGAAGAGTGTTTAAGGAGGGGTTGGGAATGTGCCTTTGCCACGCAGTATTTTCCATGTAGGTAAGTACCACGCAGGTAAGTATTTGTACCTTTACCAAGCAGATACATATTTTTTATCACAAACTTTATATGTTATTTAAAAAAAAGCGATTTTAGGGTTTATAGATGGGTAGCGGTAAAAGGAGGTAAGGATGATTTTACAGTTTAGCAGTGGGTACTGGAAAAGAAGGGTAAGGGATGATTTTAGGGTGATGGGGTGGGTAGTGGTAGAAGGAAGTAAGAGCAATTCTAAGGTTGGTTTGTGGTGGAAAGGGCTGAGGGGAGGGGGATTTGAGGGTTCATGAGAGGACAGAGGTAAAGGGAGGTGCAGGTGATTTTAGGTTCCAGGGGTGGGTAGAGGTAAAGGGAGGTGAGAGTGATTTAAGTATTTAGAGGATGGGTACAGGTAAAGGGACGTAAGGGTGATTTTGGGGGTTAGGGATGGGTAAAGGTAAAGCGATTTAAGGGTAAATTTAGGGTTCAGAGGTCAGTAGAGGTAACGAAGTAAGGGTGATTTTAGGGCTCAGGAGTGGGTAGAAGTAAAGGAAAGAAGAAAGGTTGATTTTAGGGGTTAGAGGTGGGTAGATGTAAAGGGAGAGATACAGGTGATTTTAAAGTTCGGGTGGATAGAGGGAAAGGGAGGTGAGGGTGATTTTGAGGTTTAGAGTTGGGTAGAGGTAAAGGGAGTTAAGAGTGATTTAAGGGTTCAGTAGTGGGTAGAGGTAAAGGGAGGTAAGGGTGATTTGGGGGACTGGACTTGGGTAGAGGTAAAGGGAGGTAAGGATCATTTTAGGGTTCATGGATAGAGTTAAAGGACGGTAGAGATAAAGGACTGCAAGGGAGATTTTTGGGGTTTGGGGTTGGTTGTGTTGAAGGGGAGGTAATGGTGATTTTAGGGTTCATGGGAAAATAGAGGTAAAGGGAGGTGAGGGTAAATTTAGGGTTTGGGGTGTGTAGAGGTAAAAGGAGGTAAGAGGGATTTTAGGGTTCAGGGTGGGTAGAGGTAAATGGAGGTAGGGTGATTTTAGGGTTTGGGAGTGGGTAGTGGTATAGGGAGGTAAAGGTGATTTTAGGGTTCAGGGTGGGTAAAAGTGATACTGCAAAGTTCCCACTAACCTGTAATCATGTTGTCCTGCAAGCAAAAAAAAAAAAAAAAATAATCAAGTGTCCGGCATGCAAAACAAACAAACAAAAAAAGGCCACTATTCAAGCGTAAGCAGGGATGAAGAACACTAATCAAGAAATCAGTCAGTTCTTGGTCAATGCTCCAAGGAAGAAACAAACTGAGAGCCAACATGCACTCACACGTGCTCACCAATGAAAACAAGAAAATATGATTGACAAGCCAACCAGTGGTTAGAAATGGTCACACCATAAGTCTTTTTTGGTCTTTTTTTGTGCAATCGCTCTGGCCTGTTGTAATCTATCTGTGGGCTTTTAACCACGCCCACCACACTCCCATCACTATCACTCGTTCATGGGCTTGCCTCTCAAAAATCCTTTGTTATCATTGGTAAATGCTTTACGTTAGTCCCTCCTTGGTGCAGTTTTGTTACCGCCTTGGCTAGCGACCCTGTTAGATGGATAATTGCACTTTTGCCATTATGTTTGATTGTGAGCAAACTTATTTTTCCTTTTGTGCCTCTCCTTCGCGCTTACGCTCATGGCAGCCGTGACGCTTTGAATCGGCTCGCATATGTCAACTGTTTTACTTTTCATTTTTTATTTATGTGGCAAGAAAAGTCCAGTTAGAATTTACAATGCTAATAGCTCTAACTCAATCAAATGCGAGACACATTGCATTGCAAATGCTTGTTTTTTTAAGTAGCAAAAGATCTTTGCAATAGACAGAGCATAAGCTGTCTCAGGTGAGATCTAAAAAGCTGTGGGGTCGGAAAGGCAAAAGGTACATGGGAAAAGTTCAACAGGGTGAGTATAAAGTGTAGTTGGTGATCTAATCAGTGTTTTGTATTTGATGTGAATTTGTTTAGGAAACAACACTTTAAAAGGACTTTTTACAGTGCATTGCTAAGGTTGATTTAAACTTCTCATCCAACACAACTGGATGTCTTCTGTCTTGGAGCTTAAATTAAAACAAAATGCCATCATGTTTGATGCCTACACAGGCATGCATGCTTATGCTACGACCACTGTAGTGTCAAGATGCACATGTGCATGTTTGATGATGCATGGATACAAATGTATCTTTGCACTTTTCTTTTCTTTTTTTTTGTCAGTGCTGTTTAGCATCGGCCATAAACTTGTGTTTTTTTTGCATTCCTAGAAAAGCAATAGCAAAGCATTTACCTTTTCATTGGCAAACCAAAAATGCGAGACCCACTGCCCTTGCAAAGCTTGTTAACTGCTGCACTGATTTTGTTTTTAACAATGTTGACGGGGATGGAGACTTTTTTTAACGTGTCGGGGGAGTTTTAAAGCCACCTCCATGCTACATTCTCTTTGGGCAGGCGACACTGCATTTCCCCCTTTACATATTATGCTTCCAGAGAAGAAATTAATTAAAAGAAATAGATGATTAAAAAGTAATGAGTTGAATAAAAAATTATCTGGGCTCATTTTCTGATTATGTTAATTGTTAAAAACCCTTCAATCACGCAGTCGCAGTCAATGGGCTGTAATGTGAAATTAGTGGGCTCTTGATAACTTGCAGTCCGGAATAATTCTGCCGCTTCAGTCATCACTCCTAATAACAAGTGTGAGACCGAGCACTGATATTTTACATGATTTCGCCGTAGCCCTCCCCCCATAATAAATGGGGGGGGGGCTATTTCCTTTGTCATGTCGCTTCTTGGGCATTGAAGCCACTTCCAGTCGGTGCTTTTCGCGTGCACACACACATTCACAGACACACACACACACGAGTCATGCCAACCAATGAAAAATACATTTATCTTAAAATACTTATCATTTGGAACAAATATGCTAAAAAAGTTGCAGCCTGGCCAATGTGAGAAAATACTGTCTATTTTCTCATAGACTGCAAGTTACAAGGATTTTACATACGAAAATACCTATACTAATAGCCACGAGGCAAACCTTTGTTTTTAAATACTACACACGATAACGCCATGACAAAACATATCTGCAGTTTTGCAGAGAGTGCTTTGCTGCTTCCTACCTTTGTTGAGCAACTGGAAGTGCATCATGACCCACTTCTGGGTTTTTCTACATGAGGCGCGGCCCCTTATTACACTCTAAAATCAAGATATAAAGCATATTACAATCTGCGCACATATAGGTTACACAGTCACCAAAGCAACTGTGGAGTTATGGTTGAGATTCACTTTCCATAAAAAAGGCCTTTTTTATCTACCAACAACTTTTGAGCCTTTAGATAAATTTGAACACATTTCGGCACTCAGTTCATCCAGCTAAAATTAGGCCTGCCATGTTTTTTATCAGACCTGTTTGGCGAGAGGAAGTTAACGAGAGAAGTGAAGTATGCTAAACTTTTCATCAAAGTATAGCTTTCCTCAAAAAGTGTTTTTTGTTGTTGTTTAGGGTAAATCTATTCCGTTTAAAAAATAATAATATTACAAAAAGGTATGGCAGGCTTTGAAGAGTCAATACTGTATACCTTTTTCAGTTGAGTCTGTGGACAATGATGGGGACCACTGGCAATTTGGGCCCACTGGTGCACATGGCTTAAGGCCTTCTGCAATGGGCTCAATTGGTTAGGGGCTGGCACATGTCCTGTGACCAAAGCCCACTGTGCACAGTTGAAGGTTGGGGGCATTAGGCTCAGAGGCACAAGTGGACTTGGTTACACGGGGCTGATGAAGGACCTGTGAACTTACCTGGGTATCGCCTGGCTCCTTCTGCCATCCACGGCTCCTCTGCTGGTGTGGCACCTGTTGAAACAAGGAAACAGCAAAACACTTCAGGTGTAAGCATGGGAAAAGAAAGAGGACAGGTGGGGGCACGCAGCTCGAGGGAAGGCGTGATGCTCTGATCTATGTCTCCTATTTTAAAGTGCAGACTGGCAGGCGTAGATGGGGAGAGAACATGGAAGACACCGCAGGACAGGAAAACACTAAAGAATACAGCCCGAAAGAATTAGGGATACTGCCAGAGTGCTAGATGAGGGAAGCCTCAAGTCTGAGGCCTGGTCAACATGGGAGAAGCTGTTAAGCAGACCCAGCAGTCCCCACCAAGTGGCCGAGAACCGCTACCAGAGGGAAGCAGAAGGCCCTGAGGCCTCTCCTCATTCTAGACCTGCCACGGTCCGAGGAGGGATTGCAGCTTGTCAGGTGGGTGGCCTGAGGAGAAGGCAATTACGCACTTAACCCTAACACTCTCAAATCCCAGTGACCTTGTTCTCCTAAGAGGTACGGGGAGGGAGGGGGAAGAAGGTGAGTGGAACCCTAATTTGAGGGCGGTGACAATGGGTGGGTTTAATAGACTCATTTGTTTTTAGTTCCAGAGCTCATAACAGGAGGTCAAGGGAAGTGGACCTTATCTAGTGATGTGTTTTCTTTTGAGTGTGATTTCGTTGCTGCTTTTATTATTTGTAGTCAATATCTCAAAAACTTGTGTTCCACTAGACCAGTGGTTCTTAACCTTTTGACTTCTGTGGAACCCCACTTTATCATTTTTGGAACCCAGTGACCCCCACTAAATCATTATTGGAAACCACAGACGGCTACTGAGTCATTAGTGGAAGCCAGGGATGCAGACCTAAACATTGTTGATGAGTTGTACCACAAAACAATAAACAAAGAAATACAGAAACAAGCATTCCAAATACACATACACACATGATAGCACATTTTATTTAATTTGCAAATATAAAGAAACAATAATTTTAATAGGAAGGTTGGACATTTTCTAAATTCAACATAAACCACACATAATCCATATTACACTCTGTTTGAATCACCTGCACTGCTCCCACAAATTAATTCGAGGATACTAATTTAATTTTAGCTTCCAATTTCAAATTCCTTGACATTTACAGTGTGCTTTAAAATTTGTAGTTGTACATTTAGCTACTTTAGTTATATACACTGTATTAATCTGTTAATATTATTTAATTTTCCAAGCAGTTACGGACCCCCTAAGGAGGCTTTACGGACCCCAGGGGTCCCCGCGCCACAGGTTGGGAACCACTGCACTATACCCAAAGTATAAGGGTGTTATTTGCTGATTTGCTGTTAAGGTAAGGATTTGAGGAAAACCAGGATAATTTCTGTACCCTGGATGGCACCTAGTTGGCTGCCTGAGCTCACAAGGCAGTACATGAAACACCTGAAGAATAAAGTGAGTAAAGAAGAGAGAGAGGCAAAATGTGATACCTTAAGGTATTTATTTGTGACATAAAATTTGGGGTTATTGAGTAATACCCCCCTTTTTTTTTTACTACTGATGGCCCACAGGTGACTCTTAGACCCCCTTCCTCTGGACCGGGCACCTAAGGGAAGAGAAAAGGACTAGTGGATATCGGCATCCCTTCTCCTCCAGTCAATCCTACTCAAGACTGTGCACAAATTCTGAGTCAATGATTGTTTTGCACCAAATGAAAGTACCTCACTGCACCACTCCACTATGTATCTACCCTAGAATCTTTGAACCCACCTAACAGCCTGGCAAGAAGCTAGAATGTGAAGTGAGCGCCCCAAAAGTCTATGCAGAAGGATCAGTGGCATGTCTTGAAGCTGGTACAGGCCTTGGGCTTGAAGCCCACTGCTCATGGCCAAAGCAATGCGCAGTGGCCCTGTGGGCACAAGGGCTGGTGCAGGACGGGTTGCAGCCAGAGGTTTTACATAAAGCCTGCTGTAAATGGCTATAGGCATTGTGCAGCTGACAAATAAGCACAGGTGCTGGAGCATGCACTCGCCACACATAAGGCTCTGCATCCAGACTATGCTGAGAAGTACATGAGGCAAAACGTAGCAGCCTGTTGGCTTTACTGGGTTTACTGGTGTTGTGTGTTATTTGTCTCAGATTCCCAGATCCTCAAGCGCCCCCTATTGCTCAAGTTTTACTTTGGGTGTCATGTCATGAACTTCCCAGTTTCATGGTGGCACGCCTGGTTAGGTCTCCTCAGCCCAAGGGGATAATACTTGTAGGAGTCCCCTTTGGAGAAAAGGAAAATAGACAGGTGTCTCGCACTCTTCTCTATGACAAATTTGGTTCATTCTGATTCACAGTCTTATAAGTCAGTTAATCCTTCCAGAGTAACTCTGATCTGCCGAAGGTATATACTTATATGACCCTCACTCCTTCCCCTGGAAACAGTAGACACAACAGCTGTTGGTACTTTACAATAGATTATTATGCAGTCAGCACATACATATTGTGGGCCTGCTTATGAGATGGGCAGTTGAACCGCCACAACTCCCATACAGCGGTGGTGAGGCAGCCGTCAAGCCAAAGCAGACAGTGCACATTCCAAGGGTGCTGGCAGGGGGGCCCCTCCACTGCTCACGATATGGTCGTAGGCAGTGCTGGGCCCCCCCTATGGCTCCTAATACTGTCTTTCCCCCAGCCTTTTCATGGCAGGGACCCCGCCATGGAAAGCCTGGCGGAAAGCAAAGCCGTGATCTGCATGGCGGTGTTGAGCTCGGCACCGCTGTGGGCCGTGGCTGACCACGACTTTGACCACTGCCAACCCATCAGGATCCCTGATCCCAGCAGAGACGGCTGTCTCCTAGCGATCCTACCGCCAGGATCGTAATCTGGTGGTCGAACTGCCAGAACTGCGACGGTCCGACCGCCACCCTGGGTTTGGCGGTCTGGGGACCGCTATACCCATAATAAGGTCCTATGTATCAGAATGATGCTAATTATTACAGTGACCTCAACAGATGTTATATAAATCAAAATTAATATACAAAAAAACAAAAAGCATTTATACATTGTACATCTCTACTTCCACATATAGAGTAGTCTAATCTACTAAACACCCTTGTACATATATATTATCAACCTTATGGTTATTGTTTTGGCTGATCTATTAGTAATCTCCATACCAATTATATGGCAGATACGTAACTATTGCTGCATTCCTTTGAAAGCTGTCAGGCCTGTAGTCAGGTACTGGTGCTCCAGAATGTCATGTCTATCAACCAGTCCTGTGTCTGACACCCCTAAGTTCCCAGGGCTCTGTATATTTGCCTTCTCAATGGTTCTCTATGGAGAGAAGAGGGTATGCTTCTGTGCACCCTCTCCTATCTGCCTGGAGAATGCCTCTGTTGGAGACACTCTCAAAAGGCAAGCAAGTGTAACCAATTTTGCTTCCTCCTTCTTTCCAAGCATGTCCCACCCAAGGCCAGACCACCTAACAGTACAAATCACTATACTCAGTTCTTCGTACCAGAGAATATGATAAGATTATTTTCTGCTGTGTTTGTGTTATTTCTGTCAACCTTCAGCTAAAATAATAGGGCAATCCTGCACACACTGATAGCTAACATCAATGTTTAGAAAATCAGTTTTCTAGGCCCTAAAATTTACATATACACTCTCTAATAAGTTAGTCCCCTTCCTATTACATACTATCAGGCCTGTTGTTGTATGTAGCATGGATGTATTACTCAGAAGGCCCTGCCACAAATGCAGTGGCGGCTCCTCCACTATGGCGGAGGAGCATCGCCCCCCCACCAGCAGCAACCACTGCAAATACTTTAACAAGGAAAGGATAATAAACTAAGTTTATCATCTTTTCCTTGTTAAAAGGGCGGGGCATGTGGGATGACAAGCACTGAGGGGAGAGCACTGTGCACTTCCTTCAGAGCGCATGTGTGTTTGGCCGTCCGTCTCGGGGTGGCCAAACGCACATGTGCAGTGTGCTCTCTCCAGCCCGGCACTGTGTTGCCAGGCTGGAGAGAGCCGGCACATGCTCCCAGTCTGCCTGGGAGTGCCCTGGCTGGGCGCTCCCAGCCAATCCTAATGCTGCTCTGAGCAGCGTCAGGATTGGCCGCAGGGCAGGCTGGGAGGCTGTGCCTGCCTCCCCTGGTGCGGAGACGGAGCATCAGCGGTGCAGAGGTTTTTAAAAAAGTTTTTTTTAATGTTATTAATGTCCACCCCTTCCCCTCACGCTGCCCCACCCCCCCATGACCCCTGCTAGCCGCAACCGCACGTATGACAGTGGCATGGTGCAGGTGCAGGGCCATGGTCTAATCCAGGATCTGCACCCAGAGCCTCTTGTGCATGGTTGAAGGACATGTACAATGGTTTTGGTGCCTGTTGGGTTGATGCAGGGCCTAGCCACAGCCCTGGCCATCTGCCCAGAACCCAAAGTCCATGGGCTGAAGAACTGGCTGCACGGGGGCTGAGGTAGTGCATGGCTGCTGGCTAAACCCTGTGCATAAGCTCTGCTATGTGTAGACTGCAAAGGAAGTAGGGTGAAGGGTCTGTCCGCAAGCCACACCCTTCACCAGCCTCCACTGTGCATGGCCGCAGTACTTGAACAGCAGACATTCACTGCATAGAGGAATGGGCATAGTGAACTATAAACATTGGGGAAATTGATGTAATATATCCTCAAACATTTTAAAAACAAAGATAATTAAAAATTAACGGTAATTTATACTTATCATAGCTCCCATCCTAATGATATTAGAAATTCACTGGAAAAAAAACAAACGTGACATTATTGACCCAAAGCAAAGCCAGTAGGTGGAAATGTGCTACTTATCATATACTACAGAAGTCATTACTCGTTTCTCTGCAATGTACTACTAGTGCATAAATATCTTAAATTTGCCTTTATGGTATGCAAAGCACAAATCATAATTGACACCCTGCCAGGCTCAGCACACTCCTTTATGGAAGGCACTTGAAAAGAACCTGCCAAAAAAGAGCAAAACATGGCAAAGACGCCATTTGTCTTATGCGTTGTGAGTTGCATATCATAACACTGCATTTCTTTGGTTTTTAATTTTTTGCTTGCTGAACTACATTGAGGGCCATAGTTATACTTTTTGACGCAAAACTGCACCGGCGCAGTTTTGGATCAAAAATAGTACTGCCGGCTAACGCCATTTTGGTGCGCCGTGCGGGCGTCAAATTTATACTTTGACGCACGGCGGCACAAACCACAGGTGGGAGTCATTATTTTTGACGCACACCGCAGCGTCAAGTCGTAAAGCAAAACGACGTTAACGCACCGGAAATGACTGTGGGTCGATTTACGACCCCGCAAACCGGATATGCGCAGTTTTTTGACACAATAGCGTAAAAAAAAACGCAAACACTGCCATTTCACCAGAGGAGAGCCAAAATGGATCCCAGATGCCACTACAGACCCCAGGAAGATGACAGCAGACCAGGAACCAGCCAGGAGGACCCACACAAGAACCAGGACACTTTTAAGAAGAAAATAAAGTGTTGCTTCAGTGCAGAGGAGCAGGAAATTCTGGTTAAAGAGGTGACGGAACACCAGCACCCACTGTTCGTCACCTCAAAGTTGCCAGTCAGTAGGAGAGAGGCAATTTGGCAACAAATTGTTGACAAAATTAGCAGTGTGGCTGAAGTACGCAGAACTTTCATCGAGTGCAAGAAACGCTGGCATGACTGCAAGCGCAGGACCAAGGAAAAGATGGCCAGGAACAGGAAGGCAGCACTGCAGACTGGAGGTGGGAGTCCAGCACACCAGGAGGCCCTGGACCACATGGAGGAGATGGTCGCAGCCGTCATCCCTGAGGACATCGTCACAGGGATTCAAGGACAGGACAGCGCAGATTACCAGGACACAAAACACATGCAGGGTAAGTCGCATGGGGAATTATAATGCAATAATGTCAACTGTGAGCAGGGGGGGGATAGTGACCACAAAATGCATGGAAGTCATCTTATACATTGAGTGGCATGGGTAAAGGGGCACGGCAGGGGGGCATGGCCCGTTCTGAGAAGACCTGGGGCACACCATTACACAACACCAACAACAGTCCCATGAGGGCATGTTGTCATGCCAACGATGGAGCAAAGGTAAAGCCACGCCAGGAGGGAAGGCCACAACGTCAAACTGACATCCCGGCACATGTCAGCCACCATACCCCCTACATTAACTAGGGCCCTATTAACAACCTCTAGCCATACCGACAACTGGAATGTAACTGCGACAACAGTTGCCACTACCACCTCCGCTCTGTGTGCAGCTCAAGTAGCCAATGGCAGTCACCTCCCCATGGATCACACACACCTAAATTAGGGGGTGAGGATGACAACTTCAACAATCCCCAGAAACAAGACAAAGGCCCCAGTACTGTCAAATGTCAATGCCCATAGTTGTCGCAAACATCAGCCAATGTAAACATCAATAGGAGCTACACAGCACTAAGCACACACCCATGCTGCGTATGTCAGGGTCCATCCTGTGCCTGGGTAACAATGTAACATCCCAAATGTCAAACTGCTCAGACAACAGCATTGAGGGGGGGACACATGTAACTGGTCACTGAAATACACCTGCACAGTCAGAGGAGGAAATAGGACACTGATACGACTATCAGGGCAATCCAATGTAACACACATTCCCTAACATCAGCAGTACACATTACCAATGTCAACATCCATATCGGATCATAACATTGCTATGCATAGGATATGCCACATGTCAAATACATTTAAGTGGATGTGAAAGATCAGAGATTGGGGCAGGTCCAGATTCTTAAGTGTGCTGCCAGGGCCATTAGAACACCCACAGCCAGTGAAAGGTCTCACCATGAGAATAGATGTAGACGGAGGCTTGAGTAGTACAAGAAGGTGGCAATTCTCTATTTGTCCTAAACCAACACCTAGAGGCGATGATGCTGACAAGTCTAATAACTCAATAACATACATGTGACATGCAGGTGGGCCATAGGCCTGGAAGAATGCCCATCTGAAGGACTGGAGCAATTAACACGAAACAAGATCACAAAGTGAATTCATCACAAGGCAGGCACGTCACATCAAAATTGCCACAACACAGACACACTAATTGTACCCTGTTTCATTGCAGAGGAAGATGGATCTCCTGCCGATATGCCTGTCCCAGATTACCCTGATGACATGGATGACGAGCCGATAAACATTCCCCAGGAGACTATCCAAAAGGTCCTTGAAACCCTCCAGACCCCACCTTCAGTCACAAGGATGAGCACAGAACAAGCAGCCATCACGGAGGATCCACCCACCACCCCAATTGTAAGAACTGCCAGCTCCAATACAGCTGAGGACTCTGATGACACTGGCACCAGCTTTGAGAGAACTGTAGTGGGAGTACAGCGGAAGCTGGCCAAGGAGGTGCGGGTGGGGATGCAAACTATGGCACCCAGCCTTGAGAGGATGCGTTCGTACATGATGTCATCTGCAGATCAGGCAGCAGCTATGCAAGCCCTAACATCTAACTTGCAGGAACTGCAGAAACCCAGAAGGAAATCAGCACAGCTGTAATACAGTTGACCCAACACCTACAACAGCAATCCTGTCAACGCGTGCACGAATGCAACATTGAACCCCTCAGGGCCGACCTGGCTGCCTACCATCATGATGTGGCTGCTATTCTCAAGAACCAGCAGATACTCCTTGCTGCAGTACTGCCCTTAAGACACAGGGCGCAGCGACCAGGATGTCTGACTCCACGTCTTCTAACACTGAGGTGTGTGTTGCCCCTTCACCACCAACAACAACAAGGACAGAGGAGGCAACACACACAGCAGAAGAAGAAGACATGGAACAGATCACATTCACAAGGAAAATGACCCGGAAGCACTAGTCCCTGCCACATGGCCAACTATTACCAAGGCCCTGCGCTTTGTAACTTGCCAGTCTTGCAACAACTGTACTGAAGCACTGTTCTGCAAACCACTGTATGTCTTGTCACCCAGCCCAGTGATTGTCTCTCTCCTACTCATTGGCAAATTCTGTCCCTCTGCACTGTCTGAAACATTACCCAGCATGTCAACAGCATTTTGGTAAACCCTTGTGTTGGATCACAATGTAAGATGTCACTATAATGGACTCACAATCATGGAGAATGTACAGATAGCACTACAGCACTTTTCAATAAATAGCACTTACACAACAAATCTGTCTCTGGGTAATGTGACATATCAACTGTGCAGTAGATAACTGAAATGTGCCTACTGTCAAATCACGTAGCTTGTCAATACAACTGTCCTGATATTATGTAGTCAGAGAAATCTGCACATAAACCATGATTGCATCATACTCTGCCCATCCTGAGGGACATATCTGATGAAGTGAGAAACCATACACCATCATGCTGTGTTGGACAGAAGAATGCTTCCTCAGGGGATATCTAAGTCATCAAATAGTGGCCGCAAAATGTAGTCAACATGCAAAAATAACACATATAACAGTGCACACTAATCTAAGCAAACAGTACAAAAACTGCATAAATGAAGGTGTCTGAGTTTACATACAAATAGGTAATCATGCTGAACTGTGTCACAAATCATGTATGAGAGTCATGAAGACAAGAATACAAGAGTGCCAATGAGAAATCATCTTATAAGGGTGTCCTTGATCATCACACTGCAGTCAGACCTAAAACTGTTTCCCCAATACCAAGTCTGGAAGCACTGTTTGTGACGTAGAAAACACACTTATCAACAGAAACACATTTTCATCCATATTAACTGTGATTGGTTGTTGCAACGAAGGGTCGACACTTTGCAAGGTAGCTCTGGGCTAGCTGCCAATCATACAGCTCAGTTGGGATTTGTTTGTAGCATAGGACACAAATGTAATAGTACAAGATTTATGTACACTGAATCCAAACCCACGATCAAGTACCATGCAACACATACTATTAACGGTTAACCAAATATTTATTAGATACTAATCACAAAAGAGGAAAAAATCTTACCTACCCTAATCTACCCTGACTACTCATTACCCACAACTGTCCCAAACTAACCTAAGCTACACTTACTTATCACATGTAACGAAACGTTCTAAACATCTACCCCTTACCCCCCTTATGAGACGGGACACATGGAGGACAACACATACTAACCTAAACACATACTATACTATCCTATACTATCCTAAACAAATATATATTTTTTTGTATTATTTTTTTTTAACACACAAGAACCCCAACATAGCCCCCCACCCACCCACAGACTTCAGAAGTACAAATATAAAGAATCTGGACCCCCCACCCACTAACACTAACTAAACTAACAGCCTATAGTAACCTAACACTAAGCCCCCTAAGCCCACTAACTATAAGAACAAGGAAAGAAGAGGGAGGGGAGGGAATCATGTCCATCAAAAAATGTCTAGAGGTTGGTCCCTCCAGAGGGTCCTCTTGATAGACTTAACACGCCGGTTAATTTGGCGCACATCCCGGCTCAGGTGGCTCAACTTGCGCAGCACACGGTCCATCTTACGTTCCATGTTGTGGAAGGCTGCAGGGTCAACAGATGGAGCTGTGGCAGTCTGGGTACCTGTGGAGGAGGTCTGTGTGTGTGTGGTGCCAGGCCCAGTGGGCTGCCCTGCACCGGTAGCAATGCTGGGGCCTGGAAGTCCAGCAGATGTAGGACCAACAGTCCCAGCTGTGGGTGTGGCCACCTGGCTTGAATTGGTGGTTGTGCTGGTGGTGGCTGTGGTGGGCAAAGTAGGGCCACCCTGTGGAAAGGCTCTCCATGCCCCGGAGGCCCGTTCATGGTGATATCTCCGGGCCATCCTCCTGAACCCCTACTCCACCAGCAGGATGTGCTGGTATCTCATGGCCCGGCGCTGGAATTCACAGACCTGGTCTGGAGTCATGTGTGCAGCTGTGAAGACAAATGCAGATATTCTACATTAGTAACTGCATTGTGTGAAATGGCACAAGAAGTTAATCAGACAATACATCTACTGTACTTGTAACAGCTCATATCACAATACAGATCATTGAATGTCCCTGAGGAAGTACATGGCAGGCCAGCCTACAAAGGTCACATCACACATAGCACATCCATAACCTACAAGGTGGGTAACAACTGGCTTTGACTTGTAATCTGAGTTCTGCCAGTTATCAGCTAAGAATCATGCTGCATATCCTCTGCCAAGACCTGGGCTACAAATGTCAGTGTATGGAAAGCAAAACTAAAGCCACATTGTCTGCAAGTTGTAACTGGACTTGCCAGTATAGTACCAAGTGCCAAACCTGAGTGTGTATACTAGGTTCCAACCAGTCACTTATTCACATGTATGTATATCATACTGGTAGTATCAGTACTTGGTACCCCACTCACAAACCCATGGCCGCGTTTGAGGGTGGGGGGGTGGATAAACAACTATCAATTTCCAACAACATGTACACCGAGGAGTGTATAGAAAACTCCACACGTGTTTGGCTCTACACACACCCCACAGGTAAGGTCTATCAACAATTAGGAGTCAGCAAACCCTAGACCAATCATAGGGCCACACATGTCAGGAAATGCATAACTTGGTACACAACATATACTTACACTAAGGCCTGACTTACATCAGACACACAGTTGCAAGAACAACCATGATCATGAATTGCATGCACACCTAGGCCATTGCACTCAAGTTCCACATACTTGTAGCACTACATGTGGAAGTACATGCTGCTAGGAGGTTCTACCTACTGTTTCATAATCACGTTGGTAAATAGGGAAGCAGATGTCTATTGGCAAGCTATTTGCTGTAGCAATCTTGGAGAATGTGGGTCTAACAGGCTGACTAAATCGGAGCTGACTTCCAGTGTGACTCTTGTTGATACAAGTGTCATCCACATGACTAACCCCTGTACTCACAGTGGGGCCTACAGGAATGGCCTACAAGCCCTACATAATACCATTGGATACGCATTGGCCAACTCAAAACGTGAGAAACTGAATTCCCACTCATGGAACAAGAGAAATGATAGCCCAACGCATCACACCTTGCTATGCGTTCAACACACACGAGTCCATAACCAGCAAACACAACACATAACAGACATATCAACACTTACTGGAGTGGTCGGGGTCGTCAAATGTCGCCACCTCTCCCACACAGTGTATAGTGACGGTCCACCTGTAAGGTATGGAAGGAAGAAATGTGCTCAAAATCTGTGCACAGCGCAACAATTTCATAAACATATACAATGTGTAGGCTGAATAAGGAAATGGCAGCCATTCAGACATGATGGTACTGCATCTGATATATCACGGCCAACTTGGACATAGCATGGGTCTCCTGTGACAGTAACACACACATCTGCACACATACATTGGCCCTAACTATCATGTGGTTGCAAACATGCCCCGTAATTGGTGACCAGAAAAAAATATGGAGTGTAATCGTCTCATCATGTACATCCAAGATAAACATCCAAAGCCTGGTTACTTGAGGACTGCATTACCAGTGAAACATGCCTTGTGGCCATGACACATTAATGACACATAGGTACAATGTACAGAGGGAGGGGCAGGGACATTTCTAAGCCCCCCTGTTGTTACATTTGATTCAATTGATGTGGCCCAGCTATGGTGATTTGCACCAACCATGGAGATGTGAAGCCATGTGCATACACTTGGACTGCCATCCATATTTGGAATGTGGCACAACTAACTCCAAGAAACATTCTAAGATGTTAGCTGAGGGCACCTTACACCTTTTCACGATGTTTTCAAATCCATATCTGACATGTATCCAAAAAGATCAAGGAACACAATAATCCCAAACATTAATAGTACTTCCATGAACGCTTTCCTTCCACACTCAACAGATTCACATGAGACATATGTCTGAGCCACTTTGCTATTATCAATTGACATGAAGGCAGCACTAATTTTCACCATAATGTAGTGATTCTAGAGTCAGTCTAGCTACTGCGTCAACAAAGTTAGCCAATATGTTGGTACATCTTTACTTCTCTGTCAATAGTACCCTATATAGACATGATTGGCTCCTATTTAGTTTGGTTGTCTGACAAAAAGGCCGCACCAATTTACTTCATGGAAAAGTATCCTGTAAGTTTGCTGAGCACGTGCTACCTGACAGCTAGCAATTGTGATCCTTGCCATAGTGCATCAATTATCCCTTTATGTTTCCCCAGCATTACACACAGTCAGCAAGTTAGCTGGCAGACATAGTACAAATCCTCTTATGTCACTACAGAGCATTTAATCATGCACATTTACATGATTAGTACTCACCAACAGTGCCACCAATTACGATTCCCAGGTGGTCCAAGAGATCCTGCTCCCTGGAGATGAGGTCAGCCCACCGGTGCTTCAGCTGGTGGTCACTCCTCTGGCTGGCATACACACGCTGCAGGTGATGCAGCACCTTTCCCCACCGGATTCTGCGCGCCTCTGTTGGATACCCCTGTATCACCCTGCCCCCTGCCTGGATCATGAGTGGCAAGAAATGGCACACAAGCCATATGAACCCCCCCAACTCCTCTTCACCCATCCTGCCAAGACGTGGCCTACCAGACATACTGGAAAAGTGAAAGGGAATAGGGGTAAAAGAAATAGAAAGGAGAAAAGGGGGAAAGTAGGGGTACAAATACAGATGAAAAGTAAACTTAACCACTAAAAGAGCCCAACTATCCCCAAACTAACACTACCCACATCAGACTCCCACAAACAACAAAAACACAAGATAAATGGACAAATGTAGACAAAACACAGTAGTACAGTATACAGCAACACTATTTAATTCACAAATGGACTTTACAGATAGCACACAGGACAAAAAAGCACACAATCTCAGGACACCACTCTCTACACAGCCACACAGTCTAGAAGGATCATAGACTGCAAAGTGAAAGTGAAAGTACACCCACTGTACATGATCTGTAAACAGGATATCCTATTACATCACTTCCTGTATGAAACTTCCCGCCCTTTTTCGCGTTATGCGTCATTTTTTGTCTACCAAAACTGTATTTGTGTCATTTTTTTTGACGCACAGGAGTGAAAATTAGCCCGCATCCACATAATAGTACATGGCCTGTACAAATATCTGGATGCGGGCTAATTTTCACTCCTGTGCGTCAAAAGAAATGACGCAAGTACAGTTTTGGAAGACAAAAAATTATGCATAACGCTAGGAACGTCAAAATTTCAGTGCATTAACTGGTTTTGGGCAATTTTTCTTGTTTTTTTGTTATGTTACATTTGGGACACATCAGAGATAGGCTGATTGAAGACACTATGGTGTTGATGGTGTATGTTCACATGTGTGACATCATACTGCAGCGGACCATGATCCGCTACTCCCTTCACAGTATTTTTACGGTTGGCTGGCAGAATAGTTGGTCATAAGTGTGGCCTACATATATGTGTTGCACAAATTGTGCATGTTTGGCATAAGGAGAGGATAGAAATGTGACGCACATATGTACAATACCTAAATGCCTTTGGCTCAAAGTGTGTGCTTTGGCAACTAATGTATTTGTTGACCAAGTGTGTGTGTATGAATGTGACGTCCATGTGTCCAATCCTTAGATGCAAGTCATTGTGGAAATGATAGAGGGCATGTGTTAGTCATACATGTAGCAACATCCGTAATGTGGACTTGCAAGATTTAGGGTAACGTAGACACCACATGTGACATAGCATGCACCAGATAGATGGGAGACGCTTGTTCATGTCAATGGTCCACATTTTCAACATCCTATGTCCTAGAGTATTGGTAACAGCTTCCTAGGCACTAGTTGGTGAATCCCACAGTGAGTCATACACATGAATTGAGGAAGTGGGTACCATGTTGTTTGCACAGACAGACAAGGGTGACTCTCAAATGTATGATGACACCACAGTTGAGGCCATAGAAGTGAGCCCCAACTATCAAGTGGCTGTGGTGGACCAGCATACAAGACAGCACGTGTCCACGTATTTCCAGTGATCAAATGCACATAGGTGTCTTGTTCATGTGTGTGGTCCAAATATGATCCTGTATATTGTTTGGGGTGTAATTTGTCACAGTTCGGTCCAGGACTCATCATGATTCAGTGGCAGCTATTCCTGTATCTCCTGAGTATCCTTGGTTGATCAATGTGAGTTAAGTGGATGTGGACATGTGAACCTACATGTGGATGGTCCCACCCTGTCACTAAAGACGTGTAATGAGACAGTCAACAGGGCAACCTTGGTGTGCTGAGTGAGATAATGTCTCAGGTGTCATGTTCCGGCAGGTGTAATTACAACATTTGTACACAGGTTAGCCCCTGCAATTCCCACTGCATCTGGGAACATCATAGCCTCTGTGCTGATTATTCTGGCAGCTATTCACCACACACGGCCCATCAATATGTTGTGAGCACTGTGATTCTGTGTGTGAACTGTCATGGTCCTGACATGTGTGTGTTTTTCATGGACATTATCAGAGGTTGCTGGTTGTGCTGAAAGCCCCATACCCAATCCCTGGGACACTGTCACACTTTGTCATTCATGCATAAATGAGACCCAGACAAGGGATGGGCCATGAATTTAGCTTTTCCCAGAGGATTTTACTCAAATGGTACAGTTAAAAGGCAGATGATGCTATACAATGTATTTGTGTATGCATTGAAGAAGCCCATGCCCAATACCTCCTGATGAATGAGAGGTTTGCTGACGCAAGTGTGGTACATATGTAGACACAGGGATACTTTAGTGTGACGTACAGACAGATGACAGTCCGGCTGACTGAATGCAGGGTGATTCAGGATCCAGCAATTTGACAAGTTACATAATCAGTGGTCTGACTCAGACTGTTTGGAGGACAAACTAGACAGTTGACATGTGAAACTGTGTATGTCCTGTGTTTTTGAAGGTGACAAACGAACCCAAGGGCTGTGTTACACAGCTTAATTAGTATCAATGCTCAACGGTGTAATTGACTAAATGGCAACTCCTATTCTGTTCCAGGCATCAGCAGGGGCAGTGCTTTTTGAAATGGGTGGTGTGCTTGGAGGTGATCACAGGTGTGGGATGCATTTGTTTCTCACCAGTCCTGTAGGTGAGATTTGCATTCTAAGAGCCAACAGACATTTTCACACGGGAAGCAATCTACAGGTGCTAACAGGGCTTTGAAACTAGAAGACAGTGTATAAATTAACCTGACGTCCATGCAGTCAGATGTACTATGACAATGGCACAGCATAGGAAAGGGTGTAGCACACTGGATTGCTAATGTTGGTCTGTGTGTGTAGAGGGGGGAATATCAGGGTACACATCTTAGTATTCCAGGGACCTCTTCCGACAGGTGGGTTGTGACCAGGTGCATGGGTGTGTCAGGAGTTAGGAAATGGGCTGACATGTACATGGAATGTCATGTGTGCAATGCTGCTCATATGTGTGGCACTTGCATTATGTTCTGCTTCTATGGTAATCTGGTCACAGATAATCCTTGCAAATATTGGATGCAGTTGGACTTACTGCTGTCAAGGGTCTGGTCAGACATTCCTGTTACTGATGCAAAAGCACATCGACTGCCTCATGTATGAGGCTTGTTTTCCCCTTATTGAGTGATGGTGTCTTAGTTGTGTGCCATATGCTGCGTTGGACCTTGATTTCAACATGTATGTGTGAAATATGTGTGGTCCTCTGCTATTGGCCTTCAAAGGAGAAATGTACATGATATATGTCATTAACAGTGTGTGTATGTGACCATTGTATGTTAGGCATCACATTAGCTCTGGGATGTTCAGTGTCCTAATCAGTATCTCAGCAATGATCCATGAGGCAACACTCTTATTCTGATAAGTAGAGATGAAGGTGTGCAAAAATTAATATCCAGACCATGATATGGTGATTATTATAGGTGTTTATTTAAATTAGTTAACTAAAGTGGTGAAGGTGATTATATTTAAAAGAAATTGTTGACGATATGTTGACGCCTGCGTATACCAGCGGCCGTGTTCTGTAGCTCCCCCTCATGTTGCAGGCCAGCATCCTCCTCTTCAGGCATGTGTGGCTCTGGTTCCAGGAGGGGAATGTTCCTTTTGATGCAAATGTTGTGCAATATTGCGCATGTTAGGATGATCCTACAGACCATCTCCGGCGAATATAGGAGGCTACCACCAGTGATGTTGAGGCACCGGAACCTTGACTTGTGGATGCCAAAGGTCCTCTCAACAATGCTGTGTGTCCTCCTATTTGCGTCGTTGTAGGCACGCTCTGCAGCAGTACTCGGGTTGCCAAATGGTGTCATAATCCATGGCTGGATGCCATACCCCTGATCAGCTGCAAGAGAAAATGAATGGGATCATGTTGATGTAGCTGGCCCTATTGAATTCACCTTTCATGGAAGTAGTTGTCTTGTGTTGTCTGTGACTCTTTTGTGTCATAATGTAGCATCCTAGGCTTGTAGGATGTACCATCTGCATTGTGTTGTTTCCTTGGCTGAACGAGTGTTTGCCTGCTAACCGGTTGTCAGCAGTATGTTTTGGGATTTGCAGTACAGTGTGCCCTCCCTAGCATTGTGACTTGTGATACAGGTGTCTGTGTGTTTTTACTGGGGGTGAGATGATAGTTCCATACACAGGTTAAAATTGACAGTGGTGGTAACACGTTCATATCAATGTACCCTGGACATCCCATACCATTTGGACTCATGCAATGGATTAATGTAGAGGTCACTGGGACAATTACATTTTGCAAGGTGACATTTAGGCAACCCACTCCACACGTTGTGATCTATGACATCTTAACATTAGGCTGTACAGTAATTTCCGATGTGTGACAGGTTCAATGGTGACCTAAGAAACATGGCTAGCAATGTCACAACCTCAGTGTGTTCCTGTCCACATGTTGCTGTTGTGGTGTATTTGTTGTGTGTCCTAGAGGGTTGCTGTGCAGTGTGTATATAAGTAGGTTTTTGTACTTACCAACAAGTAGTCCATTGCTATACCGTCCATCCTGGAAGTGTTCATTGATGGTGCAGTGACGGAAGATGAAGGAGTCATGGACACTCCCAGGATATTTAGCCACGATGTTGGTGATCAATCCCTGGTGATCGACAATGGCCTGCACGTTGATGGAATGTGTGTGCTTCCTGTTGCGGTAGAGGTGTTCAGTTGCAGCAGTTGGCACAAGGCGTACATGTGTGCAGTCGATTGCACCAAAGACATGTGGGAAGCCACTGATGAGGTAGAACCCCTGTTTTGTTTCCTGCTGCTTCTGCAGTGTGTTAGGGAAGCAGATGTGGCGGGTGTCAGTCCAATGATGGCATCCAGTACTTTGGGCAAAAAGGCGGAGAATGATGGTTGTGATATTCCGGCAACCAGGGCACCAGTTGTTTGAAAAGAGCCACTTGCCAGCATATGAAGTACGGCAAGCAGCTTGGTTTCTGTTGGGATGGTGCGGGTGTCAGCAAAGTGGGGGCCAACTGCGGTTCAATGTTGAGCAGCAGCTGCTGAATGGCCTGCCAGTTCAACCGGTACCTCCGGATGATGTTGTGTTCCCTGAGGCCCTGAAGGGTTGTTCTGGGGCGGAATATCCTCTCCTGCCTTCTGCGCTGCCTTTGGGGTCCCTGCTGGTGTTGTTGTAGCTGCTGTTGTTGCTGCTGGGCTCTGCGTCTGCGTGCACGCTGGATTAGAATCACCTCCATGTCTCCCTGTTGCTGCTCTGCTGCTCTGCTGTTGCTTCTGTGTGTTCTGATTAAATACAGGTGTGTTTGCCCCATTTTAACGCCTGCCCTGACCCAGGCGTTAAATTTTGACGCAAATTGGGCTGTGCGTCATTTTCCGGCTCCGCCTCCCGGCCGTGCGTCATTTTTGCCCGAAAGCATAAATACGACGCACGGCCGTTTAAGTCATTTTTTGGACGGGAACGCCTACATTGCATATGATTAACGCAAGGCGGGTTGCCGCATCCCAAAAATTATGCACATGGCGGAATTTTGTCATCCGCGGGCTCGGGCGTCAAAGTTTAAATACGGGGCAACGTTTGCGCTGAATGTGCGTCAAAATTTTTGCTGCACATTTGGTGCAGACGGAGTATAAAAATGCCCCTTAATATTTAGCTGCGTTTTTAGTGAATTCTGTTTTTTCTTATAAATGAAAAGGCAAGATTTCGAAGGGGAACACCTGGGGTTGCCTACAGGTTCTCAGTCTGAAGGTGGCCAGTGCAGCAGGAACTGGGGTTTCCCTGCTGAAATCCTCTGCGTCAAACTCTTGTGGCCAGAAAACTGCTGCAGCTCGTGGCCCTTGGCCGCATGGATGGCGGTTTGGTCGCAGGACAGTCCTTGTGCCCACCTGACACAGCCGTCAACCCGGCAGCACTTCACGTTAGCATTTCACAGCGTGGTTGTTCAAAGAGCCTGTCTGCTGGGCAGGCCCTGTACCCAACCCCTCTGACTACTGGCTATACAATTTTTCAAATATATATTTTTAAAATTCCTCGGGCTCAAGGACAGGTCCAGGATCCGAATTAGGCTTTTTAGTCTGTGACTCTATTCTGGGATCGCAAACTGATGCAACAAAATGTGTTTTTCTTAACGCATCTTTTGTCCGTGGAGATCCATTTGGGCCCAACGTCTGTGCCACAGGGTCATGGGATGCTCCTCCTAACCCTTTTCTTTTTGGTTCTTTCATGTTTTTGAAGGGCATCTGAACTAAGCCCTGCTTTCTGTAATGGAAAGTGCAGAAAACTTCTCTGTGTTGCAACCAACCAATTAGAGAGCTGTCCCAGATGCAGGCCTGTGAGCAGGAAGTAAATGATGGGAGAAGAGCTTCCTACCCCAATCGCCTTTTTATTTTTCGAATTTGAATCCTCGAGCTGTCCATGAACCTGGTTCGAGAACCGTTAGAGAACTCAATGGCTAAGTTATACAAATGTGTTAACCCGTTCAAGCTCATCTGGCAATTTTTTTTCAAACGCTAATATTGAAATAAAAATGCTGAACAGATTTACTTCATAACAAAGTATGCTTTGTGACTAAAGTACAGTTTCATCCAAAGTTTGGCATTCATCCGTTTAGTGGGTTTTCCTGTATCTGTGTGCAAAATTTCCTATAAGAGTTAAAATGCAACTGCACAAAAAGTAGGATGCCAGAACTAATGTGCATGCACTATGTGAGTGCCAAGTAATCTAATAAAAAAATGCCTTTTTGGAAAGTAAAGTGCTATTGAAACATAGCTATACATTAGGAACTATGTAATACATACATAGATATAAAATAGGTGATGATTACGTCTCAGTTTCTGTTGACATTTCTTTTTCTGATTTGCTCAGAACCATCGCACTATGTGACAAACCTACACAAAATGTGCCACTCATCCAGCTATGTTTTGGCATTTCAAGTTTCATGCATATCTGTCTTGGAGATATGGAGGAAACACAAAAGTATGTTACCCATTTTAACTTCCATAGGAAGATTTACTTAAAGCTACAACTGAACAGAATTACACCAAACTAGGATGTTACTCAGAAAGTGCCTTTGAGTGATTTGGTGTACATTTCTTCAGTAGTTTTTGAGACATTTGTGTTAGAAAAATGTGTTCAGCAGCTTCAAAGGTTCATTTAGCCAAAGGTTTTTGTATACATTGTTCTTTAATTCCTGGATTATTTAGGGATCAGTATCCTCGAATACTCTGTGAGAATACATTTTTCAGTCGAGCGTGCAAGTTCTCTGACATGTTGTAATCTATCTGTGGGCTTTCAACCACGCCCACAGTACGCCCATCACTTTCAATCGTTCATGGGCTTGCCTTTCAAAAATCCTTTTTTATCATTGGTAAATGCTTTACGTTTGTCCCTCCATGGGGCAGTTTTGTTACCGCCTTGGCCATGGGCCCTGTTACCAGGATAATTGATCGTTTGCTGATACTTTTGACTGCAAGCAAACTTCTTTTTCCTTTTGTGTCTCTCCTTCGTGCTCACGCTCATGGCAGCCATGGCACTTTGATTCGGCTTGCTTATGTCAACTATTTTACTTTTCATTTTCATTTTATGTGGCAAGAAAAGTCCAGTTAGGAAGTTACAGCACTAATAGCTCTAACTGGAGCAAATGTGAGACCCATAGTATTGCAAATGCTTTTTAAACTAGACAATTCCCATTGAAAGAGTGATAATTTTCCCCTTGTCCAATCCATGTTTAGCTGTTCCTCAGATGCTTCAAGGATAAAAGTAATTTAACTCCCTAACATCAACTGATTTTTTTTTCTTGCAGATAGTCATCGCTGTATGTCAGGTCCTGACACCTGTGTCTTGACGAGTATGATATATGACTTATATGTGGGCTCATAAAATATCACCTTGCCCCAGTGAGGATCGGATATGAGGAGCCCAAAGGTACAGACATGGCCCTTAAAAAAAAGTCCTTGTTTTTCTTTCTTAATTGATGGATCTGGATTTGGGTCTTAAAATTCATGTGCAGATCCACACGCTTTT
The DNA here is from genome assembly GCF_031143425.1 of Pleurodeles waltl. Classification (NCBI taxonomy): domain Eukaryota; kingdom Metazoa; phylum Chordata; class Amphibia; order Caudata; family Salamandridae; genus Pleurodeles; species Pleurodeles waltl. The sequence goes on from NC_090444.1 coordinate 1,196,242,466, forward strand.
GTAAAAAAGTGGTAGTTTTCACAATACACATACTGAAAAAAAGGGAAACTAAAATAATCACAATAAACAATGCACAGCAGTATTCAACTATGTGTGCCTGCAACATGCAGAATAGAATTGACAGAGCCAATTCCACACAGTACCCTCGATGCCCATGTGACCCAGCAGGCTTCTTTCACCTTGCTTAAGAGTGCTCACAATTCAGCATTAATGTGAATTACCTACGACCCAGGTGTATGCTTTTGGCTCGTCTATGCCTCTTCCGCAGGCTGGTGTTTACACAACTGACATTGCTCATGAAGCCTGCACGAGAGCCAAAGGAGGCTCTGGGATGCCATTGAACTGTCAGACGCCTGAGTGCCAAGGCTGGACACTTGCACCAAGATCACTACACTCCATTTAATGCCTAATAGTGACACACAAACATGAGAGGGTGTCTCCCTATGTTCATCTCTGGTTCTCTTTTTGTTAAACAATCTTTTATTTCACGATACAGGTTGGTGTGTTACCCTTGCACTATAAATGAGGGCACTTTTTGCATTGGAGGGTTTAATCGGACCCAGGTTGATACTGGTTTTTGTATGTTTATTGACTTTATGTAAAGAGAATACACTCCTTATGCAGTTCTGAAGAGGCCAGAAATGAATAGACCGAAATGCATCAACATTTTTTCCACAGGGAGACCACAATGAACAATAAAGAATTAAGAACATAATAACCAGCCTAACCACATTATGGGGGTCATTCTGACCCCGGCGGGCGGCGGGAGCCGCCCGCCTGGAGGGAACCGCCGAATGACCGCACCGCGGTCAAAAGACTGCGGCGGCCATTCTGGCTTTCCCGCTGGGCCAGCGGGCGACCGCCAGAAGACCGCCCGCCGGCCCAGCGGGAAACCCCCCTCAACAATGAAGCCGGCTCCGAATGGAGCCGGCGGAGTTGTAGGGGTGCGACGGGTGCAGTGGCACCCGTCGCGATTTTCAGTGTCTGCAAAGCAGACACTGAAAATCATTATGGGGTCCTGTTAGGGGGCCCCTGCACTGCCCATGCCAGTGGCATGGGCAGTGCAGGGGCCCCCAGGGGCCCCACGACACCCGTTCCCGCCATCCTGTTCCTGGTGGTAAAAACCGCCAGGAACAGGATGGCGGGAAGGGGGTCGGAATCCCCATGGCGGCGCTGCAAGCAGCGCCGCCATGGAGGATTCCCTGGGCCAGGGGTAAACCGGCGGGAAACCGCTGGTTGCCCTTTTCTGAGCCGCGGTCAGAATGGCCCAGGAAGCACCGCCAGCCTGTTGGCGGTGCTTCCGCGGTCCCCGGCCCTGGCGGTCATGGACCGCCAGGGTCGGAATGACCCCCTATGTGTTAGATATTTGGGATATTAGGCAGTTGGTTTTGGAACATGGACTACTTTAATGATGGACTCCATTAGAAAGATTAAAAACTCTCCGGCTGTCACCTATGAAATATTTGGTTATAAGGATAGTGTGTGATGCAAATTCTTTTTTGTAATTTAAGTCTATGTAATTATGTTACCAGTTTGATTGTTTTTGCAAAATATGTTTCCATAATCTTGTCATGACAAAGCAAAGGTATCAATTGATTCTATTTCCTAACAGTGTTTGACATGAGTGAAATAATCAAAAAGATATTTGGTGAATAAAGAAACTATTAGTCTAATCATAATTGGTACATTATTCTTGACAAATAAATTCCACAAGGATCTATCCCTCAAGAGTCAAACCATGATGCTATATTTGTCCCTTGCAGTTAGTCAAGTGCTGGATCTGTCCTGGATATTCAGGGGCACACCAAACATGCTCTTCATACTGACAGAGGACTACTGTCGAGTGTAGCATGGTAGTGGCAGGATACCATGTGTTTAGTGATCCTAGTTTGACCAGAACGTTTTATCTGTGTCACAGGAGTTGTGACATACTGGTCAATATGTGTAAAGTTCTGCTGCTACAAAGGAACCTGGATCACTGCGCTGATATCCCAAAGACATGTATTTATGTATATATGGGGGCACGCTGAATCTGGGATGATACTGTGTAGAGCAGTACATTTGGAGAGGTGAGTGATGGTGTGCAGAATCCAGTGTGCCACTGGTAACACAAGTTCCATTTCACTAAGTGCAGGATAAGATGTGGGTCCATGCTAGTGCAAGGAGAGTGGTGCATCTGTGTGATTGCACGGCGACAGGAGAGTCTGCAAGAGTGCAGGGTTAGGATTATGCCTTGTAAGTGTAGAATGATGGGTAAGAGTAGATGAGTGCAGGGTTAGAGGTCTGCCTACGTGAGTACAGTGTGAGAGGTGTTCTTTTGTGAGAGCAGGGGAAGAGCCGTGCCTATGAAAGAATTGTACCCATGTGAGTGCAGGGTGAGACTCATGCCTGAGTGCTCAGTGAGTGATGTGTCTGTCTGAAATCAGGGAGGGAGGTGTGCAAGATGGGTGGTTAGTCTGTGTGAATGCAGGGGACAGGGTGTGTTTGTGTAAGTGAGGGGTGAGAGAGTTGCCTGTGGTGGGCCTGAAGAAGTGCAGTGTTACAGTTCCGAGCTATAAGTAACAAGGGTTCCAAAGATAAAGACAAGTAGTATCAAATGTACTGGTAAAACATATCTAACCCAGGACACATCAGGTCAACTATATAAAAGTATCAATTTATTTATACAAACAATTTGTTTAGGTGTAAGAGTAATACCCCTACAAGGGCACATTTCTACAGGTACACAACAAATACAGGTAAATGAAGAGTAACAAAACCATAACAATCATAGTCACAGTTTCCTTTTAAGGAAACAACACTCCTGCACCCGTCATTACATCACATATATCCTAAGAAAGGGGTCAGAGTGCTAGATGTGACATGGGGACATTTCCTCAGAACACCAGCTGTTTTATTATAAAAACATTTCTCTGTCCCATGCACGTTAGAAGGAGGTTCCAGCCAGATGACCACAACCACATGCTGATTGACTTCTTACAGCTGCTTGCCGAGATCACCGGTTCCCTGGGATACTTGGGGATGGTGTCTCTCTAGACAACAGGCACACTCAGGCATGGGGGATGGTATCTTCCCAGTGGGGAATCCTGATGGGTGGATTAGGGCTTATCATGCTGTGGTCCAGCATAGTTTAGGCAGGAATCACATATATTGTGCTTAGTGACAGTATTGAGGGACTGTATTTCACTTTCCTTGTCACAATTTCGCTTCTAGTGTTTCATCATCCTTATTATTGCATTTCATGCCATTTTATGTAAGATGCAGCTGATTCAATAAATCCTATTAAACCATCTTCTGCCTCTGTTTGTCTTTGCATGTGTGAGACTTTGTAGCTAAGAGAAAAGGATGTGATCTGATTCACCACGATTTCCCTAAGAAGTCATTTTGTCATGCGCCCGGTTGCCACAAATCATCCCTGCTTTTGGGCAGAGATGAGGCACTGCTATTTGGACGGAAACGGATTAGGCCAACAGTTTCACATGGTGTGGGATTTTACTTAGTGCCCCACACTTCAGGTGATGCTACCGCCCAAATCCAGGAGCCTCATTAGGATAATGAGAGCCTATGCAACAGCCCCTGTATTGCCTGTGTGCACCATGTACTGCAGAGGCTTTCTTCATGACGGAAGAGAAGGCCAGAATGGTTCGCCTTCTTGCCCACTACATGCCAGCCCTGCAGTATTCGGATGTTGAACCTGTCCCAACAGACCAAGAACAGCTCAGTGCGTCTCTCAGATGCCTTCTCTGACTACACACCACGAAGGAGAGACCCCCTACACCGATGTCAGTTGTAGGCGAGGCCCAGTCGCGAAGGGAGAACGCTCTGTTTTGTGCCCTGTGTACCTGGAGAGTGGAATCTGTGGGATCCTGTTTGTGACATCAACAATCTACTTATGTTTACTGGCTGCCCACCCGGAAAAATAGTTGCAGCCTCTCAATGCTAGGTAGGACAAGTTACCCATGGCTGATTCTCTTGAAAGACATGCTGTTCTTTACTTTCTCAGGAAGAGAGGCACCGGCCCCCGGCAGGACCGCGTGCCTTGGTCTGCATACCTGCCTTTAAATCACTCACAACTCTGTGAATATAGCTGGGATTCCTGTTGTTGGGATCTTGTCACATTCAGGACAACCAGTGCTACCTGGGACCGATGATTTTCTTATGCAACTGGGGTTATTGCCACAACGGTATTTGTTGGTGATGGTGCACGTTTTCCTTCATAACCTGGCCTGCATGGTATAGTCCATTACACATCCTTAGTGGTTACTAACCTGATAGTTCCTGCTGTGCAGTGTCCAGGATCACAAGTGTGACCCCTGTATTTGCCTCACGTGTATGGTATTTATAATCCATGTCAGTGGCCTCTTTTTATTAGGGTGTAGCATCTAATAGAGCGTAAGCGCTCCAGGGCTTAATGTTACTTCCTACAACAAGGGTTTACTTTTGCTATACATAGGACAGTTTGCACGAGGCTCCGGCAATAACTAATGTATATGTCTTACTACTGCAATACCTATGGTCACTTGTGTATTTATGATAGCATCTGGGGATTTAGGTGTTTTTCCCAACCAACTGCTGCATTTCATGCCCTGACATGCTAGTGCCTAGTGGTTTTGATCTTCACAGTGTCAGGTTAACAAGTAACATTTCAGTAAAGGCATAATGTGCATAATATTTAGTATGTATGGCATTTTTGGGTCTATGATATATATTTAAATATATACAATATAATAAGTATGTTTTCATATAATCACTCGTGGAGTCCCTTTTGTTGTGCATTTATTGTATCACTGTTATGAGTGTGATAAGCAAATGCTTTACTGCTGGGGCAATCCTGACTGCTCCGTGCCATATTACCAGCGTGTGAGAACAGATTATCTTTGGTGTGTATCTTACTTGCCATGAATAGAGTGGTGGATTTTGCCTGGCTTAGGTGCCTACCCTACCCAACCACAAACTCCATTTCTAACAACCATGTTGATTGAAAGTGGCTCAGACTTACACCTCCCCTAACGAAAACTTCTGATTATCAACATTGCTCAAATGAACCGCCGCCCCAGGAAGATCAAAATGAAAACCACCAGATGCGAGTCTAAACCCTTAGTGAGTATGGAGTTCTACAGATTATAGCATCAAAGAAACCAACCTCACATTTCAACAACCACATACCGTCAACATTCACAAAGGATCTTGCCCATCTTTTCGTCCCCCTTTGGACAAGCATCGTAAACTCATCTCTGACACAAGAGACCATCCCAGACTTCCAGAAGGTCGGTCAAGAGACACACCTACTGAAAAATCAGATGCTGACCTGACTGATCTGAATAACTTTTGACCAATCACAAACATCCCTTTTTTAGCAGTCAGTGGAGAAATATGGCCACATCCAAATATGCCGGCACATTAGTAACTTTAACATACGCAACAACTTCCAATCTGATTTTAGACCAGGACACTGCACAGGCAGCCATCACAATATCATGGATGGTACACTCAAAATCCTGGACCAAAACGTCTCTTGTCTGTTCATCCTTCTCAATCTTTCCTTGGTACTCGACACAGTCAACCACAGCAGCCTCCTAGACCTACTGGAATAAAGAATGGGGTTGTCTGGAAACGTTATAAAATGGCTAACCTCCTAACTACAAAACCGTTCACAACTTATCAAATTGGGTAGCTCGCTCTCCAACCCGTCTCCAGTCTGACTGAGAGTACCCTAAGTCTCCACTATCTCCCCAACACTTTTTAACCTTTACATGGAACTGCTGACAGAGATCCTAAATCAAGTTTACCTGTCCTACCATACACAAGCCAACAATACAATTTACCTAAAGATATTCTCACTAAAAGACATCTTAGGAATCAACAAACACACTGCCGCAAACTCAAACCTGGATAGCGTGAAGTCAACTCAGACTGAAAACGTACTTCACACTCATTTCTCTCCCTTGCAGCTCTCCTCCCCTACAGGAATGGCTCATTCACCTGGATGCTGTGACTGCAAACCCACATTCATCAAATCTACAAAATCCCTTGGCATAATTCTCAACAGAAATCTCAACATGTAAGGCCACATTAGCTCCACTACACGTCGTCCACTCCTTGATCTCAGACTCCTAAAGAAGTTTATCCTGACAACCAACCACCAAATAGCTGTACAATCCCTAGTCTTATCTACGCTTGACTGTGAAAATACGACTTTATGGTGAATACACAAAACATGTCTGGCACCACTACAGGCAGCGCTCAGCGCTACTGCAAAACTCATAATGGGATCAAGACGCTCTGACCACATCACACCCTCACTTGAGTTCCTAAAGTGGCATCCAATTGAAACTAGGATCATCCTTAAAACAACATGCCTGACGCACAAGATGGTACACCTGTGTGTCTAGCCCACAATCTAACTTTATGAGAGGGTAGTCACTCTCTTAGAAGTGTGCACTCCCTCCTACAAAGGCCAGTGAGATTCAAGAATTCATTGACCCAAGTTTGTGCTTTCTTCAACCCAGCCCCGAAAAATTGAAGTCTCTTCCTTGGGAGATTCACATGATCCCATCGACCATTATTTTCAAACGGAAGGTCAAAGTGTTTTATTTAACAGATTCCTCCCTGAGTCTCTGACTGACCAGACCCTGTGCCAGAGCTGTAACCACACAACATTACATGGTACTCTCCCCATTCACAGCTTCATCCCAGTCAACACATGGTCAGAATATGTGGACTAAGTGGTAAAAATGTTGATACAACGTATTTTTCATAATGCTTGGGTGGACAAAATTACCTTTCTTATCATTATTGCATTGTTCTCTAGGCAAATGGCTTTCTAGTAATTACTGTAATTTTCCCTCGTGTATACAACACCAACTGCCTTCTCCCTGTAAATCACTCTGATTCCTTTCAATAATGATCACCTTTTATAAAACTCTCAAAATAAAATAAATAGGACCTTTACCGGAATCCATGCAAATATATGAAGGTGTGGTTTAGCAGTTGTGAAGACGCTTACAACTATCTTTTTATTAATTTAGGTAAATATGCATAATATTTTTATTCAAATAGACAATAGATAGAATATGCCAACCAATGGTATATGTTGTAGTAAAAGCTGAGACTTGTAATTGATTGAGTTATGTCCTCTGCCTGTTTAGGTGAATTGTAAACATCAGTCCATTGGGAGTACAGCATCCATTTTAGGACATCCTCATTCCTCACTCCTCATCCCTACTTTTCAACCCTGCTTCTCATCCATCAACCCTACTTCTCATCCATCATACATCATCCATACTTCTCATCCATCATCCCCGCTTCTCTTCCATCATCCCTACTTCTCATCCATTATCCCTATTTCTCATCCATAATATATCATCCCTACTTCTCATCCATCATCCCTACTTCTCTTCCATCATCCCTACTTCTCATCCCTGCGTCTCATCCCTGCTTCTCATCCATCATCCCTACTTCTCATCCATCATCCCTGCTTCTCTTCCATCATCCCTACTTCTTATCCATCATCCCTATTTCTCATCCATCATATATCATCCCTACTTCTTATCCATCATACATCATCCCTACTTCTCATCCATCACCCCTGCTTCTCTTCCATCATCCCTGCTTCTCATCCATCAGACATCATCCCTACTTCTCACTTCTCATCCATCATCCCTACTTCTCATCCATCACACATCATCCCTACTTCTCATTCATCATCTCTACTTTTCATCCATCATCCCTGCTTCTCATCCATCATCCCTACTTCTCATCCATCATCCCTGCTTCTCTTCCATCATCCCTACTCCTCATCCCTGCTTCTCATCCCTACTTCTCTTCCATCGTCCCTACTTTTCTTCCATTGCGCAGTTTTGAGTCAAAAAGTTTAAATTTGGCCCTAACTGTCTTGCACCGTGGAGAAAATAAGAAAAATTGCTTCCCACCATTACCAGGTATCCCTTGGGTGAATAAGAAGTGCATTTGTCCTCACATCACTACTAGATTATCAACAAGTTCATAATGTTTATTTTTACAGAGTCACTTTAGTTAAAATTATCGTTTCATAGTCTAAAAAGACCACACTGGGTATGTACTTGAATCCCTGTTTTTATCAACACACCTTGTAAACGCTTTTTGAATATCCATATTGATTTGTGTTTGTGGACAGTATCCCATCAATTTAATAGATTTACACGCAGATTTACAAGAATCTCGTGAATCAGTACTGATGCACCAGATTTGTTGCGCCTCCCCCCACCGCCACCGAACAACACAATGGGTGTGCTGTATTTACAATACGGTGCACCATGGCGCACGTTAGGCCAATAGCGTAAACATTTTTGATGCTATTGTGGCGCTTTGCTGCACTAGCGTCAAAAATGTTGACGCTAGTTCAGCAAAGTGCGAGGAGGCCCATTGATTTCAATGGATGCGTCCTTTTAAAGCCTGCTTTGAGTAGGCATTAAAAATATCGCCAAAAATGGCACATTGAAATCTTGTAGATTTAATTGCGTCATTTTTGTGGGCCTCCTAATGCCGGAACGCCCCTCTTGCATACATAATGCCTGGTGCAAGCATAATGCGGCGCAAGGGGTCGCAAAGTGGAGCAATGCATGCAGTGAACCGCTTTGTAAATATGGTGCGCCGATTTTTGCCTCGTTGAGCCACATTAGCGTAAAAAAATGACACCAATGTGGCGCAAGGAGACGCTAGGGCCTTGTAAATCTGGACCTTAGTGTCCTGAGGATGACCTCACTTCTTTCAAATTGATTGGATACTGCAATCCTCTGATAGTTTGTTTGATGATTTTGCATTTAAGTTTTGTGATTTATTCGTTTTACTTTTCTGCATTTGTGTGACCTTTTTTGTATGCCCAAAATCTACATATATCTATGTTGCTAATAATATGTGTTGATTTACAGTGCCTTAAACAAATCAGTTATTAAAATAAAGCGCAGATATAAGAGATATCTTGACATGATAAGTAGGATTAAGCCACTTGAGACTACGTTACATATTACACAACAGTATACTAAAGACATTACAAATGTTGTACAATGAAGATACAAAGAGTCACTGTTTTCCGTGATACAATGAGGTTCTCAGACCTACTGTGTTCCTGAAGTTTTAATGTTGAGGAGCTCTATTGCTCGTGACCCTCAGCACAAGCCTAAAATGACCGGCAAACAGGAAAGGCAAACACAGTGCAATCCACATATGGTTACCAGTGTTTGCAAATTGCTACTGTTCATGAGCATCAGAGAATACTGACGCTAGCCACCAAAATGGTGATTCATAGAATTTTCCAGTCAAACCGTAATGCTTTGTTTCCTGTAAGTTACTTGAAGGCGTTTGGATTCACAAACATCTGATTAATGTAATGAAGAAACAACGGTAACACCAGTGTTATAGCTGGTACCTACAAGGCAAGCGATCAATGTCTCAGAGGTCAAATCCATACATGAGAGTATGGATGAGGCAAACCCCTCCGAGAGTGTATTTTACTGATTCTCACATCTAACTTCTATATTATATATAATATACCTTTTGGCAATATCTCTATTTCCAACTCTCTATAACCGAATGAAACACAGTGTTTACCTCGGCTTGAACACAATTAGAATGGTGTCATGCATACAAGCAATACTCTGAAATGTTATACATGACTTGATGAGCTATTTTCATCATTATGTGATAATGGTCTGTTTGGAAGTCAACTAAGAAAGATATGACAATCTGCACAAATGAAGTTCTAGAACTCTTCCTGCTGAATGCCACAGAGGCAATATGTCTGAAATTCTAGGGGACGAGTCCTTGTGAAAATAAACAAGTGCAAAGTAAGAGTTTTGTAATGCTTAATGAAATGATTACTGAAATAAGGTTCAAGTGCAAGATCTGTTTCCTTTCACACGAAATGTGTGGTGGAATACTTCCCTGACTCCATGTTTTTTTTTAGAACAACGGATTGCAAGGTTCCCAAACTCCTGACAGTAAAACCCAGGCTGCTGCAACTATGCATTATGATTGCTTAGCAAGGACGCTGCAGACCACAAGAAATGTACGCTCAAAGTATTCAAGACGACTGCCACCCCTAACGAGTTTTTTGAGTGTCTTATGGAGCAATGGGAATATAAATACCTTTAGTTTTCACTAGTGTTTAGAGCAGCATCTCTATCTGAGATGTGAAGGCTCTTTCCTGATGGTGTCCACGCTGCACCCGCCATCCCCTTATAACCTTAAGACGTGTATGTTTAAGGAGTTTGGTGTACAAAGTCTCTGTGGTGTAGGAGTGGCACACATAGGTAAGACTATCATGTACCTCATGATAGAGTCACTCTTCAAGGAATTCATTTTGGTGGCTGGTCTGGAGGTTAATTTGGTTTTTGTAGGATTTCTTTAGAAGACGAAGAGCATGAATATTTCTTACTGATATTCAAATTCCGACACATAGCCCTCACATGTCCAATGGGAGTGAAGGCACCATTGATTCCAGCCTCCAGTCATATCCTTTTTAAATGATCGGTGTCAGTATCTCTTGACTCCGATTTAGCTATGGAAAGTCCATCGATTAGTATGAATACCACAGAGTTGCTCTCTTTCCCTCAGTTTTTTAAGATCTACACTTGCCCTCTCTTCAACCTTCTCAGACAGTGAAGGAGCAGATGCTGCTGAATTACTCATCAGAGTTGATTCCAGTGTCCCTAATTATGCTGCGTGCCTGCATAATTATCTGATGTCAGACTGTCTAGATTTCCGCTCAGAACTTCCGGTCAGCCGAGCTTGCGGAGGCAGCCTGGGTCGTCGTGCCCACACAGTTCCCGCAGGATAGTTGTAACACTGTAGCAAGAGGGTGAGCCCAAGGGAAGGGGGACAGGACCAAATATTAAACTTAAATAACAAGAGAGAGAAAAACACTGGTTGCATGTCTCCTTGAGGAAGAGAAGTTAGATTTGAATTACTTGTGTGCTTAAACGTTCTTCTTCCACTACCTTCCCACGAACAGCAGAGGGTCCTACCTGGGGTGAAGTTTTTGGTGTTTTATGCAAGGATCCGGATATTCTTTCTAACTTTTCCCTGTGAAGGAAGAAATACCCAGGTTATGAATATCACCCTTACTCAAAATAGTACCCAGATACCCTTGCCAGTAAAGGTAGACTTACCAGAGTGCGCTTCCCTGAAGAGTCTCTGAACTGGTTGCCATTTCTCTGTTGGAACCTGAGAACAACTGTTAAAATGCTTAGTTTGATACAACAATACTCTTACACTTGCATCTAAATTGCGTGTTATCCCAGCGACTCTCAACCACTATAGGGTGTTAATAGCACACCCAATTTGTAGATGAACACAAAGAACTTCCTTTCTTAGAAATTGCCCAAATATGACCTTGGGTTTCCACAAGTCTCTTTTCTTGACAAGTGGTATCACATGGTATAACATCAGATCATTATCAAACTCACTGTGGTTCTCACACGCACTCAACTTATTTTGTGATTACTGGTCTCAAACTGTTAGAATGTCATAGTTTCTCACACAAGCAAGCTTTGTGTCATAAATATAAAAAAAACAGATGATGGACTGCTGAACAATGCAAACCTTGACCCGCAGTCACAGAGATCTGGGTTTAATCAATTGTGTTTTTGCCCACCACACCACCCCAGTTTGGACCCAGTCATATGCAAATCAGTCTTGACCCTGCTCCCCTTGGGAACAGTCCAGCTGGACCTGCTAGGCCAGGTCCTCATCTGTTCTTTTTGCTTTTGTCTCATAAATACAACATAAAGACTGCAATTAACAGTACAGTAATTAGAATGATGCACAATTCACACGTAAAGAAGTGGGGCCCCATCCCCAGCACTGAGAGCTCATACGGGCTCATAGTCTCATGAGATTTTACCACTTTGGACCAACACCGGTAAACAGATACTGGGCTTCTGCTTTATCTGGGGCAGCTAGATTTCGTGGGTTGCTGAGCTGAAGGGATGGCCATGATGTCTGATGGTAAACCAAGTGAAAGAAAGTATTGGTCACAAACTGGACCTATGGTGTTTACCTGAAGTGTGTCTCTATTGTGCTTTAGATGCCACATGTTTCCCCAGGAACGGTGGAGGCTTGAGGCAAGTCCTGAAATAAACCTTCCTTCCTTATACATGTAAGGCTGGGCAAATGTGTATGAGACTGGGCAAATTAGTTGTGACTTATGCCTCCTGATACTGTGTGATACCCATTTGCGGAGGAATTTACTAAAACTCAACCCTAGTAAGACTGAGCTACTTCTGACTGATGACAAACCCAAGCATTGTGATGTCTCTCCCTGGCCCCCTTGTATTGGTTCTTTGTCAGGACTTACACTCAATCTCGAGGTCAGAGATCAGAAAGGCCATACTTGGTTTAATATCGGATTCAGCAAGGGAGCAACAGACAGAGATTCCAGGTTGGAGTATTAGGGAGTTGGGGGATCTGGCATCCGAGTCTGGGATGAGGGTGGAGCAGGTTCTTTGGGAAGCACTCATTTGAAACATTTTCCAAGATGACAACCTCATATTTATAATGCAAAGACTGCACGTACAATAATTGCAGTCCAATCTGATGTCCATTGATGGCCACTGGACCACTTCAAAAAATTACAAGATAGGCTGGCCCCATTACCATTACTATAGCTTATCTGGGTCTTATTATGGCTTCCTGAGATACATGTATGCGTGATCGCAAGATGTTTTCATTGTTTTTGGCTCAATGCCAGTTACATTTTTAGCTGTTCCTCATCACTGCTTTGGATTCATCTAAAGTATTCTTTATGTTGTCCTTTTTGAGTAAGGGTGTCCTTGCGTGGGCTACTCAACAAATGCTGATGCTACAAACTTATAATGTATTCCTAAATCCCTTCGTGGTGATTTTTGAATAATGATACATTAGTCAAAAGATGCCCTTGGGCTTACTTACCATGTGACAGGATTCTATGATTTGATTAAAGCAATCACTCCTTTTCAAAGACTGTGTTTGGGGGCTTCCCGAACAAATGACGCTGCAGCAGCTGCATTTTATCAGGATCTAAGCAAGGATTTCAAAGAGCTTAAAGATGATGTGTCATTGGTTGTTACCCAACCCACCATATTGTCAGCTTTCATTATTCTAGTGTTATAGCTCGACCATTGGCATGCATGCAAGCAAGGAGAGAGGCATTATGAAGTCTGCCGTACTAAGTATCCTCCTAAACTCATTGTTCGCAATGCTTTACATCAGGGAATAGTGAGGACCCGTGCAATTTGGAAGTGTGAACCAAAAGCTATCAACAGCAGAAAAAGAGCAATGCAACAGAGACAAACTCTGCCTGTCGTGTGGGACATCTGGACATTATATACGCTCCTGTCCATTTGCCAGAAAAGGTTTGGCTTGGCACTGAACGGCACATTAAGCCAAATGTTAAGCCACCTATTGCACATACTTCAAATTTCTTTATTGAGGTCCAATTGAAATATCAGCCTACTTGGATTCAGGTGCTTCTGACACCTTTATTGCTACCCAGATTGCATCTTCCCATGGTATCCCCTTTGTCTTCAACCAAAGCACATAATTCATATGTGTCATATAGTACACTCCTGTCTTGAGAAGATGCAAAACAATAAACGCAACCTCTTGTTTTAGTGTCTTTCGTTGGCCGTGTCTAAGTTTTGACCTTTGACATTATTAATGCCCCAGCCTTCTCAGTCATACTGGGGACCATCTGCTCAGGAAACATAATTTAGTACTGAATCGTGCTAAAGGTCCAGTATGTTATTTCTCAAGTTACTGTCAATTGAATGGTTTTCCTGTGCAACATGAATCCTCCAAAAAATGCATTCAATCCTAAATCACATATTAAAGAAAGAGCACATGGAGATTCAAGCAAAATATCAATCCTGTCATGATGTGTTTTCTAAAAAAAAGAAAAAAGAAAGTAAGTAAAGAGGCCAGTAACTTACTACAACATCAACCTTATAATTGTGCTTGGACCTGCCATAATGTCTCATAGAAGAGTCTATACAATCATACAACGTGGAGAAGAGGAATTAGAGAAAAACACCCATGATAACATGAGAAAGGGTTTTATCAGGCACTTTATAGCTCCAGAAGGATCTCTAATCTTTTTCATACCCTGGAAATGGTGAGCTGGGGTCTGCATTGACTATTGAGAATTAAATGCAATTAAGATTAGAAATCAGTATCCTTTGCCATCACCTTTGTTGTCTAGGACCAGAGGAAATCAGTTTAATGGTTTACTGAGTTACATCAATCAAACAATCAATCAGGGATTTGTAAAGCGCACTACTCACCCGTGAGGGTCTCAAGGCACTGAGGAGGGGAGGGGGGAGAAGGCAGGGGGTATGGTGGAGGTGCTACTACTGCCCGAACAGCCAGGTCTTGAGAAGTTTCCTGAAGGTAAGGAGGTCTTTGGTCTGGAGCAGGTGTTCCACGTTTTGGCGGCGAAGCGTGAGAATGATCTACCGCCGGTTGTAGTTCTGCGGACCTGTGGGACGGTTGCAAGGGCGAGGTCAGCGGGGTGGAGATGCCGGGTCGGGCTGTAGAAGGATAGTCGTCTGTTGAGGTATTCTGGTCCGGTGTTGTGCAGTGCTTTGTGAGCGTGGGTGAGGAGTTTGAAGGTGATTCTCTTGTTGACCGGGAGCCAGTGCAGATTTTTCAGGTGGTCTGTGATGTGGCAGTGGCAGGGGATGTCCAGGATGAGGCGTGCAGAGGCGTTCTGGATGCGTTGCAACCTCTTCTGGAGTTTGGCTGTGGTTCCTGCCTAGAGGGCATTGCCATAGTCCAGTTTGCTGCTTACGAGGGCTTGGGTGACTGTTCTTCTGGTTTCGGTGGGTATCCATTTGTAGATCTTTCAGAGCATGCAGAGGGTGTTGAAGCAGGAGGAGGAGATGGTGTTGACTTGCTGGGTCATGGATAGTGAGGGGTCCATGATGAATCTTAGGTTGCGTGCGTGGTCGGTGGGAGTCAGAGCGGTTCAGAGAGTGGCAGGCCACCAGGAGTCATCCCATGCGGAGAGGGTGGAGCCAAAGATGAGGACTTCTGTCCTGTCGGAATTAAGTTTGAGGAAGCTGCTCTTCATTCATTCGGCGATGGCCTTCATTCCTTTGTGGAGGTAGGTCTGGGTGGAGTCCTTGGTGAGGGAGAGGATCAGCTGGGTGTCGTCAGCGTATGAGATGATGTTGAGGTTGTGGTATCGGGCGATGTTAGCGAGCGGGGCCATGTAGACGTTGAAGAGGGTCGGGTTGAGGGATGAACCCTGAGGTACGCCGCAAATGATTTCAGTGGCCTCTAAGTGGAATGGGGGAAGGCAACTCTCTGGGTTCTGCTGGTGAGAAATGAGGTGACCCAGTCCAGGGCTCTGTCGTGGATTTCAGCATTGCTGAGGCGTGAGCGCAGGGTGTGGTGGCAGACGGTGTCGAACACGGGCGAGAGGTCCAGGAGGATGAGGGCTGCGGTTTCAGTATGATTCTGATGTCGTCGGAGGCGGCGATGAGGGCGGTTTCGGTACTGTGGTTGCTGCAGAATCCAGATTGGGAAGGGACCAGGTGCAGTTCTCCTCTAGGAGGCGGGTTAGTTGTCTGTTAACGGCCTTCTCAATTACTTTTGCCGGGAAGGGGAGCAGGGAGATAGGTCGGTAGTTCTTGTTTTTTTTTGAGGAGGGCGTTGATCTCGGCGTGTTTCCAGCTCTCCGGGAAGGTGGTGGACTCAAAGGAGCTGTTGATGATCTTCCGTAGTTGGGGTGCGATGACAGAGCTTGCTTTGTTGAGGATGTGGTGAGGGCAGGGGTCAGATGGAGACCCAGAGTGGATGGTATTCATGATTTCTATGGTGTTGTTGCCATTGACGGGGGTCCAGGAGAGCAGGAGGTTGGTCGGAGGTGAATCTGTGGTGTTGGTGGTTGCCGGGGGGTGGGGTCTGGGTGCTGAAGCTGTCGTGGATGTCTGCAATCTTGCTGTGGAATTAGGAGGCTAGGGAGTCGCAGAGATCTTGGGATGGCGGGATGTTGCTGGCGTTGGAGCTGTGGTTGGAGAGTTCCTTCACGACGTTGAAGAGCTCCTTGTAGCTGTGTGCGTTGTTGTTGATTCGTTCTTTGAAGGTGGTTCTTTTGGCGGCTCGGATGAGTTGGTGGTGTCTGCGGATGGCGTTTTTGAAGGCTTTGCGATTGTCCAGAGTCTGATCTTGGTGCCACTTTCTTTCGAGTCTTCGCCAGCTTTGCTTAGATTCATGGAGGTCGGCGGGAAACCAGAAGGCCTTTCTGTCGGTGCGTCTATTGGAGGGATTCTTGATTGAGGCAAGAGTATTGGAACAGGTGTTGACCCATTGCCTGAAGTTGCGGGCAGCTGCATCAGTGTAGGTGGTGTCGATGGGTGGGTTCTGGGAGAGGGTCGCGATAAGTTGGTCTTCGGTGACCTTGTTCCAACTGCGGTGAGGGATCCGTTGTGGGTAGTGGTGTGTTGTGGGTTTCTTGAAGGAGAAGTGGATGCAGCAGTGGTCTGTCCAGTGGAGTTCGGTGGTGTGGCTGAAAGAGACGTGATTGCTGGCGGACAAAATAGGGTAGAGTGTGTGTCCTGCGGAGTGGGTTGGTGTTGTGACAAACTGTTTGAAGCCAAGGTTGGAGAGGTTGTCGTGCAGGGTGGCGGTGTTGTTGTCGTTGATGCTCCTGAGGTGGAAGTTTAAGTCTCAGAGGAGTATGTAGTTGGTGGATGTGAGAGCGTGTGTGCTGATTTTGTCGGTAATGGAGTCGCTGAACTGCTGTCGTGGGCTGGGGGGACTGTAGACGAGGGTCCCTGGGAGGGTGGTGTTTGGGTCAGTGTGGATTTGGAAGTGCAGGAGTTCGGTGGTACTGAGGGTGTCTTCGGTGTTGGACGTGATCCTGAGGGTGTTCTTGTGGATGACATCAATGCCTCCTCCTGGTTTGTTGGAGCTGTCCCTGTGGGTGATCTTGTAGCCATCTGGGAAGGCTATGGCGATGTCAGGTGCTGAGGAGGGGTTCATCCAGGTCTCGGTCAGGAAGGCGACATTTGGGGAGGCTGAGTCGAGTAGATTCCATAGCTCTACTGCGTGCTTGTGGATGGAGCAGGTGTTGAGGAGGATACATCTGAGATGGTTGCGTCCTGCCTTGGTGGGAGGGTCGTTGGTGTGGAGGCTGGTGAAGATGCAGTTCCGGCAGGAGAAAGGTCCTTGGGTGGTCTGCGAGGAGGCTTGAAGACATATCGGAGAGCGGCCGGTGCTGAGGGCGCGGAGGGTGGTGGCGTCATGATGAAGACGTGCGTGGCGGCAGTGGGGGGCACGGGAGCCAGGGGTTCCGGTGCTGGGCACTGTCCAGGCGCGGATGGGTGCAGACGGGCTTGCCTTTGGCCAAGCAGCGGCCGCCATTAAGTAGGGAGGTGGGGGGAGGAGAGGACAGCTGGACGACGGGAGGGGGACGAAGAACAGCGCGAAAAAGGGGACAGAGCTGAAAAAGGGGGCGAGCCGCGGGGAGCAGCGGCGGGGGAGAGCGAACATGAGAGAGAGAGTGGAGTGAGAGAATAACGAGGAAAAGGAGCACTAAATGACAGTAGTGAACAGTAGTGAAGCAGAGAGCAAAGCAAAGCTGAGAAAAGGAGGAGAGAGGCAGAAGGTAGCCTAGTAGGAGAGCAGAGCTCTCCCACTAGACACCAGGGATGAGGCGCAGGCAGAAGCCTGCAGGTGGAGGAGGGCCTCGAACTCCTGACAGGGGTGAGGAGTTCAGAGGAGCCAGGGAAAGGGCTCTACATAGAGGAGCTTATAACTTGGTAAGGATTTAGGAAGATGATCAGTGGAAAACAACATTCAACATCAAATATGAGTATTACAAATATCTAGTCATGCTGTTTTGATTATTTAATGTCCCTCCCACTTTCAGCATCTAGTAAAGAACATCTCCTGTGATATCTTTTCCACGCATGCCTTTCCAACTAATTTTGTTGTAAAAGCATGCTTAGTAAAAGCATATGTGGAAACGGCATGCGTCGGTCTATCATACTGGCCCCCCCACCTGCCCTGGGGCCCAAAACTACCCCCACCCGCAATAAATAAACTACCCCAACACCCTCCACCCACCCTAAGCCCAAAAACCTTTCCCACCTGTAATAACTAAATTATCCTGACCCCCACCCACCCTAAGCCCTAAAGAAAAACAACCCCAAACCCCCACCCCTCCCCTAAAAGCTAAATTACCTCAACACCCGCCCTGAGCCCTAAAACCTTCCCCCACCCCTAACAAATAAATTACCCCGACCCCCCACCCATCCTAAGCCCTAAATCCACCCCCACTGCTAAAAACTAGCCCCCAAACCCTGCCCCACACCCACTTACCTCAGTGTATTCTCTCCAAAGCTCTCTGCCTTTTTCTCTGCCTTACCCACGCATATGCGTAGTTCGACAAATGTGTGGTTAAGTCAAAAGAAAAAGGCATGCGTTCTTCCGGCAAGCGTTGTTGCGCTTGCGTAGGAAATATCTGTGTTGTTTTCAACGCGTTGTTTAGGTCGTTTCCCATTTTAAAACACGTGAATGCAAAATTAACTTTCATAGTGGAAACAGATGTTTCTGAAACTGTAGTAACAGCTTTTTTCTCACACTGTGATCCAGGTGCAG
The DNA here is from genome assembly GCF_031143425.1 of Pleurodeles waltl. Classification (NCBI taxonomy): domain Eukaryota; kingdom Metazoa; phylum Chordata; class Amphibia; order Caudata; family Salamandridae; genus Pleurodeles; species Pleurodeles waltl. Next base: position 1,196,261,087 of record NC_090444.1, read on the forward strand.
AGGCTCATTTGCTCACTGGCATCAGCATCTTGAAGGTGCTGCTCAAGAAATAACAGTCTGGACTGATCATAAGCACCTTGGGTTTTTAAAATTTATACTCCACTAGATATGAGATACATTATCATGCAAGATGGATCTTATTATTTTGTCGTTTTCATACTACAATTCACTTTTGCCTTGGCCAGACATGGTAAGTCAGATGCCTTGTTGAGACAAGATGAAAGTAAACAAACCTTTATCCATATTAGCTTTATGCGTCCTCCCTACGCCCACTTTTATTTATACATTGGTGGATAACTTTCAGAAAAAAAGTAATGCAACAAGGAACTTTGGATTGAATGTGAACTCATTATGGCCCTCATTTCAACCCTAGCGGTCGGTGTTAAAGCAGCAGTAATACCACCAACAGTCAGGCCGTAAAAAAAATGGGATCACGACCACGGCGGAAACCACCAACACAGACAGCCACTTTAACACTCAGATCGCCCCGGCGGTAGCAACAAACACCGCGGCGGTCACTGCCAACAGACAGGCAGAAAACAATGTACCACCCACCCTATCACAACCCACCAATCCGCCAGCTTTTCTGGGGCGGTACCAATGCCATCAAAAGCACGACGGAAACAGTACACAGAAGGGGAACCACTCACCTTTTGACACTCAACGAAGAACCAGGATGCCATGGAGCCCGAACTGCAGGTCCTGCCGATGCTGGTGTATCTGCTAATATACCAGGAATATCAAAGAAGGTGGCGGCGATGACCACGGTGACTACTGCACCTAGTACACAGGGGAGGGGGGAGGAAAAAGAGAGTGACACACACACGCAACACGCAACATCCCCACCCCCCTCACCCACAACACCATACACACAAAAACATGCAGAAACATTACATTTACACCCCGTAACCCCCTGGAAGAACGCGAGGACAAAAGGAATTGAGTGCAAATAGTGATATTTCGAAATATGCAGATAAAGTTAACGATTGTAAACAACAGTATATACAAATATTTATAATATGTACAGAAGGCCGTACACTGTCCTTTGCAAATGTCCGTGGCCGAGTGGGCAAACAAATATGGGCGAAGCCCACACTCGACTCTTGCCTCAAAACGGAGAGAACACTGCAGGGGCATAAGGTAGAAAACACACAGGCACCTCAGGGGGAACGGGGACACACCTCAGCCAGAACATGGTACTACACCACTGCTCCTGCAGGGGGCAACATGCCCACAGTGATGTCCTGGGGAGTGCAAAGCCACAGTCTCTAAAGTCTCTCAAGTGGGTGGTTTGCCCACTGCTTGGTCCTGGGGAATGCAAAGCCACAGTCTCTCAAGTGGGTAGTTTGCCCACTGCTTGGTACTGGGGAGTGCAAAGCCACAGTCTCTCAAGTCTCTCAAGTGGGTGGTTTGCCCACTGCTTGGTCCTGGGGAGTGCAAAGCCACTGTCTCTCAAGTGGGTGGTTTGCCCACTGCTTGGTCCTGTGAAGTGCAAAGCCACAGTCTCTCAAGTGGGTGGTTTGCCCACTGCTTGGTCCTGGGGAGTGCAAAGCCACGGTCTTTCAAGTGGGTGGTTTGCTCATAGCTTGGTCCTGGGGAGTGCAAATCCACAGTCTCTCAAGTGGGTGGTTTGCCCACTGCTTGGTCCTGGGGAGTGCAAAGCCACAGTCTCTCAAGTCTCTCAAGTGGGTGGTTTGCCCACTGCTTGTTCCTGGGGAGTGCAACGCCACAGTCTCTCTAGTGGGTGACATGTTCCACTGGTTCTGGAGGGGGCTTAGTGCCCAGTGTGCCTCATCCTGCCAAGGAAAGTGATTGTGGATGCATAGCTCCACTGGTTCTGGAGAGGACCTTGTGCCCAGTCTGGTTCATCCAGCCAAGGAAAATTACAGTGGATGCATATCTCCACAGGTTCTAGAGGGGGCCTTGTGCCCAGTGTGCCTCATCCTGCCAGGAAACGTGATAGTGGATGCATATCTCCACTGGTTCTGGAGGGGGCCTTGTGCCCAGTCTGCTTCATCCTGCCAAGGAAATTGATAGTGGATGCATATCTCCACTGGTTCTGGAGGGGGCCTTGTGCCCAGTGATGCTGCACCTGGGGTGTGGCATGTCCCATTCCCTCACCTGGGTGTCTGAGGCACAAGATGTGCAGGGAACAGGTAGCATGATACTCCATGGAGGCAGAGCCACACTCCATCCTGCGGCGACTTACGCTGCAAACTGCTGGAAGTGCCTGTGCTGGTGGTGGTGCTTCAAGTGGCGGGTGGAGGGTCCAGGCCACCTCCTGCATCCCCAGACGGCTGCCCACTGGGGATGCTGCTGATGAAAGATGTAGTGGCACCGGCTGGGCATGTGGCGGAGCAGAGGGCGGCGCAGGTGGCGGTGCTTGCGGCGGTCTCTGCGGCGGAGATGCTGCTGGTGCAGGCCGTGGTGCAGGTGCTGGTAGTAGTGGAGGGAGACACCAGGCCATCTCCTGCAGCCTCGGATGGCTACCCACTGGGGATGATGCTGCTGACTGTTGTTGTGGCAGCGGCGGTGCAGGTGGCGGTGCAGGGGGCGGTGCAGGTGGCGGGGCAGATGGTGGTGCAGGTTGTGGTGCCTGCGGCGGTGCCTTCTGCGGTCCCGGTTCCTGGGCTGTCAGTACTTATGGTGGGCACCAGTCCCTCACCTGGACGGACCGAGACCTGAAGTGCCTTGCCTTGGGTTTTATTGCCCTTCCCCACCTTGCAAGACCCTGCTGGGACCTTGGCACTGGCAGATGCAGTTTTGGAGGAGCCCTTGCTGGGTGGGTCGTGCTTTTTGCCCGTGCTGCTTGCTGGCACCCTCTTCACCTTGGCAGGTGGCGGAATGGGTTGGTCCTTTGCAGGGGTTGCTAGCACACTGGCAGCCCTGTCCGGTGCCCCCTTTGTTCCCTTGGGACTTGCAGGTACCACAGCAGACGCCGACTTGGTGGCTGAGGTGCGGGCCTGGGATCTAGACACCCTGGCCCGAGGGGAAGACGGGGGGAGGCGTAGGGAAGAGGTCAAAGTTTGCAAGGAAACGTTTTTTAGACATACTGGGACGGGAAGATGGAGAGGGTTTGGGAGTGGAGGAAGTGGGAGTGGTTGTAGGAGGTGTCTTTCTGCTGAGTTTGGGTGAAGGTGCATGGGCTGGATGCTGTTGTGAGGTGGATGGCTGTTGGATGGGTGGGTGCTTGCGTTTGTGTACTTTGGGAGGAGGGGTCACAGACACACTGGGAGAGGACACAGGGGACGTGTGCAAGGTTGTGGGGCTGGTGACTGCTCGTGAGGGGTGTGTTGTGATGGGCGTGCTGGCGATGGACGTAGTGGATGAGGATGTAGTGCGTGCAGGTGTGAGTGGAGACAATACTGGGAGGGGGTGGACGAGAAGGAGGAGGGGGACACAGTGGAGCCAGTGGATGTTGGTGTGTCTGCATGGGGATGGTGCTTGTGTGAGTGCCTGTGGGATGAAGTGTGGTGCTTGTGTTTGCCTGAGCCACATCTGTGCGTTGATTTGGGTGATTGTTGGTCGGAAGGTGTGCTTGGGATAGGCTGGGGTTGAGGGGATTGGGACTGGGTAGAGGAAGTTAGAGGGGGAGGCTAGACACAGGGACAATGGCTGCCATCAGTGCTGAGGCCAGAGCCTAAAATGCTCTCTGTTAGGCCGCCACGCAGGAGTGAATTCCCTCCAGGTATGCATTTGTTTGTTGCAAATGCCTCTCAACACCCTGGATGGCATTCGGAGCGGTTGACTTCCCAACAGTGAGGGATCTCAGGAGGTCAATAGCCTCCTCACTGAGGGCAGCAGGGTTGACTGGGGCAGTGCCTGAGGTGCCTGGGGCGAAGGAGATGCCCACCCTCCTGGGTGAGCGGGCACGGGAAACACGCTGAGGGGCTGCTGGGAGGGCGGTGCTGTTTGGGGGGTGGCGGCTGTACCTGTTGTTGGGGTGGGCACAGAGGTGTCCGCCACAGCCAGGGAGCTCCATCGGAGGAGGAGTCGCTGCCACTGGTCTCCCCTCCTGTTCCCGTTGTGGCACTCCGCTCACCCTCCGTCCCACTGGTACCTTCACCCTCAATGGATTCGCCCTCATGAGCCATGTGGGATGCAGCTCCCTCCATCGCCGGTGCCTCTGCTCCTCCGCCAGATGATGCTAATGAACACAAGGACAGGGTGACAAAACAAAAAGGGGTGGGAGAGACAGAGGATACACTTGGTCAATGCCAGCAACAACACTATCGTTGGTGTACACAACACACAGGGAGCTGCCCTATGCACTAGGCCATGCCCAACCAGTCACTAAGGTAGTCACGAGCCCATGGGGTACAATGGCTAACACCAGGATCTGCACACCTGATACCCACAGGACCCTGCCCAGTAGTATATGCTCACTTACACCATTGGGTTTGGAGTGCTTCAGAGCCTGCACACAAGGGACCTACCCTGCCATGATTGCCCTGGCCTAGGGTCACCCCCAGCCCACATACCCCACCCAGCTACCTCCTAAAGCGCGCAAAGTCAGGATTCAGAATCTGTACTCACCCCCTTGTGGCTGCTGTGATGCCTTCAAGCACCCATCCAACTCCGGATAGGCTACCACCAGGATGCGGATCATCAGGGGGGTCATGGTGCGACGGGCACCACTTCCACGTTGGGAGGCCAGCCCCAGCTGGGCATCCGCCAGTTTCTTCGTCCAGTGGCGCAGGTCCTCCCATCTCTTGTGGCAGTGGGTGCTCTGCCTGTGATAGACCCCCAGGGTCCACACCTCCTTGGTGATGGCCCTCCAAATACCCTTTTTCTGGTGGGCGCTGACCTAGAGGGAAAAGACAGGAGGAAAGGAAATTTCTCACCCGTCCGGACCAGCATACTCATTGCCCCCCAGTTCCCACCCATGCCCTGACACACATAAACTGACCACCTCTCATGAGGCACTCAGGCCAGGACGCCTCAGCACCCCCCAACATGTGGCTTACTCCAAACATGCATTGCCCACACATCATACTCTCAGTGTACTCACCTGTTTATATGGAAGACCATAGAGTACCGTGTACTGGGGTAGGACCCCATCCACCAGTTTCTCCAACTCCTCCGCAGTGAAAGCAGGGGCTCTTTCCCCAGACACTGTAGCCATTGTCACTTCCAGACTCAGGTCACAGCAGCACTTGCAGTGTAGGTCCTCTCCTGTTGACGGTCAGGTAGCAAGTGAGTGAGTAGTGAGAAAATGCGGCGGTGCATACCGTCACCGCCAGCATACATCGCCATTGGCTCCTGGAACCCATAGGGCCCAATGATAACCAATGTGAAGTTGCACGGCGGTCATCGACTGCCTACCGCGAAGGCGCACAACGCACACTTACCTCATTTCCACTTGTCCTTCCTCACAGGTCAGGCAGCCGCCATTTCAGGGGGGCACATGGCATGGCACCTAACTGCGTCACAGCAGACATTGGCCCATCAACTGACTCTCGACTTCACATACTGCTTCTGTGACCTAACTTCAGCAACAGTTTTGCATTCTATGTGAAAATATGACCTTCTGCTCGCCGTTCTCCTCCATAGGCTACAACCGCTAAGGCAGATGATGAGATGGCGGCATCCTCCGGTGTACAGAACCTGTCGACAATGGTGGACAGACACATTATCATCACATACAGACTTAATCGTGCCACAATTCAAGAGCTGTGTGCCCAATTAAAGCCAGACCTGATGTCAGGTATCCGCCAGCCCACAGGAATACACCCTCTAGTGCAGCTTCTGTCAGTGCTGCATTTTCTGGCAAGTGGTTCATTTCAAACTACAGTGGCCATGGCATCAGGAATGTCTCAGCCAATGTTCTCCAATGTGTTGTCCAGAGTGTCGTCTGCCCTGCTGAAACACATGTGCAGCTACATCGTATTCCCCCAGGTGGAGGATTTGGCCACAGTGAAAGCTGACTTCTATGCCCTGGGACATATCCCCAACATCATTGGTGCCATTGATGGTACACTGTGGCATTTGATCCCCCCTGGAGAAATTAACAGGTTTACAGGAAAAGGAACAGCTATCACTCGATGAATGTGTAGATGGTGTGTTTGGCGGACCAGTACATCTCCCATGTGAATGCCAAATATCCTGGTTCTGTGCATGACGCCTATATCTTGAGGAATAGCAGCATCCCTTATGTGATGGGCCAACTCCAGAGGCATCGGGTGTGGCTAATAGGTGAGCCCAAGGTCCCCACCCACTATAAGTAGGTGTCTGGGTATGTGGTTGTCCCTAAGGGTTAGTGTGTGTCTAACAGTTGTCCCTCGATATTTACAGGTGACTCTGGTTACCCAAACCTGTCATAGCTACTGACCCCAATGACGAATCCCTGGATAAGGGCAGAGGAACGTTACAATGAGGCACGTGGGCGTGCAAGAAGGATTACTGAGAGACCCTTCGGCCTCCTGAAGGCCAGGTGCCGGTGCCTCCATCTGACAGGTGGATCCCTGTACTACTCACCCAAGAAGGTGTGCCAGATAATCGTGGCATGCTGTATGTTGCACAACCTGGCCTTGAGACGACAGGTGCCTTTTCTGCAGGAGGATGAGCCTGGAGATGGTCTTGTGGCAGCAGTGGAGCCTGTGGACAGTGAGGAAGAGGAGGCAGATGAAGAAGATGTGGACAACAGAACACACATTATACAGCAGTACTTCCAGTGACACACAGGTATGAGACTGTAACTAAACTTTACCTTTCAGTAATCATTTGGACATTGTACATGGCAGCCTCTTACCCTCTGTCTATGGACACTGACTGTACACTTTGGATTCTCTATTCTCAGATCTGTGTGCCCCAAAACGGTGGATTAAACCCAGATCTGTGACTGTGGGTGAGTGTTTGACAATGTTCAGCATTCCGTCCATCACTTGTTGTTTTTGCTTTGTCGCCCTATGTGGGAAGGGTATGCCCAGGCGTGGGTCCCATGTTTCCCATGCCACTGGATTCAAGCTAGCCTGGCTGATGAGGGGTGAAACCCCGAAACCGGTCCCAGGATGCTTGTTTCCGGTCCAGTGAGGACCTGGCTTGGCAGTTCGGGCTGGACTGTTCCCATGAGGAACAGGGTCAAGACTGATTTGCATATGGCTGGGTCCAAACTGGGGTGGCATGGTGAGCAAAAAAACGGTGGATTAAACCCAGATCTGTGACTGGGGGTGAGTGTTTGACAATGTTCAGCATTCCGTCCATCACGTGTTGTTTTTGCTTTGTCGCCCTATGTGGGAAGGGTATGCCCAGACGTGGGTCCCATGCTTCCCATGCCACTGGATTCAAGCTAGCCTGGCTGATGAGGGGTGAAACCCCGAAACCGGTCCCAGGATGCTTGTTTCCGGTCCAGTGAGGACCTGGCTTGGCAGTTCGGGCTGGACTGTTCCCATGAGGAACAGGGTCAAGACTGATTTTCATATGGCTGGGTCCAAACTGGGGTGGCATGGTGAGCAAAAAAACGGTGGATTAAACCCAGATCTGTGACTGGGGGTGAGTGTTTGACAATGTTCAGCATTCCGTCCATCACTTGTTGTTTTTGCTTTGTCGCCCTTCCCACATCCCATGCCACTGGATTCAAGCTAGCCTGGCTGATGAGGGGTGAAACCCCGAAACCGGTCCCAGGATGCTTGTTTCCGGTCCAGTGAGGACCTGGCTTGGCAGTTCGGGCTGGACTGTTCCCATGAGGAACAGGTTCAAGACTGATTTGCATATGGCTGGGTCCAAACTGGGGTGGCATGGTGAGCAAAAAAACGGTGGATTAAACCCAGATCTGTGACTGGGGGTGAGTGTTTGACAATGTTCAGCATTCCGTCCATCACTTGTTGTTTTTGCTCCTGCTATATGTACTGCTGCCCACCAAAGGTCATCCTGTAGTACATTTCACTGTACATATACATTGCAATTCTTTGATAATGTTGTACTAATACACTTCTCGATTCATGACACTGACTCCAATATGGTACTTGTTTCAAGGGTGTTTATTTTTGTGCCAATACATATGGGAGTATCTGCAAGGGGATGGGGTGATGGTGGACGAATGTCCAGTTAGAGTCCAGTCTATTGGTATCACAGGTGCATTGTCCAAGGGGACAATAGAAGTCGATTAATGTCAGTTCAAGGTGGACAGGGTGACATGGTGGGAAAGAAGGGTGACTATCAGGAGGGTCTTATTTCCTAGCTGGGATCTAGGCAGTGTTCTCTGTCTTCTGCCTGGATCGCAGGGAGTGTTTGCAGGGTGGTTCTCCTTCTGCAGGGGTGGGATGCTGGTGGCCTGTTGGTCCTGTGGCGGGGCTTCTTGTCCACTAGCGCCGGCAGAGGTGGAAGGGTGTTCCTCGGTTTGGCTAGTATCAGGCGCCCCTTGTTGTGCCACTGCCTCCCTCATGGTCTTGCTCATGTCAGCCAGCACCCCTGCAATGGTGACCAGGATGGTGTATATTTTTGTTAGGTCCTCCCTGATCCCCAGGTATTGTCCCTCCTGCAGCCGCTAGGTCTCCTGTAACTTGGGCAGTATCTGGCCCATGGTCTCCTGGGAATGGTGGTACGCTCCCATGATGTTTGAGAGTGCCTCATGGAGGGTCGGTTCCCTGGGCCTGTCCTCCCCCTGTCACACAGCAGTCCTCCCAGCTTTCCTGTTGTCCTGTGCCTCTGTCCCCTGAACCGTGTGCCCACTGCCACTGACCCCAGGTCCCTGATCGTCCTGTGTTTGTGGGGTTGCCTGGGGTCCCTGTAATGGTGAACACACTGCTGATTGACGTGTCCTGGGGATAGTGGGATGGGCCCGCTGGGTGGGTCCTCTGGTGGTGGTGTTTCCTGAGGGGGGAGGGTCAGTGGTGGTTTGGGACTGTGGCAGGGTAACCAACTGTCTGGGGGTCCCAGATGGGCCAGGTTGGTCGTGGTGATCCAGGCGTACAGAGCTGCTGTAATCACTGTGGGCCTCTTCTGGTGGGGGGGCTGGATGTGGCAGGCTCCTCCTCTCGGGTGACGTTGAGTAGGGGTCCTGTTGGGAGAAAAATGCATTGTCAATGTATCTGCATGTGCCATCTTGTGCATGGCTGTGTTTCCCTCTTTGAATGTGATTTCCCTGTCGTCTTGGACTTGTGTGAGTGGTGATTTTGTGGGCTGGGTGAGTCTCTCTATTGGGCATGCTGGGGTGATGGGTGTCCATGCAGGTCTGTGATGGGTGTCCATGCATTGGGGGTGCATGCAGTGCTTGGTATTGGGATGGGTGGGTTGTGTTAGTGGGGTATATGTGAGTTGGTGGAGTGATGGGGCTGGGGGTAGGAGTTTGTGATGGCATGCAGGTGGGGGGAAGTAGTAAAGATTTGACTTACCAGAGTGCAGTCCTCCTGCTCCTCCTGCGAGGCCCTCAGGATGCATGATTGCCAAGACTTGCTCCTCCCATGTTGTTTGTTGTGGGGGTCCACCGCCAGTCCTCTGTACAGCAATCCGTAGATCGTTCCACCTCTTCCTGAAGTCATCCCTTGATCTTGGATGCTGTCCCACGGTGTTGACCCTGTCCACGATTCTCCACCATAGCTCCATCTTCCTTGCAATGGATGTCTGCTGCACCTGTGATCCGAATAGCTGTGGCTCTATCCAGGTGATTTCCTCCATCATGACCCTTAGCTCCTCCTCTGAGAACCTGGGGTGTCTTTGGGGTGCCATGGATGTGGTGTGAGTGATATGTGTGAGGATGTGTGGGGTGAGGTGTGGGGTGCTGTGTTGTGGTGTGTGCTGTGAGTTGCGTGTATGGTGTATGGGTGCTCGTGTTCTGTGGCTTAGATTGAGTGGGTGCTCCTGGCTTGTGTCTCTCTCTGTTCGCAATTTTTTGGGGGTCATAAAGGGTTGTGGGTTTTATAGTGTTGTGGGTGTGTGGTGTGTATATGTGTGTCAGGTGTGTGTATTTTGAATTGTCCAATGTGGTGTAGTTTTGTAAGTGTGTGTGTATTTTTTGCAGTGTGTACCACCAATGGTTTACCGCGGTTAAAAGACCGCTGCGTTGATCGTGGGTCGTGATACTGTGGGCGTATTCCTGTTGGCGTAACGGTGTGGGTTTTGCTATTGCCAGTTTATCACTGACCTTTGGTCTGGCGGACTTGTGTGGGTGTCTGTATAGTGGCGGATTTCTATGTGTGGGTCATAATACCGGTGGCAGATTACCACTGCAGTCACGGTATGATGGCGCCTTTCAGCACACCGGTAAGCAGCTTTTACCACCAGGGTTGTAATGAGGGCCTATATGACAAGACATCCTAAGTTACCTCTGTAGAAACAGGACTCACTAGTAGCAGAACATTCTGGTGAAAAAGGACAATAGACAGGAGACAACATTTCTACTTTTTTCTTGCAGCACAGCAACCAGACTTCTTGCTCTGGTCCTGCATTCTAGAAAGTGGGGGTGCAGGACAGTGTCATATCTATAAAGCACTGTGGCTCTCTTCCCAAGAGATGGAGCACTTTCTGGCTGTCTAGCACCACGCATATACCTTTGCACCATATTGCAAAGGTGTCTGTGTAAGTCTAACATAGGCTTTGTACTTCAAGGGTACCCTTTTAGTACAAAATACTATGCTTAGACTTGTTTTTAAACTTTTCCCACTTTATAAATGTGTTGTACAGTACAACACACACACAAAAAGTTCTAAAAGTTTGGAGAAAAGAAAAGTGTTCTTCTTTGCGCTTGCCTTGAAGAGGAATAATTTTTTGGCTCAAAGCCCTGTCTACAAATGTTAGTAGATGGAATTTTGCATCAGAAAAGATAGGTGGCTGCATGGGGACATTTATATACAACCTATGGTTCACCCTCTTGGCGAATCTATGCAAAGTAATACAAAGTATACAAAGCTGCTTTGCATTACTTTTGGGCAACTTTTTGCACTGTAAAGTAAATAACAAATCAACACATTGCTTTAGTTAGCAACACTTTTGATGACTTTGAACCAGCACAATATTTTGATATATATGGCCCGTGGTCTCCAGACTGTTGCGGTTGACCTACATTCAACAAGGCATAATAGCTCATGTTTAATCCTGCATAACTTGTATACAAGTCACATAATTGTACACAAATCCTATACGATTGTTACAACAGCTCTTAACTCTTAAAATCCACACAACCGGGGGGGCGTGGTCTGGCCGTGGAGAGGAATGGCCACCTGCATCTGGAGCTCCGCGTGCCAGATTGTGCCGGGGGGGATGGAGGAGCCGCCGACCACCAGGAGTGTTTCCCTCACCTCCTGTTATCCTCCCTGAACGGACAGCAGGAGTCCCCTGAACCGTTTGTCACTTGCGGAGGACTGGGGTGCAGGTGGAGTATTGCAGCCCTCTGCCACACAGTGAGCCACGGCCTCGATTTCGACCTCGTCAGGAAGGAGAGCGGCGTAAGAGGGCCTGCTGGGACAGATCATGCTCAGCCGCGGAGCTAGCAGGCTGGGCCCGCCCATACCACCCGGACTCCCAGGGGGCCCGCAGGAGACAGCGGCACGAGGCTGATGCGGTGCGGACTGACTGCCTTATTCCCCCCGTCTTGGGCAGGAACTAGTCACTCGCCTGCAGACGGCCATAACGTAAGGTCCACTGGATGACGGTCTCAGCTGCGGGACGTGAAGAGTCCCAACCACACTAGTGGGGGCGCGTCCCTACAGCGCACATCTTCTAACGCGCGGGCCCCCTCCCCCTGCATAGCCCGCATAGTCGGTATACCCTAGCCAGTTGCCCCAGGGGCCGCTGGGACAGGGAGAAGAGCCTTTCTCGGGAAGCTGATGACAAAGCTTCTGTGGTGGAAACGAAGGGCTGGGCCATGCAACATTGACTCACTGGTTCGCCCTGCCTCAGCTCTGGGCCCACGACCTCTTTTCATTAGTGGGGAATTCTTCTGGATGAGAAGCCTGGCACCTACATGAGGAGAGTCCTGCCCACCTGTAAGAATGGATGGCCCGTACTGCAGGACCATTTGGGTCTGGTAAGATACGCTATGCTAAACATGCAACAGTGTTACATGCTATGGTTGGTCCCGACCAGGTCATGATTAGGTGAGAGATTTAGGGACGCCTACGGGTCAACCTGTTTGATGGCGCCAGAGTGGGACACCTAGTCTCACGCACCACTTATACCCCACGAACAGGACAGGCTGCAGAATAACACACCCACCCTGCCCCCCGGTGCACACAGAGAGGTCCTGGCACCGGATCTTTAGCACAGAAGGAACGCCCTCAGATTCTACGCTGTTGCATCATCTTCTCACTGGCACAGTGATGCCCTGGACTTCTGCTTTACCCTCCTTTCTGGGCAGTGATGCCCACCGGCAAATCAACAGGCAAACACTCCTGTCAACTGCTGTTTTCAGAAGCTATTGCGCTACCTAAGCCCATGGCGTTACCGAGGATCCCCCCCAGCTCTGCGGCTCTGCCGGTCGTCCCTTGCTCGGTCAATGCCACGGAGCGCATACTCCAGGAAATCACTGCCGTGGGACGCCGCTTGGAAGCAATGGACTCGAAGATTTCAGACCTATCTGCGGCATCCACCTCTAAACGGGCCGACATAGCTTGTTTCCAAGTTAAGGTCACAGACTTGGACCTTCGGCTCACGACTGTTGAAGGCCAGCTTGCGACACTGCCAGAGCAAGACTAAGAGCTGCAGTTCCTCTGTGAAAAGATTACGGACTTGGAGGATAGGAGTCGGAGGGACAGTGTCTGTTTTTTTTTTAATTTCGGAGCATAAGGAGGGCTCAGATGTCAGGGCTTTCCTCAAGGACTTCCTACCCGATCTCACAGGCCTCGTCTTTTCCTCGCCGTTAGAGTTTCAAAGGGCCCACAGAATAGGTCCCCCACATAGAGCTAACGCAGGAAAAGCCACGTCCCATCATCGCATGCTTTCTATGCCACAAGCAGGCCTGCCAAATTATGTCTGCTGCCAGAACTGAGGGCCCGTATTCTCTGGAGGGTCATGAGATACGGGTGGCTGCGGAGTTCTCAAGAGAAACTAACGAGAAATGGAAATGATTTCTGTCCCTCTGGCCACAACTGAGGAACATAAACATCAAATTTGGCCTCTTAGAGCCTGCTCGTATGTGGATCACACAGGATGGTAGATCCAGAGACTTCCTCGAACCAGCTAACCTCTGTTCCTTTCAGGAAGGCCTTGCCACCCAGCCTATGGACCATGCACCCGCTCACCTGATGCCAAGCTCTCCTGACCTAAGAGACACTCCGATCCCAACAGACAGGTTGCTTATGCTGCAATGCAGAAGAGGGGTAGTACCTATGATCGCTCACAGAAATCACAGGAAGCTTGAGAACACGCTCTCCAGGCTGTGATGGCTCTCACCCAGGATCAAGGCAGAGACAAATCCCTTTCCCCCTTGAAACTAACACCCCTTACGGACCGACCGCAATGATGGACTCTTGAAGCAGTCAGGGTCTCTCACTTAGAAGCCCGGAGCGTACACCCATCCAAATGGACGGCTAAGTACCCTGCCCATCTCTTCCATATGTGCCTACCTTTGCCATAACCATAGTTAATGGCTCTGTTGTTATTATTGATATTATTCTTACCTATATACATAGTTGCCACGACAAATGATATCCTGGGCATGCTCTGCCGTTTCTCCAAAACTGTTATTGTGAGGGGCTCCGCAGGTATTGCGTATACCTCATGTGTTTCTATTTAAAAGTTGCCCCGGACAGGTTGCACATTACCTAAGATATTATGGTACTGTTGTTTGGAATGTGACCGTGGGACTAGACCCCATCATCGGTTAAGATCTGAAAATGCTCACCCTACTGTAATGCTTGTCCATGACCCACACCCGGTTGCAGAATGCTGGGGGTGCCCCGTAGAGCTCAGACCTGGAGTCCTCGCACTTCCCAACTCCCATATACCCGTTCGCTGCTCTGAAGTGGGCTCCCGGGCGGACACGCCCACCACCCCACCTTAGATCCCCAACCCGGCTACCCTCCGCACCCCATACATCAACCTGGACCTGAGGTCAAGCCCATGCCCCCCCATGCCTGAAGGGGTGTTCCCAGTGCGGGATATCCATTTGGACACGGGGGGCCTCATAGGTATCTTTTCGGAGACTTCAGCCCGGCACGATGGATGCCCTCCCCCACCATACCCGCAGCAAACTACAAACCATCCGTTCCAATCCCTCTCCCGGCTCTCCCCCCCTGCTCCCACACCACACCTCCATACCTCCTGCAACACTCTGAGCATCCTGCCTTACATTGAATACCCCTGGTTGTTCATCACTGCCACCCGTGCGCTTATCTGGTGTGCAGAATGCACAGGTTCTGACCCGCAGTTTAAATAGCGAGGTTTTTACCTCGGTTTCCATTGGACCCCTGCTACATTCTTGTATTTGCTTATCCTTCTCTCTACCTCTCTTCCCTACCCTACTTAGGGGGTGATTCTAACCCTGGCGGTCGGTGATAAAGCGGCGGCCAACCCGCCAACAGGCCGGCGGTCCAAAAAATGGAATTCTGACCCTGGCGGGAACCGCCAACACAGCCCGCCACATTAACACTCCGAACGCCACGGCGGTACAGACAAACAGCGCGGCGGTCACCGCCAACAGCCAGGCGGCAGACAATGTACCGCCCACAGTATTACAACTCACCAATCCGCCACCTTTTCCGGGGCGGGAGCCCCGCCGATAAAAACACGGCGGAAACAGACTACGGACGGGAAAACGCTCACCAAAACACACTCCACGAGTACGGAGGACAGCATGGAACCCGAATTAAACATCCTACCTGCTCTCGTCTACCTTCTCATCTACCACGAGTACGAACGCCGGCGCAGATGACAACGGTGAGTACTGCACCTACGACACACGGGAGGGGGGAGGAGGAAAGGTTACGGGCACACACATATGCGACCCCCACCCTCCCAAACCATGTACACACCAATGCAGAGCAACAATGCACAGTGACACCACCCAAACCCCCCTGAAAAATGCAAAGACATAATTAAATTGTGAAGAAAAATTTATATAAAAAATAGACTCTGATATGTATCGGTCAACTATGCAAAATATCCATAACAAAATAATACTATACACACTGCCATGGAGAACCGAGGCAATTAGTCCTCTACATCAAAGTTAAATAGAACAGTCCGTGGGCTACAGTGTAGCGACACAAGTGTGCTTGAGACGGCGGGGCCCAGCGGAGGGGTGCTTGAGACGGCGGGGCCCAGCGGAGCGGTGCATGACAGGAAGGGCCCAGCGGAGCGGTGCTTGAGACGCTGGGGCCCAGCGGAGCAGTGCTTGAGACGGCGGGGCCCAGCGGAGCGGTGCTTGAGACGGCGGGGCCCAGCGGAGCGGTGCATGACAGGAAGGGCCCAGCGGAGCGGTGCTTGAGACGGCGGGCCCAGCGGAGCGGTGCATGACAGGAAGGGCCCAGCGGAGCGGTGCTTGAGACGGCGGGGCCCAGCGGAGCGGTGCATGACAGGAAGGGCCCAGCGGAGCGGTGCTTGAGACGGCGGGCCCAGCGGAGCGGTGCATGACAGGAAGGGCCCAGCGGAGCGGTGCTTGAGACGGCGGGGCCCAGCGGAGCGGTGCATGACAGGAAGGGCCCAGCAGAGCGGTGCTTGAGACGGCGGGGCCCAGCGGAGCGGTGCATGACAGGAAGGGCCCAGCGGAGCGGTGCTTGAGACGGCGGGGCCTAGCGGAGCGGTGCATGACAGGAAGGGCCCAGCAGAGCGGTGCTTGAGACGGCGGGGCCCAGCGGAGCGGTGCTTGAGACGGCGGGGCCCAGCAGAGCGGTGCTCTTCTGCACGGCGGGCCCTGTTCAGCGGTGCCTATCTTCCCGGTGGGCCCTGTTCAGCGGTGCCTATCTTCACGGCGGGGCCCTGTTCAGCGGTGCTCTTCTGCACGGCGGGCCCTGTTCAGCGGTGCCTATCTCCACGGCGGGCCCTGTTCAGCGGTGCCTATCTTCACGGCGGGGCCCTGTTCAGCGGTGCTCTTCTGCACGGCGGGCCCTGTTCAGCGGTGCCTATCTCCACGGCGGGCCCTGTTCAGCGGTGCTCTTCTGCACGGCGGGCCCTGTTCAGCGGTGCCTATCTTCACGGCGGGGCCCTGTTCAGCGGTGCTCTTCTGCACGGCGGGCCCTGTTCAGCGGTGCACATCCAGTAGGTTCAAGGGAGCCAGACCTGGGCTGGACTCCCTGCTCAGTCGCCCTCCGACCGTGATGTTTCTGGACCCTTCGGTGACGGAGTCCTGGGCCCTTTGGTGTCCTCCTTTACAGCTGGGATGTGGCATGTGGGGCCCACCTGCTCCGCGCTCCTGCTGGCTGACTTCTCCGCCCTGCTGCCCTTACGCTCCTTAGATGGGGCTCTCGGGCCCTTGCCTCCCCTAGATGTTGTGGCTGGTGAAGTGGGCGAACTCTGCTCCTTGGGGGCAGCCGTGTCAGTCCTCGCACGGCGGCCCTTGTGTTTCCTGGTCCTCTTGCCGGGGGGGGGGGCTGGATGTGTCCTTGCTGCTGATGGAGGTGTCACTGCTGGCAAAGGGTGGACTCCAGAACCCATGCACAACAGTGACACCCGAAGCTGGGCTGGTGGTGGCTGTGGTGCTCTTGGGACTCTTTGCAGATGGAGGGGGTAGGTCATCGGAGGGAAAGAGGTCAAGATTAGCCAGGAAAAGTTTTTTAGGGCCAAGGTAAAGGGTAGGAGAAGTGGTGATGGGAGTGGAGGAAGAGGATGTGGTTGTAGGAGAGTCAGGTGTGCTGTCATTGGGTGAAGGTGCAGGTGCTGTAGGCTGTCGTGAGGTGGATGTCTGTTGGGTGGGTGGCTGCCTGCGTTTGTGTGTCTTGGAAGCGGTGGTGACAGACACAGTGGGAGAGGACACAGGGGACGTGTAAATGGCAGTGGGGGTGGTGACTGCACGCGTGCGGACTGTACAGGAGGGTGTGGTGGTGATGGAAGCACTGGCTGATGTTGGTGTGCATGCAGGTGTGAGTGTAGACGTCACAGGGAGGGAGGAGGGAGACGAGGAGGAGGGGGACACAGGGGTGGTAGTGACTGTTGGAATGTCTGCATCTGGGTGTTGCTTGGGTGAGTGTTTGTGGGATCTGTGGTGCTTGTGTCTGGATGAGCTGCCCTTGGGTGTTGAGGTGTGTGCAGGCTGGTCAGATGGTGTGGATGGGATAGGCTGAGGAACAGGAGACAGAGACAGGGTGGAGGCAGTCAGAAGAGGGAGGCTGGAAACAGGGACAATGGCTGCCGTCAGTGCTGAGGCCAGAGCAGTGAACGATGGTTGATGGGCAGCCTGACCCGAATGAATGCCCTCCAGGTAGGCATTGCTCCGATGCACCTCCCTTTCTACCCCCTGGATGGCATTCAAAAGGGTAGTCCGCCCAACAATGAGCGTCCTCACAAGGTCAATGAGCTCCGCACTGAGGGCAGCAGGGGTGACAGGGGCAGGGGCTGAGGTGCCTGGGGCGAAGGAGACGCCCGCCTTCCTGGGCGAGCGGGCACGGAGCGTAGGCTGAGGGGCTGCAGGGAGGGCGGGGCTGGTGCGCTGGGTGGCGGCTGTACCTGTAGAGGCAGGGGGCACGGATGTTGCCGCCACCACTAGGGAGCACCCATCCGAGGACGTGTCTGTGTCGCTGCTCTCACCACCGGTCCCCGTTGTGGTGCTCCCCTCGCCCTCCGGCTCACTGGTGCCCTCGGTGTCTGTTCCTGGGCCCACCGGGGCCTTGTGGCTTGCAGCTCCCTCGTGCTCCGATGCCAAATCTCCTCCGCCTGATGATGCTAATGCACACATGCACAAGAAGATGAAGAAGAAGGGTGGGGGGAGAAAAAGAAGAGCTGGTTGAGTGCATGCAATGTCAACACCGTTGGCGGAGAGGACAGACACAGGAGCCGCATGCACTAAGCCGCGCATTCGGGGTACACTACTCAGTACTTCTGACTCGGACAACAGGTCAAGAGACGACAAACGCGCACATGTGTGAGCCTGGACCATCAATAGCTGTACTTGTCACCCTACAGAGGTGGGGGCCGGGAGCACAGGGCCATGCCTAAGGGAGAGGACTACACTACAGAAAGCGCCCTGGCCTAATGTCACCCACAACCCTCCTCCCCCACCCAGACGCCTCCACTGCGCAGAAAGATAGCAGAATGTGCTGATACTCACCCCCTTGTGTCTGCTGTGATGCTCTCAAGCGCCCATCCAAATCAGGGTAGGCCACCGCCAGGATCTGGGACATCAGGGGGGTCAGGGTACGACTGGCACCCCTCCTAGGTTGGGAGGCCATCCCCAGCAGTGACTCGGCGGTCTTCCTGGTTCCGCGGCGGATGTCCTCCCACCTCTTGCGGCAGTGGGTGCCCCGTCTGACGTGGACCCCCAGGGCCCG
The DNA here is from genome assembly GCF_031143425.1 of Pleurodeles waltl. Lineage (NCBI taxonomy): Eukaryota > Metazoa > Chordata > Amphibia > Caudata > Salamandridae > Pleurodeles > Pleurodeles waltl. The sequence continues at coordinate 1,196,279,443 of NC_090444.1, forward strand.
GACTTCCTTGGCGATGGCACGCCAAATCTCGACTTTCTGATGGGCGCTGACCTATGTGACATGTACAGGGTGGGAAGGAAACATTAATCAACTTTCTGCATGTTAGATGTGATTGGCCCCCCCTCCCCAACCTTGCAATATAGCACATGCTCTCATCTGTCGTGCGTTGCACTCCTCATTCGCCCCCCCACCCCACCAACTTACATCCACCCCACTCCACACAGGCATCGCCCATTCCATGTGCACCCGGTGTACTCACCTGTTGGTCTGGAGGACCGTAGAGTAACGCATACTGGGGGAGGACCCCATCCACGAGCTTCTCCAACTCTTCAGACGTGAAGGCAGGGGCCCTTTCCCCAGTCGCAGCAGCCATTGTCTCTTCCAGACCGAGTTCACAGCAGCACTTGCAGTATAGGTCCTCTCCTGTGGATGATCAGGTCTCGAGTGATTAAGCAGATAGAAAATGGCGGTCACGCCCGCGGCGGGGCGTACCGCGGCGGTGCGTACCGCGACCGCCGGCGCACATCATCATTGGCTCCTGAAACCCATAGGCTTCAATGTTATCCAATGCGGCTCCGTATAGCGGTCTTCGACCGCCTACCGCCACGGTGTGCTCCGCCAGCGCAGTGACCTCACATCCCATTGTCCCACTTCACAGGTCAGGCAGCCGCCATTTCAAGGGCCCACATGGCATAATTTCTACTGCGACACACAGGTCTAGGCCTTGCATTGCCACACATACACGCCTTTCAATACATAGATAACCGTGTGCTATGCAAGCTGTGGTGAACGTACCAGTGATTAGCTTGACTCTGTGCTCCATGTTGTCCTTCCTAGGCACCGTCCGCTGGGACTTGCGAGGAGAAGGATGAATCCTCGTGTGTACCGACCGCTGGTGGACCTGTCGACAATGGAAGAACGCCACATCATACTACGATACCGACTTGACCGTGCCACTATCCATGAACTGTGTGCCCAGCTGGAGCCAGCCCTGATGTCCCCCATCCGCCAACCCACAGGAATTCCCCCTCTGGTGCAGGTGCTGTCAGTCCTCCATTTTCTTGCAAGTGGCTCATTCCAGACAACAGTGGCCATGTCATCTGGAATGTCTCAGCCAATGTTTTCTAAAGTTTTGTCTAGAGTGTTGTCTGCCCTGACGAAACACATGCGGAGTTACATTATTTTCCCTGAGGAGGTTGATTTGCCCACTGTGAAGGGTGATTTTTATGCCCTTGGACATATTCCCAACATAATTGGTGCCATTGATGGGACCCATGTAGCCTTAGTCCCCCCAAAAGACGATGAGCAGGTGTACAGAAACAGGAAAAGTTACCATTCTATGAACGTCCAGGTGGTCTGTTTGGCTGACCAGTACATCTCCCATGTGAATGCCATGTTCCCTGGTTCAGTGCATGACGCGTATGTGATGCGTAATAGCAGCATCCCTTATGTGATGGAACAGCTACAGAGACAACATGTGTGGCTAATAGGTGACTCTGGTTACCCCAACCTGCCTTGGCTATTGACCCCAGTGAGGAATCCCCGGACCAGGGCTGAGGAACGGTACAATGAGGCCCATGGGCGAACTAGGAGGATCATAGAAAGGACCTTTGGCCTCCTGAAGGCCAGGTTTAGGTGCCTGCATATGACAGGGGGATCCCTGATGTACTCACCAAAGAAGGTGTGCCAGATCATCGTGGCCTGCTGTATGCTTCACAATCTGGCATTGCGACGTCAGGTGCCTTTCCTGCAGGAGGATGGTCCAGATGGTGGTGTTGAAGCAGCTGTGGAGCCTGTGGAGAGTGAAGAGGAGGAAGACTCAGAGGACGACACAGACAACAGGGACAGAGTTATCCAACAGTATTTTCAGTAGCACGCAGGTAAGAATCACACACGCCATTTTAATTTTCCTGAAAGCCTCCAGCTTCTCAACTTTGTCTATGACCCCCCAGTTCTTTAAAACTGATGTTTGATTTTCCCTTCCCTTTTCAGTGCTGTATGACCCACTGCGTGACTTCTGCTTGGTTAGCCCATGGACTAATGCTTATTGATCTCGGTATGTGTTCAGCACAAAGTTAACAGAACATAATTGATCGGTAATGTGTTATACATTTGTAAATAATACAGCCTGACTCCAGCATGATTTCAGTGCATTGAGTGATTTATTTTTGGTGCTAGATAATGGTACATGATATTAACACGGTGATGGGTGGGGGTGGAGTAATGTCCATGGCAGAGTCCAGTTCTCAGTCTCACAGGTGCATTGTCCATATGCCTGTGGAAGGATGGAGCAGGGGCAGTTCAAGGTTGGACAGGGTGGCAATGTGGGACAGTGGGATGACTTCAGGGGGTATCTCATGCTGGCGGGGGTCTTGACATCCTACTCTGTCTTTTTTTTGGATCTCAGGCTCCTCTTGCGGGGTGGTTGTTCTTCAGCAGGAGGTGGGGTTCTGGTGGCCTGTCGTTGTTGTGGGGCCTCCTGTCCACTAGTGCCGGCGGAGGTGGTAGGCTGTTCCTGGTCCGGGCTAGTGACAGGGGCCCTGTGTGGTGCCACATGGTCCCGCAACGTGTCTTCTATCCGGTTGAGGGCCTGGACTATGCTCCCCATAGCGGTAGAGATGTTGGTGAGATGATTGGTGAACCCCATGTAGCGTTCCTCCTGCTGTGCCTGGATCTCCTGGAACCTGGCCAGTACCGTCGCCATCGTCTCTTGGGAGTGGTGGTAGGCTGCCATGATGGTGGTGAGGGCCTCTTGGAGAGTCGGTTCCCTGGGCCTCTCCTCCCCCCCCTGTCGCACTGCAGCCCTCCGAGTTGCCCTGTTTCCCCCGGCCTCTGTCCCCTGGACGGTGTGCCCAATACCACTGCCCCCAGGTCCCTGTTGTTGTTGGGGTGGTGGGTTAGCCTGGGTGCCCTGTAGTGGCAGACACACCGCTGATTGACCTGTCCTAGAGACAGAGGCATGGGCCCGCTGGGTGGGAGCTGTGCTGTTGTTCCCAGAGGGGGTTGGGTCTGCTGTGGCCTGTGTGTGGGGAACTGACTGTCCAGAGGTCCCCGATGGTCCGGGCTGGTCATCAGGTTCCAGGTCAACAGAGCTGCTGTCATCACTGGGGGCCTCTTCCGGCGGGGGGATGGACATTTCTGGACCCTCCTGGCCGGTGTGTTGGCGTTCGGGTCCTGCATGGGGTAAGAGAGTATGGTTATTGTTTCTGTGTGTGCTATTGTGTGCGATTTATGGGTGCCCTTGTCCCCCAGTGCTGTCATTCCCTTGGGGGAGGTGTTGTGGGGGTGTTTGGGGGGGGGGGGGGATGTGCAGTGGTCATGCTTAGGTGATGGGTATCCATAGTTTGTGGTGGCATGCAGGGGTTGGTGTTGGGTGGGTTGTGCTGGAGAGACATTCTCAGGGAGGATGTGTGATGGGGGGTTGGGGGTGAGGGTGGTGGTGGGGGTTAGCATGCTGGGGGGGGGGGAAGTAGTTGAGATTGTACTTACCAGAGTCCATTCCTCCGTGTACTCCAGCGAGGCCATCAGGATGCAGGATGTTTAGTACCTCTTGCTCCCATGCTGTGAATTCGGGTGGAGTGGGTGGGGGTCCCCCGCCAGTCTTCTGCACTGCGATGTTGTGTCGCGAGACCATCGAGCGCACCTTTCCCCGTAAGTCGTTCCAGCGTTTGCGGATGTCGTCTCGATTTCTGGGATGCTGTCCCACCGCGTTTACCCTGTCCACGATCCGCTGCCATAGCTCCGCCTTCCTGGCTATAGTGGTGTGCTGCACCTGTGAGCCGAAGAGCTGGGGTTCAACTCTTATGATTTCCTCCACCATGATCCGGAGTTCTTGGTCCGAAAAGCGTGGGTGCCTTTGGGGTGCCATGGGGTGGTGTGGATGAGGTGTGGGGTGGTGTATATGGTGAAGAGTGTGTTGGTGTGTGGTGCTTTGTGCTTCTATGTGGTGTGTGTGATGGTGTAGTGTGCCTCTGTGTGATGTAGCTCTCTATTCTGTGATGTGTCTCTCTCTCCTTCGTCTCTGATCTTCGGTCGTAGGGGTTTGTGGGTGATGTGGGTGTGTGTTTTATAGTTGATTGGATGTGTGGGAGTGTTGTTTGTATGTGTGTGTATTTCAAATTGTCCAATGTGGCTGTGTTTTGGAGCTGTGTGTGTATTTTGACCGCGGCGGTGTGTACCGCCAATGGAATACCGCGGTTGAAAGACCGCCGCGTGGATTGGTGGGTCAGAATGGCATGGGCGTGTTTGTGTTGGCGTGGCGGTGGAGGTTTGGTCATCTCCAGTTTTCCGCGGCCCGCTGATGAGGCGGCCTTCCTTGGATGTCGGGTTTTTGGCGGATTCACAGTTGGTGGTCAGAATGACTGTGGCGGTTTACCACGGCCGCGGCGGTAGTATGGCGGAGTTCTGACCGGCGGTAAGGGCCTTTTACCGCCGAGGTCAGAATGACCCCCTTAGTCCTTTCTATCCTATTCTCCCATATTCTATCCTATTCTACCCTGCTCTCCCCCATTTTTACTTTATCCCACTCCTCACACCATTTTCGGCCTCTCCCTCCTTGCCACTTTGATCAGTCCGCTTTTCCTCTTCCTTTTCGCTGACTGAGGGTCCCCGCCAAAGCCTCCCCCTGCACTCTCCCTGAATTGTTATTTTGACACTGTGCCCCCACTCTCTGAGGTACAGGAATACGGGGACCAACAGCTCACAGGGACACAACAGATCCAGCTTTAGTATGGGGACAACTTTTCCATTGACGGTCCTCTCATGGAACGTTCATGGCCTAATGCACTACATCAAGAGACAGAAAGTCCTATTCTACTTACGGTACAAGAGAGCGGGCATTGCTCTCTTGCAGGAAACACACCTTTCCCCATCAGAATCAGAGAAACTGCGCAGAAATTGGGTAGGTAAGGTGCTCTTCAGTGGGGCACCGTCCGTACACTTTGGAGATCACGGTTCCGGGAGAAAATGTGGGGTGGCGATTCTCATCCGCTGATCCTTACAATTCAGACTACTCAAAACGTGGTCTGACCCAGAAGGGCGATAAGTCCTCGCCAAGCTTAAACTGGGCGCTTACACAATCTGTGTCGGCTCTAATTACACCCCAACAGGCTCCAAACGCCTTTTCTTCTTCTCTCTTAATTGTTTGCTGACGGAGATTGGAGCCTCCCAGTAGTTACTTGGTGGGGATTGGAACTTGGCGCGTGATGCTATCTTGGATCGTACGGGCGGCCTAGATGTAGGAAATAATACGGATAGGGCACTCCTTGGGGATGTCCTTTCGGATCATGGGCTGGTGGATCATTGGCGCCTCTCCCATCCACTAGACTGTGAATACACCTATGTCTCACCGGTCCATAGGACCCAATCCAGGCTGGATTACTTCCTTACCACCCACCAACTACTCCAAACGATCAGGGAGTCCCAGATCTTACCGGCCACATTGTTAGACCACTCCCCAGTCATGTTGGCATTTGATCTGGGCTTGGCTTCCCTGGGGAGCAAGCCATGGCGTCTAAACACGTCCAGAGCACAAACACCACAGGGGAAGGACCAACTTTGCTCTCACATCGCTACCTACTTGTTCAAAAACAAATGTTCGGTCTCCTCCCCGCAACTATTATGGGCTGCGGTGAGGGCGACGATAAGGGGCCAAATAATGAGAGACACTGCCATTGCTAATGCCCAGAGACGTGCCCGCCAGTGGGCTCTGGAAGACTGTATAGTTCAAACTACCCGTGAACATATCACAACCCTCACCCTTCCCACTGGAATAGGCTAAACTGGAACTAAATGCTCTCTTCACCTCTCAAACACAATATGCGTTGCAGCGGCTGAAGGGACGCCATTATGAGCATGGAGAAAAGGCAGGGCGTTAATTGGCTGCTCAGCTCCGCCAAAGGAAAGCGGTATTAACCATCCTGGCCCTACATAGCCCTCATGGCACGACTCTCACCCACCCCCAGGCGATAGCGGATGAGTTTGGATGATTTTATCAGACCCTCTATACTCCCGAAACAATAGAGGACCATGATAAACTGGCCACATTCTTTGAGAAGGCACGTATACCTAGCCTCTCAGAAGCAGGCAGGGCACTCTTAGAGGGGGAGATCAGCAGGGAAGAGAGTGCACAAGCAATTGCTAAACTCCCTTTCCAAAAGGCTCCAGGGGAAGATGTGTTCTCAGCAGAATTCTATAAATGGACGGGAGCAGAAACAGTGGATTCTCTATACGAGGCATTTCGCGGGGCAGACCAAACAGGTTCCTTGAACCCTCTTTCCAACAAAGCTTCCATAGCAGTTTTGCCCAAACCGGGGAAGGACCCTCTCCTATGTGGCAGTTACCGTTCCATCTCCCTCCTTAATGGGGACATCAAGATACTGGCGGGAATCCTGGTGGCACGCCTCAAGAAAGTTATACGATCTCTCATTCATCATACGCAAGTGGGTTTCGTACCCAGTCGCTCCTCCAGGAACCATCTACGAACCCTACTACACACCCTATGGACTGCACAGGACTCCTGAGAAGATGCCCTTGCCCTTTCCCTGGATGCTGAGAAGGCATTCGATAGGATAGAATGGTGGTATCTTTTTGCAGCTTTAAATCGAATTGGGCTCGGGACCAGTTTTATCAATAAGGTACACCTGTTGTATGGCTCACCGACGGCACAGGTCAATTGCGGAGGTTTCCTGTCCGATGTCTTCTCCATCAGGCGAGGGACCCAATAAGGATGCCCTTTATTGCCGTTACTATTTCTCCTAGCTGTGGAACCCTTAGCGGCAACTATCCGCAGATCACGCCTCATTACCGGAGTACCCATCCCCGGCGGCAGCTCCATCATCTACCTGTACGCCGACGATATCCTGTTCACTTTCAGACCCAGCTAAGTCACTGCTGACGCTTAGATCAATTTTAGCTGAATTTGAAACACTCTCGGGTTACAAAATAAACTGGGATAATAGTGAAGCGCTCCCTCTATCCCATGTGACAGTAAGCGTGACCATACAGGACCTTCCTGTTAAGTGGAAGCAGTCATGTCTTAAGTATCTGGGTATCTATATTAACAGGGGCCTGGAACATATGGTGGCAGACAACTTAGACCCGCTACTTGCCAGCACAAAGAGGGACTTCAACAAATAGTCGCACCTAGGTCTCTCCATGTGGGGTAGAGCGTAGGCGGTACGCATGGTGGCCCTACCAAGGTTCTTATATGTTCTTGGAATGTTGCCACTACAGATCCCCCTGACTCTCCTCAGAGAGGTGGACCGTCGCATACAGGCCTTTGTTTGGGGGGTCCATGTGTCCTAGGTTGCCCAGGGCCACACTACTAGCTCGGCATGAATACGGTGGGCTAGGTTTACCCTCGGTGGAACATTATGCCCTAGTGCTGCATCTATCGCAACTCGTTTTCCTGCTAACGGGAGCTCAGGACCCGCCATTGTGGGTGGAGGCAGAATGAACACTCTCGCGATCCCTACTTGGACTCAATGTGATTATAGCGCAGGAGATATTCTATCTCGGCCCATAAACCCCATGATCCAAACCATGCGGAATTCCTAAAGACGGGCGCATCGCCTGCTGGGAGTCGATCCCATGATCCATGATTATGCTACGCTATGGGGTAATGCAGGATTATCAATAGGGGGAAAGCAATTAACTGGGAGGAGTGGCGGTCGAAAGGTCTCCTACGCATTGATCAACTCCTAGTCAATGGAAAATTGAAACCGTATGCGGTTCTCCGGGAAGAATTCGACCTGCCCGCCCATCACTCGTGGCGTTTCCTACAGATACAGCACTGCTTCCGACGTCGCATGGTGGTATGTCCCTGGCAGCTCCACCGCTCCCCAGTACTCAGCTAATTAGAAACATGGGGTCTTTTTCGGGGAGTCGTGTCTGGTACACATACCCTGCTGAACCGCCACCTGTTCTCCCACCCCCTCTTGGTCTCCCTCAAAGCTAAATGGCAGGCGCGATTACAGATAGAATATGAGCTGGAGGATTGGGCTGACCTGATTGAGGTGAGAGATTGTGGGGCATGGGAGGCTCGCTTGAAATTCATTCTTTTCAAGACCCTGCATGAGTGGTACTGGACGCCACAGAAACTATGGGCTGCAGGTTTACTGCCTCATGCCTCCTGCTGGCGTTGTTCTCACCCCTGCTGTGACCTGCTTTATATACTGCACGATTGTCCATCCATCCAACCTTACTAGCAGTCAGTGGGGAGCACCCTCAGAGGAGTTCTACCTCTACTGCCCTCTCTTACCCCCTCCCTCCTCTTACTACATGATACAAGCGACATCCAAGTACTTATTCGCCCACAAACACGCCTGCTGCACACAGCACTAGCAATGACCAAACTATGTATTCTGAGACACTGGCACGCAGTCACACCCCCCACCCATGATTAATGGATCTCAGCAATGTGCCAAGCTGCCTCCCATGAACGACTTATTTACAGTTTCCAAGACAAGATGGACACATTCCTCCGGACTTGGGCCCCTTTCCTCTCTATTCCAGATGACTTAACGCTCACATGGTTCCCCGATAGTGGGTACAACACAGCAGTCCTCATGCATGGTAGCCCCACACCCAGCACCTATGTCCTCTACTGTCCACAATCGCATCCATGACCATGATTAATACCACATACTTATTGGATGACCCTCCCCACCCCTCCCCCCTATACTTCTGTCCTTCCACTCATATTGAATCACTCCTCCCTCCTCCCCCTCCCCGGTCATCTGCATTCACGCTTGTATTTGCCTTTATGTTTCTGTTATCATCCTTGCTCTCAGTTTACCCTCCTTCTCCTTCTGCCTCTCTTCCTCATCGCTCTTCTCCTCATCCCCCTCATAAGTATTGTTCTTAATTTTGTCATCATTGTTTTCGTCCTTATAGTTAGTATTTATCCTCCTTCTTGTTTCTTGGACCGATCTCAGTTTCCTATCATTATGGTTGCCCCACCACTCTACCCCCCTCCTCTCTTTCATTTCTTCTATTCCTATTCTTCCCACTATTACTTCTTCTTTTCTCTTATTCACTCATCTATGTTCCTTTATCCCGTTCTGTTTACTATCACTTAGCCCTGGTCTCGTATCTCACCCTTCGCAGATCCATGCCCCCATATTGCTCTCTTATATATACACGCTCCTAATACATACCTTCTTCTACTCCTTCCCGGAGAATTAGGATACACGCGACTGGCAGAGAACTATACCTATATATCCCCTTGCCTCAACTATGCCCCTTCTGTCTCACCACCGCCACCATCCCGTGGAGGCCCAGGTTGGGTAGATGGAAGAGAGGACGGATATGTTCCCCTAGTCTTTCCTATGGTCCCTCGCCAAATGCTGCTCCTCCGTGGGGGAGTCTGCCAGAGGGCATAAACTGGTATAGCCAAGGACATTCAGTGTCAAACCCGGTTTCTCGACATAGAATGAGGAATGTCTCCTTGACCACTCATACTCGCTATTGTATCCATGTATGGTTGTTTAGCTATTTCTGTATCACCAGGATTGACTATTTTACTGTACTGTATGGTTGTATATAAGGTTTCACTTATTTCTTGAATAAAGAATTACAATACACACAAAAATAAATCCACACAACCATGGTCCATCAGTTTCATGGATCGTGATCAGTATCGTATTCCTTTTCTGTCATCCTGGTGGTAGTAGATTCATTGACTAAGATGATCCATTTCATTGAATAGCCTGGTCTGCCGAGCCGCAGCAAACTTGCTAGCGTTTTTTAAAGAAGTAGTCAAGTTACAGAGACTGCCTCTAGCAATCATCACTGATAGGGTTTTGAAATCAACCACCAAATTTTGTCCTCCATTACTTCCTCGCTAGGGTATTGAATGCAAGAAATCCAGTAGTTATCATCCACAGTCTGGGTGGGTAAAATCAAGGAGTAGAATACTTATTCTGTTTTCTCACCCAACACCCTGAGTACTGGGTGTGTTGGTTGACCAGTACAGAGTTTGTATATAACATCTCTCTGCATAGTTCTCCCCTTATCTCTCACCTGTTTTCTGTTTTAACGGTTTCCATACTCGTATGTTACTGATTTTTTCCCACCCAGTACAGTACCTTCAGTTTTGGCCCTTGTGAGTTCTTTGTGTGAGGTACATGAGAAGGTTGTCTCACAAATCATGGAGGCATACAAACACTTTGCCAATACTTGCCCCATCCCAACTCCGTCTTTCAAAGTGGGCAATTGCATCAGGGTCCTGACTCATTTTCTTTCTTTTCCAGCACACACTCCAACGTTTGTGGATCTATTTTAGTTTTTACCCTGGTTGAATCTGTAGCAACCCATTTGACAGTTACTGGTGAGTCCTTCCAGTTATTTATGTCACACTTTCTTTCTCTGTCCCTTTCCCTTGGTTCCACTGTGCATGCTTATACCTCCTCCACCAGTGGCCATTGTAGATGTGCCTCAGTATTTTTCATGGTAAGCTTCAGAGCCAGATTGACTGGAAGGGTGATGGTCCTGAGGATCGCTGTTAAAGCCCACTGATTTATTCATGACCCCAGTTAGCTTGTGAATTCCACACTAGATTTTGTTACAAACCCAGTAGGCATTTTTTGAGGTGGGGTTGTATCAGGATTTATACTCCACGTCAGTGATCAGAAAGGCTTCAGATGGATTAATGTTTTGCCTGGAATGCTAGAAATGTAAAGCAATCCAAATTTAGGGAGTTGGAGGATCTGCCATTGGGGTCTGGGTTTGCAGTGGTTTTGGTTTTGGGTTGCAGTCATATAAAACCTTTTCCCCAACATGGCAGCCCCTCTTTTATAACGCGAAGTCTGGACCTAGAATGATCTCAGTCCACAAGATGGGTCAGCACTTTTCCTTCCTAATCCGGGTCATGAGTGGCAGTCACAGCAGAAAAGGCCAGTGATAGAGAGACACACTACATTGCAAGTTGATGTGTTTTCCATTCTCTGTTCAGTTAGTCACCCGGCTTTCCATAGCTCATGATTTTTTAGGGTTGAGCCTGTGAGTGCATGTGCTAGAGCATGTGTCTAACTTGCAAGTCTCTGTTGTGTTCAGTAAAGGGCTTAGAGCGCACATGTCGCTCACCATTTGTTGGTTCGCGTGGTACTCTTCTTTACAGCCTCGTAATTCATCAAGGCATGCCTGGCATCATTTCTGTTCCTCTGTGTGGAGCAGGGATCAAGAACTGATTGATTCAGTTTAATTAGTGCCTGTCTGCTGCTTCCATCGTGATCAAGGTACTTTTTTTGTCCTTTTTAACTTCTCGTGCCCTGGAAACAGAAGGCTCATGATTGGCAAAAATGTGTCCAGCAGGGCAAACAAAATTGCAAAGTTTTATTTTTTAAAGCGAACTTTCTTTTATTTTGCCAAGTCGTCTTTTCTCACTTTCCACTCATGTTTTCTTGTGTTTTTGCTCATGGGCACTCTTCTCAAAACATTACAATTAACTTGTTTGAAATATTGCAAAGTGACAGTGTTTCTTTATCATATGTAATCTCTGAAATGATTCTTTAACACATAATCATGCAGTACACCCCAATCCACCCTACTCAAATCTGCCCACTACAATCAACCCCAATCCAAACCACTTCATCCCACCCCAATCAAGTCCACTCCAACCCACCCCACTTCCATCCTCCCAACACACCCGATCTAATTCGCCCCACTTCAATCCAAAACAATCTGTCCAACTCCAATCCATAACAATCTGCCCCAAACCAATCTGCTCCACTCCAATCCAAAACAAAATGCCCCACTACAATTCGCCCCACTCTAATCAAAAACAATCTGCACCACGACAAAGCAGTCTGCCCAACTCCAACTGATCACACACTAATCAAAAACAATCTGCACCACTCCAAAACAATCTGCCCCACTCTAATCCAAAACTATCTGTCCAACTCCAATTCGGCCCACTCCAATCCAAAACAATCTGCCCCACTCCAATCCGGCTCACTCCAATCCAAACCAATCTGCCCCATCCGGCCCACTCCAATCCAAAACGATCTGCCCCAATCCAATCCAGCCCACTCCAATCTGCCCCACTTTAGTCCAAAAGAATATGTCCCATTCCAATCCAAAACAATCTGCCCCACTTCAATCTGGCCCACTTCAATCCAAAACAATCTGCCCTACTCCAATCCAAAACAATCTTCCCTACTCCAATATGGCCCACTCCAATCCAAAACCATTTGGTCCCCCTCCAATCTGCCCCACTCCAATCCAAAACCATGTGCCCCACTCCAATCCACCTCTCTCTAATCCAAAACATTCTGCTCCACTCCTATCTGCCCCACTCCAATCCAAAACAATCTGCCCCACTTCAAACCAAGACAACCTGCACCACTCCAATCCATTTTAATCTGCCCCACTCCAACCTGCCCCACTTTAATCCAAATCAAACTGCCCCACTCCAATCAGCCTTACTACAATCCCAAACAACCCACTCCAATCCAAAAAAAGTGCCCCACTCCAATCCATTCCACCTCACCCCAATCCAAAGTAATCCATCCCAATTCACCCCACACCAATCAACCACAATCCCCTCAAACAACTCAGTCCACCCCACACCAATCAAATTCATCCCAATCCAGCCCAGTTAAATCTTCGCCACTTCAATCCAATACACGTCACCCAAATCACCACACCCTACTGAAGTCCACCCAACTCCAGTCCAATCCACCCAACTCCAATCCAACCCACCCCACCCCGCTCCACTCCAACCCAACCCAACCCAATCTAACCCACCATACTCCAATCATCCTACCACACTTCACTCATTTCGCCCTACTCCAGTCCAACCCACCCAACTCCAATACAATCCACCCTACTCCAATATAATCAACTTTAATCCACCCACTCTGTCCAGTCCACATTAATCCACCATACTCCAGTCAAATCCAGCCCACTTCAAACCACCTTTCCACCCCACTTCAACCCAGTACACCCTACTTCAATCCAGTACACCCCTTTCCAATCCAATCCACCCCACACCAATCCAACCAATCTACCCCACCCCAATCCACCCAATCTCAATCCAGTTCATCCACTCCAGTCCACCTCACCAAATCCATTCCACTCCATCACTCACTAATCCACCCCATCACACCCTAATCCGCCCCATCTCAGTCTAATCCACCCCACTCAAACCAATCCACCCTACTCCATCCAGTCCACCCCACCCAACTCCAACCTACCCCACTCCAATGAAGTCCACCACTACCCAATCCACCCTACTTCAGTCAAATCCACCCCACTCCAAACCACCTTAATCTACCCCATTTCCAGTACACACCTCTCCAATCAAATCCATCCCGCCCAACACCAATCCAATCCACCCTAACCCAATCCACTCCACCCCACTCCAATTCACCCCAACCCAATCCAATGTACCACAAACCATCAACCTCACCCCAATCCACCCCACTCAATCCAACCCACCCCACTCAATCCAGTCCATCGCACCTACTTCAGTCCATCGCACCTACTCCAGTCCACCCCACTCCAGTCCACCCCACTCCAGTCCAGTCCAGTCCAAATCACCCCATGCCAATCCAATACATCTCACCTCACTGCAATCCACCCCAGTTCATTCCATCAATCCATCCCATTCAAATCCACCTCACCCCAATCCAATCAACCTACACCAATCCAACCCACCCAATTTCAATCCACTCCATCCCACTCCAATCCATCCCACTCCAATCCAGCCCACCCCATCCCAGTTCAGTCCACCACACTCCAATCCAATCCATCCAGCCTACTCCACTCCAATCCACCCCACACAAACACAATCCACTCCACCTCACTAAAATCCACCCCAATCCAGACCACCCCACCTCAGTTCAGTCAACCCCAGTCTACTCCAATCCATTCCAATCCATCCACTCCACTTCACTCCAATCCAGCACACATCCATGCAATCCACCCCAATCCAATCCACCACAGTCCAATCCAACACATATCGCCCCAATCCAATCCACTGCACCCCAATCCATTCCACTCCACGCCATCCCACCCTCGCACTCCAATCCACCACTCTACTCCACTCCACCCACTCTATCCGAATCCAATCCACCCCACCCCAGTTCAGTCCGCCCAACTCTAATCCATCCAGCCCACCCCAATCCAATCCACCCACTACATTCTAATCCACCCTACTCCAGTCCAACCCAATCTAATCCTCCCATTCTAGTCCAAGCTAATCTAATTCAATGCCACTTCAGACCAGGTTTATCCACCCCACTCCAATCCAATCTAATCTGCCCTACTCCAGTCCAATCAAATCCACTCCACTCCAATCCACCCCACCCCACCCCATTCCAATGCACACCTATCACTCAAATCCAAACCACCAACTCCAATCTAATCCACCCCAGTCAAATCCACCCCAATCCCATCCACCTCATCTCATTTCAATCCCCCACACCAATCCACCCCATTCCACTCAATCCACCCATTCTACTACAATCCAATCCACCTCATTCTACTCCAGTCTAATCCATCTCACTACCTCAGTCCACTCCAACCCACTCCATCCCATTTTAACCCACTCCATTCCACTCTACGACACTCTCTGTCACTGAACCCTACTCCCCTCTACAACACTCCAATCCTCCTATTCCACTCTATGACATTCAAACAAATCCATTCTACTCCCCCACTCCACACTGACACTTCACACCACTAAGTTTTAGACATGCTGAGCAGGAGCCACACTGCTGTACAACATGACAAACCACTTTGCCATAGCCAATAACTCTTGTGTAGGCGAGACCTATTGGTTTTGCCAATGCTTGTTTTCCTTCGGGTTAGTCCTGGCTAGGATTAGTCCTTGTTTTTTGGTGTTTTGTGCTTTATTACAGTTATCAGCTGTTTCCAGTGCAACCAGCCTCCTCTACTTTCTCTAGCCAGCAGTCTTCAGGTCTTATAGGAGTGGAGTTAGATGGGTGGAAGTGCCAAACTCACATTCCACATGCACAGACCTGTAATCTTTCAGTTACGGTGCTTGACCACTTTTCACTACCTCACAACCACAATTTACAATGAACATAAGCACAAAATAGAGGATGAATGCTTTATATTGAAATGTAAGAGACATAAATTGAATAATATCCAAGTTACCACATAATCGTCAGATATTACTTAGGGGGTGAAAAATCAGTCTCATAGGTTCATTTCTTAAAAAGATAGAAACATGTTATTGAGGAAATACAGGGGGTCATTCTGACCCCGGCGGGCGGTGGGAGCCGCCCGCCTGGAGGGAACCGCCAGAATACCGCTGAGCGGTCAAAAGACCGCCGCGGGTATTCTGGGTTTCCCACTGGGCTGGCGGGCGACCGCCAAAAGGCCGCCCGCCAGCCCAGTGGGAAACACCCCTCCATGAGGATGCCGGCTCCGAATGGAGCCGGCGGAGTGGAGGGTGTGCGACGGGTGCAGTAGCACCCGTCGCAAATTTCAGTGTCTGCTGAGCAGACACTGAAATTCAAAGTGGGGCCCTCTTATGGGGGCCCCTGCAGTGCCCATGCCATTGGCATGGGCACTGCAGGGGCCCCCAGGGGCCCCACGACACCCCTCACCGCCATCCTGTTCCTGGCGGGCGGAACCGCCAGGAACAGGATGGCGGTGAGGGGGTCGGAATCCCCATGGCGGCGCAGCAAGCTGCGCCGCCATGGCGGATTCCCATGGGCAGCGGAAAGTCGGCGGTACACCGCCGACTTTCCGCTTCTGGCCGCGGCTGTACCGCCGCGGTCAGAATGCCCGGCGGAGCACCGCCAGCCTGTTGGCGGTGCTACCGCCGACCCCGGGGGGCAGAATGAGCCCCACAGTGTTGTTAAAACCGCGATCAGCCCAGAAAACGCATTTTATTCTCTTCACGGAACTTGATCAATGCTGTAAAATATATACATACAAGCATTGTAATATGTACATTCCACGTTTACAATTAGCAATATACACACACTAACCCCCAAGGTTGCATGTACAAGTATTAAGTGAATACTCCCATACAGCATCCATTTTAGGACATCCTCATTCCTCACTCCTCATCCCTACTTCTCATCCCTGCTTCTCATCCATCATCCCTACTTCTCATCCATCATATATTATCCCTACTTCTCATCCATCATTTATTATCCCTACTTCTCATCTATCATCCCTACTTCTCTTCCATCATCCCTACTTCTCATCCCTGTGTCCCATCCCTGCTTCTTATCCATCATCCCTACTTCTCATCCATCATCCCTGCTTCTCTTCCATCATCCCTATTTCTCTTCCATCATTCCTACTTCTCATCCATCATCCCTACTTCTCATCCATCATAGATCATCCCTACTTCTCATCCATCATCCCTACTTCTCATCCATCATACATCATCCCTACTGCTCATCCAACACCCCTACTTCTCATCCATCATCCCTACTTCTCATCCATCATCCCTGCTTCTCTTCCATCATCCCTATTTCTCTTCCATCATTCCTACTTCTCATCCATCATCCCTACTTCTCATCCATCATAGATCATCCCTACTCCTCATCCCTCATCCCTGCTTCTCATCCATTATACATCATCCCTACTTCTCACTTCTCATCCATCATCCCTACTTCTCATCCATCATACATCATCCCTACTTCTCATCCATCATCCCTGCTTCTCATCCATCATACATCATCCCTACTTCTCATCCATCATCCCTACTTCTCATTCATCATCCCTACTCCTCATCCCTGCTTCTCATCCCTACTTCTCTTCCATCATCCCTACTTCTCATCCCTCATCCCTGCTTCTCATCTCTACTTCTCATCTATCATTCCTACTTCTCGTGCCTCAGCCATCATCCCTACTCCTCGTCCATCATCCCTACTCCTCATTCCTCATCCCTCAGTCATACCAACACATTTTCAGTTTTGTGAAACACACCTTCACACTGATTGGTTAGGAACAGCCAATCAGAGTTATGAGAGAGAGCTGCATTCTTACAGCTCTGCTGGTTTGGGAAATACAAGGAGTCCACAGCTAAGGCCATAAATCAGCGCTTGTAGAAAGGGTTATACAGTTCATGGAAAATCTTTCTGGTTTCAGAAAAGAAAAAAAAAAATAGTTCTCAGAGATAAAAGCAGCCTCAGATGTAAACATGTTATTTGTTACAAATAAAAAGCAGGCTCAGATTTAAAAATTTGGGGGGTGATTCTGACCCCGGCGGTACTAGACCGCCGGGGCCAGGGTCGGCGGGAGCACCGCCAACAGGCTGGCGGTGCCCCGCAGGGCATTCTGACCGCGGCGGTTCAGCCGCGGTCAGAAGAGGAAAACCGGCGGTCTCCCGCCGGTTTTCCGCTGCCCTTCTGAATCCTCCATGGCGATTCAGACACCCCATACCGCCATCCTGTTCCTGGCGGTTCGCCCGCCAGGAACAGGATGGCGGTATGGGGTGTTGTGGGGCCCCTGGGGGCCCCTGCAGTGCCCATGCCACTGGCATGGGCACTGCATGGGGCCCCCGTAAGCGGGCCCCACTTTGAATTTCACTGTCTGCATTGCAGACAGTGAAATTCGCGACGGGTGCAACTGCACCCGTCGCACCTTCCCACTCCGCCGGCTCAATTCTGAGCCGGCGTCCTCGTGGGAAGGGTTTTTGCACTGGGCTGGCGGGCGGCCTTTTGGCGGTCGCCCGCCAGCCCAGTGCAAAAGCCAAAATACCCTCAGCGGTCTTGCGACCGCGGAGCAGTATTTTGGAGGGGGGAAGTCTGGCGGGCGGCCTCCGCCGCCCGCCAGACTTAGAATGACCCCCTTTATGTGTTACAAATAAAAATAAAAACAAAAAAGGTTTGGATGAATTGGATTGCACTGTCACCAGAGTAGATTTTAAACATTTTGTTTCTACATATGAAACTGAAACCAGAAAGGTATTCGGTTGAACTGTAGATGACCTATACAACCCTTTCTCCAAGAGCTGATTTATGGCCCAGGCTGTGCACTCCTTGTATTTCCCAAACCAGCAGAGCTTTCTGCAGAGGCCTGTGCAAACAGAAAAACACTGAGTTGAATAAAATGAAATATTGTGCAGCCTTGAATTCACTGGAAACAAACACACAGTTGCATTTCCTCTCCTCCCTCTTCACCCACCATGTGCAATGAGGAGGCTGTTTTTCATTGAAATAGAATGCAGCTCTCTCTCTCATAACTCTGATTGGCTGTTCCCAACCAATCAGTGTGAAGGTGTGTTTCACAAAACTGTAAGTGTGTTGGTATGACTGAGGGATGAGGAATGAGGAGTAGGGATGATAATGAGGAGTAGGGATGATGGGTGAGGCATGAGAAGTAGGAATGATGGATGAGAAGTAGGGATGAGAAGCAGGGATGAGGAATGAGAAGTAGGGATGGTGGAAAAGAAGTAGGGATGAGAAGCAGGGATGAGGAGTAGGGATGATGGAAGAGAAGCAGGGATGATGGATGAGATGTAGGGATTATGGATGAGAAGTAGGGATGATGTATGATGGATGAGAAGCAGGGATGATGGATGAGAAGTAGGGATGATGTATGATGGATGAGAAGTAGGGATGATGGATGAGAAGTGAGAAGTAGGGATGATGTATGATGGATGAGAAGCAGGGATGAGGGATGAGGAGTAGGGATGATGGATGAGAAGCAGGGATGATGGATGAGAAGTAGGGATGATGGAAGAGAAGCAGGGATGATGGATGAGAAGTAGGGGTGATGGATGAGAAATAGGGATGATGTATGATGGATGAGAAGTAGGGATGATGGATGAGAAGAAGGGATGATATATCATGGATGAGAAGTAGGGATGATGGAAGAGAAATAGGGATGATGGAAGAGAAGCAGGGATGATGGATGAGAAGTAGGGATGATGGATAAGAAGCAGGGATGAGACGCAGGCATTAGAAGTAGGGATGATGGAAGAGAAGTAGGGATGATGGATGAGAAGTAGGGATAATATATGATGGATGAGAAGTAGGGATGATGGATGAGAAGCAGGGATGAGAAGTAGGGATGAGGAGTGAGGAATGAGAATGTCCTCAAATGGATGCTGTATATTTATGTGGATTTAAAATTTAGACTGTATCACGTTTTGTATGTCCAATATATTTGTACATCTATTTTACAAAGAATTTAGGTTGATTTAACGTGCTCTAAACAAGTCAATTATTGGAATAATTATAAAGTAATTATTTGCACCCTGAATTGAATCTTTGTGTTGTTAATCAAAATGAGGCAATGTTGATGGTTAATGTGGGTATTTAATTTTCAGTTACGTTATTGATCCTTCTAATTTGTGCCTTAACAGAGTCACACCCCGTATTTTGTTCAGTTTCATCTCCAGATTTAAGCCTTGGAATGTTTGACCACGTCTCACCATTGAAACAAGGATGCCTAATTGGGACTTATTTTCTGTTGTGGGCTGAGTACCTTGAGTGCTGAGTACTAGGTATCCTGATCTTCTTCTCATTTAGAGAGCTCTTTGAGTCCTGTTACTAAAAGTAGCAGTGAACCTGAACTAACAAAAAGTTTAAACTGCTGGGAAATGCATCTCAAGCCACGAGGCTTATGATCCTGGAAATTCCACCATATTGGAATTGTATTGCATCAGTTTGAACTGCTCATTTATGGACACCTTGCAGACACCGTTATGTATTCTGAGCCAGTCTTTGGAGCTTATGGGGCCTTTGCTAATGAGCTGCCAGGCCTCTTCAACCTGCAGTGGTGGCAACCTTCTATCGACATGTAAAGTGTGGTACAAATGCATAAGCAATTTATGGCTCCCTGCCAATGACAGCAAGATAACCAACATTTGAGCCGGTTCATAGACCTCAGGAAACAAGAGCCACATCTCCCATCCATGGCCCCTTTTTTTGTATACAGAAGGAACTGCCTAGGGCCCAGTCCAAACGTCTCGAAGGCATCTTGCATAGTTATAAAGCGGACTGTGGGATAAAGACCAGACAACATGGTGCATCCTCCAGCCCTCGATCGGCCGACAGCCATAGTCTGGAATATCTGTGCAAAGTGTTGTACTATCTACAAGTCCAACTCTGGCATATATGGTGTCTGCTGTATCACCTGTTGGACCGCTTGTTCGCAGATCTGGCATACCAAGCGGATCACATGAGGCAGTGAGGCCGGTACTCTCTGCCCCCTCATTAGAAGGGCCCCCAAGTTTGTGGTCACCATATCTGCTTTCTAGGAGTGACTTCCTTATCTAACTAATGTACCTCATGTTGCAGATGCGCTACCAGATAGTAGAGCTCCAGAGCTAGTACCTCCATCCTGCCCTTCTCCCATTCTCTCTTAAGAATATCTCGTCCTGCTCAGCATTGTTTTTCAACCCGCAGGAGCTCCACAAGCAGCTGATCTAATTCCAAAACCACCCTACAGGGATCTCATACATGGCTCCCTGTAAGTTATAGAGTCTTCTGGGTAGCACTACCATTTTGATGAGTGCTATTTTCCCCATCGGGGACAATTTCAATGTATTCCAAAAGACAATCGAGGGATGTAAATTACAGAGTCCCGTCTCAGATTCAGGTCATATGCATGTTGTACAGCCGTAAAAATTTGACATCATCCACCCTCCAAGGCAATCCCAACTCTGGCAGTAGCACAACCGGTATCCCCTTCAACTGGCCCAGTGGCAACAAGGCTGACTTGGCATGATTAATGCAGAGTCTGGACGGGATCCCAAATTCCCTCATGATGTTCAGTAAAATTGGGACAGGCAAGGCAGGTTGACGCAGGTATATCATAGTGTCCTCTGCATACAGCAAAACAACATGTATCACGCGGTCCACCAGTATTCCCCTTCCCACAGTATCTTACAAAGTCAGCACGCTAGCGGTTCCATCGTGAGGGCGAATATAAGGGATGACAGTGGACATCCCATGTTGTGTGCCCCTCTGCAGTAATAGCTGAGTCGAGACGTAGCTCCCAGTCTGCTAGCAGTCGTTCTTATAACAATCTAGTCCATTGTGTTTATTTATGGCCTAGCCCTATGCTGTCCAGTACTTGCCAGGCATATTCCCAAAACACCGCCAAAATAGGTTTCAGTCTTAATCAGCTGTGCGATTAGGCACCCCGCACTGTCTCCCTCCATGGACAGTCTGCTCCGACTTATGAGATTCGCCTGTTTCTACAGTTGGTCGGATAGGGGGCACGCCTGATGTCACGCTCTATCATAGTCTCACAAAGTCTCTGGGTTAGCAGAGAGTGTTCTCTCCAGGGCCTTTCTAATATTTGCTGTATTCCCACAGATGTTGCCATGCAAACTCCCCTTACGACCACTTTCAAGGCATTCTACTCTACTATTCTGCTCTTTTCTTTTCCGCTCCCAGTTCGCCCCTCCTCCGTGGGGGAGCAGTGGGGTTCTTGCCTCGGCCACCTTTGTTCCTCTCACCATCAATGGCGTAATTGCCTAAGAGCCACCTGACTGCAGCAGTGGTGCCCAAGTCCTTGGCGTCCTCCAGGGCCGCGACCGCCCCCAAAGCTGCTGTGCCTCAGGCTTCACACAGGAGCTCTACCGGGCCAAATAATCGTTGCAGAGGGTCACCAGTGGCCACAGCAGTCCCCAAAGGTGCAGGGGTGCAATCTCTCTTTCAGATGGAGCCTAGATATGAACTAACTGGCAGGATGCCTCAGGATAATCCTCTTCATGTCAGTAGCAACAGCAAGGCACTGTAGTCAGCCATTTTAGCTGGCCACAACCCCATGATCCATTTCTTTAAAAGTAGAACTAGTTTAAAGAAGAATTCAAGAAAATGTTAGATCAGCAAGTAGTCACTAAATCAGCAAATCATGAATTGTTGTAATTGAAAAAGAGAGGTAAAGATTTGGTGAAGTATCTCGCACAACTCAGCAGGTTACTGTCTGAGATGGGCTGGCTAGAACAAAAGAGTCTTTGGCCCTCATTACAACCCTGGTGGTCGGTGGTAAAGCGGCGGTAAAACTGCCAACAGGCCGGCGGAAAAAAAATTGAATCATGACCATGGCGGAAACCACCAACATAGACAGCCACTTTAACACTCCAACCGCCACGGCGGTACAAACAAACAGCATGGCGGTCACCGCCAACAGACAGGCGGAAGACAATGTTCCGCCCACACTATTATGACAGGCCAATCCGCCACCTTTTCCGGGGTGGATTCAACGCAAACAAAAACACGGCGGAAACAGGACTTGGAAGGGAAAACACTCACCTCTACACACCCCACGAGGATCCCGGACGCCATGGAGCCTGGACTCCAAATACTCCCTGCGATAGTCTTCCTGCTCCTCTACCAGGAGCACGACCGACGGCGGCGACGACCACGGTGAGTACTGCACCTACAAAACAGGGGAGGGGGGAGGGAAAAGAGAGTGACACACACACGCAACATCCCCACCCCCACCCTCACCCACAACAACACACACACCAATACATGCTGAAACATTACATTTACACCCCCAAACCCTCCTGGAAGAACGCATTGACAAGAGGAAATGATTTGAACGATTGTAATCATGTAAAATCCATTAGTCAAAACTTTATATACACTAGCAACAAATATGTACACCAAGAATTCAAGTCCATGTACTGCACCTATAAAGTCCGTGGACCACTGGGCCCAAAATGCATGGGCGAGGCCCACACTCAATACCCGATTGGAACGGAGAGAACACTGCAGGGGCATCAGATCGAAATAAAACAGGCACCTCAGGGGGAAGGGAAGGGGGGCACCTCAGCCGGATGAGTGCCGGACGCCAGCACCACGAGGGGGCTCCATGCCCATTGATGTATCCTGGGGAGTGCAAAGACACAGTCTCTCAAGTCTCTCCAGTGGGTGGTTTGTCCACTGCTTTATCCTGGGGAGTGCAAAGCCCTGTCTCTCAAGTCTCTCTAGTGGGTGGGTTGCCCACTGCTTTATCCAGGGGAGTGCAAAGCCACAGTCTCTCAAGTCTCTCTAGTGGGTGGTTTGCCCACTGCTTCATCCTGGGGAGTGCAAAGCCACAGTCTCTCAAGTCTCTCCAGTGGGTGGTTTGCCCACTGCTTTATCCTGTGGAGTGCAAAGCCACAGTCTCTCAAGTCTCTCCAGTGGGTGGGTTGCCCACTGCTTTATCCTGGGGAGTGCAAAGCCACAGTCTCTCAAGTCTCTCCAGTGGGTGGTTTGCCCACTGCTTTATGCTGGGGAGTGCAAAGCCACAGTCTCTCAGGTGGATGCCTTTCTCCACTGGTTCTGGAGGGGGCTTGGTGCCCAGAGTGCTTTATCCTGCCAAGAACTGAGGTAGTGAATGTGATTCCCCACTGGTTCTGGAGGGGGCCTTGTGCCCAGAGTGCTTCATCCTGCCAAGGACTGAGGTAGTGGATGTGAATCTCCACTGGTTCTGGAGGGGGCTTGGTGCCCAGAGTGATTCATCCTGCCAAGGACTGAGGTAGTGAATGTGATTCTCCACTGGTTCTGGAGGGGACCTTGTGCCCAGAGTGCTTCATCCAGCCAAGGACTGAGGTAGTGGATGTGATTCCCACCTGGTTCTGGAGGGGGCTTTGTGCCCAGAGTGCTTCATCCTGCCAAGGACTGAGGTAGTGGATGTGAATTCCCACTGGTTCTGGAGGGGGCTTGGTGCCCAGGGTGCTTCATCCTGACAAGGACTGAGGTAGTGGATGTGATTCTCCACTGGTTCTGGAGGGGGCCTTGTGCCCAGAGTGCTTCATCCTGCCAAGGACTGAGGTAGTGGATGTGATTACCCACTGGTTCTGGAGGGGGCCTTGTGCCCAGAGTGCTTCATCCTGCCAAGGACTGAGGTAGTGGATGCGAATCTCCACTGGTTCTGGAGGGGGGCCTTGTGCCCAGAAGCACTGTGATTCCCCACAGTCTCCGGAGGGGGCCTTGTGCCCAGAGTGCTTCATCCTGCCAAGGACTGAGGTAGTGGAAGTGACACTCCACTGACGGTGGGGCAACATTGAAGCTGCCCAGGCCCCTGGAACTGACCACCAGCCTTGTACGAATTACCATTGGGGATGGCAGCCATGTCTGCGGTGGTGCCACTGGCTCAGGATGTCGCGTGGCTGGTGGCGGTGCTTGCAGCGGGGTCAGTAGCGGCAGTGCTTGCGGCGGTCATTGGGGCAGCGGTGCTTGCGGCGGTCATTGGGCCGGCGGTGCTGGTGGCAGCCTCACTGACTGCGGTGCAGGTGGCTGGCTCACTGACTGCGGTGCTGGTGGCTGGCTCAATGACTGCCGTGCTGGTGGCTGGCTCACTGACTTCTGTGCTGGTGGCTGGCTCACTGACTGCCGTGCTGGCGGCGGTGTCAGTAGCGGCGGTGCTGATGGCGGGCTCACAGACTGCGGTGCTGGCAGCGGTGTGAGTAGCAGCGGTGCTGGTGGCGGGCTCACTGACTGCGGTGCAGCTGAAGGGCACAGTGTTTGCGGTGCTGGTGAAGGGCTCAGTATCTGGGGTGCTGGTGGCAGTGTCCGTGGCGGCGGTGCATGTGGCGGTGCCGGTGGTGGTCTTGTCCGCCGGGCAGGTTGGCGGCGACGTTGACTTGCCTTTCTTTTTTCAGGTCCTTCACCACCTTGGATGGTGGCGCAGCAGTCTTGCCACTCCCAACTATTATCTTGGCTGAGCCCTTGGTGGCAGGTGTTTTGGCCTTCTCCCTCTGGGATGTGGGCAACTTCTTCTGTTTTGGAGGTGGGGGAATGTCCTTGGACTCGCCTCCTTGGGACACTGGCAGCCCTGTTGCTTGGCGCACTCCAGAATCCGGATATTGCTGGCACCACTGTGCCCGGTGATGTGGTGGCTGAGGTGCTAGGTTGGGACCTGGAAAGGCGGGCCCTAGGGGACGGATCGGGGGGGGAGGTGTAGGGAAGAGGTCAACATTTGAGAGGAAAAGCTTTTTTGACACACTGGGATGGGTAGATGGAGGGGGTTGGGAGTGGAGGAAGAGGTAGTGGTTGTAGGAGGTGTTCGTATGCTGGCTTTGGGTGAAGGTGCATGGGCTGGAGGCTGTTGTGAGGTGGATGGCTGTTGGGTGGGTGTGTGACTGCGTTTGTGTAGTTTGGGAGGAGTATTCACAGACACACTGGGATAGGACACGGGATGTGTGAATGGTAGTGGGGGTGGTGAGTGCACGTGAGCGGTGTGTGGTGATGGGCGTGCTGGTGATGGAGGTAGTGGCTGAAGATGTAGTGCATGCAGGTGTGAGTGGAGATGTGACTGGGAGGGAGGAGGGAGACGTGGAGGAGGGGGACACAGTGGAGGCAGTGGACGTTGGTATGTGTGCATGGGTATGATGCTTGTGTGAGTGCTTGTGGGATGTGTGGTGCTTATGTTTGCCAGAGCCACCCTTGTGTGTTGAGTTGTGTGCATGCTGGTCTGATGGTGTGCTTGGGATAGACTTAGGTACTGGGGATTGGGTCTGGTTGGAGTAAGTTGGAGGGGGGCGGCTGGACACAGGGACAATGGCTGCCATCAGTGCAGAGGCCAGAGCCTGAAATGCTCGCTGTTGGGCTGCCTGGCCAGGATGAATGCCCTCCAGGTATGCAGTTGTCTGTTCCAACTGCCTCTCTACACCCTGGATGGCATTCAGAATGGTAGACTGCCCAACAGTGAGGGATCTCAGGAGGTCAATAGCCTCAAACCTGACTAGGTGCAGATGGCTCTTACCACTGGTGGGGATGGGGTGCCACTTAGCCTGCCTCACAGAGGGTCCTTGCCTACAAAGTTCGCCCTAGGGGAACCCACTGCCCACCTCCCCCACCCAGATACCTCCGATGCGCACAGAGTCAGCTGAATGAGAGTGTACTCACCCCCTTGTGGCTGCTGTGATGCTCTCAAGCTCCCATCCAACTCTGGATACGCCACCGCCAGGATCCAGAACATCAGGGGGGTCATGGTGCGACAGACACCCCTCCCACGTTGGGAGGCCATCCCCAGCTGGGCCTCCGCCGTCTTCTTGTTCCAGCGGCGAAGGTCCTCCCATCTTTTTACGGCAGTGGGTGCTCCGTCTGTGGTGGACCCCCAGGGTCCGGACGTCCTTGGCGATGGCACGGCAAATATCCTTCTTCTGGTGGGCGCTGACCTAGAGGAATAGTACAGGGGAAAATGTAAAACTTTTACCGTCCGGACCGTCACAGTCATTGTCCCACATTCCCACCCTTGCCCTGACGCACATACACTCACCGTCCGATCATGCAGGCCTCATCTCCCCCCCCACCGTATCTTCCATCCACATCACTCCAAACAGGCATTGCCCATACAGTATGCTCACAGTGTACTCAACTGTTTGTCTGGAGGACCGTAGAGTAGCGTGTACTGGGGGAGGACCCCATCCACTAGTTTATCCAACTCCTCCAATGTGAAGGCAGGGGCCCTTTCCCCAGACACATGAGCCATCGTCGCTTCCAGACTGAGGCCACAGCAGCACTTGCAGTGTAGGTCCTCTCCTGTCGAAGATCAGGTATCAAGTGAGTGAACAGAGAGAAAATGTCGGTCATGTCCGCGGCGGTGCGTACAGTCACCGCCGGCGTACATCGTCATTGGCTCCTGGAACCCATAGGGCCCAATGTTAACCAATGCAGGATTGCGCCACGGTCTTCGACCGCCTACCGCGACGGTGTACAACGCCAGCGCAGTTACCTCATATCCCCTTGTCCCACATTACAGGTCAGGCAGCCGCCATTTTAGGGGGCCACATGGCATCAATTTTCTATGCGTCACACATATATAGGCCTTGCATATAAACAGAGATAGGCACATAGCGTATCGACAAATGTGTGCAATAAAAATATTTTTTACTACCTCAGTGTTGGCTGACTCTGTGCTCGCTGTTCTCATCCATAGGGCACGTCCGCTGGGGCAGGTGAGGAGAAGGCAGCATCCTCCGATGTACAGACCGCTGGTGGACCTGTCGACAATGGAAGAGAGACATGTTATAGTCACCTACAGACTTGATTGTGCCACAATCCATGAACTGTGTGCCCAGTTGGAGCCAGAACTGATGTGGGTCTTTTCAAACAACAGTGGCCATAGCATCAGGGATGTCCCAGCCTATGTTCTCCAACGTGTTGTCCAGAGTGTTATCTGCCCTGCTGAAACACATGCGCAGCTACATTGTGTTCCCTCAGGTGGAGGATTTGCCTACAGTGAAAGATGACTTCTATCCCCAGGGACATATCCCCAACATCATTGGTGCCATTGATGACACACATTTGGCCTTGGACCCCCCCCGCAGGAGTAAACAGGTGTACAGAAACCGGAAGAGCTACCATTCAATGAATGTGCAGATGGTGTGTTTGGCCGACCAGTACATCTCCCATGTGAACGCCACGTTTCCTGGCTCAGTGCATGACGCTTACATTCTGAGGAATAGCAGCATCCCTTATGTGATGGGGCAAGTCCAGAGGCACCGTTTGTGGCTAATAGGTGAGGACAAGGACCCTATACCCTCTGAATAGTTGTCCGGGTCTGGGATTGTCCCTAAGGGTTAGTGTGTGTCTAACAGTTGTCCCTCGACATTTGCAGGTGACTGGTTACCCCAACCTGTCATGGCTACTGACCCCAGTGAGAAATCCCAGGACAAGGGTAGAGGAACGCTACAATGAGGCACATGGGCGAACTAGGAGAGTGATAGAAAGGACCTTCGGCCTCTTGAAGGCCAGGTTCCCGTGCCTCCATATGACAGGTGGTTCCCTCTACTACTCACCAAAGAAGGTGTGCCAGATCATCGTGGCCTGCTGTATTCTGCACAACTTGGCTTTGCAACAACAGGTGCCTTTTCTGCAGGAGGATGGTCCAGAAGGAGGTCTTGTGGCAGCTGTGGAGCCTGTGGACAGTGAAGAAGAGGAGGCAGAAGAAGAGGACATAGACAACAGAAACAACGTGATCCAGCAATACTTCCAGTGAGACACAGGTAAGAAGACATCACTGCCTCCTACATCTGATAAAATTGTTAGACCTATCATCTGTCTGTCACTTTCACCCAGTGTATGGACCCTGAATTGTCCCTTTGCCTTTCCATTTCACAGATGTGGCTCCCACTGTGTGACCTCTGCTATGTTACCTCATGGACTAGAGCTGTGTGACATAGGTATGTTGACAATAGAATGGACATTGCTATTTTCCCCAGTTATTGCAAATACACATTTGTGAAAGCACAGGCTGACTCCAGATTGTTTTGTGATTCAAGGGTGTTTATTTAAGTGCTAAATAGTAGAGGGGGTTGTAAAATGGGCTGGGGAGATGGTGGAGGAATGTCCATGGCAGAGTCCAGTTATTAGTCTCACAGGTGCATTGTCCAAAGGGGCATTGGAAGTGGAGCTAGGGCAGTTTAAGGATGGACCAGGTGACAAAGTGGGACAAAAGGATGACATTCAGGGTGGTCTCATTTCTTGGCGGGGGTCTTGGCATTGTTCTCTGTCTTTGTCCTGGATCTCAGGGAACGCTTGCGGGGTGGTTCTCCATCTGCAGGGAGTGGGGTGCTGGTGTCGTGGTCCTGTGGCGGTGCCTCCTGTCCACTAGCGCCGGCGGAGGTGGTGGGCAGTTCATCGTCCAGGCTAGTGTCAGGGGCCCCTTGGAGTGCCACAGTGTCCCTCCTGGTGTTCACAAGGTCCTTCAGAACCCCTACAATGGTGCCCAGGGTGGTATTGATGAACTTGAGTTCCTCCCTGAACCCCAAATACTGTTCCTCCTGCAGCCGATTGGTCTCCTGAAACTTGGGCAGTACCGTTGCCATTGTCTCCTGGGAATGATGATACGCTCCCATGATGTTGGAGAGAGCCTCGTGGAGAGTGGGTTCCCTGGGGCTGTCCTTCCCCTGTCGCACAGCAAACCTCCCAGTTCCCCGGTTTTCCTGGGCCTCTGCCCCTTGAACCGTGTGCGCACTGCCACTGTCCCCAGGTCCCTGCTGTTCTTGGGTTTGTGGGTTTGCCTGGGTTCCCTGTAGTGGTGGACACACTGCTGCTTGACGTGTCCTTGGGACAGAGGTATGGGCCCGCTGGGTGGGTGCTGTGCTGGTGTTTCCTGAGGGGGGAGGCTCTGTGGTGGCCTGTGACTGTGTCAGGGGAACCGACTGTCCCGAGGTCACAGATGGGTCGGGCTGGTCACCTAGATCTAGTTGGACAGAGCTGCTGTCATCACTGTGGGCCTTTTCTGTGGGGAGGGGTGGACATGTCTTGAACCTCCTGTCCTGTGACGTTGGGTAGGGGTCCTGCAGGGGTGTAAAGTCATGATTATTGCATCTGTGTGTGTCATGGTGTGCAATGGGTGGGTGAACCTGTACCCCAGTGCTTACATTCTTGTGTAGGACCTTGTGTGATAATTGTTTTGGGGTCTGTGTGGGTATGTGTAGTGGACATGCTTTGGTGATGGGTGTCCATGCTTTGTTGTTGCATGCAGGGCTTGATGTTGGGATGTGTGGTTTGTGATAATAGGACATATGTGAGGAGTTGGAGTGATGGGGATGAGGGCCAGGGTGGGGGTATGTGTTGGCATGCAGGTAGGGTAGGGGATATGGTAGTTAAAGATTTGACTTACCAGACTCCATTCCTCCAGCTACTCCTGCGAGGCCCTCAGGATGCAGCATAGCCAAGACCTGCTCCTCCTATGTTGTTAGTTGTGGGGGAGGAGGTGGGGTCCGCCGCCAGTCCTCTGAACTGCAATGTGGTGTCTTGAGACCACGGAACGCACCTTCCCCAGTAGGTCGTTCCACCTCTTCCTGATGTCCTCCTGTGTTCTTGGATGCTGTCCCACTGCGTTGACCCTGTCCACGATTCTGCGCCATAGCTCCATCTTCCTAGCTATGGAGGTGTGCTGCACCTGTGATCCGAATAGCTGTGGCTCTACCCAGATGATTTCCTCCACCATGACCCTGAGCTCCTCCTCAGAAAACTTGGGGTGTCTTTGCGGTGCCATGGGGTGGTGTGGGTGATGTGTGAGGTGGTGTGTGTTGTGATGTGTGAGCGGATGTGTTTGTGTATGTTGTGTGAGGTGTGTGGATGCTGTGTGGGTGATGGTGTTGAGTGCCTGTGGATGCGAGTTTGTTGATGGTGGTGTCTCTCTCTGGCCTTCTGTCGCAATTCTGGTCGTAAGGGATTGTGGGTGATGTGGGTGTGTGTTTTACATTGTATTGGGTGTGTGGGAGTGGTGTGTGTATGTGTATCAGGTGTGTGTATTTGGAATTGTCTAATGTGGTTGTGTTTTGTAAATGTGTGTGTATTTTGAGCACGGCGGTGTGTACCACCAATGGTTTACCGCGGTTGAAAGACCGCCACGTGGATTCGTGGGTCGTGATAGTGTGGCCGTATTCCTGTTGGCGTGACGGTGGAGGTTTTGTTATCGCCAGTTTATGACTGACCTTTGATGTGGCAGACTTGTGTAGGTGTCTGGATTTTGGCATAGTCCAAGCTGTGGGTCGTAATAGCTGTAGCGGAATTCCGCAGCCGCGACGGTGTGTTGGTGGTCTTCTGCATGGCGGTAAGCAGGATTTACTGCCAATGTTGTAATGAGGGCCTATATTATCATGGGTTAAGAGACAAGATCAAGAATGTTTTATAAATGTCAAACCTCAGACTGCTAACAGCTCAGATGTGAAGATTTGACTTTATGGTTGTAACATAGATTAGCCGAAAGAAGAGAGGACAAACGGAGAACTGAATCAAGGGAGTTTATAAAGTTTTGAAAAAAGACGCTATAGACTCTTCTGAACCCATGGAAGTTGGAGGAGTCAGAGGCCCTTTATCTAAGGAAAAAAGAAAGACTTGGAAAAAAGTGGCCAGTGCCTATATTATGGAAAGAGGGTAATTTCATTAAGGATTGCTCCACCAGACCTAAATCGTTTAGTGGGAAAGTTCTAAAAGGGGGAAACTAGTGAGCACGAAATGGAGACAGAAATAATTTTCAAGTAAAATTCCCAAGTCTCCTAACCTTGGCAATACCTTGCAATGTTCTACCCATCATTGGACCTTAAATATAACCATGAAACAGGCCAACAAAGTTGTAATCATGATTGATTCCAGGGCAACAGGAAATTTCATGGTTGTATCCTAGGCGGTCATTGTGAACACAGCGGTGAACACCGCCGACCGCCGTGGCAGCGGTGAACAGAAGACCGCCATTGGCAGTGACTAGAAACTTGCCATATAATGAACCAAAATTGCAAAACTGCCAAAAATCACCAGTCACCGCCAGGACCCTGTCGGCGGAAATGCTGGACCTTCTATTCCTCCACTGCCGAGCACACCCACATCCCGCCCTCCAAATAATGTTGCACAAATCACCTTGGTGGTCAGTGGAAGTCAAACGACCATTGGCGGTGCCAACCGCCACGGGCGGCAAGTGGACCCAACAGCAAGAAGTGCCCACATTAGGTAAGCTAGAAACCCACATACCTGACACACATCTGCAACACCACAAAAAAAACTCACATACACACCCTAGAATCCTTTGCAACAAAACTAGGCCAACGAAGACAAAGAGCAGCAGAAGCAGACACCGAACGCCACTATACACGAAACTCACACCAGCCCACAGAAGAGCACCCTCACCGTGAATCCATCCCCGAAACCATTCACCACACTCACCATGTCACCCCCCAAACATCCACCCTTCACAGAAAGGGAGCTAAGGACCATGGTGGACGAGATCTTGAAGGTGGAGCCACAACTATTCGGGGCTCAGGTGCAGCACACACCCATCGCCAGGAAAATGGAGCTATGGCAGACCATTGTCAACAGGGTCAATGCAGTGGGACACCATCCACGCACCAGAGATGACATCCGCAAGAGATGGAACGCCCTGCGGGGGAAGGTCAGGGCCATGGTATCTAGGCACCACATTGCAGTCCAGAAGACTGGGGGAGGACCTCCACCAACACCACACGACTACACCGAGTGGGAGGAAAAGGTACTGGCCATCCTGCACCCTGAGGGACTCACTGGACTCACTGGAGGAATGGACTCGGGTAACTCGTCTACATTTACCCCATATACATCACACCTGGAATGCATGCACCACCCCACCCCACCAACACCCACAAGGACCACTACCCCACCCAGCCCACAGCCACTGAATCCACTCCCCCTGCATACCCGCAAACCGACTAACACAACTCTCCCCCGTGCACAGCCACCTACCCCTGCAAGGATTCACAATGGTACTACACCATCCACAATGCAACTCCACATCCTAGGCAAAATGCAGTGCAAACCACACAAAGGCACCCTGCTTAGCCCCAAAAAGTTACACCTGCACAAAACAACCCAGCCCTGTGCACCCCATCCGATCATGCATTTGTAACAGACATGTCCATTTCCCCCAACAGGCACCACCACCCTGACGGACAGGACAAGGAGTGGCAGAGCCCCCTAGGGAGACAGAGGCACCCCACAGGACACTGGGGATGGATCTCTGGACACTGATGAGCAGGCTGGGTCCTCACACAGTCCTGGACTGTCACCATCCAGCAGCCCCACCCAGGATACCAATGACACCTCTACCACCCAGCCAAGAACATCAGCCCAGGGCAACCGTCCACACACCAGTGTATCCAGGCCACAGACTGGTGGAACACAGGTACAGAGGCCACAGTCACCCCCTACCAACAGGCAGGAAGACGATGTACAAGTGTTACCTCCAGACCTGTGCAGGGGACACAGGGGGCTAGGCCCAGTGGTAGGGCCTCAGTGGCCCAGGGGGGAGACCACAGGATGGATGCTGCAGCCCAGGGCGTGATCTCTGAGGTCCTGGGGGCCTACCAGCATACCCATGACAGATTGGCCCAGATAGTATCCATCCTACACCATAGTCAGAGGATGCAGTAGGAACACCACCAAGAGGCCATGGAGCAGTGGAAACAGCACAACGCCACAATGGCCAGCATAGCAGGAGCACTGCTGCAGCTGGTGCAAACCCAGTATGAGACCCACACAGGACAGGAGGCCCCCACTACAGCACAGGAGACAGACCGGACAATGACAGCATCAGCAGCAACATTCCACGAACTACCCTCAGAGGAAACACAAGGACCAACCATGTCATCCCCTCTAGGTCAACAGCAGGCTCCCAAATGAACCCACAGGCCAAGATATGGGACTGGAACCCCTGCCAAAAACAAGGCCCCCTCCTGCAAATAGTAGATTAAACCCCCCCAGATGACAAAGCACACTGACAGTATGTGTCACAAACACCAATGTCAGCCCTTAGTCCCACATAGTTACTGGAAGTAGAGTTGTATCAGTTGGGTCCTGGAATTGACATCTTCCCCTTCCTCATCTTCACCATCACTCTCCTCCCCTCTCTGAGGGAGCTGGTCAGGATTTACGGCACCATCCACATCCAAGAGGGGGATAGAATTTCTCACTGCCACGTTGTGTAGCATGCAGCAGACCACCACTATTCTACACACCTTTTCAGGCCCATAGGCCAGGGAACTCCCAGAGATATGTAGACAACAAAATCTAGCCTTCAGGAGACATATTGTGCGCTCTATCACCCTCCTAGTACGTCCATGGGCCTCACTGTAATTCCTCTCTGCATCTGTCCCAGGATTCCTCACTGGTGTCAGGAGCCAACACAAGTTGGGATAGCCAGAATCACCTTGAAAAATGTGCAAAACAGAGCAGTCATTGTCAAGCCTCTGAGTCAGACAGCCTTGCTGTCTGATAGGTGGCAGTTAGTGACAGAAACACCTACCTATGATCCACCCTCTGTCCTCTTGTAGTTGTTTCATCTTGTGTGACACACTACTGTTCCTCGGCATAAAGGAATCATTGACTGAACTGGAGACCATGGCATTCACATGTGAGATGTACTGGTCTGCAGTACATACCAATTGGATGTTCATGGAGTGAAAGTTCTTTCTGTTTCTGTACACCTGTTCACTGACTCTTGGGGGTATTATAGGTATGTGGGTGCCATCAATGGCACCGATCACTTGGGGTATGTTTGCAAACGCATAGAAGTCAGATTTGATGGCAGGGAGGTCAGTACTTTGGGGAAACCTCACATAGGACTGGAGGTGTCGTACAAATGCATTTAGAAATCTTGTCAGTATCATGCTGAACACTGGCTGTGAAAATCCTGCACCCATGTCCACTGTCACTTGAAATGAGCCCGTGGCCATGAAATAGAGTGCAAAGAGCACCTGCACTTCAGTAGGGATGGCATGCTGATTACGATTTGCTGGAGTTAGTGCAGGATCCAGTAATGCACAAAGTTTGAGAATAGTTGCACGGGTGAGTCTGTAATTGATTATGATATGACGCTCCACCAAGGTCTGCAAATCAACAAGTGGTCTGTACACCGATGGGGCCCTTCCTCGCCACAAGGGTCGGTACCTAGGAGGGATTTGAAACACGTGTGAGGAACACACATACATAGGCACACGTCATTCATTGTGCACTGCTTACTGGATTGTAGGGACTCAAAAGTAAAATGTTCTTGACAGAATTTCATCTAGACCTTAATGAGTGAACAGGGTTTGGTATGTGTGGTATTGTTAATGGTCACATGCATAGGTGTGTTAGGTGAACAATAGGGCCTGCATTGT
Source organism: Pleurodeles waltl (assembly GCF_031143425.1). Classification (NCBI taxonomy): domain Eukaryota; kingdom Metazoa; phylum Chordata; class Amphibia; order Caudata; family Salamandridae; genus Pleurodeles; species Pleurodeles waltl. The sequence continues at coordinate 1,196,313,965 of NC_090444.1, forward strand.
GCAGATATAATTTTTATTAATGCGTAGTTAAGGCCAAAATGTCTGCCCCCTGTAATCCAGAACTGTCGTTGTGGAAGTGACCGCATAACGTTAGCGCTTGACGTAACAGCGTAAGGCGGTGTTTACCTCCGTTCGCACTGTCATTGGTTAACATGAATGCCAAGGGGGAATCCTGGCATATCATGATTGCCGCCGGCGGTGACGGTGCACCCCGCTGCAGTGCGTACGCGAATTTGTCACCCCAACTTCACTTGACTCCCTGATCTCGTGTGAGCAGGTACTCCACTCAGTGTACTGCTGTGTCCTGCCTCTGGTCATGGAAGAGGCTCGTGTTGCAGGGGAAAGGGCCCCGGCCTTCACCCAGGAGGAATTGGAGAGGCTAGTGGACGGGGTCCTGCCCCTGGACGCCAAGCTCTACGGATGGCCAGAGGTACAGGTGATACAGGGTTTTGGGGGCACTGTTTGGGTGTAATGGATGGTGTTGTAAGTACATATGTGTGCACCTCTGAGCCTGCATGGGCCATGGTGCATGCCATGCTGCGTGCGTATGTCCTGTAAGTCTGTCAGTACTGTCCATCCCATAGTGGACGTATAATCAGCTGTACATATGTTCCAAGTGCCTGACCTCTGTGTTACATTTCTGTGTCTCCCTTTTAGGTCAGCGCCCACCAGAAGAGGGCACTTTGGCATGCCATCGCCAAGGAGGTGCGGACCCTGGGGGTCTACAACCGGCGGAGCACCCACTGCAGGAATAGGTGGGAGGACCTGCAGCGCTGGGTGCGAAAAATCTGTGAGGCACAGCTGGGGAAGTCCTCCCAACGTGGCCTCCCTCATGCTACGCATCCTGGCAGTGGCGGAGTCACAAGGGGGTGAGTACTCATGGCAAAATCTTAACCCTTGATGGATGTCTGTGTGTGCATTAGGGTTTATGCTGCTTAGTTGCAGGGACTCTGACTGAAGTCCATCTACATGATGGCCCCGGTAGGGTGTAGGGGTGTTTTGGTCAGGCCTCCTACACGTTGGGTCCTTAGGTAGCTCAGGGGATGGGTGTGGAGCAGGGTTCTGGACACTAGTCAGGGGCATGGCCATGGGCATAGTGGAAGGGGCTGCCTGTTGGGGGGGGTCTTCTGGGTTGGTGTATGTCTGGCCACTATGTTCACTCCTTTCAGCTATATACAAGTGTCTCTCCTGTTTTGTATTTCCATCCTTGTTCTCTTGTGTTGTTTGTGTACATCAGCATCATCTGGCGAGGGAGCTGAGGTACTGGCAAGCGGGGATGCAGCGGCCCACGGATCCTCGGAGGCAGAGTCATCCGACGCCAAGGAGACCAGTGGGTTGGAGGGCGAGGGGAGTACCACGGAGGAGGCAACTACCACTGGAGGTGGTGACTCTGATACCTCCTCCGATGGGGGCTCCCTGGCGGTGGCAGACCGTAGTGGGCACACCTCTACAGTATCATCTTCCGCCACCCCCGTGCCATCACCACCCTCCCTTTTGCTCCCCACCGAGTTGCCTGCTCACCCAGAAGAGAGGGCTTCTCCTTTGCCCCAGGCACCTCCTCCCCTGCCCCAGTCAGCCCTGCTTACCTCACAGAGGAGGCTATTGACCTCCTGAGAACCATCTCTGTAGGGCAGACAACCATTGTCAATGCCATCCAGGGGCTAGCATCAGAGATGCAGCAGACAAATGCCTATCTGGATGGCATTCACGGTGCTGTGTGTGGCCAACAGAGATCTTTTCAGGCTCTGGCCTCCTCTTGGACGGCAGCCAGTTTCCCTGGTCATTCCATTCCCCCTCCAACCTCCTCTACCCCTTCCAGCACCCCACTCCCTTCACCCGTCCAAAGCACACAATCTAAAACGCAGTCAAGCACCTCAACACACAAAAAGCACACTTCTAAACACAAGCACCACACCTCCCACCACAAGCATTCACACAGCCAACATACACATGCACACACAACAACATCCACTTCCCCTAGTGTGCCCACCTCTTCCGCCTCCCTGTCTGTCCCCTCTACATGCACACCCCCAAGCACTGCACCTTCAGTCACTGTTGCTGAGCCTATTCCTGCACTCACCACAATAGCAGACATCCATACATGCACCCCAGACACCACACCTGCACTCACCACAACTACTGTAGTTGACACATGCAGCACATTTGCGGCCCCAAGTGGGAAGGGTATGCCCAGATGTGGGTCCTGTGCTCCCCATGCCACTGGAATCAAGCTAGCCTGGCTAATGAAGGGTGATACCCTGACACCGGTCCATGGATGCTTGTTTCCAGTCCAGGGAGGACCTGGCTTGGCAGTTCGGGCTGGACTGTTCCCATGGGGAACAGGGTCAAGATTTATTTGCATATGGCTGGGTCCAAACTGGAACGGCATGGGTAGCAAAAGAATTATGGATTTATGCCCAGATCTCTGTACTAGGGGGGAATGTTTGACATTGTTCAGCATTCCGTCCATCACTTGTTCTTTTCACATTTGCTGCCCCAAGTGGGAAGGGTATGCCCAGATGTGGGTCCTGTGCTCCCCATGCCACTGGAATCAAGCTAGCCTGGCTGGTGAAGGGTGGTACCCTGAAACCGGTCCTAGGATGCTTGTTTCCAGTCCAGGGAGGACCTGGCTTGGCAGTTCGGGCAGGACTGTTCCCATGGGGAACAGGGTCAAGACTGATTTGCATATGGCTGGGTCCAAACTGGAAAGGCATGGGTAGCAAAAAAACGATGGATTTAGGCCCACATCTCTGTACTGGGGGTGAATGTTTGACATTGTTTAGCATTCCGTCCATCACTTGTTCTTTTACATGCAGCACACTCACCAGACTTGCAGACACCCACACAACATACATCCACCCTGGCAGCCTGTCTTCTCCCACTGTGTCCACCCCCCCTCCTCCAGAAACACACAAATGCACCAAGACACCCACCCATCACACATCCACCACACCTCAGCATACTGTCCAGTCACCTGCACCCATAACACGCACCCCTACACCACTTACGTCCACACCCTCTGCCTCCACTCCCACACCCTCCTCCATACCCAACCCAATTGCTCCCCAAAAACGTTTCCTCTCCCGTGCTGACCTCATCCAACCCAGTGGCCCACCCCGTCTTGTCCCTAAGCGTGCGCACCTCCTTGCCCTTTCCACTCCTTCCACTTCACAGCCCACCCCTGTCCGCCCTTCACATTCCCGTGCTCTTTCCCCAGAGAGGAAGAAGCCCTGTGCAGAGCCAATTCCATCTGGCTTCACCTGGTCGAGGCACACACCCCCACCTTCCAAAGGCAAACCCAAAACCCCCTCCACCTTCCGAGCGCAAGTCCAAGCCCCACCCTTGTCGGGTCTCCTCGAACTGTTACTTTTGAGTTATTATTGAGTAAGGAAAATAGTGGTTTAAGGGCTTAATTGGAAAAATACTTTCTATTATGCTTTCAGTGGGAACTGTGTCTGAAAAATACAGAGCTACCAGAAGAATATTTAGATTTAAATGAAGTGTTCAGTAAGGAAAAGGTAGAGTGACTGCCAAATTGATTTAATACCAAGGGCAAAAATACCATGTAGCAGGTTTTATGCATTAACGGAGAATGAAAATAAGCATTTAAGGAAATACTTGGATGCTTATCTTTAGAATGAGTTTTTTCGACCATCTAAGGGGCAGATTTAAGGTGCAGCGCCACTTTCCTTGCTCCCCTTTGCACCCCCATACCGCCACCATGTGTGTGCCATATCTAAGATATGGTGCACCGTGGTGCAGGGTAGGGGGGCGATAGCTTAAAAATGTTTACGCTATTGATTTACTGTTCAGGGTTTGCACCAACATTTTGGCGTTAAACCTGAACAGCACATAGAAGCCCATTGTAAACAATGGTGTGCCCCCTTTTAACACCTGCTCTGAGAAGGCATTAAAAGTGCCAAAACAAAATGACGCAAAAAAATATATCTTGGATTTCTTTGAGCTATTTTGTCGGCACCCCTAATGGGGGAATGCCCCCTTTGCATACATTGGCCCTCATTACAACCCTGGCGGTAAATGCTGCCTACGGCCGTGATGACGGCTGCCAAGATACCGTGAGTGCGGCGGTAGTACGCCATGGGAATTATGACCCACTACACAGACACCCACACAAGTCCGTCAAACCAAAGATCAGTGAAAAACTGGCGATAGCAAAACCCACATCGTTACACCAACAGGAATACCCTCACAGTATCACGACCCACGAATCACCGCGGCGATCTTTCAACCGCGGTAAACCATTGGCGGTACACACCGCCGCGCTCAAAATACACACACACTTACAAAACTACAGCACATTGGACAATTCAAACTACACACACCTGACACACAAACACACACCACACCCACACACCCAAACCAGTATAAAACACACACACAATACCCACAACCCCTTACAGCGAAAAAAAAGAGACCAAGCAGAGAGACATGCAATGAGCACCCACTCAATCAGAGGCACAGACCACCATCACCCATACACCATTCACGCACATCACAGCATACACCACAACACATCACCCCACACATCACCCCAAACATCCTCACACATATCACTCACACCACATCCATGGCACCCCAAAAACACCCCAGGTTTTCTGAGGAGGAGCTAAGGGTAATGGTGGAAGAAATCATCCGGGTAGAGCCACAGCTTTTCGGATCACAGGTGCAGCAGATGTCCATTGCAAGGAAGATAGAGCTATGGCGGAGGATCGTGGACAGGGTCAACGCCGTGGAACAGCACCCAAGAACAAGGGATGACATCAGGAAGAGGTGGAACAACCTACGGGGAAGGTGCGTTCCGTGGTATCAAGACACCAGATTGCTGTACAGAGGACTGGCGGTGGACCCCCACCACATCACCCACAACTAACATGGGAGGAGCAAGTCTTGGCGATCATGCATCCTGAGGGCCTCGCAGGAGTAGCAGGACTGGAGTTTGGTAAGGCAAATCTTTACTATTATATCCCCCTCCACACAACCTGCATGCCATCACAAACTCCTACCCCTACCCTCACCCCCATCACTCCACCAATTCACATATACCCCACTATCACAACCTACCCATCCCAATACCAAGCCTTGCATGCAACACCAGTACATGGACACCCATCACAGACCTGCATGGACACCCATCACCACAGCATGCCCAGTAGAGAGACTCACCCAGCCCACAAAATCACCACTCACACAAGGGCAAGCCGACAGGGAAATCACAATCAGAGATGAAAACACAGCTATTCACAATATGGCCCACGCAGATACATTAACATTAACAATGCATTTGCATCCCAACAGGACCCCTACTCAACGTCACCGGAGAAGAGGTGCCTGCTACATCCAGTCCCCCCCCGAAGAGGCCCACAGTGACGACAGCAGCTCTGCATGCCTGGATCGGGATGACCAACCTGGCCCATCAGAGGCCTCCGGACAGTCGGTTCCCCTACCACAGTCCCAACCCACTACAGAGCCTCCCCCCTCAGGAAACAACAGCACAGCACCCACCCAGAGGGCCCATGCCACTGTCCCCAGGACACATCAATCAGCAGTGTGTCCACCACTACAGGGACCCCAGGCAACCCCACAAACACAGGGCGATCAGGGACCTGGGGTCAGTGGCAGTGGGCACACGGTTCAGGGGACAGAGGCACAGGACCACAGGGAAGCTGGGAGGACTGCTGTGCAACGAGGGGATGACAGGCCCAGGGAACCCACTCTCCATGAGGCACTCTTCAACATCCTGGGAGCATACCACCATTCTCAGGAGACCATGGGCCAGATACTGGCCAAGTTGCAGGAGACCCAGCGGTTGCAGGAGGAACAGTACCTGGGGATCAGGGAGGACCTAACAAAAATCTACACCATCCTGGTCACCATTGCAGGGGTGCTGGCTGACATGGGCAAGACCATGAGGGAGGCAGTGGCACAACAAAGGGTGCCTGACACTAGCCAAACCGAGAAACAGCCTTCCTCTTCCGCTGGTGCTAGTGGACAGGAGGCCCGCCACAGGACCAACAGGCCACCAGCACCCTACCCCCTGCAGAAGGAGAACCACCCCGCAAATGGTCCCTGCGATCCAGGCAGAAGACAGAGGACATTGCCAAGACCCCCGCCAGGAAATAGGACTCTCCTGATAGTCACCCTTCTGTCCCACTCTGTTACCCTATCCACCTTGAACAGCCATTGCTCCCCTTCCCATGCCCCCTTGGACAATGCACCTGTGATACCAAGAGACTGGACTCTACCATGGACTTTCCTCCACCATCACCCCAGCCCCTTGCACATACCCCTATACTTCTTAGCACCTAAATAAACACCCATGAAACAAATACCAATCTTGAGTTAGTCTAATGATTCACAAATGTATTAGTACAACATTATCAAAGCATTGCAACGTATATGTACAGTGAAATATACTATAGGATGAACTTTGGTGGGCAGCAGGACATATAGCAGGAGCTAGAATGGGGCACAGTGATCTGAAAATAGAGACCCCAAAGGGAACAGTCAGTGGCCATAGACATAGGGTAAGAAGCTGCTTTGTACAATGTCCAATAGATTACTGAACTGTTAAGTGGAGTTACAGTCTCTTACCTGTGTGTCACTGGAAGTACTGCTGTATTATGTTTGTTCTGTTGTCCACATCTTCTTCCTCTGCCTCCTCTTCGTCACTGTCCACAGGCTCCACCGCTGCCACAAGACCATCTCCAGGCACCTCCTCCTGCAGAAAAGGCACCTGGCATCTCAAGGCCAGGGTGTGCAACATACTGCATGCCACGATGATCTGGCACACCTTCTTGGGTGAGTAGTACAAGGATCCACCTGTCAGATGGGGGCACGGGAACCTGGCCTTCAGGAGGCTGAAGGTCTTTTCTATAATCCTCCTTGTAAGCCCATGTGCCTCATTGTAACGTTCCTCTGCCCTTGTCCTGGGATTCCTCACTGGAGTCAGTAGCCATGAGAGGTTGGGGTAACCAGAGTCACCTGTAAATATAGGGTGACAACTGTTAGACACACACTAACCCTTAGGGGCAATCCCATACCCAGACATCAACATATACTCGGATGGGGACCTTTGGCTCACCTAATAGCCACACCCGGTGCCTCTGGAGTTGGCCCATCACATATGGGATGCTGCTATTCCTCAATATATAGGCGTCATGCACAGAGCCAGGATATTTGGCATTCACATGGGAGATGTTCTGGTCCTCCAAACACACCCTCTGCACATTCATCGAGTGATAGCTTTCTCTATTCCTGTAAACCTGTTCATTTCTCCGGGGGACACACAAATGCTACATGTGTACCAGTAATGGGACCAATGATGTTGGGGATATGTCCCAGGGCATAAAAGTCAGCCTTCACTGTGGTCAAATCCTCCACCTGGGGGAACACGATGTAGCTGCACATGTGTTTCAGGAAGGCAGACAACACTCTTGTCAACATTCTGGAGAACATTGGCTGAGACATCCCTGATGCCATGGGCACTGTTGTTTGGAAGGAACCACTTGCCAGGAAATGGAGCACTGACAGGACCTGCACTGAAGGGGGGATTCCTGTGGGCTGGCGGATAGCTGACATCAGGTCTGGCTCCAATTGGGCACACAGTTCTAGGATTGTGGCACGATCAAGTCTGTATGTGATGATAATGTGTCTGTCCTCCATTGTTGCAAGGTCCACCAGGGGTCTGTACACCGGAGGATGCCGCCATCTCATATGCTGCCTCAGCGGTTGAAGCCTATTCAAGAGAACGGTGAGCAGAGGGTCATATTTCCACATCTATTGCACTAATGTTGATTTTTTTACTTTACGGAATCAGTATGTGAACTCGAGAGTCAGTTGATGTGCCAATGTCTGCTGTGACGCAGTTAGGTACCATGCCCTGTGCCCCCCTGAAATGGCGGCTGTCTGACCTGTGATGAGGGACAGGTGGAAATGAGGTAATTGCGCTGGCGTTGTGCACCGTCGCAGTAGGCGGTCGATGACTGCAGCGCAACTTCGCATTGGTTATTATTGGGCCCTATGGGTTCCAGGAGCCAATGGCGATGTACGCCGGCGGTGACGGTACGCACCGGCGCGTACGTAACTGCCATTTTCTAACTATTCACTCACTTGCTACCTGACCTTCAGGTGAGTACACTGTGAGCCTGATGCGTGGGCCATGAGTGTTTGGAGTGCTGTGGATGTAAGCCACATGTTGGGGGGTGCTGAGGCATCCTGGCCAGAGTGCAGCATGTAAGGTGGTCAGTGTATGTGCGTCAGGGCATGGGTGGGAACTGGTGGGCAATGAGTATGACGGTCCGGACAGGTGAGTAACTTCCTTTTCTGCTGTCTTTTCCCTCCAGGTCAGTGCCCACCAGAAGAAGGGTATTTGCCTTGCCATCGCCAAGGAGGTGTGGACCCTGGGGGTCTTTCATAGGTGGAGCACCCACTGCCACAAGAGATGGGAGTACCTGCACCGCTGATCAAAGAAGACGGCGGAGGCCCAGCTGGGGCTGACCTCCCAACGTGGAAGGGGTGCCCATCGCACCATGACCCCCCTGATGTTCCGCATCCTGGTGATGGCCTATCCAGAGTTGGATGGGTACCTGAGGGCATCACAGCAGCCACAAGGGGGTGAGTACAGATTCTGAAAGCTGACTTTGCGCATGTTAGGAGGTAGCTGGGTGGGGGGCGTGGGCTGTTGGTCCCCCTATGCAAGGGTGGTAATGGCAGGGTAGGTCCCTTGTTGGGCCGGCACTGGAGCACTCCTACCCCAATGGTGTAAGTGGCCATCTACCACTGGGCAGGGTCCTGTGGGTATCTGGTGTGCAGATGCTGGTGTTAGGCATTGTACCCCTTGGGCTGGTGACTGTCCCAGTAAATGGTTGGGCATGACCTAGTGCATAGGGCTGATCCCTGTGTGTTGTGTAGGCCAACAGTGGTATTGTTGCTGGCATTGACCAAGTGTATCCTCTGTCTCTTCCCCTCCCTTTTTGTTTTGTCACCCTGTCCTTGTGTGCATTAGCATCCTCTGGTGGAGGAGCAGAGGCACCGGCGATGGAGGAAGCTGAATCCCACATGGGCCTGGAGGCCAAATCCACAGAGGATGAAGGCACCAGTGGGATGGAGGGCGAGGGGAGCACCACGACGGGGACAGGAGGGGAGACCACAGACAGTGACTCCTTCTCCGATGGAAGCTCCCTGGCAGTGGTGGACACCTCTGTGCCCAGCCCAACAACAGGTACAGCCACCACCCCCCCACCTGCACTACCCTCACAGCAGCCCCTCAGCGTGTTTCCAGTGCCCGCTCACCTAGGTGGGTGGGCATCTCCTTCGCCCCAGGCAACTCAGGCCCTACCCCAGTCAGACCTGCCCTCAATGAGGAGGCTATTGACCTCCTGAGATCCCTCACTGTTGGGCAGTCAACCATTCTGAATGCCATCCAGGGTGTTGAGAGGCATTTGCAACAAACAAATGCATACCTTGAGGGCATTCACACTGGCGTGGCGGCCCAACAGAGAGCATCTCAGGCTCTGGCCTCAGCACTGATGGCAGCCCTTGTCCCTGTGTCTAGCCTCCCCCCTCCAACTTCCTCTACCCAGACCCAATCCCCTCAACCCCAGCCTATCCCAGGCACACCTTCAGACCAGCGTTCACCCAAATCACCACACAAAAGTGGCTAAGGCAAACATAAGCACCACATTGCTTCTCACAGGCACTCACACAAGCACCATGCCCATGCAAACACACCAACATCCACTGCCTCCGCTGTGTCCCCCTCCTCCTCGAGGTCCACCTCCCTCCCAGTAGCGTCTACTCTCACACCTGCATGCACTACATCTTCATCCACTACATCCATCACCAGCACGCCCATCACACACAGCCCTCACGAGCAGTCACCACCCCCACAACCATGCACACGTCCCCTGTGTCCTCTCCCAGTGTGTCTGTGACCCCCTCCTCCCAAAGTACACAAACGCAAGAACCCACCCCCCAACAGCCATCCACTTCACAACAGCATCCAGCCCATGCACCTTCACCCAAACTCAGCAGACAGACACCTCCTACAACCACTCCCTCTTCCTCCACTCCCAAACCTTCTCCATCTTCCGGTCCCAGTGTGTCTAAAAACCTGTTCCTGGCTAACATTGACCTCTTCCCTCCCCCCGTCCCTCCCCTCGGGCCAGGGTATCCAGATCCCAGGCCAGCACCTCAGCCACCAAGTCGGCGGACGCTGTGCTACCTGCAACTCCCAGAGGTTCAATGGGGGCACCCGTCAGGCCAGCCAGTGTGCCACCGACCCCTGCAAAGGACCAACCCATTCCGCCACCTGCCAAGGTGAAAAAGGGGCCAGCATGCAGGACGACCAAGGAGCACGACCCACCCAGCAATGCCTCCTCCGAAACTCCAGCTGCCAGTGCCAAGGTCCCAGCAGCATCTGCCAAGGGGAGGAAGGGACAGAAAAGCCACGGCAAGGCACTTCAGGCCTCGGAGGCTCCTGATGAGGGTCTGGTGGCCACCATCATAACCGACAGCCCCGTCACCTGTACCTCTGCAAACACCGCCACTAGCACCGCCGCAAGCACTGCCACCTGCACCGCCACCTGCCCCGCCACTGCCATAGCAACTGTCAGCAGCAGCATCCCCAGTGGGCAGCCATCCGAGGCTGCAGGAGACGGGCTGGTGCCTCCCTCCACCACTACCAGCACCTGCACCACGGCCAGCACCGCCAGCATCCCAGCCGCAGGCACCGCCGCAAGCACCGCCACCAGCACCGCCACCTGCCCTGCCGCTGCCACAACAACTGTCAGCAGCAGCATCCCCAGTGAGCAGCCGTCCGAGTCTGCATGAGATGGAGTGGAGCCTCCCACCACCACTGGAAGCACCCCCACCAGCACAGGCACTACCAGCAATTTGCAGCCTTAGTCGCCGCAGGATGGAGTTTGGCCCTGCCTCCATGGAGTATCATGCAAACCTTTCCCTGCAAATCTCGTGCCTCAGACACCCAGGTGGTGGAATGTGAACTGCCACACCCCAAGTGCTGCATCACTGGGCACAGAGCCCCCCCAGAAAAGTGGAGAAATGCATCGACTCACCCAATCCTTGGCAGGATGAAGCACACTGGGCACAAAGCCCCCTCCAGAATCAGTGGAGATATGCATCCACTCACCCAATCCTTGGCAGGATGAAGCACACTGGGCACAAAGCCCCCTCCAGAACCAGTGGAGAAATGCATCCACTCACCCAATCCTTGGCAGGATGAAGCACACTGGACACAATGCCCCCTCCAGAACCAGGGAAGATATGCATCCACTCACCCAATACTTGGCAGGATGAAGCATATGCACCCACACACCCAATCCTTGGCAGGATGAAGCACACTGGCCACAAAGCCCCCTCTAGAACCAGTGGAGAAGCCATCCACTAGACAGACTGTGGCCATGCACTCCCCAGGACCACGCAGTGGGCAAACCACCCACAAGAGAGACTGTGGCCTTGCACTCCCCAGGACCAAGAAGTGGGCAAACCACCCACTAGAGAGCCTGGGGCCTTGCACTTCCCAGGACCAAGCAGTGGGCAAACCACCCACTTGAGAGACTGTGACTTTGCACTCCCCAGGACCAAGCAGTGGGCATGGAGCCCCCTCGAGGAGTAGTGGCGTTGTACTATCTTCCGGCTGAGGTGCCCCTCCATCCCCACCCACCTGAGGTGCCTGTGCGTTTACGACCTCATGCCCCTGCAGTGTTCTCTCCGTATTGAGGCAGGAGTCAGGTGTGGGCTTGGCCCATGATTTTTGGCCCAGTGGCCCAGTGGCCCAGCAGACATTTGCAAAGGATAGTGTACGGCTTTCTGTACATATTTGTATATACTGTTTTTCTATATTCGTAAAGTACATCTGCATATTTCAAAATATCACGGATTTAAATCCATTCCTTTTGTCCTTGTGTTCTTCCAGGGGGTAACAGGGTGTAATTGTACTCTTGTTGCATGTGTGTGTAGTGTTGTGGGTGGGGGTGTTGCGTGTTGCGTGTGTGTGTCACTCTCTTTTTCCTCCCCCCGTGTGCTAGGTGCAATAGTCACTGTGCTCGTAACCGCCGCCTTTGATATTCATTGTGTATGAGGAGGTAGACCAGCATGGCCAGGAACTGCAGCTCGGGCTCCCTGGCGTCCTGGTTCTTCGTTGCTTGTTGAGAGGTGAGTGGTTTCCCTTCCAAAGACTGTTTCCGCCGTGCTTTTGATGTCGTTAGGACCACCCCGGAAAAGCTGGCGGATTGGCGGGATGTGATAGGGTGGGCGGTACACTGTCCTCTGCCTGTCTGTTGGTGGTGACCGCTGTGGTGTTTGTTGCTACCGTCATAGCGGTCAGGGTGTTAATGTGGCTGTATGTTTTGGCGGTGTCCGCCGTGGTCGTGATCCCATTTTGTTTACCGCCGGCCTGTTGGCGGTATTACCACCGCTTTAACACCGTCCACCAGGGTCGCAATGAGGGCCATTATGCCTGGCATAGGCAAAATGTAGCATAAAGGGTTACAAAGTGGCGCAATGCATGCATTGCACCACTTTATAAACATGGCATGGGGAAAAGGCCACCTTAGCGTAAAAAAATGACGCTAAGGCAGTGCTAAAGTGGCGCTAGGCCCTCTTAAATCTTGGCCCTCATAAATCTGGGCTTAAGCCTCCTGATACTCCACTCTTGTTTTTCGTTCCCAAGTCAAGAGGGAGTTAAGGAATTGTTTGATAACAGAGCCCTGAATAGTATCACAATAAAGAATTGATATCTGCTTCAACTCATTCCAGTTTTTCTTGAACAAGTGCACTCTGCAGTAATTTCCACTAAACTGGGTTTGTGAAGAGCTTACCATCTGGTTAGAATTAGGGCTGGCGATGAGTGGAAGACATATTTTCCTACTTAGTATGGGTTGTTTGAATATTTCATGATGCCATTAAGAATTTGTAACATCCTGTGGCATTTGAATGTTTTGTTAAAGATGTGGAGTATTTAGACCTATTTGTAATTATTTATGTAGACAATATCTTAATTTACTCCTGATCTCAGAAAGAACATGTTGTTCACATGCAGAAAGTACTAATCAGTTTACAGAAGCTTGGTTTGTATTCCAAATTATCAAAATACAGATTACACGTACAGGAAGTGGACTTTTTAGTGTTAATTTTATCCCCACAAGGTTTAACTATGACTGGGTAAAAAAGCCTTGTAAAATATATATAGCAATTCTTAGGTTTCACAATTTTTTTATTGGAAGTTCATAGATCATTGTTCTGCTAATGTTTTACATTGACTAGGCTGCTGAGGAAATAAGTAATGTTTGCTTGGACTGAAGAAATGGAAAAAAGCTTTTGAAACTTTAAAGACTGCTTTTGCATCCGTTTCAGTGTTGGCTGATCCAGATACGAAAACACTTTTTATTGTTGAGGGAGATGCTTCAGATGAGGCACTGGGCACAATACTGTCCCAGAGATGTTCAGATACAGGACAAGCCCATCCTGTGGTTCATCTGATAAAAAATCGTTCAGGTGCAGAATTGAATTATACAGTGGCTGCAAAAGAAATGTTAGCCATCAAAGCGGCCTTTACTGATTGGCGTTGCTATATGATGGGAACCAAATATTCAATCACGGTCTACACAGAGCATAGAAATTTGCAGTTTCTGAAATGTGCCAAAGCACTGACTCCATCCCAATTAACATGGACACTGTTTTTTGCATAGTACACTCTTATTATTATATTCAGAATAGAATTCCTAATAGTTAATCCATTATTTCAATATTGTAAATGACATTCTTAAACTCACAGGCATGCCTTCTGTTGATAATTTCTGAAGATCAGATGGTAAGAGCAACAGATATATGGTACTATGCCAATGCATTTGACCCCTTGGGGGTGTCAGGAGCAATTGAGAAGGGTTTATGAAGGGCTTCCTTTCTTCCTTTCATGGACAAGAAGTTATATGTACCAATTGAACAATTGACAGTAAGGGTGATGCATTAGTGTCACGACTCTATGATGATGGAATATCTGCGAAGGTCTAAGACAATAGAAATGTTATCTAGACATTTTTGATTGCCTAGTCTGATCAAGAGTGTGGCTCAATTTATTGACAAATCAACACAGATCAATTTAAATCCAAGGGATTGCTTCAATCATTACTTACTCCAAATCAGGCGTGGGGAATAGTATCTATTGATTTTTTTACTGACTTGCCCCTTGATCTTGGAAATAACACCATTATGGTAGTGGTTGATTGTTTAACAAAACTAAGGCAGTCATTATGAACATGGTGGGAAAGACCGCCGTCCGCCGTGTCGGCGGTGAACAGAATCCCGCCGTTGGCGGTGAATGAAAACCTGCCACATAATGAATGAAAAACCCAACCCCGCAAAACATTCCCAGACCACCACTCACCGCCATGACTCTGTCGGTGGGAATCCAGGCCCACCCCACCACCGACAAGCACACCCACATCCCGCCCTCCAAATAATGATGCACAAATCACCTCGGCGGACAGTGGAGACCGGACGACCATTAGCGGCTGCGACTGCCAAGCGCGGCAAGTGGACTCAACAGCAAGAAGTGAACACATTGGATAGGCGTGTCACCCACACACCTGACACACATCCAGAACCCCATAAAACACCCCCAGACACACCCCACAATCCCTTGCAACGAAAACAGGACAAGAAGACGGAGAGCACCAGAGCCAGACAGCGAACGCCAGCATACTGGAGACGCACACCCACCCACAGAATAGCACCCTTACCTCGTTCCCAATCCCAACACCATCCACCACACTCACCATGTCCCCCCCAAAAAATCCACGCTTCACCGAAAGGGAGTTAAGGACCATGGTGGACGAGATCCTGAAGGTGGAGCCACAAATCTTCGGGCCGAGGTGTAGCACACACCCATCGCCCGGAAATTGGAGCTGTGGCAGACCATTGTGAACAGGGTGAATGCAGTGGGACACCATCCACGCACCAGGGACGACATCCGGAAGAGATGGAACGACCTGCGGGGGAAGGTCAGTTGCATGGTATCCAGGCCCCATATCGCAGTGCAGAAGACTGGGGGAGGACCACCACCAACACCACCCGACTACACCGACTGGGAGGAAAAGGTACTGGCCATCCTGCACCCAGAGGGACTCACTGGACTCACTGGAGGAATGGACTCGGGTAAGTCATCTACAATTACCCCACATACACCACAGCTGCAATGCATGCACCACCCCACCTTACCCACACCCACCTGGACCTACACCCCACCCAGCCATTACCCACCACATCCACCCCCCTGCATGACCTCACACCCACTAACAGGGTCACATCACTCCCTCTGTGCACAGCCACCCACCCCTGCACGTACCCACAATGGAACAATACCCCCCACCACAATGCAACCCCACACTGGCGCTAAATGCAATGTCAACCTCACAAAGGCACCCTGGAAGGCCACTGAAAGTAACATCAGCACAAAATAGCCCAGTCCTGTACACCTCAAACCTACATGCATATGTAACAGACATGTCTGTGTCCCCCAACAGGCACCACCCCCCATGCAACCCTAACGGATGGGACAAGGAGTGCCACTGCCCTCCAGGAAGACAGAGGCACCTCACAGGACACTGGTGAAGGATCCCTGGACACTGATGAGCAGGCAGGCCCCTCACACAGTCCTGGACTCTCACCATGCAGCATCCCCACCCAGGAAACCACTGTCACCCCTACCACCCAGTCAAGACCAGCACCCCAGGGCAGGCATACCCACACCACTGTACCCAGGGCACAGACTGGTGGAACACAGCTACAGAGGCCACAGTCTCCCACTCCCAACATGCAGGAAGGCGAAGGCCCCAGTACAAGTGGCACTGCCAGACCTGTGCAGGGGACACAGGCATAGGGGGCTAGGGCAAGTTCAAGGGTCTCAGTGGGCCAGGGGGGAGGCCACAGGATGGATGCAGCAGCCCAGGACGTTATTTCAGAGGTATTGGGGGCCTACCAACATACCCAAGACAGGTTGGCACAGATTGTGTCCACCCTGGAGCAAAATCTGAGGATGCAGCAGGAACAACACCAACAGGCCATGGAGCAGTGGAAAGAGCACAATGCCGCAATGGCCACCATAGCAGGAGCACTGCTGCAGTTGGTCAAAAACCAGTCTGACACCCACATCGGACAAGAGGCCCCACAACAGCCATGGACAACCAGCATCAGATGACCCAAGCAGCAGAAACATCCCTGGCAATACCCTCCCAGGAAACCCAAGGGCCAACCCTGTCACCCCAAGAAGCTCCACAGCAGGTGCCCAAACGTGCTCTTAGGCTAAGATATGGCACTGGAAACCCAGCTGAGAACAAGGCCCCCTCCAACAATTGACTCTGCTACAAATGCAAAGCAACCATCCCACCCATTCACCAACAACACTTAGCTGAGGGCAATTTGAAGTACTGTTCAACAAAATGGACCCATCAATGCTATCCAACAAGGCTGCCACCAAGATGGTTTTGAGGACCCCCCACCCTTACGACTCCCATCACTGTAAATAGCACAATTCACTTACTTCTACCAATAAAACACATTTCACACCTGTAACACTGTCCCCTGTCTTAAATTGTGAACAAAGTGGAGTATGGATGCAACTAGCAGAGAAAAACTTTATTGTCAATTTTGTGCATGATGGTAGTCCTGTGTGCCTAAATGGTGGCAAGGAGGGAAGGCATATATTTTCAGTCAGTATCATGCAGAAGTGGGCCATGTATCACCTATCATGTCTGACCCACCCCTATACGACAGAGCACACTGACAGTATTAGTCACCAACCCCAATGAGAGGCGTTAGTCCCACACAGTTATTGGAAGTAGAGTTGTATCAGTTGGTTCCTGGAATTGACATCTTCCCCTTCCTCATCCTCACCATCACTCTCCTCACCTCTCTAAGGTATCTGGTCAGGACCTATAGCACCCTCCACCTCCAAGAGGGGGATAGAATATCTCACTGCCACGGTGTGCAGCATGCAGCAGGCCACCACTATTCTACACACCTTATCAGGCCCATAGGCCAGGGAATCCCCAGAGATATGTAGACACTGGAATCTAGCCTTCAGGAGACCTATAGTTCTCTCTATTACCCTCCTAGTACGTCCATGGGCCTCATTGTAATTCCTCTCTGCATCCGTCCTGGGATTCCTCACTGGTGTCAGGAGCCTACGAAAGTTTGGATAGCCAGAATCACCTAGTAAATGGTGCAATACAGTCTCGTCATTGTAATGTCCCTTAGTCAGACAGGCTGGTTTTCTGCAATGTGTCATTTAGTGACAGGCAAACTTACCTATGATCCACCCTCTGTCCTCTTGTAGTTGTTCCATCTTCTGTGGCACACTACTGTTCCTCAACACAAATGAATCATGGACTGAACCTGGAAACATGGCATTCACATGGGAAATGTACTGATCTGCAGTACATACCAATTGGATGTTCATGGAGTGAGAGTTATTCCTGTTTCTGTACACCTGTTCACTCATTCTTGGGGGGATGATAGCTATGTGTGTGCCATCGATGGCACCTATGACATGGGGAATGTTGGCAAAGGCATAGAAGTCAGACTTGATGGCAGGGAGGTCAGTACTTTGGGGAAACCTGACATAGGATTGCAGATGTTGTACAAATGCATTCAGAAATCTTGTCAGTACCTGGCTGAACATTGGCTGTGAAAATCCTGCACCCATGCCCACTGTCACTTGAAATGAGCCCATGGCCAGGAAATGGAGTGCGGAGAGCATCTGCACTTCAGTTGGAATGGCATGCTGATTATGATTTGCCGGAGTTAGTGCAGGATCCAGTAATGCACAAAGGTCCTGAATAGTTGCACGGGTGAGTCTGTAATTGATTATGATATGACGCTCCACCATGGTCTGCAAATCAACAAGTGGTCTGTACACCGATGGGGCCCTTCCTCGCCACAAGGGTCGGTACCTAGGAGGGATTTGAAACACGTGTGAGGAACACACATACATAGGCACACATGTCATTCATTGTGCACTGCTTACTGGATTGTAGGGACTCAAAAGTAAAATTTTCTTGACAGAATTTCATCTAGACCTAGTGATTATGAGCTGACGCTCCACCATGGTCCCCATATCCATAAGTGGTCTGTACACCGATGGTGCCCTTCCTCGCCACAAGGGTCGGTATCTATGAGGGGTTACAAAAGGGGGGGATGAAAACACATACATTGGCACACTTGTCATCCTATGTGCACGGCATTGTTCATTGCGGTGTCTCTACAATAACTGCTACCTGACAGATATACATGTACATCAGAAAGAGGGAACAGAGTATTTCATGTTGGCTACAATACTGAATGGACAGAGTCCTAGTTGCTTCATGTGGCTAGTAGGGCCTGCATTGTGAGTATTAATTAATTGTAGATGCGTAGGTAAAGGCAAAATGTCTGCCGACTGTTGTTCTGCCCTTTCGTTGTGGAAGTGACCTCATACTGCTATCGGTTGACATCACAGCCTAAGGCAGTTTTTACCGCTGTTCGCACCCTCATTGGTTAACATGGATGCCAATGGGGAATCCTGGCGTATCATGATCGCCGCCGGCGGTGACGGTGCACACCGCTGTGGAACGTACGCGCGTTTGTCATCGTTTGATCACTTGACTCCCTGATCTCGTGCGGACAGGTACTCCACTCTGTGTACTGCTGTGGACTGCCTCTGTGTGTGTGTAATGGATGGTGTTGATTGGACATATGTGTGCACCTCTGAGCCTGCATGGGCCATGGTGCATGGCATGCTGCGTGCGACTGTCCTGTATGTCTGAGAGTACTGTCCATCCCATAGTGGACGATTAGCCAGCTGTTCCTATCGTGCAAGTGCCTGACCTCTGTGTTCCATTTCTGTGTCACCCTTTTAGGTCAGCACCCACCAGAAGAGGGCACATTGGCATGCCATCACCAAGGAGGTGCGGACCCTGGGGGTCTACAACCAGCGGATCACCCACTGTCGAAAGAGGTGGGAGGACCTGCGGTGCTGGGCGCGAAAGATCAGTGAAGCCCAGCTGGGGAAGTCCTCCCAACGTGGAAGAGGTGCCCATCGGGCACTGACCCACCCTCATGCGACGGATCCTGGCGATGGCGTACCCAGACCTGGATGAACGCTTGAAGGCTGCACAGCAGTCACAAGGGGGTGAGTACTTATTGACCATACTTCAGTCAGGAAGGATGTCTGGTGTGCAATAGGGTTCATGCTGCTTAGAGGCAGGGAAATTGACTGGTGTCCATCTACTGTATGTTCCCCAAAGGGTGTAGGGGTGTCCCTGTCAGGTTTCACCTACTTCTGCTCCTAAGGTATTTCAGGGGATGGGTGTAGAGCAGTATTCTGGTCAGTAGTCAGGGGCATGGCCATGGGCATAGTGAACGGTGCTGCCTCTGGGGTGTGTTTTCTGGGTGGGTGTATGTCTGACCATTATGTACCTGCATTCAGCTTTTTACAAGTGTCTCTCCTGTTTTGTCTCCCCATCCCTGTTCTCTTGTGTTGGTTCAGTACAGCATCAACATCAGGCGAGGGAGCTGAGGCACCGGCACGTGGGGAGGCAGCGGCCCACGGATCCTCCGAGGCAGAGACAACCGACGCCCAGGGGACCAGTGGGTGGGAGGTCAAGGAGACTTCCATGGGGGAGGCTACTACCACAGGAGGTAGTGACTCTGAGACCTCTTCCGATGGGGGCCCACCGGCGGTGGTGGACACTAGTTCACACACCACTACCGTTACATCTTCTGCCACCCCCCATTCCATCACCGCCCTCCCTTCTTCCCCCCACCGAGTTGCCCCTGCCCGCCCACCCAGAAAGGTGGGCGTCTCCTTCGCTCCAGGCACCTCCTCCCCTGCCCCAGTCAGCCCTGCTGCCCTCACAGAGGAGGCTATTGACCTCCTGAGAACCATCTCTGTAGGGCAGACAACCATCGTCAATGCCATCCAGGGGCTAGTATCAGAGATGCAGCAGACAAATGCCTATCTGGATGGCATTCACGGTGCCATGTCTGCCCTACAGAGATCTTTTCAGGCTCTGGCCTCCTCTCGGATGGCAGCCAGTTTCCCTGGCCATTCCGTCCCCCCTCCAACCTCCTCTACCCCTTCCAGCACCCCACTCCCTTCACCCTTCCAAAGCACACATTCAGACACGTTGACAAGCACATCAACACACAAGAAGCACACTTCCAAACACAAGCACCACACCTCCCACCACAAGCATTCACACAGCCAACATACACCTGCACACACAACAACATCCACTTCCCCCAGTGTGCCCACCTCTTCCGCCTCCCTGTCTGTCCCCTCTACATCCACACCCTCATGCACTGCACCTTCACTCACTGTTACTGCTCCTCTTCCTGCACTCACCACAATAGCAGACAGCCATACATGCACCCCATACACCACACCTGCACTCACCACCTCTACTGTAGTTGACACATGCAGCACACTCACCAGACTTGCAGAGACCCACTAAACATACATCCATACTAGCTGTCTGTCTTCTCCCACTGTGTCCACCCCCACACCTCCCAAAACACACAAACTCACCGACACCCACCCATCAGACATCCACCATACCACAGCATACTGAGCAGTCACCTGCACCCACTACACACAACCCTACACCCCATACAGCCACTCCTTCTGCCTCCACTCCCACACCCTCATCCACGCCCACCCCAATGGCTCCCAAAACCGCTTCCTCTCCCGTGCTGACCTCTTCCAACCCACTGGCCCACCCCGTCTTGTCCCCAAACGTGCCCAACTCCTTGCCCTTTTTGCTCCTTCCACATCACAGCCCACCCCTGTCTGCCCTTCACATTCCTGTGCCCCTTCCCCAGATAAGAAGAAGGCCAAGACAGAGCCTAGGACATCCCGCTCCACCCGAGGCAAACACCCCCACACCATTCAAAGGAGAATCCCACCCACCCCACCTTCCAAAAGAAAGTCAAAGGCCCACCCCCGTCGAAAATCCCCACCCCCACCACCCCCTGCCCGCCTTCCGTGAGGTGCCTGGATGCCCATATGGTGCCCCACTATGTGGAGTACCAAGCACTTGGGGGAGTCAGGTTGGGCCCGTTGTGGCCCATGACAATTGGGAAAATACGGACTGGCCATTGGCCCTGTTTGCACTGTTTGGCTCTGTGAGCTGGTGAATAAAGTTTCTGTGTGGCCTGTGTTTGGGCTGCATGCCGTTGAACCCTGGTCATTTGTTTCACTTTTTTATGGGTGTGGGGCTTTTGTATGTACTATGGCCAAGTTGCATTGGCCTTGTGTCGGGTAAGTACCTCTTGCTGTGGGGTGTATGATTTGTGCTGCTGGCAAGGGACGGGGGGGGCGTTGCAGGATGGGTGGAGTGGGTGGGTATGTAACTGGGCCCTTTCCTCCTTTGTGTCATAGGTTGCAGTACTTACTGTCGGCGGCGGTCTCGGTCGTGGAGGTATATGGCAAGGAGCAGGGCTGGCATCAATCAATCAATCAATCATTACATTTATAAAGCGCACTATATACCCGTCAGGGTTTCGAGGCGCTGGGGGGGTGGGGGGTGGGTGAGCTGTTAGCGGTCGAAAAGCCAGGTCTTGAGGAGTCTCCTGAAGGTGAGGAGGTCCTGGGTCTGTCGTAGTGAGGTGGGGAGAGAGTTCCAGGTCTTGGCGGCGAGGAAGGAGAAGGATCTGCCGCCGGAGGTCTTGCGCTGGATCCTGGGGACGATGGCGAGGGCGAGATTGGCAGAGCGGAGTTGACGAGTGGGGGCGTAAAAGTTGAGTCTGGAGTTGAGGTAGGTAGGTCCGGTGTTGTGTAGAGCCTTGTGAGCGTGGGTGAGGAGTTTAAAGGTGATCCTCTTGTCCACGGGGAGCCAGTGGAGGTCCTTCAGGTGAGGGGAGATGTGACATCGGCGGGGTATGTCGAGGATCAGGCGGGCGGATGCATTTTGGATGATCTGCAGCTCTCTATTCATGGCTGCCGCAGCGTGTTCTGTGGGACTCCGGTGCGTGGTTCCTTATATTTGGTTCATTTCCGCCTGGCTTTGTGTGGCGGTGGTTCCCACCCCGGAACTGGCGGCGGAATGGTGGTTCACAATTTGATGGGCGGGTTGGGCCTTTCTGACGGCCTGTGGGCAGACACTGCCGTCGCCGGCGGCACTCCTCTCCTGGCGGTGGGTGGTTCGCGGGATGCCTGTGTTTTGTTTGGATCATTATTTGGTGGTCCGGACCGTTCCTCTGTTGGTGGTTTCTACCGCCACCGCCGGCAGAGCAGAACGGACCGCCATGTTCATAATGAGGGCCTAAGTCATTTTATTCCCTGTCATGGATTACCAACAGTTAGCAAATTAGCTCAGTTACTACTGTAGCATATAGTTCAGCTGCATGCTTCCCTTAAACACATTATTTCTGATTGAGGTTCTCAATTTACCTCAAACGTTTGTAAAACATGATGCAAACCTTTGCAAATCGAATAATAGCACTATCTACTACTTGGCATCTGTAATCAGCCTGTGAGTGGAGCAACCAGTCTTTCAAGGAATATCTGTGCTATTTCTTAAGTAATTCACAAGGCTCTTGGGTCAAGAAGCTTAAGGTTGCAGAATTTGCTAGCAATAATGTCCATAATGTTTTCACACAGCTCTCTCCATTCTTTGTCACATGTGGGTATCACCCAAATAGTCTCTATTTACTAATACCTGCCTTACAAGTTGAAGCTACAGATGTAAAAGAGAAGATACAGCATGCTCTGGTAAACAACATGAAATGCAATGTAATGAAAACCAATGATATATGAAAGATTTGTAGACTTCAAAAGGCATTTTGGTCAAGACCAACAACCATTTGTGGGGCTTTCTCCTTGACATTTCAGATTTAGGCAGAAGTAAAAATATCATCCAAAATGTGTTACTCTATTTAAAGTCCTTAGGAAGATCAACACCGTCCACTTGAATTGGAACTACTGTCCTCACTAAAGATAAATTTGGTTTTCCACACTTCCCACCTTCACTCAGCAACATAAAGTGTAAGACTTTGACCTCCACCAATATTGGTGCATGGACACCTTGAATTTGAAATTAGTTATATATAAGATTCCTGGTAGAAAATGGACAGATCCCTTTATCTACCCTCATGCAACGGATATGGTTTGAACACTGATTCCTAGGAAGCAGCAAGGAATGTTCACTCCCCAAGACTGATGTGAAGATTTCACTCTTTGCAACCAGAGGAGGCCAGACTTTGTGTTTGACTTGGGCATAGAGGGTGAGTGATCTTAGAATTGGTTACATGGTTCACAGCACTATAAATGCCTGCCTCTCTTGGGCAAAAGGGGGTGGGGAACGATGGTAGAGTTGTCATGCCTCTATATGAAGGCGAGTGCCTGGCAGCACTGGAGCTTATCAGTTAGAGCACAAGAAAAATGGGAACTTTAGTGGGAAGATTAGGAATCTCAGTGGCCATCTTGATTGAGCTGTATAAATGAGGTGCAAGCCCTACATCGCATTGCTCTGTATCCCTATGTTCTATGTCCTTGTTCCAGTCATTATCTATGAGGTGATCTCACATCTGGCATGAGAAGAAAAGAGGAAGTACACTTCAATTGCCCATCCTCTACATAGGTACATGATGCTACATCTACTTAGACACTTCTTGTTTTTTTTCTCCTTGTCTCTTGACTGACACGATGACGCAATGTATTGGATTCCTGGCTCTCCTGAGCCCCCAGTGATTTTCATTCCAAAACGCTGTGGCCTGGTTTCTCTGTCCTGGACACAGATTCCTGTTTTTTACCCAGGCTCACAGTATGCTGAAAGTGATCGGGGAAGGAAGGTCCGACTACTTCACATCACTATTGGTTCCCATACCCGAACCTGGGTGTGGCTTACAGGTCCTGCATTTAAAAAAAATGACAATGTGCAGTTTGTAAATGTATACCGTGGAGGATTGCAGTAGACTTTGCTGGTGGGTAAGCCTTTATGCGATGGAATGTGCATTTGTTTTGGGGCTGTCATTAGGTCCTGGCAGTGGTCCCACAGCATCTTCTTGTCTGTAGCCAATGCATGCACGTTGGAGATGTCTTCCGCATGTTCAGAGGCAACATTGGACGTGCTCCCTTTTTACTCCATTGAAAAAGATGGTGTCTGTATTTGGTATTTACATTGTTACTAATGCAGACACTACGTAGCTGATTTACTGTGTTTTATGGCCTAAAATGGGTAAACACACTAAGAATAGACTTTCTGTGGTGGAGGATTTTGAACTATGATAGGTTTCCATGCAGGCTTATATGCATTTTCAAGACCCCTAAACCAGTAGGATTTTTCCTCTTCTAGGTCTGATTCAAATAAAGAGTTAAAGAATCCTGTGACTGGGCAAAAGGTAAAGTATATTTTTAAAGAACTTCTCTTAGTAATTCTTGCTAGAATCCAGCAGAATGTGGATTTTATGTCAGAACAGGCAGTTCTACATCTTCAGATGCTGTTTTATGACAGTTTCTGGAGACACCATCTCCTGGCATACCCATTCATCAACAGGGCATAACTGTTTTGCTTGGAGAATGGAAAGATCCAGACAAAAAAGCTGTTCCAAGATTCATGTGTAGACTCTCAGACTCCATTTTCTTGAAGATATGGCAAAAAGGTTCCTGAAACTGTTAGGGTGGGCGTAATGGTGACTAGTTTGGTGGGGTGCACATCCATCACTGAGGAGAGTATTGTGAGATATCAAATTGACAAAAGATTGACTCAGCTCTCAAGAAGAGTTGATTATGCATGCACCTTCATAAAGGGCAGGAATCTACATGACCTGTTCGAATTAGCCCTCATTTTTCTGACATCAAATAGTTATTCAAAGCTAAACTGGAAGAGACTGAATGTCCTCTCCACTTGAAGCTATTGAGTAACAAGCAGAGTTCTTATCTGATATTGCTTTTGACATTGATTGTGCTTCAGCTTTATCTGAAGGAGCTAATGTGATGGCAAGGTGGACTCCCTTCCTTAGCGAATGGCAAACAAATTCTTCGCAGAAGTCAGTAGCTTTTCATTTACCTTTTTGGAGCCACATTAGAAGACAAATTGCGCAGTTTTTTAAGGAAAATAAATATTCCTCTAGTTTCAAACAGTCTTCAACTTTGCCATCTTCCTCTTCTTAGCAAACTTTGTGGAAATTAAATCTTCTTTTCAACAAGGTTCTCGGAAATCTCAACAATTTTATGGATCCTCCAGAAGATCAAGGGGTTTAAGAACCTTGCTGTTGGACTTGGCCCTCTCTGCAGGGTCACCCCCAAACTTTTTTTTTTCATCCCTCCTGTTTTTTTTACTTATAAGTCCCTAATAAGGTGGCAGGCCATATGCCCAGAGTTGCTAAATTAAATACTGCTGGAGGGCCTGCAGCACTCATTGTCCCACTTACGTAGCTGCTTAAAACATGTCTCAGTCTTGCCATTGTAGTCTCCAAGCAGTTTTAAATTGCATATTTAACTTGGCAAAGTAAACCTTTGCCAAGTCTAAGACCCATTTTTAATGCATATGTCACCCGTAGGGTAGGCCTTAAATAGGCCATTGGTCAGGTTGTATTTCATTTAAATAATTGGACATATGCTTTTACGTTTTATATGTCCTGGTAGTGAAAAACTCATGAATACATTTTTCACTACTGTGATGCCTACCTCTTCTGTAGGATAACATTGAGTTAAACCCGAAAGGCGGTGCACCGCCAAGCAAATAAACATGTAAAGTTTAATAAACAATGAGTCCAGTACTCCAGTAGTAGAGATGAGAAAATCCTCCTTTTAATTTTGTTTGGGTCCAATACTTGAAATTCACACAATTCCGTACATACATCGATGGGTGCAGTGAATAGAACAGACAACGCGTTTCGCTCATCAAAAGGGCTTCTTCAGGGCTGTAATACAATATGATGTAGTAATGTACAATATATAATACAAAGAAAAAGTAGATTTATAACGATGCAAATATAGTGAAACTAGAGAGAATCAAGATAAGCAGTGATTAATAATAATCAAAATAAATAAAGATAAGTTATGATATATATATGTACCAGCACAGAATGAAACACCATATACAGCAAAGTACACATAACCGAGAATGTATAAAAGTGCCAAAAAATTACCCAAAAATTATTATTATCATTATTGTATAGTACAATATCACAACGGCATATAATATGAAAGCCAAAGGGCAAGTATATGGGGCCCATAGCAAGAAAACTCAGAAAAGTAACAAGAGAAAACTATATATCTATATGTTATGTATACGTATCACCCAGTGCGTGGCCCTAAAGTGATACCGGAAGAACGAGAAACAAGTAGTGACTAGAAAGATCACCAATGAAATATGTTAACACCCAAGTGCAGATAAATGCGGTGAGAAACAAAGGAAAATGGAATGTAGAAGAGAGCAGCGAATAACAATTAGCGTACCGCAGAGAACAGCCAGTCAGTCATATAATTCAATTCCATATAATAAAAGGAAACCTGATAAGAAAAACAGAAAATTCAAGCAAGTGGGCAAAAAATGTATGTATACTAGTGGGCGGTTGATAAAAGTAAATACGTAGAGCAAAAACCAATAAAATCAAAAAAAGGCACATAGCACGGAGCGGGCAAAGGTGTACCTCGCATTTAAAGAGGTTCCTAAACAAATTGCCGTACTCACGAAGTGCATTTGAAAGGAGAGACTCACCACAAAGCCGACCAAAAGTGTCATCCAGGCAGAATAACCCGGTCAGAACGACCGTGAACGTCGATTCGGTGCCAGCGCAAGTGTAAAGCCGGTCCCGAAGACTGAAAGCCGAACGGAGCCCCCGTTCAGGACATCCTAAATAACCATGCCAAAACTGGAAATCCGGAAGGTGTTAGGATGCGCAAATTGAAATGGAAGAAGGACAAAAACCGGCGGCCATTTTGAAATAGTAGAAACTAATAAACGTCAAAAGGCCAATGAATATATAAATCGAAAAATAATATAAGAAAAAGGAAAAAGTAGTCGAATAAAGAAGAATAACTCCAAAGCCTGGCCATAAATATATATATGAAAATACAAATAAAAGTAAAGATAGAGAAATGTATATGGAAAGAAGAAAAATAAAATAAAATAGAAATAAACAAGCCAAAGAATATTAAGAAAAGGAATATTATAAACGAGACTGACTGGACGCCACCATATGCCATAATCGAGTAAAGTTTAAATCCACCACCAGAACAAGATAATTGTAGAGAAAAGTAAAAACTCAACAAAGTCTGGTCCTGGTATTGTTCATTCATACTTCAACACAAAAGGGGGTCATCCGGAGACAAAGCAAACTGTGATGACCATACAGGCATCAAAGTTGCACATAGAATCTATAAATCGATTTGCATAAAATAAATACATAAAGTAAGTGTTTCCTACTCCATATAAGTAGAAATTATACGCAACATAATATAAGATAGTAAAAAGAAAATAATAGCAAGATTCAATATAATAAAAGAATCAATTTGTACACATTGTAGCAATTGAAAATACCTTGTCCATAAAGATTACATTATGGTGTCACATGAAATGGAACAATAAAAGTAAAGAAGATGACGCATGTCACTAACATAAATCTGCCGTAATCCAACATATGTGATCCTAATCAAACCAACTGGTCGAAACAACCATGTTACACTATAGAAAATAATGAAATTCATGATCAGTATTGTGACCCAGATCCACTGCTCGTAAGCGGCAGATCCAGGCTGCCTCCCTTTGACGTAGTGTTAGTTCCCAATTGCCCCCCCTGGGGTGAATGGGAACATGGTCAATGTCATGAAACCAAAATAACGAGTCATTGGAATTAAGTGATGCTATATGAGCAGTTAATGGATAATTGGTGTCGTTGTTTTTAATGGCATGTGAGTGGTCCTGTATTCTGAGTTTCAAAGAACGTTTCGTGCTTCCCACATAGGCATGGGCACTGCAGGGGCCCCCGTAAGAGGGCCCCAAAGGGAATTTCAGTGTCTGCCTAGCAGACACTGAAATTCGCGACGGGTGCTACTGCACCCGTCGCACTCCAGCAACTCCGCCGGCTACATTCGGAGCCGGCTTCATCGTTGCTGGGTCTTTCCCGCTGTGCTGGCGGGCGGCCTTTTGGCGGTCGCCCGCCAGCACAGCGGGAAAGCCAGAATGGCCGCCGCGGTCTTGTGACCGCGGTGCGGTCATTTGGCGGTAACCGCATGGCGGGCGGCGACTGCCGCCCGCCGCGGTTAGAATCACCGCCTTTGTCTTTTAGTTCAGTTTCTGTTCCAACTTCTTCCTATATGGTCTGATGACTTTGTGCAGAGAAGGGCGAACCCCTTGCACTAGTAGTCCTTGCTGAGGCTTACTTCGACAACTGAACACAAATCTAAACCTTCCTCACTCAATAAACATCATCCTTCCTGAGTATGCCAAGAAGATTTACCTTCCCTTTAGGGATTGTTAAAGCTGTTCAGCATGGCTTGGAGAATGTCTACTTCCAAAGCATTGGTGTTAGAAATAATCGGGAATGGATATTAGATCTAATTTTTATCTTTCCCTCCAGAAAATAGGAGCATAGCTACTCCATATTCTTTAAATTCTGGCAAGAAGGAAGCCACCCTGAGGGAAGTGGAGACATTACTGCTAAAGACAGCCATAATACCAGTTCCAAAGGAGGAACTGGGAATGGGGTGTTACTCCATTTTGTTTCTTTTCTAAATCCCTCACAGATTTTCAGTTTAATCATCGATCTCGTGAATGTCAACAGATGGATCAGTAAAATTCCATTGCAGGGACATCTGACATCGTGCATGTTCCTCATACTGTGGGTGAGATTCCACTTTAGACCTGTCGTCATGCAGCTCTTAAAGTATTGGAGACCAGCTTCCATAAATCTAGAGACACTCATTCTAGTGACATCCTAGATCAAAACAGACTTACAATGGAGGTTGAGCCCCTGCTCTTTAGCAGGATTTCCATTTCAACAAGAACCAACAATAACAATCACTACGGATGCCAGTCAGGAGGGATGGTGGGTAACAGGTGCTCAAATTTTTATCTAGAACAGATGGTCATTTCTGGAAACTGACAAATCCTTGAACGGCAGTCAAATGACAGCAATCTATCATTCTCCTCTGGGGTTTCAGAAACAAATTCTCCATCAATATGTTATCATAAGAAAAAAAAAAACAAGGTTTGCAACCCTGAAATTAAAGGCAATGAAAATGTTTTACTGGGTAGTGTACAATCCTTTTTCCCTAAACTCTTTTCATGTAAGGGGAAAGGACAATGGAGAGGCAGACCGCCTAGTCATGGTGTTTCTGTCTTCGCAGGGCCTCCTACTCACACCAAGAATGTTTGCTCTGATTTGCCAGAAGTTTGGAACTTCATCCTCAGATTTAGTTGCATCCCCTGAGCAAAAACAAGTGCCCAAGCTCTTTTCACATTTTCCACCTCCATGGTAGTTAGGGGGTGGATGCTCTATCTATTGCATGACCTCAACAATTCCTCTGTGCTTTTCCTCTGATTCCTCTAATACCACAATTACTTCTGAAAATAAGGAGAGAGAAACTAGAAGTAATAGTGGTGATAGCACTTTGGCCGTGCAGGTCTTGGTTCCTGTGGGTGATGTTAATGGCACTCAAATCTTACAGGAAAATTCCTTTAACACTTTAAAGTGGGCTGAATGCAGACACTATTGAGGTAAGTAAACTTTTATTATCAATTCAATAAGCTGTTGTAAATCACCCCAGCGCACTGCAAGCTCCCAACCGTCTCCACTCTCCTGCCCTTGTTTCCACTTGTCCTAAAATAGAACCTTTACAGTGTGGCATTTAAAACCTAAAGAGTAGACAGACTATTGAGCATAAAAATTAACAATCCAACTGGTGAATACTACATTTAGTTTTTCTCCTATTTTTTTTAATACAGTGATCCTAAAACAAAATATAAAGTATAGGCAAATAACAAAGATAGGTAAAGAGAAATTCACATTAAATACATAAATACTGCAACCTATTATGTTCTAACGGTATCTCAATGGTAGTTTGTGAGACCTGACACTCCTAACCGGTGTTTCAAAGGGTGCAGTATCAGCACCTTTGTTTACATCTGCCTGCTTCTCACTGAGCACATGGGTGTATCTGAATCCTGGTGCAGCTACATTTTGTCTCATGGGTGTATGTTGGTCAGCAAAATGCATATCTTTAGTTTCTGCTGTGATCTTGGCTACTTTCCATACATTCCACCAGTTTCTTCCATTCACTCATATAGCATTCCCACACATTTTATCAACCTTTACTGGTTCAGAATACTTTGGGCCACCTTCCTTCACAACACTGGGTATTTTGATACGTACCCAGTCACCCACTGCTATAGGAACATTCCTCACATTTCTGTTCTTATCATAGTATGTTTTTTGCCTGCATTGAGCTTTCTTAACATTAGATCTTCCTTAGATGCTGGGTTTTTCACGATTTGGACATCCAAGTGGGCCTAAATAGAGTGGCTGGTTTTCTTCCTTTAAGAGCTTCAATCGGAGATAGTCCCCTGCTCGAATGGCGTGTAGTTCAGTAGAACCACAACATGCTTCGCACTGCAGCTTCAATCACACACCCTTTAGCTAAAGCCCATTGTACACCTTCACCTCAAACACAATTGAAGTGTTCAACTAAACCATTAGTTTGTTGTTTGGTATAGAGAACTCTTCAAATGTCTAAACGCACTTTCCTTTTCAAGAAAATCTCTACTTCAGTGGATACAAATTGTACCCCATTGTCAGAGACCAGTTCTTTTGGAAAACCTTCATACATGAAAATATCTTTGAGAAAAGTCACCACAGATTTAGAATTAAGTTCACTTAGAAACTTTACATGTGGCCATTTGGAATATTATTCCACCAGAACATATGCATATCTTAACTTTTCTGGAAGCAAATTAAATGGCCCTATTAAATCAATCCCAACCTTTTCCAATGGATACAAAGGACATTCTATTGGCTTCAATGGAGGCATGCATGTTTTCATAGACTTGTCACATGTGGCACAAACTGGGCAATCACTGACTAATGAATCAATGTCCTTGTCCATTTGTGGCCACCAATGGTACTCCCTTACCCTCCTTTTGGTGAGAGTGGAACTCAAATGTCCTTCATGTGTGCTCTTCAAAATGGCATATCTAATGACCAATGGAGGTACTACCTTATCACTCCTAATTAGTACTCCATCTTCAATTGTTAATTCATCAGAAACCTTAACAAATGGTTGAGAATTTAAATCTAAAGCCTTCTCATGGGCCATCCTTTCTTAACATGGGCCATAACCATACACAACAGTGCACCATTTTTGAAGCTTCCTTCCATTCTGTTTCTGAGAAAAGAACTGGTATGTCCAATCTCTACAGCTGCAGTCAAACAATTTTCATCTTCTATATTGTCATCTTCCTCATCTTTCTCCTTAACAGGATATCTGGAGAGGCAGTCAGCCCTCACATTCTTCCCACCCGAAATATGAACCACTGTAAAATCAAACTATAACAGTCTAGCAGCAACTCTTGGAAACCTTGGAGTGCTACTTCCAACATTAGTGCCATTGAGAATAGACACCAGTGGTTTATGGTCTGTTTGAAGAATAAAATGTCTGTCCCACAGATAGCATTTAAATTTTTCAATGGCCCACCAGCATGGCAATAGTTTCTTTTATTTTACAGAATAGTGTATTTAATTTTCTCTAAGCACTCTTGAAGCACAACCAATAGTGTGTTCCTGCTTACCACTAACTTGCGTTGATACTACTCCCACACCAAATTTGCTAGCATCAACAGTCAAACAACATTTAAGATTATGGTCATATGATTGCAAAACATTCATATTAGTTAACTATTGTTTAATGCATTCAAACAGTCAGAATTCCATAAAAATTCAGTTTTGCTTTTCAACAAATTTGAAATCGGTATAACCACAGTAGCAACATTTTGAATGAGTCTTGAATAGAACTCACAGAGTCCAAGAAAAGATTTGACATCCATTTTATCCTGGGGGGAGGTGCACTCTGTATCGCCTCCACTAAACCTGTTTTAGGATATACACTTTCTGACAAAATAATATGACCAAGATATTCAACAGATGGCTCTAAAAACTGACATTTCTCCCTTTTCAATACAACACCAGCAACATAAAAAATGTTTAGTACCTGACTTAAAATAATTTTCGAGACGATCACATGCATGAATTACATCATCTTGAAAAACACATACCTTTTGAATACATTTGAGTGATGTAGAAGTTATTCTTTGAAAGACTGATGCTGCTGATGCAAGACCAAATGGCATGCAGCAGTACTGATATGTACTCCAGGGAGACACAAATGCTGTGAAATGACAGGAGTCTGGTGTTAATTGTACCTAGTGGTAAGCTGATGCTAAATAAAGTTTTGTGAACAACTTTGCTACGGATATGCTAGACAGCATTTCGTTAATCTTTGGAAGAGGATGTGAATCTACCCAAACTTCTCTATTGACAGCTCTCAAGTCAACACACACCCTTAGTTCTCCATTTTCCTTTTTTGCTACCACCAAAGGAGAAAGCCTTAATGAGGACTCAACAGGTTCAATGATGCCTTTCATGCGCAAACTATCCAATTCTTTTCTAACTCATCCCTGACACTGAAAGGTACCCCTCTCATTTTGTGTTTGATAGGAATAGCATTTTCTTTAATTTTTATATTGTGTTTGAAGCTATTTATTTTCCCTAATTCTCCTGCAAAAACCTGTGGGAAATACTTTAGTAAATTCTCAATGTCAGTAGAATCTCTTATTGCTGTTACTCGTAGCAGGACGTAGTACCATCCCAAACAGGCTTTGGTGGAACCAACCCAATATATTCAGTCATTTGACTGCTACATATAGTTTTCCATAAATCTGTCACCCTTTGAAAACTAGAATGTCCTCAAAAAAACCTTGGAGATCAATCCTCCTTCCCTCATAGGAAACAGGTGATCTATCAGGAGGATTCAATTTACGTGCACCCCAATTTTGTTGAAACAATTCCTGAGTTATCATAGTGATTCTGGCTCCAGAATCCACCAATAACCTTATTTGTTTTTCGCCAATTTGTACATGTATATATGGATATATAGATTCACACACTGTTAAGGACTTCTACTTTTTATATCTACATCCTTAATAACCAACACCATGTCTTGGATCTCACACATTAGATCATCAATTTTATCCTCATCCAACATTGCTGTTACATTAGTGTTTTTGCGTTTGATACTTTGGCATACTTTGGCAAAATGGCCAATTTTGCCACAAAGTCTACATTGGACATTTTTTGCTGGGCATGTTTTCCCCCCTTTCTGGTGTGATTGCTACCCACATCTGAAACATACATTTGTTTGTTTGAAAAAATAATTTTGTCTCTTTTGTTCCAGGGTATTAGACGTTGTTTTAATCATTTTACATTGATCATCTTTATGCTGAACCACATAAACGTGGTCAATATGTTTGTCTTCCAATTCTTTTGCAGATTTAATTGCTGTTTCAATGCTCCTGGTGACTCTAATCGTGTCAACTAACGGGGATGACCCATGGATAATAACTTCTGTTTGATGGATTTATCAGTACAATGACATATTCATTGATCACGTATTAACTGGTCTCCAAGTGCTTCAAAATGACATTTTAAAGAGAGTTTCCTTAGAACAGATACGTATGTATTCACATCCTCACCACTTTTCTCTTCCCTTCTAAAAAAACATAAGTCCCTCTACTACCAGGCTTGGTGGGCCATCAAATCTGGTAATTCATTTTGTTAATGCTTCTTCATATTCATCCAATTCTTCCCCATCCTCCAGTTGAATATCCAGTAAGTGTTGAAAAGTTGATCTGCCTTTGAATCCCAACAAATGCAACAATAAAAAATTCTTCCTTTCAGGTCTGAACCTTGATGCTCCAATAGCTCCTAGGTATGTCTCAAATGTGTCATGCCATTTCTTCCATGGTACTGCTAGCTCTCCTGATGCATCTAAGGAAGGTGGCGGATGATTTACAGATTGCATTTCTGTATATATATGTTAAGTGACAGCTTTTGACAGATTTTCTGCGAAATATTGACCACAGAGTGAATAACTGTCCCACTGTGTAGTTACAAAAAATATTCCACATACACCAAGGATAACTTTTATGTGTGAGACGATGATATAGCTAATTTTGCCACCATTTGTCACCCCAATTAAAGTATCGTCTACATGAAAAATGCTAAAATACTGTACTTGACCAATATTTTCATTTAGTCATTCAAATTTTGAAAGATTGAAAATGTTAACACGTCTTTCAAAGAAATTTGAAAAATCCAAATGCCACGTATTTGCTGCCAATTGTGAACAAATTGTTTCAAAATGGCTGCAAAATACCAATGCTCGCATTTAGAAATAAAATGTAACATGCTTGCTGTTAGTTGCAATATCATAGATTTAAAACAACAGCTATGATGCTTTAAGATGGCCGCCACAAGCTTTGAGATAGCCGCCCAATGTTAATTTCCGAAATGTAGAGTCGGCGTTGTCGTTATGACTAGAAAGGCTTTTTCTACAGTGAGTGGAAGTTGCCTTGTGCAAGTCCAGAACTTCGTTTACATGCTGAAACCCAAAACAGGACAGGATCGCACGCACAGCACCTACTGTTTAGTCCTTGACTACGATTGCCTGACGTGCTTCACTGGGTTTACTGTGACTTGATTGTTCACTCAGATTTTTCTGTGGTCGTCCGTGGGTTCTCACCTGGGGTAATTCAGCTCGTCGACACATGCAGTGAGCTGAACGTGGATACTATTGAGGTAAGTAAACTTTTATTATCAATTCCATAAGTGGTTTTAAATCACCACAGCGCACTCCAAGCTCCTCAACCGTCTCCGCTCTCCTGGACTTGATTCCACTATTTCTAAAATAGAACCTTCACAATATGACATTGAAAACTTAAAGAGTAGACAGACTATTGAGCGTAAAAAGTAACAATCCAACTGGTGAATACTACACACTTTATTCTGTGAAAGCTTAGTGGTGTCCTCCTTTGTCACACCTAAACCTTTTGGTCTGAAGATTGAGAGGACAGAATGTCTGAGTAGGGGCAACCTTTCTCATCTGGCTAAGTGATTCAAAGATCTTGGTGTCCTTCTACACTAAAGTCTGAATCTAAACACAGAAATTTGGAGCACTGGTGTTCTTTGAAATCTATAACTTCTGTGAAATGTGGCTTCCTGTAATTTTACAGTTTCTTCAAGATAGTTTTGATCAGTCTTTGTAATTTAAACTCTTAAGACCAATGGGCAGAGTCAGAGCCTTTAGATTATGAGATGACTGTGTCTTTCAGGAAGAAGATTTGGCTGTTAGGATTCTTAAAAGCTTTGCTATTTCT
This sequence comes from Pleurodeles waltl, assembly GCF_031143425.1. Classification (NCBI taxonomy): domain Eukaryota; kingdom Metazoa; phylum Chordata; class Amphibia; order Caudata; family Salamandridae; genus Pleurodeles; species Pleurodeles waltl. Next base: position 1,196,349,415 of record NC_090444.1, read on the forward strand.
AGACCAGTACAGAAACATTTTGGCCATGTTGAAATGAACTTTTGGTTTTAACAATGCTTCCAGGGTTTTCCCTTTGATCCCTGAAGTCAAATGACCTTATGTATCTAACAATGAAGGTGGCTTTTTAGTGGCAATTACCTCTTCAAGAAGAATGGAAGAACTGGGGGCATTGTTATGCAAAGAACATTCATTTTTGAGGATGGTATTCTTTTAAGACCAAACCCTGCCTTTCATCCTAAGGTTGCCTCCAAATTTCATTTGGAGAAGGAAATTTTGTTAGCAACCTTTATTCCTGCACCTAGCTCTAAGGAGGAGAAGGAGTGTTGGCACCCTCTAGATGTCAAACAGGCAGTGTCAATATATCTGGACAAGGCTAAATATTTTAGAATATCTGATTCCTTGTTTGTTACTTATGGTGCTAATGATTAGATTCACAAAGCATCTAACCTTTCTATTACCAGGTGTATATATGACACAATTCTGATGGCCTATTCCTTAGCTAGTCTGGTTTCTCTTGAGGAGTTCAAGGAAGATTGACCAGGAGTATTTTTCTAAGCCTTGGGCAGAAGTCAGAGTGTTGCTTTCGATTAAATTTGTTGAGCCGTACATGGTCTTCAAATCACACTTCTGTTAAACATTACGGAATCAAGGGTGTGCTTTCGGAGACAATTCCTTTTGGACTGAAAGTACTGTCTGCAGTGAACAAATATTTTTCTAATAAATTTTGTTTTTAATTTGCTGCAAAACCAGAATATTTGTTGCTTCATGCTACTATGTTCTTTCAGAAGACTAGTTAGAGGCTTTGGTTTACTGCATAAGTAATGACTGGAATGAGGACGTAGGGATAATACCACGGTTACCTACAGGTAGTGTTCATTATCCTTAGCCCCTGACATCCTCCTCACATTCATTACAACTTGCCCACCGCCCCTGTGTTTGCTGGCCTTCTGAGGCTTGGTATTTACAGTAAGTGCCTTACTAGATAGGGTGACCAGAATTTTAAAGTACAAAACCGGCACATTTAATAAAAATAGAAAAAGGACTACAGTTTTACTTCAACTGAGCACACAGAATTACAACGCTCATTAGCATAAACTTAAAGCAAAGGCACTAAGAACATAAATAAAATGCAATTTTTAAACCCAGTATTATGCCTGATAATTAAATGTCTTTCTTATAACAGCGTCTAACTATCCCTGCTTTGGAAAACATAAAAAGGAACCTCTCACTGTTTTCAGTGAACCCTCTTTAAAAACCGGGACATGAGCTAAATTTCCCAACATCTGCCGGGACAGCTGGTGAAAAACTGGGATTGTCCCGGCAAATCCGGGACGTCTGGTCATCCTACACTAGATGTAACATTATATATCTGTGTGGTGGGAAGGCCGTTTGAGCTTACTGACTGTTTTCTTCTCAAGTCGTAGGCAGTGGCGGCTCCTCCGGTGGGGCGGAGGAGCGTTGCCCCCCGCCAGCAGTGGCAGCTGCAAAACCATTTAAAGCAAACGATAATAAACTATGAGGCAGATTTATGGAAAGTGGCGCTGCACTCAGTGCAGCGCCACTTTCCCTGCACCCCTTAGCACCCTCCCTACCACCACCATGTGTACGCCATATTTAAAATATGGCGCACCATGGCACGGGGTAGCGGGCAATAGTGTCATTATTCATGACGCTATTGATGTACTCTGCAGGAGTAGCGCCAAAATATGTGGGTTTTTTTTTTATTTAATTAAATGTTTATTCCCTCCCTACCCCCCTTCTGTGCCATCCCGCCCTGCCCAACCTCTTCCGCGACCCGTGAGCCACTACTGGTCAGAGGTGAGATCACCTGTGATGACTGTGACAAGGACTAAGGATAATGAAGATTGCAATAAATATCCGGGGCAAGGAGAAGATAGGAAGCTTAAAAAATGAACATTCCAGTCTAGAATTAGAGCTCCTGTTGTTAAGTTTGCAGACTTGCGCGAGAGAAGAAATCAATGTCAAATTCAATCAACGGGGCTCAATTTAGGAAGGACTGCAAATCGGAGTTTGTGGTAGGAAAGATTTATTCTTATTTGAATGTCAGATAAACCAGGGGGTCGTCTTCTAAAGGTCACGGAAGAGTAGAGTTAATTAGACAATAAAAGATGAGCTTTTGGAAAATACAGTGTCTAATGAGAAAAGTTTTAAGATGGAAATATTATTCATTATATTCATTTGCAGGACTGTGGGAGTTACATACCTTTAAGAAGCAAAACAGAAAACGAAGGTTTTCAGTACTTTTGCAAAAAGGAAGAAGCACTACGTGTTTTCAGGAAACATGCGCTCCTGATTTAAGGTTTTAGGGCCTGCAGATGAGACAATAACATTTTAAACAATTTCGAGTGTATGTATATCGAGCAAGAAGCATTATTTAGAAGAAAATACTGAATAAAAACAGAACCCAAAAAAAAGTTTGTGTATTTTTTTGAATATGCATATAGTCAATACTGAGTATCTGTGAATTTAATCACAGCATGATTCATGCTTATGGTTCTTTTTTCAGGATAGAACATTAGAAATTTGTTTCCCGAGTATATAAAGAGTACCTACGTTATACCTGAAAATAATATGAAGTTTTGCTGAAGGTGATCTATAATCATATTTCTCATAGTATCCCTGCTTTGTTTTCCAGATCTCCTTCTCTGCAGTGCTCTCCCTTCTCGACTAGCCACACAAATTCTCTGCTGAGGAATATTCAGAGTCAGTGCTGTTGGAAGGTGGATTTGAGATGTACTGTTCCTGAGGACCTCGGCTTTACCATAATGTTCAAGTGCATGGTCTGGCCTTTGTGGAAATCAAAGAACTGCTCGGTAATTTAAAGCATCGGTGTTCTGGACCAAAAGCGCATGAGAGTTGACATAGTCCCTGTCCAATGAATCAAGTGCCAGTTATTATGTACACCAGCATCCACCGGCACAAATCAAGTTCTGCTTACCTCATAACTCTTGTATATTTGTTGCTGTTCATGATTTGATGAACAGGTATGTTCATGCATGTCAGTTCCTTCTGTGACAATACTTCAGTAGCAATGGGATTCCTACAAACTGAATGTGCTTCACTTGGTTAAATTCCTTCAACTATTGAGTTCTGTTGTACATAGTGCCTTCTTCTGAGGTGTGTTCATCTTATAATAGTCAAGTAACCCTACATAAGAGTTAAATGGAGTCTCTGGCAGGTAGCATTTTGACGGAGAAGTCATCAAGCAACAATGTTGTGGGTATCTCCATGATTCCCTGGCACTGGGCATACAGTACATTTCTGAATGTAGAAACGTGTGTCCTCATGGTCCCAGTGGTTTAGAAGATTATAGATGCTCTTAGCTGCTAGTGGCGCGAAGAAAGGAGAACACAAAAAGGACCTCTTGAGACCCCGTGTAGAGTCTGACACTCCGAGATGTCACAAATGGATACTGATAAAGATGCTGGTCTGAAAGGCAGTCTGATGAAATTCCCTGCCAATTAAAAGTGATGTGGACTGTTAATGGTCTATTTTACATTGCATGCGTCAGAAAGCTGGTGAGACCACATATGTATTTGTTACAAGCTTGAGAGTATTAATGATTGATTGTGTTGCTGTTACATAAATCTGTAAGGACTCAAATTCCAAATCATTAATGGGTGTGCATCATCATATTTTAGGAATATACTCTTTCAGAAGCCAAGGCAAGTGGTGGACATTCTGGCCTTGTTCCACAGAGCTCACACAACTGATGTTCACAGTGCCCTGGTAGATCACATTATTCAAGCTGTGAATGTGACTGAGAATACAGTCACCAAAGGAATGCTACAGACTGCATACCCAGTAGATTGTCCGGCACTGGGCAAAAAATTTGATGAATGTGGAGTGATGGACCATGTAAGGAAAGTCAAGAACAGCTGTGAAAGAGTGCAGTTCACATTGCCCTTGTCCACTCTCCGAAAGGCATGCAAAGAGCAGAAAAGGAGGCAGCTAAGTAGATGTAGTAGACAATGCTGAAAATTAATCGACATGTGTCTCCCCATGTTCTCTTTGCATGTGTCTTCCAAGAAGAGCCTGGTATACTCCAAAAAGGGCACCATTAAGACATCACCAAGCTAGCCTTGGGCATGCTGATAAATGGAGTAAAAATCCATAAGCAGACTGGGTCTTCTTCAGGTACTTTTTCGACATAGCTCAAAAAGAGAGATCTTTTCAGCTTCTGACCTGATGTGTAACTGTGAAAGCTGAATTAATTATTAATAAATTTGCACTGATAAGTAATCAAGAATCTGACATGAATTATGCTAATAGAGAGAAATCGAGAGTTTATGAGAATGTGACCACCTAGGTGGTAACCATAACATGTACCACATTAATAAAGATTGATGTAGACTGTTTAGAAATGATATTTCACAGTTATAATAAAATGTATTAGTGGCTCATATTAACATATTAATGAAATGTTCTGCTTTAAATTACTAGGCATAGAGTAATGGTGAAATAATGGGCCTGTCGACAAGGCCTCATGTTAAGCTTCATGGCAAAAATAAATGTTCGTAGATGCTTTTCTGTCTAAATAGTGAGAACACACTTGTCCATTGTTCCTTGTTCACGCAGAGCTGACCAAATGTAATATTGCAATGTTAAACAAACTGATTTCTCAATCTTTCTTGTGAGAACCATGTGCTGTAAAGCTACGTCCTAACCAAGATACATTTATATTGTTCGTGCATGAGAAACTGATGTTCCCAGGACATGACAATAGAACCACTGACTGGAGTTATGTTTGCAACAAAATGTTACCTGACTACAACTAGTGATGAGAAGGAGAGAAGAGGAGCCAATCATCGACGTGAGACAGACTGTCTAACTATATCACAGATTTAAGAATGAATGTTGTTGGTTGTATTGTAAACACCCTTTATATGGACCAATGAGAGATAGAGAAACTATTTTGTGGCTTTAACTTATCTGGGCTGAACATAGTCAGAAGGAGCAGAGTTAATGAGAATTACCAGAGAGGAGTTAGCAGAGAGTTCCAGGCTCCCTTCCTTCCTTTTCCTTAGCATCATTGCATAATTACTATTACTATTGATTGTTAGTGCTAATGCTGTTTCCCAGAGTTGGAGGCCCTTGCTAAGTTGGTTCAGTTAACTTAGAGCCCAATCGTGATTGAGCCAATCCCCTATACTTTCCCCTGCCAACGCTGACCAAACGGATGCCCAACTGACGAAGATGTCTATGCTTGCTGATCCATACAGGAGAGGTATAACAACTGCAAATGTCTTTGTTATAGGTCTGTCTTTCTTTATGTACCAACCGATTTTTTTTGTAAAGCCATAGTCAGATGTTTTCCAAATTATGTTTTGTCTATTTTTCTATTTGCAAGAAGTCCAAACATGCCATTCGAAATAGAGGGTTAGTTTGAGTGTCACTGTCACAATAATCGTTATTAACAGGGAATCGCCTTTATTCGTTTGTTGACAAATGTATGCCATCTCTCTTACTCAGTTACTATTATTGCTATTTTGTACTGTAACCCTTGAACGTTTAATGATAAATGGTTTGTTTAAGTTGAGATTTCTCCATCGTTTTGGTCAGCCTGTGCTGTTTGTATGTGCATATCATTTGGTGTTGAGATTGATTTACATTATATTATATGAGCATTGTTAATCTAGGGAAATAAACTTTAACATTTTACTAAAAGGTGTAGTTGTTTATGACCAAATGGGTCATGGTGTGTTAGAAAATTACTGACTTCTAAATGTTGATGATGATTTATTGAGCTTGTTGTCTTATTGTTGGTTAAGGTTATAAGAAAGATTTGTGTCCATGGTGAGTCACTCTATGCACAGTCAAAAGGTCCATTGAACCTCTAACGCGTTCCCTTATCAATAAATTGTAAGGTACCAAGGTCAGACACGCTCACACAACTATTCTCAAACCTATTTTAAGGACTCTGCAAACTTAAAGGTGTGCCTCAATGCCTACATATGGCCTGTCATGAAGAACTTCAGAGTAATACTGTTTAACTTTAACATCCAAAAACAAATGGAAGCAACAAAATTATCACCTGGCCAAATCTGCATCTATGCATACATGCAACAGCTCAAAGTTGTCATTGAGATGGTGCAACATCTAACGCCATGCATCCAGGAAATGGTGCATCACTTCATGAGGGCACAGTTTTAAACCAAACGTGATCTGAATAAGTGATACCAGTAAAAACTCAAAGAATTGTACACCACCACATTTGCAACCTGCCTGGATTTTTCTGACATAAGGGACTTGGCTTTGGTGTCTCATCTGGAGCCCTGATATTTACAAATGAAATATGACAAGTGATTCACAATGCCCCCTAGTTTACTGGATTGCAGTGATAACATAACATCCTGGGGTTTGGAAAAACGCGGTGACCCAATCATGAAAGCCTGCAAAGCCTTTAACTATGCAATTCCCACCACCAAGAATAACTTGGCAGGTGGCACTGACCTTCTATACCCACCTAATTCCTTGTGAAGGTATGAGGCTGACCTGGAGAAGATAAAAGCCTCTCATGTTGGCACATGTTCCTTAAAATCTGTCTTTCCTTCACACTTTCTTGGGCATAAAAAGCTACTGCACCAGGGCTTGTATTATGTAAAAAGCACATTGTCCCTATTTGCACCACAGTGGACCATTACACAGATGCACCAGGTGCAAACAGGGACAGTGAAGCCTATTAGACGTAATGTGTTGCCCTGGGCCAGCAGCAAACTCATGCTGCCACCAGGGCAGTACATTAGTGAATTACAAATCTGCTTCATCTTTCTCTGTGCATACAACACTTTAAAGAGGGCCCAGAGATCTCCCTGCAGATAGGTGCAGTGAGTGACTGCACCAGCCTATAGGGAGATGTCTGGACGATCCATAGGACCTATTTCCCCCCCTTGCAGGTGTCACGCTCAGATAGCCCACTGACTGTGCTCCATCTATTTGTAGTGTACAGTTAGATGGTCTCTTTACCTCTGCTCTTGCATCCATATTAATAAGAGAATGCCCTCTGAATGTAGCACCAGTGCTCTGTGTGCACCAGAGCTATCTGCATTCCATATGCACCTTTTTCTGTAATAGTATGGTGTCCCAGGGGTGCAGAAAACAGGTGTCCGTGCCTTTTCGCCCCCCACCCAGGGCACTGTTTGTGATACAGCACAGGTATGTTCAGGAGTTTGCATATATCAGTACCCTGTTGAGAGGCTTAACCAAGGAAGGACAACTGGATGAATAGTCCTAGAACCATCAAATGGCTTTTAAAGTAATCAAGGTGTGCCTTGTGGGAGCTATCAACAGGACCTACCTTGACTCCTTACAAACTGCAGCTGTTGTGTATGCCATTCATTTGTATTTGAGCACTATTCTGACTCGACATGACCAGGATTCTAGAATAGTTGCTAATGCCAGCAAGAGTCTGAAGAAACCCAAGGTAACTTACTTAAAAGCAGAATGAGAGCCTAGCAATGATGGGAACCATAAAATGCTTTTATATATTTCTTTTTAGAAAATACATCACTGTGCACCCGGACTGTGTTAGCATTTTCAGAATTCTTAAAGGTAAAATTCAGCCCTGCATTAAACTGTAGGGTTTGAGACTTCAAACTTACTTTCTAATTGATACTTCCAACAGCAGATTCCTGTCATTTAAAATATCCCCTGGCACTAACCTGGATCTGGAAAATTTCTTAGCATAATTCGTGAAAGTCGCAAGGTAGCGCCATGCAGCTCAGTGCTGATTTTTTTCAACCTCAGAAGTGTCTGAGTAGTGCAGCATACAAGCACCACCACTGCATGCCAACTTTAGTTCCTTTCTTTCTGTGGTGCCAGAGAGGTACACTTTACCAATGCAGATGTCTGACTATGAGTCCAACAAGCTTCTGGCTAGGGGCATGGATTGACCACCGAATATGGCAGCAGCACCTTGAAACAGCTCTGTGTGGTGCAAATCTATCCGACACCGTCATTAAGGAGGCGGCTCCTGCCTCATTGGTACTGGGGACGGGGGAAAAGTGACAGTGAGTGCCTTGGGGGACCCCCACCCTTCCTCCAGACTTGACAAGATGCCCTGTATTTCCCCACAGATGGCTCACTCCAGGCCTATACCAGGGCATGGGGATTTCTGGGCGACTTGGGGCTTACAGGTGGTCACTGCTGGGAGCGTGCTCTCGAAGCCGGCTTATCGGGCCCCCTCCTGTTCATTACATTGTTGCTGCTGAAGTAAAGGCAAGCCAGGGGACGTTGAGGGATATTTATCAGTGGGTAGCACTCGTATATTTTCTGCAGGAGCAGCGGTCTCAGTTCCACCTCTCAAGAGTGGGGCCTACAGTCACTGGGGGCGCTGACACAGCTTTCTCCTGCGCCTCTTCTCCTTCATACCCTTCCCTTTCCCTCTCATCCTTTCACTCATCACCTGAACATAGGGACCAATGTGACATTTCCCACTGGGATCACGACTCTCACCCCACCTCCCGGGTAGCCCCAGACTGGTGGCCTGGTATGACCTAGTCTCTCCAGATGACCCACAGTAATTTGGCACCGTGCTGTCTCCTCCTTGGCTCTTAGAGATCTGACAGTGGATGCAGGCTGTGAGGAAGTACATCCTGAGGACCTCGTGGTGTGGACTGCCAATGCTCTGGACCCTTACCGTCTCTCTCCTTTACCTCCTGTATCCACTTCTGGGTGAGTCCAACGGACATACTTATCATTTGGCATGTAACCCCTTTAGGGGGTCACGTTAGGGGAGAGGTGTGCCAGTTGCAGAGATGGCCAGGTTCTGGTGTGGTTTGAGGTGGCGCGCCTCCCTCTTACTCATCTTCTGCTCTTATGGAGATCTTTATGGGGGCTTCTGTGTGCCAGCGGCCACAGACTTTCTGAGCCTCCAACTGCTTGGGCTGCCTCCCGCATCAGGTCATGGAGGGGGTCAGGAAGGGTCGTTTGTGGTGTTGCTGGCTGAAGCAAGAGCCTGCCCTGTTTTCCGTCACCTTCACCATCATGGCAAAATACAAGGTTCTGCCCAACACCAAAGTGCCATCGATACGTATGCACAGCCCAGAGGATCCTCTCTGGGGCTGACAGCAAAGATGGCTCAATCCTGGACAATGCTGCACTCCTGGCAGCTATCACCTAATCATGTGAATGTGCTGCATGCTAAAATCGGGGCAATGGGGACTGATGTCACATTGCTCCCACAGGACCTCAGGAGGTAAGTTGGGCAGATCACAGAGGCTGAAACCAGGGTTTCTGGGGTGAAGGACTCTGTTGGTACCCTATAACAGGCGGTAACTAAACTTACAGCTGTGACTAAGGAGTGGGCGGCCTGAGCGGAGGATGCAGAGGGCAGGTGTAAGGAAATGCCTCCTTGGCATGGTTACCCCCTGACTTTTTGCCTTTGCTGATGCCAAGTTATGATTTGAAAGTGTGCTGAGGCCTGCTAACCAGGCCCCAGCACCAGTGTTCTTTCCCTAACCTGTACCTTTGTTTCCACAATTGGCACACCCTGGCATCCAGGTAAGTCCCTTGTAACTGGTACCCCTGGTACCAAGGGCCCTGATGCCAGGGAAGGTCTCTAAGGGCTGCAGCATGTCTTATGCCACCCTGGAGACCCCTCACTCAGCACAGACACACTGCTTGCCAGCTTGTGTGTGCTGGTGGGGAGAAAATGACTAAGTCGACATGGCACTCTCCTCAGGGTGCCATGCCAACCTCACACTGCCTATAGGTATAGATAAGTCACCCCTCTAGCAGGCCTTACAGCCCTAAGGCAGGGTGCACTATACCATAGGTGAGGGCATAAGTGAATGAGCACTATGCCCCTACAGTGTCTAAGCAAAACCTTAGACATTGTAAGTGCAGGGTAGCCATAAGAGTATATGGTCTGGGAGTCTGTCATGCACGAACTCAACAGCACCATAATGGCTACACTGAAAACTGGGAAGTTTGGTATCAAACTTCTCAACACAATAAATGCACACTGATGCCAGTGTACATTTTATTGTGAAATACACCCCAGAGGGCATCTTAGAGATGCCCCCTGAAACCATACCCGACTACCAGTGTGGGCTGACTAGTTTTAGCAGCCTGCCACACACCAGACATGTTGCTGGCCACATGGGGAGAGTGCCTTTGTCACTCTGTGGCTAGTAACAAAGCCTGTACTGGGTGGAGGTTCCTCTCACTTCCCCCTGCAGGCACTGTAACACCTGGTGGTGAGCCTCAAAGGCTCACCCCCTTTGTTACAGCACCCCAGGGCACTCCAGGTAGTGGAGTTGCCCGCCCCCTCCGGCCACAGCCCCACTTTTGGAGGCAAGGCCGGAGGAGATAATGAGAAAAACAAGGAGGAGTCACTGGCCAGTCAGGACAGCCCCTAAGGTGTCCTGAGCTGAGGTGACTCTGACTTTTAGAAATCCTCCATCTTGCTAGATGGAGGATTCCCCCAATAGGATTAGGGATGTGCCCCCCTCCCCTGAGGGAGGAGGCACAAAGAGGGTGTAGCCACCCTCAGGGCTAGTGGCCATTGGCTACTAACCCCCCAGACCTAAACCCACCCCTAAATCGAGTATTTAGGGGCTCCCAGAACCCAGCAAGATAGATTCCTGCAACCTAAGACGAAGAAGGACTGCTGAGCTGAAAAACCTGCAGAGAAGACGGAGACACCAACTGCTTTGGCCCCAGCTCTACCGGCCTGTCTCCCCACTTCAAAAGAACTGCTACAGCGACGCGTTCCACAGGGTCCAGCAACCTCTGAAGCCTCAGAGGACTACCCTGCATCTAAAAGGACCAAGAACTCCAGAGGACAGCGGCTCTGCTCCAAGAAAGAAGCATCTTTGCAACAAAGAAGCAACTTTGAAAGAACACACGTTTCCCGCCGGAAGCGTGAGACTTTGCACTCTGCACCCGACGCCCCTGGCTCAACTTGTGGAGAACCACCGCTACAGGGCGGACTCCCCGGCGACTGCGAGCCCGTGAGTAGCCAGAGTTAACCCCCCTGAACCCCCACAGCGACGCCCGCAGAGGGAATCCAGAGGCTCCCCCTGACCGCGACTGCCTGCTTCTAAGAACCCGACGCCTGGTAAGGACACTGCACCCGCAGCCCCCAGGACCTGAAGGATCTGACCTCCAGTGCAGGAGCGACCTCCAGGTGGCCCTCTCCCTTGCCCAGGTGGTGGCTACCCCGAGGAGCCCCCCCCTTGCCTTCCTGCATCGCTGAAGAGACCCCTAGGTCTCCCATTGAACTACGTTGCAAACCCAGACGCCTGTTTGCACACTGCACCCGGCCCCCGTGCCGATGAGAGTGTACATTTTGTGCTGACTTGTGTCCCCCCCGGTGCCCTACAGAACCCCCCTGGTCTTCCCTCCGAAGACGCGGGTACTTACCTGCTGGCAGACTGGAACCGGGGCACCCCCTTCTCCATTGAAGCCTATGTGTTTTGGGCACCACTTTGACCTCTGCACCTGACCGGCCCTGAGCTGCTGGTGTGGTAACTTTGGGGTTGCTCTGAACCCCCAACGGTGGCTACCTTGGACCCAACTTTGAACCCTGTAGGTGGTTTACTTACCTGCAAAACTAACAAACACTTACCTCCCCCAGGAAGTGTTGAAAATTGCACAGTGTCCAGTTTTTAAATAGCTTATTGCCATTTGTGTGAAAACTGTATATGCTATTTTGCTAATTCAAAGTTCCTAAACTTCCTAAGTGAAATACCTTACATTTAAAGTATTGTTTATAAATCTTGAACCTGTGGTTCTTAAAATAAACTAAGAAAATATATTTTTCTATACAAAAACCTATTGGCCTGGAATTGTCATTGAGTGTGTGTTCCTCATTTATTGCCTGTGTGTGTACAACAAATGCTTAACACTACCCTCTGATAAGCCTACTGCTCGACCACACTACACCAAAATAGAGCATTACAATTATCTCTTTTTGCCACTATCTTACCTCTAAGGGGAACCCTTAGACTCTGTGCATGCTATTTTACTTTGAAATAGTGCATACAGAGCCAACTTCCTACAGCAGGGTTTGCCAAAAAAACTTGGGGTTTGTGGGCTTCTCTGAGGGGTGTGAGGATACCTTGATGGATCGTTTCCTTGACCAATTGCTCCGGACCCTGCTGCCCTCAAACGCGCTGCCCTCCAGCTTCATGGTTGAATGGACCCTTAGACCATTGGTCTGGTGCCCCCTCTGGGGGCCCGGCCTGTCCTGTGATCACTAGGCTCTTAAATTGCATGGATCAAGATGCTATCATCAAGTAGGCCCGACTCCATGACAAGATTACATACCAATCCCGTACTATCATGATATTTCCAGAATACACTAGGATAGTACAGCAACAATGCCAGTAGTTTTTGGCTGCCAAACAGCCTCCTCCTTGAACTCAAAATCCAATGCATGTTCTTATTCCTGGCTTGCTTGAAGGTTATCTACAATTCACAGACCCTCTTCTTTGAGTCACCTCAGGGAGGTCTTTCAATGGACTGATGAAAGGATTAAGCTGAAACCACATACCCCACCACGCCTTGTTTCTGACCCATCTTGGAGGGGTGGGCGATTACACCTGTTAAGACACTGGCAAAAATGTATAATAGGTCCAGATCTACATTGAGGGGTTCAGGGTGAGAAGGGAAGGGTTTGGATGGAGGGGGGTAGGCCCCTGAATCCTCTGTTTTTGGAGGCTCCAGCCCTCTGTGACATTGCTGAAGTTAACAATCAATATGGTGTTTGCAGCGCACTGTGTTGTATGCCAGAACATTCATGACACCACACCTTTGAGGGCAGTGATTTCACTTCCCTAGTTGACTGATGCGTATGGGGATCCATTGGGATGGGCCTGGTGGGATCCCCTGTAGGGGCCTTGCAGGGGTCTGCCCCGGGACAGATACTTCATGTTCTCGAAGTGTGGGCTGAGGAGTGTTTGTGAACTGTTTCATGCTATTATTTGTTATTTTTCTTGTTTGCAGACCTGCTGCACGGGTCCCCAACCTTACTCGTCATCACATCTAACATTCCACCTTAATGCATCTTGTGTAGTTTCATGTTAGACAATGTCATGGACCATCTTCATGTGGTATCGTGGAATGTGTACTGTCTGCTTGATAAAGTTAAATGAGGGGCAGTCTTGAAGCATGCTAAAAGGATGGGGCAGATGTCCTACTTCTTCAAGAGACCCATCTCCTGGGTACCAAGGTCCCATGTCTGGCCAGGTTTGGCTAAACTCAGGTATTCCATGCAGGGTTTGCATAGGGCTCCAGGGGTATGGACATTCTAATAACAAATTATGTTCCTTTCCAAAATGTCATGACATTGATGGAGCAAAGAGGTAGGTACACAGCTATTCTAGTCTCATTATATGGTGAACCTCTCACATTCCTTTGTGTTTACGCCCCTCCCTGCTAGTCCTTCGTAGAGTTAATAATGCACCTGTGGTGCAACTTCCCAGATTGACTCACAGTATTGGGGGAGACTGGAACGGTATCATGGACCACTCAGTGGATTGGAGGCAATCACATGGACCTCCCATAGGGGCAGACAGGACCCACCCATCTCCTTTTGCGTCTGCTCTGTATTTGGCTGATGTTTGGAGGGCACATCACCCCTCTCAGACAGGTTACAAGTTTTTGTCCAGTGTACACAGCCCTTTTTCCCACATTGAATATTTCCTGGTCCCACATTCATATCTGCATAGAATTTCGGATGCCACTATTCAAGCACGGGGTTATTCAATCACTCGTGGGTGGCCATTCATCTCCGCATTGGGCAGCAATTCCCACCATTTTGGTGGTGTCTTTCGCCATGCCATTTGCGAAACCCAGCCTATTGGATAAACATAGCGCGCTCCATTGACAATTACTTTACTTATAATGCAGGTTTTGTGATGTCTAGGGCGACCCTGTGGGAGACGATCAAGCCCATGATACAGGGGGGCAGATATTCTTTTTCTGCATGGGAGTGGTGGCGTTGGACGCAAGACCTGATAGATTTAGAATCTCGAATTGGCCGACCTGGAGTTGCAGGGTCGCAGAGAGGATGGGCATTTGGCACAGCCACAATTGGGACTTGTGCAGCAGCAGACCACTCTGGGAGAGGCTAAGCAGTTTTGGCAAGTGGTTCAGAGCAGTATTTATCAATGGGGAGACAAATCAAGTAAAATGCTCTATAGGCTATGTCAGGTTACCAAATACTCTTCTACTGTCCCTCCTATTAGAGACCTGTCAGGGGTTCTGCTTACCGATCCCAGGGTGGTAGCCTGTAGTTTTACTGCTCATTTTGAAGGTGTGTATGCTCAGAGGGTGGTCTTATCTCAGGGACAAATAGCTGAATTTGTGGATGTCCTCTCCCTTCGGACCCCCTATTCTTTGGCCCGGGCATGCTGGAGGATGACCTCACCAGTAAGGAGCTCTCTTCAGTCTTTGTGGAACTGCTCCCGGGAAATGCCCTGGGACCTAATTGGTTCCCATGCTAATTCTTTAAGGCTTACATGCCCAAATTCCAGGAGCATCTACTGCAGGTGATCACAATCTCCGCCTGCTGCTAGTCGGGTGTTTTTGTCTCCCCCAATGCAGAAATAGCCTGATCCTGTAATTATGGAGCTGCTTCTGACCTGTCTGAGAGAGAATGTTAAGGTGTGGTTGGTTCTGTCTCGCTCCCTGATTGGCAGACTTGCCATTTATAAAATGGTGTCTCTATCCCGGATTTTATACCAACTACAGAATTTTCCATATCACATCCCACAACATGGGTTTTGGACATTAAATTCCATTCTTGGTGGGTTCATCTGGGGGTGCGAGACCCCCTGCATCATCCTCAATAAATGCTTTCAAATCAATCTTTTGTGGTGGAATTGTTGCGGCAGATATCAACTTATATTTTTGTGCGTCCCACTTGCTGGTCATCAATGACTGGTGGTGTGACCACTGGGGTGATCCCGCCTTTGCTTTCAAGAAGTGGGGGATGGGAGATTCCTACCCTTGTGGGTATTCTCCCTCGGCGACCAGGGTGGTTCTGAACTTATGGATAGAGTCTGTTTGGCAGATGGAGTGGCGGGGGAGGCTGACGGAGTGGTTGCTACTCTGGCAGGGCCGGCTACTGCCACCAGTGACCGCACTGGATGGCTTTCAGAATTGGGATCTCATAGGGATCTCTACTTTAGGCAGTTATGAGTGAGATGGTCCTTAAATCATTTCAAACGCTGCAGTCAGAGTACCAACTCAATTGTAACTAATACCTGCAACTCCGCCATGCCCTGACCCAATACATTTCGACCCTGCCTATCCTCAAAGAATTATAAAAAATATATCAGACCCTTATTTCCAACCATCCTGATACATTCCTTGCTCTCAGGGGGTGTGGGAGGTAAGAGGATTGGACCGAGGATTTAAGGGCGCCTTGAGAGGCAGTCATAGCGGCTTGAGCTGATTCAACTTAAATATCTCCACAGAGTGTATTTCAAACGCCATAACTTATGGTGCATGGGAGTGATTGCTTCCCCTACTGTCTGGCAGCAGATGGAACATTTATTCATAGGGGATGGGGCTGCCCTGCACTGTCTCGTTCTGCTGCGGAGTGACATCATGCCTGGGTAGCGTCCTATCCTGGTCGATTCCACTGGATCTCAAACTCCTTCTTCTCCATGCCACTGATGGTCTAGGTGGCAATAGATACAAGTTATTGCTGCTGTTTCTGAGACTGACTCTGGCAAAGCAAGATATAGCAAAGGAATGGAAAGGTGAGCACCCCCCATCCCTGGCAGTATGGAAGAAGGGGGTGTATTAATGTATGGGTTTGGAGGTGGCATTATATAAGCCAAGGGGTTTTGCACAAAAATACTCCAAGATATGGAAGGTGTGGGGGATTATACAGGCATTGTTTTGGAACCAGTCCAATTTCTGGGACATTTGGTCGGGGATGAAGTTCGACTGTTTACGGGATGAAAGGTATCTGCCTTTGTTTATGCTTATTTTGTGTTCATTCTTTTTGATTCATATGTTGGCCCACCAGGACTTGCTTCTATATAAAAAATCAACAACATTTGTTTTGAAAAAAAAAAACATGTCCCAGGCCTGTTCAAGGTTGTGGCCCGACTTCATACCAATTGACCACATTCCTGTACAGTAGGATTCAGTCAATCCACTCGCTCCTCCACTGAGCGGTCCTTAGTTGCTCAACCACCTATTTGTTTTGTACTTTATTAAGAGTTTGCCACCATTAGAAGATGACAATGGAGATGATTGGGATGATTTTCCCCTACGTTTTTTATGATGAGATTTTGTAAATGGTCTTACAGGAGGCCAGTGGGCTTGACTCTTCCCCTGATAGTGGATTGGTGTCCTTTCCCCCGATCCCCATGCTTCCTTTGCTGAAATTATTAGACATGCTGCTGAGGTTCCGGATGTAAAACTTTCCACTGTGGAGGAGAAATCTAATGTCCTTACTAAGGTTTTGCAGCCTAGGCAGGCTTCATCTGAGCCCTTATTGCCTTTCAATGAAACACTCACCAATATATTGATGGGCACCTGGTCTAAACCTTGCTTTTACCTTACCTTTGGGTGAACAGACAGGTGGCCAGACACCACAGGCTGAGCCATGGCATGAATTTTTGACTCAGTAACTTGTGGGAGAGTGCCAGGAGGGTAATCCCAGTTTATTTCCTTGAAAACCCCAGACAAGGTGTCAAATCAAATTCAGCATTCACAAAACAAAGGTTTTCTTCGGCTAGCCTAGCTTTGGGTCGGTAAGCACAAGTTGCCTCTGGGACAAGGTTGGAAAGATCTTGCTGGAGGTTCTAGAAGACGTTAGGACCCCCAACTTGAAAGACTATTCAAGGTAGTTGAGATACAGTCAAGTACATTATTTAGGCTGGCCTGCACACTTGGGTGAGCAGTTGGCACTAGGTTGGTGCTCTATTCCCACATGTGGTTGTGAGCCACATTTCTTTTCTGCAGATGTGCAGATACCTCTTATGGATATGCCCTACGACAGTTGGTGCGTAAGATGATTCCACCTTAGAATGCTTCAAGGAAAACCAGGCCATGTGCACTCTTTGGGTCTTTGGACAGTTACTATACAATGTCCTCACCCGTTTCAGCTCTTCTGAGACTACTCCATAGATTTGGTCTATAGGCAACACCAGCAACTGTTGCCTCCTCTACAGTCTTCTCAGTCTTTTCATGGCCAAGGTTCAGGGACGCATCATACAGGTCACAAGGAACAGCAACCTTATGGGAGGCAGAGTAAAACATTTTCTCCAAGGGTGTCAAACTATCCCTTACCACAGATGGATCCTCCAACATGTTCAGTGGGGCACTGCCCTTCCATGACTTTCTCAATCACAGCATATTCTCCCCAACTTAGTTAAGCTCTCAGAGGAGCACCAGTTCATCATGTAAAAATAGGCCCTACAGTCCAGAGGGGCTAAGGAGAGGATACCGGACACATGAATTAGGACTGATTGTTACTCCCACTAATTCCCCAGATTGAAGTAGGACGGAGGCCGTTATCCTATTTTTGATCCTTGCCCTATGGACAGCTTCCTGCAGAAGGACAAATTTAAGATGCTTACCCCAGTACAGGTGGTGTGCCCTAGATCTTGGCAACCGGATGTAATATTGGACCTTACTTTCATATGCCCGTGCTGCAGTTCCACAAATGTTTCCTGTGGCTCCAGGTAAGCCAGATGCATTTTCAATTTACTGTGCTTCCTTCAGCCTCACCAGTGTCCCTCGGCTGTTCATGCAAGTGATGGTTGTGATAGCGGGCACACCTCCTGAAGTTGGGGATACCAGTTCTCCACTACCTCAATGTCTGGCTGTGGAAGGCAGGTTTGCCTCGATTGTAGAACATCTTCAGATCACAGTGAGCCTCCTGACATCATTGGGGTTCATGATCAATGTGCCAAAGTCACACATAATTGCTTCACAGAGATTTCCCTTCATAGGAGCCTCTGGGAATTCGGTGTACTTTCATGTCTTCCCTCCATCACAACAGCCCCAATACATTCAAGCCTTGATCCTGATGTTTCAGCCTGGTCCTTAGAGAGAGTGTTTCTGACGCTTCTTGGCCTATTGACCTTGTGCATCCTGCTAATCGATTATTCCATGTCGCAAATGTGGGCTCCGACATGTAATCTAAAGTCTTGGTGGCCCCTGCACCAAGGGATACTGTCAGATTCCATCCAGGTTTCGAAGGAGACTGCACAAGAATTGCAGTGGTGTCTGCCTGACTCCGACTGAACTACCAGCAGACCCCTCTCCCTTCTTCATTCAGGACTGACATGTCGCTGCTGGGGTGATGAGGTCATCTTGGAGATGTAAAGATCAGAGGACTCTTGTCTCCTGCGGAAGCCCACCTCCACATAAATCTTTTGGGTTACAGGCCATTTACCTGACATGGAAGGCTTTCCTCTTGTCCATCAAGGGGAGACCAGTACAGGTTCTCAAGTATAACACCACCACCATGTCATATTGCAGCACGTTTGGCAGAGTGAGGTGTTGGTTCCTGTGCCAAGAGGCTTTAAGCCTCTGGAATTGGATGGTGTGTTAGTGCATCTCCCTGATTGTGAATCAGCTAGGGGATCTTTAAATGCCAAGGTGATCAAGCATCTGGCAGATCACAAATGGCAGTTACACCTCAAGGTAGCTCAGGGCATCTTCCAACAAAATGGAAAGTCCTTCTGAGATCTTTTTGCCACTGTCAAGAATGTGCACTGTCATAATTTTTGCACGCTTGATTCCCAAAAATGATCTCTCAAGGAGATGCATTCAGGCTAGAGTGGAGCATGGGATGCCTGTGTGCTTCTGTCTCTCCTTAATTTGGTCCTGATGTTTCTCATGTGTACCTCCGCAAGCTAAAACCCAACTGCTTGATACATATGCTTCCTCCTTGCAATCACTTAAACTCAAAGAATAAATGTATTCCAGGCTGTCTGGGTGCAGCCACCTTGCACCATCCTTTTCCCAGACAAACGGGTGTTGAGGATAAGGGCAGCCTTTTTGCCTAAAGTAATGACACCTTTTCAAGTTGGGCATTACCTGATCTCCCGGCATTCTATGCCCGCCTCACTGCCCAAAAAAGGAGGATAAAGCTTTAAGCTTTTGCATCATTTGCACCTAAGAGCAACGGATGAGTTATCAGGTTTTTGAGGGGCTGTCTGAGGCAAAGAAAAGGACATCTTCACAAAGCACAACTGCCTTGACAGTCAGGTCCAATAGGTAGGGCATTTCACTCATTTGGTCCTGCAGGACTCTTTGATCACAGCCCACTCCACAGACCTTCCACCTAGGAGAAGTACTGCTTTGGTATCTATTCTAAAGATCAGGAACTTGCAGTTAGGAGTATCCATAAAAAGACCTAGATACTTACTTTCAGTAATGCTCTTTCTATTGAATATCTTATCTAACCACAGATTCCTCACTGTCCTCCCACTTCCCCATTCTGTGGAGTGATCTCTTTAAATCATCTAAAAAGGTCATAAATTACAGATATGCACCCTGGTAGCTCCATTATTTTGATGCTACACATCCAAGGTCACAAAGGACACGTGAAAGGTGGTGCAGGATTGGAGCATATATGCGGCTCCACTCCATCCCTTCTGGGACAGAACAAAGTCAGCATCATGCTGCTTCTGGATCCAATCTCACTCCTGGGAGTATAATAAAGGCGATGAATCTATGATTACATAGAATACCCACCAGAAAGAGTGTTATTAAAGGTAAGTAACTTGTTCATTTTTGCATTATGCACAGACATGTAATGGACCACAATACTACTGGCTTATTTTCCAGAATTCACCTGATATACACAACACTGCGGTCCTCACTCGCTAGAATTTCTATAACACATTGACGTATAGATATGTAAAGCATCAATTAGTGAAGGTGGCATTCAGAAATCCATTGAAGATGATCCAAAACTAGACACTCTATCACAGCTCCCTGACACCCAGCTCTGGGAAGGCTTTCGTCAGATTAAAAAGAGACATTAGCCCTGCATTCTCAAGGAACTAAAGACGTTTCATCATATTCAAGGTGGACTTGGTTGCTACAAAAAGAGTCTCCTCATTAGGGAAACTCAACTGGTTTTCCCAAGGCCCCAAGGAAATAGGTGGCTGACCTGGTACATGATGGCCATCAAAGTGGAGTGGCAACAACAGACGACTCAGGCAAAAACGTTTGTTTTGCTTTACTGATTGTCCAAAACAAATGCTATGCATATGTCAGTTGTGTCAGAGTCTATGCAGATGCAGTGCCAGTACCTCTTAACCATCATGGATAAGCATTCTACGTTTCCTGAAATCGACTAGACTTAGTACAGTTTTAAGTAAAACAATTTTTCCAGGTGTTGAAAAAGGAGACTGTTTAATGCTATTTAACCAGGGGTGGCTCTTTCACAATGGTGAAAGAGCGTTGCCTCCCTGGCTAAGAACCAGCAGCTGAAAAATAAAACAATATTATACTATTGTTTTATTTTTCACCTGCTGACTCAGCCAAGAGGTGCAGGGAGGGGCGGGCTGGTCCATGGGAGGGGGAGAAGTGAGGGTGGAGTCAGTGCACCAAGTGCACATGTTAGTTTGGCCAGCCGTCTCAGGCCAGCTAAACTGACACGCGCACTTAGGTTTCTCCAACCCGGCTGTGTTGCACAGTCGGGTTGGAGAAACCGCACAGACTCCCATGCAGTGTCTGAGAGGCAGAACAAGCCGTTCAGAGCAGTCCTGGTGCTGCTCCCATGCTAGGCATAGCATGAGAGCAGCACCAGGATTTCATGGGGAGCCTGTGCTGGTGTCCCAATGACTGCTAGGACACCAGGAGAGAGAGGAGCCACGCGGCAGGCAGCATCAGCGTCGGAAAATTAAGTTTTTTATTTTAATTATTATTTTTCTATTTCCCCCATCTCTGTCCCCTCCACCGCTCCCCTTGAGATTTGCCGCAGCCGCTGCTGTATTTAACAGACAGAGGCTTGAGTGTCTGCCGTCTTTGTGAGGCTTCATCACCACAGGTTTACATTGCTGTGGCGGTAGTTCAGTGGTCTTGTGGAATGACACATGGCAACTTAGCAATTTGCTGAACTGTCAAATGCTACAGCCCCTTAGGCTCTTTACCAAACTCTGAGAGACTACTAGGACACATCTAAGAATACTGCTAAAAATCACCCACTCAACTCCTTTGGAATCAGAATAAGATATAGGAAACATCTGTGTCTTTAAAATTGTGAGGATGTTTGCAAGATCCAGTTCTTAATTTGTGAAAGAAAGAATGTTGGTGCCGAATTTCTGCTCAGAAGAAGAATAAAAAAGCTGGTAGTCTTAAATCCACTACCAGACACTCTCTGTCTCTTTCTCTCACTCCTACAAGTTTATGCTTTCTCCCTAGTGGCAGTCTTGCCATCTTTCCCTTCTTTTGTATTTCGGATCTGTGTGTTTTCCCTCTCTCGCACTCGAGAAATATCTGGTGCAGAAAAATAAGGGCCAGTCCCCAAACGTAAGTGTTGGTAGCCACCAGCTCAAATTAAGCACTAGCAAGATCATCACAAGAAGAAGAAAATGAGGGAGTCTGGGGGGCAGAGGAGAAAATCAAACCATCATATCTATTTAAAGAGGACATGGTACGAGCTAAGAGCAACGACTCATGCAAGGGTGCTTAGTCGTTCCATCCTTATGATCAGGGCCACTGGAATTATGTGGCAGGAGAGGTCCAAATTATGCAGCATGGTTGATTACATTATGCGTCAAGAAAAGGCAAATTATGTGGCATAATGTAGCACATTTTGTACTAACATTTATTATTTTGTTATTTTTAAACGCTGTAAAACTCTCTGGGCATTGGCTTCACCTCATTAGCACCAACTTAACACCCAAATATAGCAATAAGCAACAGAAAGGTGACCAGCCCGGATTTACAAAGGGCCTTCCACTGTGCTGCAACACGTGTCATTGGATATTTAATAACTTTTGTACTATTTGTGCCAGGAACAATTTTCTTTTTTAAAATCTGCAGATTATGTGGCAGATGATAGACTATGTAGCAAATGTGACAAATCTATAAATTTGCAAAAATCACTCCAGTCACAAAATCACATAATTTCAGTGGCCCTGCTTATGATATTGAAAGATAGGCACAAGATGACTGGAAATTATTTTTTCTTCTGTTCTCTTATTGGAGACTTTGCAAACTCGCCTTCTAAAAAGGGTACTGACATTAAAGATGTTACAGAAAATAACACCCTATCTTGTGATTCTACATTTAGCTCTCCATGTGGTGGCTCTACAACCTATCTCCCAGTGGGGTCTATCGACCACCTCACTCAGCCATCACTGAAGCACACATCGCTCGCCCACGGTGCACCACCACACCTCCTGAAAGGTTTATTTCAGCCATTTATTGAGCGTCGTAAATTGCCGGTCTAGCAAAAGAAGGATGTAGTGTTGAAGTTCATGCACACACTCCCTGCAGTGTTGGTGATGTTCCCTTCTGATGCACTTGTTACAGAACCACACAATTTAGAACGGAAAGCGTGGGTGGAGACTAGAGAGTGCAGAAAGCATATGCAGCGTTGGCAAGCACCAGTCAGCAGTCTGCACTTCAGCTCAGCTACTGTAATAGTCAGAGCCACTGGAATTATGGGCTACAGCATTTGCTGCATAATTATGGATTTGATGCATTTGCCACATAATCCACCTTCTGTGGAATAAACTGTAGAATTTTTACAAATAAAACTTGTTTCTAGCTCAAACGGATTGAAGGTTACTTAAAAAGAAGTTACACGCACTGCTGCACAGTGGAAGGCCCTTAGCTAAGGTTGACTGGTCACCTTTCAACAGCTAATTGCTTTCTTTTTGTATTACACTGGTGCTAATGAAATGAAACTTATACGCAGACTGTGGTACCAAGTATAAAAATTGCAAAATAATGCAATGATGCTATCACAAAATGGAACGCCTTCTACCACATAATTTGCCTTTTCTTGCTACATAATTTAGTCCTCCCTGCTACATAATTTAGTCCTCCCCTGATATGTAATTCCAGACGCACTGGTTATAGTTGCTCCTATACACAGCCATGAACAAAGTGGTATCTAGAGTCACAAGACAGTAATGCCTTGACGTGAAATGGTAAGAACTCCAGAACAGGCTTTTCAACAAGTAGCTCATATGCTACTGGTAGCTCTCCAGCTACCTGTAAGTAGCTCTCCTGTGTGCTTCCCAGCCTTCTGAATAAGAACTTTTTGCTTGGTTTCATCAACAAATGTATGACAAAAATGTGTTATTTGAAGATGAATATGTGTGTGTATTCTCAGAACTCATAAGCTGATGTTTGGAGAAAAATAATACAGTGCCCTCCACGACCTACGACCCACCTACCTCAACCACTGCATCACCTTCTTCTCCCCCACCAGACTTCTCCGCTCAAAGCACTAGCCACCGTACCCTGCATACGGAATACCTTCGCAGGTGGAAGATCCTTTCCCTACCTCGCAACAAAGTGCTGGAACACCCTGCCCCTGCACCTCAGGCAGTCACCTTCGTTACCTCAATTCAGGAAAGACCTTAAAACTTGGCTCTTCAACTGAAGCTCAGAGAACAAACCCCCTTAGCACCTTGAGACCCTTATGAGTGAGTAGTTGTACTCTATAAACTCTGATTTGATTTTTGAATTGAAAATGGCAGAACTTCCAAAATTATATATATATATGGTGATTTTTATGTGCTAAATCAATTGCTGAGACTTATTACTAAAATGGCTGCTTTCGGGCCAAGGGCACTGCAGTTGTAGCTGGCGTGTATTAGCTAAGTATAGGCATTCCAAATTGACAAAGTATTTTTTAGATCACTGCTGGCAACCCTCGATGCACTGAGGTGATCATTGATGGTAATCTGTGACATGACGTTTATTAATGTAATCTTGCCTGATGTCACCATTACGACATTAATACTATTGGTAGCTCGTGTTGATTTTCGATTAACGTTAGTAGCTCATATTACACAAAAGGTTGGAGACCTATGAGATCGGAGCTGTTCATATGTGTGAACTTTGGACTGGAGGGCTCGGGCTCGAATTCCAGTAAAATAGATCAGTGGGTAAAGTACCTGCTGCAGTTATCTTTCTGTAATCCTTAGGTCACAGCATTGATTACATATGAGTATGACAACGAACTCATTACTAGATTCACCTGCTGCTTATCTTCGAAAAACCGTAATAATATATCAGAAAGTGCTGCTTAAAAGGGGTTAATTATCTGAGGGAAGGACACCTATCCTTTGACAGGGTTCATACCCGCCTTTCGCCGGAGTTACTGCGTCGTTCTTTTTATTCTGTCAGACTCGCTCCCGCCAACAAGCGGCCCGCTCACGAGGGCAGCGGCAGCGGCTGTATTTTGCACTTCGCCTCAGTACTTTATTTGCACGCGCTGTCGGGCTGAAGATCATTTTAATAAATAACAGTGGCGAGGTGGGGAACGCATCGAAAGGGCTTGTCGGCGGCATTTAAAAAGCCAATAGAGTTTGTAATTCCCCTCTATCATTCCTTATTGATTAGAGTAATCAGGACGAGGAGCTGGCCGAGAAGTTGAGCATATCATTAGAGATGAGAGTCAGTTAATTCTGTGGCGGGGGCGGGGGGCCGCGGGAAGGCTCATCTGCATGAGATGGCGGGCCCAGTAACAAGAGGACAGAAATCACTAATTAGGACGGCAGAGTGTCTCTATTTTTTCAAGCGCCCTTTCAACGGCAGCAGGAGGGGGCTGAGGGGCGAGGGGAGAGTGTGGCATCACTCTTTCATGCAAAACTCGAGCCGGACAGAACAGTCTGGTCTAGATATGTGCTATCTGAGAGGGGTGGGCACCAGGGCCACCACCAACTTCACTCCCATCACCAACATCACAGTCAACACCGCAACCACCACTGCCATGATCATTATCGACGCTAGACTTACCATGACCAAGAACATTACAACCAAAACCATAACCAATATACCCACTGCTTCCCTCACCATTGCCAGCAAAACCTTCACCATCGACACCATAACCATCAATGTATCATCAATATACCAACACCACTGTCATCACTAGCATCCGCTTCACAACCGTCAACAACATTGCCACATACACCGACATCACAACACCATTACGACCATTTCCATCACCACAATCATGGCCGCCATGAACATCACTGACATTGCCACCTTCATAACCTCCCCTAACAATACCACCACCATTATCACCATCACAGTCAATGATGTAGGTGACCATACTGCAAAGTATTAGGTGGTGATGCGGAAGCAGAGGTGGCCTTTGAAACAAATACATTTACCTTTAACAAACTAGTTTTACACCAGTTTTTTTCTATCCTCAGTAGGGACTTTGGTTACACTATATCCTAGATTACCTCCTCTATTAGATCAGTACTAACTAGTGCTACAATCCCAATAGTTTTGGCGTTTAATAAATGCAAAGATAAATGAATTGAACATGAACAAGGGCCTATATGTGTTGACTGTCAGACTGCAGTAAATTTGGGGAAACAGAAGAGTATCAATTGAGGAAAGTAGCCATTTCTTTATGTTAGCAGAAGTCACTATTAACTTCAGAACTGATATATGCTGAAATAGATTTTGAGTGTAATTGCCAGGACTGACAAGGTGAAAAGGGCACATCTAAAAAGACTCTCCGGACCAGATTTACAAGAAACTGGCCCATCAGTACTGATGCACCAGTTTTCTTGCGTCGCCCCTGCCCCATCTAACGGCACCATGTGTGCGCCCTGTTTATAATATGGCACACCATGATGCACGTTAGGCCAATAGTGTCAGAATTTTTTATGCCATTGTGGCGCTTTGCTCCACTAGCATAAAAAATATTGACGCTGGTGGAGCAAAGTACAAGGAGGCACATAGGTTAATATGGGTGCGTCATTTTATCACCTGCTCTGAAATTTAAAAAATGACACCAAAAATGGCGCATTGAAATCGTGCAGATTTTACTGTGCCATTTTTGCAGGCCTCCTAACGCTGGAACGCCCCCTTGAATACATTAAGCCTGACGCAGACATAATGTGGCTCAAGGGGTCGCACTTTGTAAATATGGTGTGGCAAAAATTGCCTCCTTGAGCCACATTAGACTAAAAAAATGGCGCTAGTGTGGCACAAGGAGGCGCTAGGGCCTTGTAAATCTGCCCTTATGTTTTGCTCTGTATCTCGCTCTGTGCTGTGGAAGGCATTGAAGACTCCCACAGAGCCCGGTGTGTGTTATGATAAAATTTGCACCACATGTTGCAGCCATAAACTGGAAATTTTTCTCCTAATTCATGCTGCTGTAAAAACATAAGTCCAAATTGCTGCCCTTTTGTAGCAAGATAAAATCTGAATTTGCAGATGTTGAGGCTTATTTCACAAACTTTCTGGCAGGCCTGCTAAAACAGACCCCAGGCACGAAACTGACAGGAATTATTGGTTCAAAGAACTTGGACTTGCCTTGTCCAGCGAACTTGGACTTGCCTTGTCCAGCACGACTCTTCATGTTGAAAAAAATGTAAGAGCATCATAAAAGTTGCAAAACACAACAGCAAACCTGAAAACATGTTTTGGAATACGAAAATCGCTATTTTCACTTGTTTGCTCATTGTAAAAAGAAAGATTAAAGCACACTGTTATTGTCAAAGTCATCTTTCGAGGTGGATGGTGGCTCAGAAGAAGAAGTAATCACCGTAAGATTTCCCCAAAATTAATTTCTGGAGTGTAACCTCTAAGTCTAAGTGAATAGGGCCCAGTGGCTTATTCTTGGAGAGATGAAGTTGTTTCTCATGTGGAAGCGGTCGTTCCCAGGAGGGCCTGACACCGCGCATTGTCTGCTGAGGGGTCCTGATGCTTCTTGGCCTCCTTCGCCTGAGGAAGGAAAGGGATCAGCGCCTTATTCGGGATAATTGTAGGTGTCAGCGTGTAAACGCTTGCTGCCTTCTCCAAAGTCTCCTCCCCCCCTCTCCATTCAGGGCATCTGGTATCCGCTCAATGCCACAAGGGCCTGGATCCATCCTGAAGTCGCCCAGGCTTTGGTCTGCGCTGTGTCTGCATGCACGAATTGCAATTCGGAAAGCTATTCAATCTTTTGGCTTTTGCCATTGTTAACACAGACTTCAAAGTATTTAAAAAAAGATAGGGAGGTGGGGACAAAATAGACATTTAGGAAAAGGGTGTTTGGGTGTATTAAAAGCCCAATAAATACCTACCAAGATGGAAATGCATTCAATAACCAGCGATGAAGATAAAGAGTATGTATTTTGACAATACACATAGGTAAACACTACCGGGAGGATTTACAAAAGAGTAAAAGAACTAGTATTACAGGAGTAGTCGTTTACTTACTGCTATATTTCTTTGTGAATCAGCCTCAAGACGTTTAGGCCCATATTTATACTTTTTTAGCGCCGCATTTGCATAATTTTTTGACGCAAAAGCGGCGCAACTTACAAAATACAATTGTATTTTTTAGTTTGCGCTGCTTTTGCGTCAAAAAGTGGCGCAAATGCAGCGCTAATAAAGTATAAATATGGGCCTTAATATCCTATTAGTAAAACTGCAACAAGGGCACAGTGCTTTCTATTTGTACTAATTCTATATGATTATTGTCTGAATAGCCCAATTTAAGTCTCACTCTAGATCTTTTTTGGGCCAAAAGCATGTCAGAGTAAGTAAAATACTGCCATAGGGATACTGCTTTATGTACTCCACAGTGCCTTTGTGAATAGGTCCCTATGATTTTAATTGAAAGTACCATTCCACCCTAATCCCACACTGGTCGGAGACTTGATAGCTTGGTTAGATTACCTTCGTTTAAGTTCTTTTAATAAATTATTTGCATTATTCTTTCAAGACCATGTCTTCTAAGGTTTGAAAAGGGGCAAAATTCTAACTATTAAAAATGTTGGATTCTGAAATACGTTCCCAAATTCATATCTGGAAAAACATAAGCCCTCATTACGACCCTTGCGGTGGGTGATAAAGTAGTGGTAATACCGCCAACAGGATGGTGGTAAGAACCGTCAAATTATGACCATGGCGGTGATATCTCCGAACGACAGCCAATGTACCACACCGACCGCCAGGGCGACAACAGCAGTCACCACGGCGGTAGCCGCCTACAGCCAGGCAGAAGACAAAGTTACGCCCACCATATTATGACATTACAATCCGCCACCTTTTCCGGGGTGGTACCAACGCCATCAAAAGCCTGGCGGAAACAGAGCACAAAAGTCAAAGGACTCACCATTTGAGACACAGTGAAGAACCACGCCGCCATGGAACCTGAACTGAAGTTTTCCTGATGATCTTCTACGTTATGCTCCACCTAGAACACCAATGCCGGCGAAGATGACGATGGTGAGTACAGCCGCCTAGCACACAAGGGAGGATCGGAGAAAAAAGAGAGTGACACACAAGCACAACACACACCCGACACACACGCCATACACACAACCAGATGCATCACAAAAACTATTTGACCCCAAAAAACTGCAGAATAAGGCAAGGACAACAGGAATTGACAAAAGTGATTATAATCTGTCCAACAATAATATCAACAATCCAATTTGTCCATGAAACAGATATGTACATCTGCATAAAAAAGGGACACTGCCCAGTCCATAGTTCAAAGGGCCCACATGGCCACAGGGCACAGTCCAAGGCCCCACTCAAATCCTGTACCAATCCGGATAGAACACTGCAGGAGCATCAGTTGTCAAATAGACAGGCACCTCAGGGGGAAGTGGGGGCACCTCAGCATGATGCGACAACAAGCCCTCTGGTTCTGGAGGGGGCAACATGCCCATTGCTCTTTGTCCTGGGGAGTGCAAGGCCACAGTCTCTCAAGTGGGTGTCTTCCCCACTGGTTCTGGAGGGGGCAACATGCCCATTGCTTTGTCCTGGGGAGTGCAAGGCCACAGTCTCTCAAGTGGGCCAATGACTGCACCAACACCACCTTTGGTGTACACAGCACCCTCACACACATGGAACAGGCCTATGCACTATGCATGGTACTACCAGTGAAAGGGCTAGTCACCAAGGAATGAGGAGGGGCACACACCCCCAACTGCAGCACACCTGGGACCCACGCAGCCCTGCACAAAAGTGAATACTAACAAGCTAGGTAAGCAGTATTTCACATTCAAACCCTTAGCCACCAGAGGACCTACGCTGGTATGTCTGGCCTGGCCTAAGGGCACCCACTGACATACAACCAAGACCCGGATACCACCCCACCAGCCGTAAGTTGTAATGATAGCTACTGTACTCACCCCCTTGTGGCTGCTGTGATACCCTCAAGGGCCCATCCAGCTCAGGGTAGGCCAACACCAGGATGCGGGCCATCAGGGGGGTCAGGGTCCGACGGGCACCCCTTCTTCGTTGAATTGTCATCCCCAGCTGGGCCTCTGCCGTCTTCCGTGCCCAGCGTCTCAGGTCCTCCCACCGTTTGCGAAAGTGGGTGCTCCGCCTGCCATAGACCCCCAGGGTCCACGCCACCTTGGTGATGGCATGCCATATTCCCTTCTTTTGATGGGCGCTGACCTGCAGAGGCAATACAGACAGGAGAACACCATTAGACAAACAGTCCAGCCTGTCACACAAATGGCCCACCATACCTGTTTGCATCACCATTGGCACACACAGAGCCCAACCCACAACATGTACGCCGCCAAGAGGACATCCACACACACCCCTTACACGAGGCCTTCACACACAACTCCATGCCTTCATGCCACATGCATCGTGCCCACAGTATACTCACCTGTTGGTCTGGAGGCCCATACAGCAGTCCGTACTGTGGTAGGACCCCATCCACCAGTCACTCCAACTCCTCAGAAGTGAAGGCCGGGGCCCTTTCCCCTGTCACACGGGCCATGGTAGGTTCCAGACACATGTCACAGCAGCATATGCAGTGTAGGTCCTCTCCTATGGAAGTTCAGGAAACAAGTGAGGAATCAGATAGAAAATGGCGGTCACGTCCACGGCGGTGCATACCGTCACGGCTAGCTTAGATCCCCATTGGCCACTGTACCCCATAGGACCCAATATTAACCAATGAGGAATTGCACAGCGGTTCACGACCGCTTACCGCCACGGTGCACGACGTCGGTGGATATACCTCACTTCCACCTGTCCCTCCACACAGGACAGGCAGTTGCCATTTCGTGGGGGGGAACAGGTCTATAGATAATTGCTGCGTCACAGGATCAATAGGCACATACTTCACAAATTACACTGTCCCATAACATGTTTGCACATTGTGGACTGCTGCTGTGGCTCTATTGTTCAGTTCGTGACAGCCTACTCACTCTTGTGTCCCTTAGATACCTACTGCTGCAGGTGAATAGGAGTTGGAGACATACCCCAGTGTACAGACCCCTGGTGGACCTGGCTACACTGGAGGACAGGCACATAATACTCACCTAGAGACTGGACAGGGCCACAATAACAGGGCTGTGTGCCCAATTGGAACCTGACCTGATCTCAGCTATCCGTCATCCCACTGGGAAACCCCCTCTTGTGCAAGTGCTATCAGTGCTCCATTTCCTGGCACCTGGTTCTTTCCAAGTGGCAGTGGGGATGTCAGCAGGCATGTCACAGCCAATGTTCTCAATCATGCTAACGAGAGTCTTGTCTGCCCTGATAAAACGCATGTGCAGCTACATTGCTTTCCCCCAGGTTGAGGATTTGGCCACTGTGAAAGCCAGGTTTTATGCAATGGGACATATCCCCAATATAATTTGGCGATTGACGGAACACATATTGCATTTGTCCCCCCCCGCCAGAATGAACAGGTGTTTAGGAAT
Organism: Pleurodeles waltl; assembly: GCF_031143425.1. Taxonomy (NCBI): domain Eukaryota; kingdom Metazoa; phylum Chordata; class Amphibia; order Caudata; family Salamandridae; genus Pleurodeles; species Pleurodeles waltl. Next base: position 1,196,380,236 of record NC_090444.1, read on the forward strand.
CGTAAGAGTTTCCACTCCATGAATGTGAAGATGGTGTGCTTGGCGGACCAGTACATCCCCCACGTCAATGCTAAGTATCCAGGGTCGGTGCATGATGCCTTTGTCCTAAGGAATAGCAGCATCCCAAATGTGATGTCTCAACTAAAGAGGCACAGGGTGTGGCTAATAGGTGAGCCCTGGTTCCCACCCACTAAATGTTGGTGCATGCCTATGGTGTTGGCCATATAGGATAGTGTGTGGCTAAATGTTGTCCCTCAATATTTTCAGGTGACTGATTACCCAAACCTATCACGGCTGCTGACTCCTGTGAGAAATGCCAGGACAAGGGCTGAAGAACGTTATAATGAGGCACATGGGCAAACCAGAAAGATCATTTAAAGGACCTTTGGCCTCCTGAAGGCCAGGTTCAGGTTTCTCCATCTGGCAGATGGATTCCTTTGCTACTCACCCAAGAAGGTCTGCCAGATAGTAGTGGCATGCTGCATGATGCACAACCTGGCCCTCAGACAGCATGAACCTTTTTTTGCAGGAGAAGCAGACTGGAGATGCCCCTGTGGCAGCAGTGGACCCTGAGGACAGTGAGGATGAGGAGGCAGAGTATGAGGATGTGGACAATAGAACATCAGTGATACGTCAGTACTTCCAATGACACAGGTGAGACGGTGCACCTTCACATTTCTATGACTATTGGTGTATTCTGGGTGGCATTGGCATGCTGGCATTACCCACTTCTTTCCCCTACTTACTGTTATCAATGGATATTCAGTTTACAGATGTTGGTGATATGACAACTTTCTCCTGATGTGATCACAACAGCCAGCAACAGGTCATTAATTCTATGCTCATACTATGTACAGTTCATTTGCAATGGTTGTAGCTGATCAAATCAATACGAATTTGCAATACATGAAATACCAGTAGTCAAGTTCTATCCAAGGGTGTTCATTGTTGTGCTAAAATATAGAGGGGAAAGTGCAATGGAATAGTGTGATGATGGAGGAAAGTCCAGGGTATTGTTCCAGTCTTTTTGTAGCACAGGTGCATTGTCCATGGAGACATAGGAAGGGGAGCAATGGCAGTTCAAGGTGGACAAGGTGACTGAGATGGACACAAGGGGGACAATCAGGAGAGTCTCATTTCCTGACTGTGGTCTTGGCAAGTGTCTCTGGCTTCTGTCTGGGTCGCAGAGAATATTTGTGGGGTGGTTCACCTTCTGCAGGGGGAGGGGTGCTGGTGGCCTGTGGGCCCTGTGGTGGGGCCTCCTGGCCACTAGCGGCAGAAGAAGTGGAGGGCTGGTCAGATGACTGGCTAGTGGCAGGGGCCCGCTGGTCTGCTGTTGCCTCCCTCATGATGTTGGCCATGTCTGCCAGCACACCTGCTATGGAGATCAGGGTGTTGTTAATGGCCTGCAAGTCCTCCCTGATCCTGTCCCTCCTGCAGCCGCCTGTTCTCCTGCACGTTGTCTAGGATCTGGCCAATCGTGTCCTGGGAATGTTGGTAGGCTCCCAGGATCTCATAGAGTGCCTCCTGGAGAGTTGGTTCCCTGCTCCTGTCCTCCCCCTGGCGCACAGCAGTACTCCCAATGTCCCTGCTGTCCTGTGCCCCTGTCCCCTGAACGGTGTGCCCACTGCCACTGACCCCAGGTACCTGATTGTCTTGTGTGCGAGGTGTGGCCTGGGGTCCCAGTACAGGTGGACACACTGCTGATTGACGTGTCCTGGGGACCGAGGTGTGGGTACACTGGGCTGGTGCTGTGGTGTTGGATCCTGATAGGGGAGGCTCTGTGGTGGTCTGTGGCTGGGCTTGGGTGACCAGCTGTCCAGTGGTCCATGATGGGCCAGGTAGATCGTCCAGATCCTGAAGCCCAGAGTTACTGTCATCACTGTGGGCCTGTTCTGTTGGGGGACTGGATAGTGGTGGGTCCTCCTCTCCAGTGACATTGGCTGGGGTACCTGTGGGGATGTAAATGATGTATTATGCTTCAGGTGTCTGACATGTGTACTTCTGTAGCTTCCCCTCTATGGTTGTTGTTCCCCTGCCAGCTTTTGCTTTTGTATGTTGGTGTATTGTGGTCATGTTAGTTTCCCTATGCTGTGCAAGCTTTAGTGATGAGTGTCCATGCAGGGCTGAGATAGGTGTCCATGCATTGGTACCGCATGCAGGGCTTGGCATTGGGATTAGTGGGATGTGATGTTGAAGTTTGTGGGATGTGGTGGAGTGATGGGAGTGAAGGTGATGGTGTGTGATGGCATGCAGGTATAGGGGGTGATAACTGTTAAAAGTAGACTTACCAGTGTCCAGTCCTCCTCCAACTCCGGCGAGTCCCTCAGGATGCAGTAATGCCAAGACTTGCTCCTCCCATGCTGTGAGTTGTGGGGGAGGTGTTGGGGGTCCACTACCAGTCCTCTTGATGGCGAGCTGGTGTCTTGCTGGTATGGAATGTACCTTCCCACGTAGGCCGTTCCACCTCTTCCTGGTGTTGTCCCTTGTTCTTGGATGCTGTCCCACTGCGTTGACCCTGTCCATGATTCTCCGCCATAGCTCCATCTTCCTTGCTATTGATATCTGCTGCACCTGTGCTCCAAAGAGCTGTGGCTCTACCCTGATGATTTCCTCCACCATGACCCTTAACTCCTCCTCAGTGAAACGGGGATGCCTTTGGGGTGCCATAGGTGTCATGTGATGTGTATTGGTGATGGTGTGTTGGGTAATGTGGTGGGGTGTGTGATGTGGAGTGCATGAGGGGTGTATGGGTGTGAGTGGTGTGTGTGTCTGGTTGTCTCTGTGCTGTTTGTGTCAATCTCCTGGCATTATTTATTGTTGGCAAAGGGTTGTGGATAATGTGGGTGTGTGTTTTATGGTGGTGTGGGTGTGGTGTGTGTATGGGTGTCAGGTGTGTGTTGTTTGAATTGTCCAATGTAGTGTTGTTTTGTATGTCGATGTCCATTGTGAGCGCGGCTGTATGTACCGCCAATGGTTTACCGCCATTGAATGTCTGCCGTGGTGATTCGTGGGTCATAATGTGATGGGCGTTGTTTTGTTGGCGTAACGGTGTGATTTTTGTGACCACCAGTTTATCACTGACCTTTGGTCTGGTGGATTTGTGTATGTGGCTGTATTCTCTCGGATTGGGGAGTGTGTGTCATTATATGGTGAATGGATATTCGCTAGCGCAGCGGTAAGTATGTGGCCGTCAGCACGTCGGTAAACGCCATTTACCACCAATGTCATAAAGAGGGCCATAATGTCCTCTGAAAGTCCAGGCCATTTGTCACTTTCTGATTCTACTCTGACTAACAGAATGCAAATGGGATTTTTGTGCACGTCCCTATGACAGAGAAGTGTTTTTGTTAGATTCAACGATCAGTGAAGAGAGATGTACACCACAAATGATACTATTGAACTCTGCTGGTCAAACGAACTAACTTGTAAATATCCTTTGGCCTAATGATTAGGTTAATGTAGTATTATTGTAGGCCCATGTTGTCAACCTCGATATAGTGACATACAACCGGACAACATAAGTGAGTTCAAAAACAAGAGTAAGGCATGCACAGCATCAGGCCAGAAAATCACAAGTGCAGTTCATTGCTTAAACAGCCCTTTCTTTAGTTCTAGTCTCGCTTCGGATTATGGATTGTGTAGTTGTGTATTGTACAGTTCAACTTTCCCAACTTCATTACATCCAGCCTTTTAGCTCAGCCACCCATACCACCGCATTAAGATTGTTGTAGTACAACTAATATATTGAGCATAATTCCTTATACACATTCACTTGTATAAGTGAATTGGCTGTCCTTTGAAGAGGTATTTTACTGAATCTATGTATTTCTTTAAATGTTATTTATCTCTGTGTATCCTGCTGGATGTGTGCCTTTACCCTCCCACCTGCATGTCTGCTTGTATATTGGTATATGTACGTAGTGCATGGAGTGTTCACTGACGTAACACAAAATGACAATGCCTACATGCAGAAATGATAGGCCTACATGCAGAATGTGAAGATGGGCCCCGGAGTATGCTATATCTCGCTGGTCTCGGGCTGACTGGGACCCGCTTGAAGGGTTTGGGTGCCCCGTGGAGGGTTGCCTCTTCTCCTGGCAGCACCACAGAGGCTTCCGAGGCCTGCGTTACGCCCCTGGGAGCGTGCTGTACGTACATCCTGTCTGTGGGAGCTTAGTACCTCAGGCCCCCTGAATCCCTCCCCCATTTACATGAATAGAATAAGTCAAACTTCATTTAATGGTCCCGACCAATGTGATACAGCTCTGGCACATGAGGACCCCCACCCCGGTCCCCTGAAATCTCCCACCTCCCTCCATCGTGTGAGTCTCGCACCACAGCCCGACCCAGGGTCCCCCTCTGCCTGTCTGCTTCGAATGCACAAAACTAGGACATTGCTGGGAAATGCGATGGGTGATAATAGAGATTTCTCTTTCATTTTTTCCGCTTGACTTGGTTATTGTTGCTTTTCTTTTCCCGTGATTCCTCCTTGGGGGGATTAGCTCTGACTTCGCCACCATTGGCGGCCAGAGTGGCCCAAACCCCCGGGCTGACAATGGAGGGGATCAAGGGATGGCCCGTTCGGAGGCTGCGAGGCCTGATCTGTGCCAGCCAAGCTCATCAAGTGCGGCCAGAGAATGAGAAAGCGTTTGGGGGTGAAAGCATTCACTCCGAAGGCTTCTCCCCAAATTGCCTCTAAGTTTTTTTTAATGAAATGTAACGCTTGCAGCAATCAGCGGCTTTTTGACGGATTACACACGGTGAAAGAGCCGTGGCGCTGCATTTAAAAGTGGCCCGGACCTTAGCATGTGGGCAGGCTCCTTACAAAAGTTGGGGGTCTTTTTATTCCTTGAGAAAACCCCCCACAAATGTTGAGGATTGATGCGTGTAGGAGCAATGAAAGGTGCATTAGTTTCTTAACAAGATCCTGGCCGACAAGAAAGTCTCTGTAGGAATTGCGATTAACTCTGCGCCCAATCACCCAGTACTGATTTGCATAAGGCTACTTATTGTCTACTCTCCGGGGCAGGGGGTTCTACAGAGAGGGGATCATATTGAATATGCTGAACAGTAGAGCGTCGGGCTCTCAGAAACCGGAGCGAAAGAGTTATAAAATGTATTGTAAAGATGTACATAAAATACGAAAATGTAACTACATCAGTTAATTTTTTTAGGAACTCATACAAAGATTTAGGATTACAAACTCATCGCATTAATATTTATTCTTTTTTTAGCGCCGCATTTGCGCCGCTTTTTGACGCAATAACTGCGCAAACTCACAAAATACTATTGGGCCATATTTATACTTTTTGACGCAAAACTGCGCTAAAGAAGTTTTGCGTCAAAAAAATTAGCGCCGGCTAACGCCATTCTGAAGCGCCATGCGGGCGCCGTATTTATTCAATGACGTTAGCCGGCGTTAGCCGCTGGCGCTGCCTGGTGTGCGTGAAAAAAAACGACGTACACCAGGCAGCGCCGGCGTAGGGGGATATGGAGCTTGGGCGCCAAAAAATGGGGCAAGTCAGGCTGAGGCAAATTTTTCGCCTCAACCCGATTTGCGCAATTTTTTTCGACTCCCAACCCCCATTGAAATGACTCCTGTCTTAGCAAAGACAGGAGTCATGCCCCCTTGCCCAATGGCCATGCCCAGGGGACTTCTGTCCCCTGGGCATGGTCATTGGGCATAGTGGAATGTAGGGGGGCACAAATCAGGCCCCCCTATGCCACAAAAAAATAAAAAATAAAAACTTACCTGAACTTACCTTAATGTCCCTGGGATGGGTCCCTCCAGCCTTGGGTGTCCTCCTGGGGTGGGCAAGGGTGGCAGGGGGTGTCCCTGGGAGCATGGGGGGGCACCTCTGGGCTCCTTCCAAGCCCACAGGTCCCTTAACGCCTGCCCTGACCAGGTGCTAAAAAACGGCGCAAAATCGGCCGGACGTCATTTTTTTTGACCCGCCCACTCCCGGGCGTGAATTTTGCCCGGGAGTGTAAATACGGCGCGCATGCCTCGGAGTCACTTTTTTAGACGGGAAGGCCTACCTTGCATATCATTAACGCAAAGTAGGTGTCCACGCTAAAAAATGACACAAACTCCATGGACTTTGGCGCTAGACGCGTCTAACGCCAAAGTATAAATATGGAGTTAGTTTTGCGTCGGAATTGCGTAAAAAAAAATGACGCAATTCCGGCGCAAACAGAGTATAAATATGCCCCAATTGTATTTTGCAAGTTTGCGCCGCTTTTGCGTCAAAAAATGACGCAAATGCGGCGCTAAAAAAGTATAGTTATTTTTGTAGTTGAACACTTGGAAATAGCCGTGAGTCAACATTTCATGGCTATCATGATTTTTTTTTTTAAACAGCAAAACCATAACAGATATATTGTATAATGTAAATAACTACAAAACACATCTCTAATCACTTCCACATAGGCACCATCCGGCAGAACGCTTTAGACAGAATCTTCCAGACTCGTCCACCTCAGTACAGGTGGATCTCTCTGAGCCCAGAACTGCACTCTCCACCAGGTCACACCATGCATTACTGTACAATGAAACACACGAACACGGAACTCCCGACACGCATCTCACACAAATCAAATGTGCCATTAATTCATTACTACCGCCCCACAGCACTTACTATGCTAACAGTGTTGCACACCTGGGTTTCTGACAGACAATTAGCGTGAGTATCATCTATAAAACGTGTAGGTAAATTGTTACAGCACTCTAGTCTCAGCCATCAAACACTAGGGCTTTCATCCACCACTCACTGAAGTTGACACATTTACGTAACCCGGCAACAGACCTATTCATACTGCTTCTAGCACATCTTCACAAGTGAATCAGGCTTCGGTGTGCAAATTAAACCCCCCCAACCATTGAAAAATTATTCCCTCAATGACCAAGACGGCTATACCAATGACAGATTGCGCATTATGCAAAGGTCTATAACATAACACTAGGGTACAGTACATAATATGATGTAACATAGATATAGTCAGCGACAGCAAGTCTGCTAAAGTAACAATAAGCTTAAAATATGTAGTGACAAAAAGCAGAAAATGCTAATGAAACTGGGTGGTGAAAACTAAACTTAAAGACAGTGACCTTACCATACTAATGATACATTCAGTATAGGGTTGATCAAGTTAAGACCCACGGGGGATGGATCAACTACATGAATTCTAACCTCTTGTTGCTTCTTATGACCTTTTGGGCTGTGGCACCCAGGTTGCTGTCTCCCGGAGGTCATAAGAGGCAATAGGAGCTTAGAATTCACTGGAGTCGCTCTTCTTAACACCTAACCCTGTGCACTTGAGTACACATAGTAATTAGTCAGCATATTAACAAGTCTGAGTGTGATTACATCACTGGGCATTAGAGCACATTCCACAAACCTAGGACTCAAGAACTTCTAAAAGCAAGTCCCACCTGAGTGCACCAACCTTGCAAGCATCAGAGAGAAGCAAGGAAGTCTTACACTTTCAAGAACACAACTTTTTTTGCCAGCTACCAATGAAAATACAATTGATACAGGTACATTGGTTAATCCTGTGTAACAGTTGGTGCTGTAATATCCTTGGTTAGACAAAAATAGCTGTAGACATTGATTAGCGTAACATATGTTCTGTCTCTGTTCTTCAGAAGTGCTTCAAAACATCCATTCTGGTGAGCAAACCTATGTCCATCAACTACCACGATTTAGTAGGGCCGTGGACCACAGTATGCTTCTCCCAGTGTGTTCCTCATTATTCTTGGAAGGGTTTGCTGGTATGAACAAAACTCATAAGATAATTTAATTTAGTGAATTATTGTGCACTGACAAGGCATTTATTATATTGTTGTATCCTTGTAGTGCCCTGCTTTGTAAGTTGTATAGCACTCTGAGGAAGACCCTGTTTAAATGAATAACCCATTTTCAGAGATCGAAACGCGAAGGCAAGTCATAAGAGATTAGTAGCATAAACCCATTTCGTAAAACTTTTCAAGGACCTTGGCTACAAATTTGAAAATGTACTTTTAAAGGAATCTATCTCTCACAAAGTGACTTTATGAAATATACCTAAAGATATTTACCTGTGAACTAGCTTTAAATATCTACCCTAGGATACTGTTACAGAATTAGAATTACTTTTCTTATGTTATATATTTGTCTATGGTTTTCTTGTACAATATCGCATTGTGTTGTACATACTCTGTGTGTTATGGTTCTAGCATGAGAAATTAATTGCAAATGATTGACAAAAGTAACATAGAAACACATTTAACAACCCCTATGTTTTCTGCTATCAAATCTTTGTGTAATTAATGGCCAGCGGAGGGGAGGAGGAGGTCTCTGGACATCAGAGACGCCACTGGAAGAGCGTGGCATCTTCATACTGTATGACCAGGACCTCAGAGCTTGCAAGGAGCTGAGAGAGTCAAAAGCACAGCTAGAAGCCAGCTCCTCTAGAAAATAATGCAATTACCTCATTATTGTACAAAATGTTCTTACAAAACTACCTGAAAGCAGAATTCAAATGTCAGTGCAAATGTCACACATATCCACATTTTCAATTACAATTCATTCTGGAGGTGCTCCCCACCTCCTCATTACTAGTAAAGTGTTTCATATATATATTTGTCCACATCATCTCATCTAAGCACAACTTCTGTAACACCTCTTCAGGGTCATTTCTTGTCTAAACTCCACTGAAGCCTCTTCCCTGTCTTTGACAATCACTTACTTGATCTATAACTTGGAGTACAGTGATTTAGCACCTCTCTAAATCTTAATGCAAAACATCCCATGTCACCAATCAACCGAATGATCAAGAATTTATCTCTCTCCGCCCTTTCCAGTCACATCTTGACACCAGTGCTACCATCTCTCTTGCCACTCTGTACTGTTTGGCTTGCCCAAACCTTATGTATTCTGCCATTTTTACTCTCCTTTACCCAACATGGCTCTAGTCTTTGCAACCTAAATGTTCCAAAAACACACATATCTGCGGGCTGGATGATGATGCTGAAGTTCATTCTTTGTCCAGGAATGTATGCAATCACCACGTAATCACTGATCTTTAATCCATAAATTTAAGTCTGATTCTAAATAGGAGTAAGGATAGTAGGCAAATGGTGAGGAGGAGACTATGCACTGTAAGCTTACTGCTCTTCACCTATCAACCCAAACAAGTGCACTGATACAAATCCTTCAACCGAGAGCTACAGACCACATGCTAGAAGCAGAGCGAAAAGTTAAATATCTTTTTGTTTCTGAGCTTGGTTCCAGTCAGGCAAGAGGACTTCTGTTCATTTCCCGACACGTGTGGGCGGGGAGCTCAAAATCCTCCCATGCTGAGGTTATTGCTTTTAAGTAAGACTGGCATGCATGTAGAATATTGGTGCAGCCTGGCAGAAAGCTTCGTACTTTTAGGGTGCATGCTACACAATGGCATCTTGTCCGTGAACTACAATTCCAGAATTACTGTAGTACGCCAATGGTGGCAGACATCTTGGACTGATATATTTGACGTTCCGCATTTTTCACAGCATAGGTAATTATAGGTAAGGTAGATTTTCCTAGTAATTTATGAAGGAAAGTCTTAATTTTATTAAAGACACGGAGGCAAGTATTATGCAGTAGTCTTTTCTTTATTTCTAATAGCAGCTCCAGTCAAGAATAACTACAAATCCCATAAGGCAAACAAAGAACAGCCAATGGGAAAACAGAAGTAGTTTCAATAAATGCACCAATCACTGATGATCCCCTGTAATAATACCTATCTTGACAGAGAACAGCCCTCTTTTCTTGTGCGAAACTTAATGAGAAGTAAACAACGGAATAATAGTACAGCAAATACAGAACACCAAACAGAGCGAAAAAAATTCTTGAAGGTAGAACAAAAGTCTCTGGAGGAAGACCGGTAGGTTGTGACAATCCATCCCTTGAATGTCCTTGAAAGGCAATGCTGTAGTAGACGTCGTACATGAAGGGTCTCTAGGACGAGGTCTGCTGAGTTGATGTAGAAGCTAAAAGGGGGTGTAACAAAATCACAGAGTTAGAATTTGTAGCGGCGGGATAATACTCGCCTCCGTGTCTTTAATAAAATTAAGACTTTCCTTCATAAATTACTAGGAAAATCTACATTTTATGGCAAGACCGGAGGCTCCTATTATGCTATTTTAAAGCGTATCAATTACATTTAGAGAGGCATGTTGAATCGGTTTACAATAAAAAACTTTAAAAACATTATCATTAGACCAGTCAGCTGACCTAAGAATATCCTCCAAACGAGAACCGTCCCAAAAAGCTTTGGACGCCATCGCTCCTCTAGACGAATGTGCACCAAAGGCAGAGGTATCGATACCAGCTAGGGACATAACCCAGCGGACCCAGGGAGCCAAGGTAGGAGAGGACACAGGATTGTAAGGGTTCCTGAAAGAAATTAGTAATTGGGTAGAGGAGGATTTTCTGAGACCGGCTGTCTGTTGTTCGTAAACTTTTAAACATTGACCCACACAAAGTTTGGGGTGATCAGGAAAAAAGGGATGAAAAACTGAAGAGAGTTTAGTTTTTGTACGTCTCAACACATTAAACATAACTCCCAAGGGAGTAAAGTGGAGAGCTGTAACATCTAGGGCTCTAACATCAGAAAGACGTTTGAAAGACACTAAACATAAAAGCATGGCCAGCTTAGCCAACAACTGTTTCAATGATAGCAAAGAATTGTCAGGCCAAGAAATAAACAGTTTTAGCACAGCATTAACATCCCATAAAGTACTGTATTTAGGTTTCGGAGGATTGGAAAATTGTACTCCATTTAACAGACGGCAGACTAAAGGGTGTTCACCAACTGGCTTTCCTTGAAAGAAACAGTGAGCAGAAGAAATAGCTGACCTATATAAATTAATAGTATGGAAGGACTTACCCTTACTGGCTTCCGCCGCCAGAAAGTTGACAATCATAGACACATCCGCTGTGAAGGGATCAACCTGTCTTCCCATACACCAGCTATGCCAGAGAGACCAAGCTGATCTATAAGCTTTCTTTGTTCCAGGAGCTGTTGCCCGGTCAATGAAGGTTGCAGCTTCTGCCGAAATAGGAACGCCAGGTCGGGATTCCCCAAAATTTTCCAAGCCGATAAAATCAGGGTCTCTTGAAGGACGAGACTGTGACGGAGGCCTTGGGGGTTGCACAGGAGATCCGGAAAGGAGGGAATCAGTAGGTAGCATTGATTGACAGTTCCAGGAGGGAAGGAAACCACACCTGGGAGTGCCAGAAGGGGACTATAAGGACCATGGAAGCTTGTTGACGTCTGACTTGTGCCAATACCCTGGGGATCAAAATAAAGGGTGGAAAGGCATAATTGAGGGAAGATGACCAATCCTGAGGAAACGCATCGAAGGCCAAAGCTAGGGGATCCGGATGCCAACTGAAGAATCGGGGAAGTTGGGCGTTGAGACGGGATGCAAAAAGATCTATATGGAAGGGACCCCACTTGTAAAGAAGGTTGTTGAACACCTGCGAGTTGAGCATCCAGTCGCTGGAATCTCGGAAATAACGGGAATACCAATCAGCTACTACATTGAGATTGCCCGGAAGATACTCCGCTTGACCGATATTTTGTTTTGTAGGCAGAACTCCCAAAACCCTTTTGCTAATTCCGCTAAAGGTTTGGATTTTGTGCCTCCCAGACGATTGATGTAGCGTTCCGCTGAAATGTTGTCCATTCTGAGCAGGACTGAACAAGAAATTTTGGGGGTCATTCTGACCCTGGCGGTCAAAGACCGCCAGGGCGGAGGACCGCGGGAGCACCGCCGACAGGCCGGCGGTGCTCCAATGGGGATTCCGACCGCGGCGGTAAAGCCGCGGTCGGACCGGCACCACTGGCGGGCTCCCGCCAGTGTACCGCCGCCCCATTGAATCCTCCACGGCGGCGCAGCTTGCTGCACCGCCGCGGGGATTCTGACCCCCCCTACCGCCATCCAGATCCCGGCGGTCCGACCGCCGGGATCCGGATGGCGGTAGGGGGGGTCGCGGGGCCCCTGGGGGCCCCTGCAGTGCCCATGCCACTGGCATGGGCATTGCAGGGGCCCCCGTAAGAGGGCCCCTACATGTATTTCACTGTCTGCTGCGCAGACAGTGAAATACGCGACGGGTGCAACTGCACCCGTCGCACAGCTTCCACTCCGCCGGCTCGATTCCGAGCCGGCTTCATCGTGGAAGCCTCTTTCCCGCTGGGCTGGCGGGCGGTCTGAAGGCGACCGCCCGCCAGCCCAGCGGGAAAGTCAGAATTACCGCCGCGTTCTTTCGACCGCGGAACGGTAACCTGACGGCGGGACTTTGGCGGGCGGCCTCCGCCGCCCGCCAAGGTCAGAATGAGGGCCTTTGTCTCTTGCGAGGCTTCTGATTGAAAAGGAGCCGGCAAGCATCTCTAAACAGTTTATGTGCAGTTTTGACTCCTCTAGAGACCATGAGCCTCCAGTCGAGATTGTACAACACCGGGCTCCCCATCCCGACAGACTTGCATCTGACTCTAATACAAGATCTGGGACTGATGCGAAGATAGTCCTGCAGTTCCAAGCATCTAAATGGTCTATCCACCACTGGAGTTCTGCACACAAATCTTGGTCTAGAGCGATAACATCCGAATAGGCTAGTCCTTTTTGCAGATGACAAATCTTTAGTCTCTGCAACGTGCGTAATGTAATGGACCCGGGAAGATCGCTTGGATTGAAGAAGAGAGCAGATCTACTATTCTTGCTAAATATCTGAGGGATAACCGAGAACTGCGTAAGATGAGGAGAATTTCGGACTTTATGGATTTGATTTTTGATGACGGCAGAAGCAGCGTAGCTGAGACTGAATCTACTAGAAAACCTAGAAACTCGATTTTTTGAATCGGATCCAAGGAAGGTTTTTAGTAATTTATAATAAAACCTAGATCCTCCGACAGCGTGCACATAAGGTGAACCTGAGCCAATAGTAAAGAGCGAGTCTGACTCATGATCAGAATGTCGTCCAAGTAAATCACCAGCCGAATGCCTTGAGCTCTGAGGAAGGCCGCTACCGGCTTCATTAGTTTTGTGAAGCACCACGGAGCGGAAGAAAGGCGGAAAGGAAGAGAAGTAAAACGAAAATACTGACCTGCCCATTGGAATTGAAGACATTTTTGGGAGACGAGATGAATGGGAACCGAAAGATATGCATCTTGTAGATTCAACCTTACCAACCAATCTCCTTGGAGTAGAGTATCTCTGAGATGAAGAATGGTCTCCATTTTGAAATGATGATATATAACGAACTGATTGAATTGTTTCAAATTGATGACTGGGCGCATCTTCTTGTTCTTTTTCTGAACCAGAAAGACCGAGCTGAGAAAGCCTGAAAGATCTAGTGAGCAAGGAACAATTGCCTGCTTTTGTAGTAGAGATTGGATTTCTAACTAAATTAAATCTGTCATTTGAAGAGAGAACTGAGGAGGCGGAGGGAAACTTTCTTGAAAAGGTTCTGAAAAGAGTTCTATAAGATAACCCTGAACGGTATTTAGGACCCAAGGATCTCTTGTGAGATCCTCCCATTTTGACAGACATTGAGCAATGCGACCCCCCACCGCTGGCGCACATGCATTCTGACTTACCGGCTTGCACAGTGTATCTGGCGTTGCGGTTTCCTTTAGATCTGAAGCTCCTGCTCCTTTGGGGGTAGAACTGCGGTCGGTAGTCCTGAAATGTGTTGTTAGAGTAGGGACCGCGGGAACCTTGATTAGCGTAGGGACAGCTGGCAAAGCGGTTCCTACCTCTGCCGGCCCTGGAGAAAACCCGAGACGAAAACATATTTTTTAAAGATTGCTGTGCCTTGTCTAGGGAAGAGAATGTTGCCACATACTTGCTGAGTTGTTTTATGAATGAGTCTCCGAATAGCAAACCTTCCGCTTTCACACCTGGATCCGAACCTGCTAAGTTGACCAGTTTCAGATCCAGCTTGAGCAGGAGTCCTTTCCTTCGTTCATGAGTAATAGAGGAATTTGCGTTCCCCAACAAGCAAACTGCACGTTGTGCCCATAAAGAGAGCTCCTCTGGGTCAATAGCCATATTTTCCAGCTGGGCAGATTCCGCCATTTCAAATATGCGGGTCAGGGGACCCACAATGTCCAAGAGTTTATCTTGGCACGTTGACCAAGCTTTATCTACCCCCTTACAGGGATCTTTGCCATATTTAGAGAAGAACGTAATCAGTGAGGTGTCAATCGTAGGGTTCGCCGTAATTTTTGATGATAGGGCTGGGCGGGGACACTCTGACTTCAGTTTCGCCCGGACTTGTTTGTCCAGAGGCGTACGTAATCTGGCAGTCACATAGTCCGCCACATGTTCTGAGGGGACCCACTCCGTGGAATTTGGATGCTGAATATCACATGGGTCAAACATCGGTACCCCTTGCGAATCAAAGATCGTGTTAGACCCTGAAGATTCATGAGACGCCTGTTTGAATTTTTTGTGTGGAGGAGGGGAGAGAAGCTCTCCGACGTCCTTGTCGGAATTATCCGCATCCGAGTCAGGGTCGTGCATCACATCATCTGTGTCCAAATTATTTGTTATTTTAATAGGGGAAGAAAGGTGTTTGGATTTGACCATACATTTCCTTGCGGACAAAGATATTAACCCCTCCTTACTAGGAGGCCCTTGAGGAACCATGTCCTCTGCCATATGTGAGACTTTGTCACTTCCTGATAGCGTAGGGTTAATTTTCTGACTCTGAGAGAAAAAAGAGCTGCCCGACCCCGCCTATGGGCAGGACCGAAAAGCTACAGATGAGGGAGAAGGCTCTAAGCAGAGCCGGCAGTCAGAAGAAAGAGGAAACTGGCTTCGGCCGGTTGAAAAAGAAAACGGGATAGCAGGAGCCCACAAACGATCACAGGACCCTCTTGATGCAGCCACAGAGGTACGCAATGGTATCTCCTCAACGCGCTACAGCAGAAATGATGACGCGCGCTGAAGAGAAAAACGGACCCGAATTGGCTGTTAGACGCGAGCGCGCGGCGCTATTCCAAATAATCTCATTCCTTTCACATTTTCATCCTCAAAAGATAGTTGTATGAAGACTGTACTTGGCATTTGTGATGGCTCCTCAAATGTGATTGGGGAACAGGGGAGCAAACCGAGACTGACAACCAGCTGAGTGGAAAAGGCCGCTTTATTGAAAACAGGTCCCCCTACCATCATAACATGGCCTTTGCCTTACAAACTAATAGCCTCACTATCTAAACAGTTAACCTGTAACCCTCATCCCTCCCCTCCCCACTTCCCCTAATGCCTTATTGCAATCCTCTATTTTCTCCTTCTACTTGACCTCTTGTTGAGTTCAAACTTCCTTGCAGCTTATATTAACAGCAACTCTAAGTAAACAACTTTCATGCCGAACATTTAACAACCTGGCTTGTCCAGGCGTGATCCAGTCTACCTGTTTGCTTCCCCCACCTGGACTGCCCCTTTCAACATGCCTAAACTTCTGCAGCACATGTCAACTTGACCTTCCCCCGCTGGAGCACCTGTTGACAACCTTAAAACCCCTATCTAGAGCACCTGTCCTCAACAAGGCCCCCCCATGACAACTCTATACCTGCCCTTGGCCTGACTACAGGATAGGTGGGATGGGAAAAAAAGTTATTCTAGATCTCCCACGGCCCAGACACCATGTCACCCAGAAAAAGTTCTAGTGACTTTTTCTGTCCTCACACTGAGCGCCTCTTAGTGCAAATACATTATACTGTGGAGGGTGTTTTTAATGTGGAAAAGATAGAGCTCCAATCCCATGAAGGACAGATGGGCACATCATCCCCTAAAGAACTTCCCATCTTTGATCTTGAATCTGTGTGCTCAATCACTGTAATGACTCTCTCTGAAGAGAAAACCTTCATCTCCTTATAGATTTTCTTCCTCGCCTGCTCAATCGCTCCCGGCCTCCTGGCCCCATGCCAAACGCTCCGCGGAACAAACGCTGTCCACATGATTTGGCACCCCGACCACTGCCTCTGTATCTCCCATAAGCCCTTTTTTCATTTGCTTGAGCACATGTAAACCCTTTTCACAGACTAAGTAATTCTCACCTAAATGAACCAACAGCAAGTCCAGGCACTGGCCTCCAGCCATTAACTTATTTAGAAAAAGTAATAGTTCTTGCCATCTCATCACTCCTAGGTGTCAAGTCCCAAATTGCTTCCATGGATGCTCTGCCGTGCTTGTCTGCTTGCCCATTTAGTAAAAGAATGGCCCACTAGCCAAAGCGCCAGACCCACGCTCTCCGGGCCCAGAACTGAACCTGCAAAACACAAACAACAATTGTAACCAGCTGATTGTGCTTAGCATTCCCACCCCCATGTGTACATACTGCCGAAAACAATCAGAGGCCCATCTGCCCATTTTCATAATGTGCACCTTGCCTCATCCCCACCTGTTCACCTCTGTGATTAGCCCTATTCAGAAGGAATGGGTACCCAGCAAGGATGCTTCCAAACCCATGGCTGTGGCTGCCTTTCTTAATACTGATAGCAGCTGAAATGGTATAACAGGCTTACCAGTCTTTTGAATTAAAACCAGGGGGTGGGACAACCCTCTTCATGCCTTTAAAACCCAGCCCCATCGTACCGGGCACAGGTTCCTTTCTGGGTATACACTGCTGCCTTGACCTCTCTGATCAGTCTTTGACCTAACTAACCACACCCAAACTGAGTCCTCTGTAAACTGTAGCTCCTCCCACAACACACCTTGTTGTCCCTTGCCCCCTAGTAGCTCAGACACCCTAAAAGCCCCAAGAAACATCCACACCATTAGGGTTCTAAATAGCAGTGTCTTGTCCTCATAAAAACATACTGCGTTCAGCTTCACCAACACGTCTTTCAGGATTGATACCTTAACTGGGTTCCTCGCTGGCCCTTTTTTTGCCCACCTCCATTGCCCACCCTTCAAGCATACGCTTCCCCAGTTTCCCAGCCAATGAGGGAGAGCCCCAAAGTAGTTTCCCCATGAAGGCGACTCAAGCTAATTTCCCTGCTATTGTCACCTGCAACTGTCCCTGCTCAATCAGCATCAATATGTACTGAACCACATCTTCTTCCCTCTCCTATTGCCCATGACACCTGTGTGCCCCATTTGCCCCAAGTTCTCACAAGGCTTTCAAGTGTGTCTGTCTCATGTATACTGCCAGTGAATTCAACACCATTTGAAGCATCCTCTGTCTACAATCATCCAGAATACAGGGGATAGCCATACCTTTTTGAGCTCCACGTCCTTGGCCAGACCAAGGAAAGTCTCCCACTGTGAACGAGACAATGCATCTGCGATGTCATTGTCCACACCAGGAATGTGCCGCGCCCTGAAAGTTATGTCATGTCGTAAATGGCTTAAAATAAATACTCTCAAGAGCTTAGCCACCTGCACATCTCTGGCCGGTTGACCACATGTACCACCAACATGTTGTCAATCTGAAACAACACCTTCTTATGAGCATATTGCTCCCCCATAGGCATACCACTGAAACCAGAGAAACGTACTCGAGGAAGACAATACTCCACCCGCCCCATTTTCAAGCAGGGGGCCATTCTTCAGCGCAACATCTGCCTTGCCAACAAAGGCCACAGAAAATCTTCATGCCCCACACAAACTCCTGCAAAGATGTCAAAGGCACTCCATTAAAGTCCCTCAAGAAAACACGCCACCTCATCAGGTCCTTCTTCACACTCACTTTCAGTTGCATATGGTGGTGTGCCTGTCTGCCAAAGCCAGCCCTAGGTGCCTGCAGAAAGTCCTCCCTGCTCTGACAACCTTACACAAAAAATTCAAGTGGCATATCAAGATTTGTATCTCTCTCACTTTGACCTTGTTTTTGCTCAGCATTTCGTCCAAAAGCTGCGTCATAGCTACTTTCTTGTTCTCTGATAGATGAGCCTCCATTTTTACTGAATTTATTTCCAGGCCCAAAAATGCCAACAAAGTACTGTTTTTTTCTAGTGCTAAAGGGGCACCTAAGTCGACCATAATGTCATGGACCAATCCATTGACAAAGCTTTGTCTACGTACCAGCGACCATCAAATTATATGCCCAGTAGTTCAAAGCCGTCAGTGTGTACCGGAAACAGGTGAAAAGCTGACTTAATGTCACTGTTAGCCATAAGGGCCCCCTGTCTGACTTACTCCACCAAGGAGAATGCTACATCCACTGAAGAGTAAGCCAGTGACACTTTTTCTTCAGGAATGAAGTCATTCGCTGAGTTTCCCTCGGGCCATGAAAGGTGCTGGATCAAGCGGAACACCACACCAATAAGTGGCACGATCAGATTCTGCATTGGCCAGTCTGAAAAAGGGCCTGCCATGCGACCTTCCCATATTTCTTTCTGCAGCTTCTCCAGTACCACTTGTTTGTGGGTTCCTGCAGATGTCAAATTGTCTGCCCACAATAGCACTCTGGGACCCGTGTAACCAAGTCACAAGCCAATCATAAAATCCTCCATCAGCAGTGCAGCTTCCTCAGGTCTATCATATTGAGCCAGCCAAGGGAGCAACCTATCCAACTTAATTGCAGTGGGTGCTCTTTTCCCCGGACCCAGGGACCCTCTACCCCCTTGTCCACTACTAGGGGTGCTAAACTTTTGTCTCCCCGCATTGCCTGTTTGTGTCTGTCACTGGGGCTTGCCTCCCCTAAAGAAGACCCCCACCATACCGGTTGATGAGGGGATGTTTGCCCTAGCATTTAGAACATTCCTGCCTGATTTACAGTATTCTATTGAGGAGAGACCCTTGTTAAAGTCCCAGCAGGCTCCCAAAGTGCTGTTCCCACTGCTCTCTCCGGTACCCTGTTCTTTGGTCATGAAACCCACCCCTCCCCAGGCAGAACGGTTCCAAAAGGGGCGATAGACTATGGGTAGACCACTTGCTGTAAATAGGGTCTTACAAAATTTTGAAGGCCCCATCGTCTGCTGCCATAGCTCTGAGTGAATCTCACCCCCCTGCGCCCCTGGGTCAGCTGCCATCCGAGCCCTGACCTCCTCATCATATTGGACCCAGGCGTAATCCCCATAATTCAGCTCGACCTTCCTGCTGCCCTATCATTTATTCTGGCCCTTCCCTCCTTTCATTCTGTGCATGCTGCAATGGATTAGAATGTGCTTTCCCATGATCCGCGGTTGTTGTGGAGGCGACCTGCTTTTCATATTCCAAAATTTTAATTGGTCTTGTTGCATCTCCTTGAACTTCACAGGCTCTTTGTTGATAAGTGCTATAAGTATAAAGGGATGCGAAGTCTGGCCCTCAATGTCAGGTCACGTAGAGCTATGACCCCCTATGCATCCCAATCACGGCAAGCGTGGCCGGTAGAAGGGGTTAATACCTGGTTGTGAGGCACTTCACAAGTCGCTGACTTTGCTGTCCTGTGTTGCACAGCCCTCCTCCCCACACTTCTGCATTGTCCCTCCCAGTACACGTGCTATTGTGAGAGGCACTTTTTGATTCCATGGCAATCGGAGACTCAAGGTGTGCCCCTGCAGTAACTGCCACAGAATACGAACCAGCCAGCTACGATGATGGCCATCTTGAAGGCGTGCAATATTTAAAGCGTGTCCTCTGAGTGCCAAGTTGCTTGGTTGTAACAGTCTCCAGGAGGAGACCTTCTGCTTCCTGATTCTGGCTCCCTGCTTTCCCCTCATCTCCTCCTTGGGGTTTTTACGCCCCTGGCCTGATCCTTGTACCTGGATGACCCCGGCTAATATGGCGCATCTTCACTTCCGAAAGCCTTCAGCCTCGGTATTAGGGTATTTCTCTATGTTCTGTGTGTGTGCTTGGTAGTGTGTTCTTTTTTTTGGGGGGGGAGGAGAGCTATCATTAGGGCCAGTGCACCTATATAATTCATTTGTGATTTATTTTTTAAAGTTTGTCTCTCACTTCCTACCATACCTATGAGGGATATAGGCTATGGACTATTATATTGCCTATGAAAATAATAGGCATGTCTGCATTGTACTATCAATGCCAGTTGGATAACAGATGTTACCGAATGGGTTGCAAACAGAATGGAGTTCTTTTACCCTGATACTCACAATGTTTTACCCTCAGTATTCATTTCTGAAGCACCCTCCTTGTATCCATTGTTTCGTTTGGGATCCCTGCAGTTGTTACTTCTCCCTGCCACTCTATATTTTGAATTGTGACTGCTCTCTTTCAGCTTTGTGGACAGACATGGCTGGTGAGTCTTTAGAGTCTGGGGAACAGTGTAAGGGGAACAATTACAGAATCTTTACCTAACGTTCCTCCTATCTCTTCTATTTACTACAGGGAATGTCTCTCCTGTATTCCAGGAGTAGTTCGGGAAGCATTCACCCAACAGGCTACCGTGACAACCCTTAGGTTTCCTTGCCTCCTCCTTTTCCTCCCCACTACCCTCCTCCCTTTTCTCCTAGCAACTACTGTCTGCACTTTTTGCACTTTATTGTGGGGGTTGGTCAGAAGGGAAGGTGGAAGGCACTTTTTCACTTCTGCAGACTCTGATTCAAGGTGAGTGAAAACAGGTGCCTGACACTCAATTTTTTTGCAAGCTGGTCTGTCCTTATCTCCCAGTACAATCTTTGTGATCAGAAAGGCATCACCTAACCATGATCCCACGTTTCAAATGGACAAGACAAGGCGGTTGTTCTTTTGTCTTTCTGTAGGAGTCTGGCTCTCTACAGAGTGTGCAACTCTAGGCACACTGTGCAGAGAGTCCAGGCAACCACACGTTGGTTTACAAGGGTAAAAGCTAGACCACCTAATGCTCCAATTTCTTTGGTAGCTTGGTCGAGCAGTTAGGACAATGTTGGAGAAGTATAAAGCATTTGTTGTACTCACAGCATCAATCTTGCAACTCATACACTCAAAGGAATAACTCAAGACCAATTTATAAAAATACTTCAGATTTTTATGAAAATTTCAAGACCAGGATCATCAGAATCGGTTAAGCACTTTTGGACATACAAATTTTTGAAGTTTAATAAAAATAGTCTTTTTGTGCGTAATCACGCACCATAGGAATCAATGAATAATAACCTTTAAAAATGCATATAGAATCATACAGTAGGTTTACCAAGTTGTTCTTTTGCAGGTTGGTTGATGACGTCGGTGGGCATACTGTGCCAGCTGGAGGAGTTTGGGCAGTTCCCGGGTCCGGTGGAGCAGCGGGAAAGGTTTTCTGGAGCTGGTGCAGGGCCACTGCGGGGGACTACTTGGAAAAGCACTGACCAGGTAATTTTAAAGGTGAATCTTGGGGGTCCCCTTGGAGTGTAGAGGTCGCAAGGGGTGGGGGACCCTTAGGGCACAGCTGGATCTTCAGTGCAGGGCACAGGGCGGCCGGGTGCAGATCGAAATGGTGAGCCAGGAGCTGTGAGCAAGAATGCCCTCAGAAGCAGGAGGTAATTCGGTTCAAGGGTCGATTGCAGGACAACGGTAGTGCTGTGGTGGGAGGTCCAGGTTGTTTCTGAAGTCCCTCAACTGGGGCTTCTGCCTGGTCCTTTTACAGACCCAGGTGGGCTGTTTTTTGTGTTGTCCAAAGCCAGATGACCAATACCCAGGGTATTGGTACGGTTCAGCCGCTGGAGGGTGCAATGCCACCAAACGTGGCACACTGGCAGGGTTGGCAGCATCCGGTTCTGGAGTTAGCATCTTGTCAGTGAATTGGACTTCACTGACTTGTTGGCTCCTTGTGGATTTAGAGTTTTACCTCCACCCTGGAGGGAGTTCTCTGGCAATTTGCAAAGCCTTGAGGACCTCTGGGGTTCTTTAGAGTTTTTCCAGTTGTCTAGCAGGTCGTCAGTGCCGATTGTTGGGTCCTGGATGCAACAGATAGGGTTTGATGCCTTTTCTTTGTGCAGCAGGTCCACAGTTCTGGTGGCTTTGGATCTTCTTGTTGCTGGTCTTCTTCTGTCCGTCAAATCTGAGTTCTTGGTCTAGGGATGCCCACTAAATACTGTAGTTAGCGGGCTTTTTTGGGGGGAACATTGTGGTGGCCAATGGGCCATCTACCTTAGGGTGGCTACACCCACTAGGTAACCACTTCCGGTGGGAGGAGGCTACTTCCCTACACCTGATTGGCTATTTTGCTTCCATGCAAGATGGAGGAAAATGAAATGGAGAGTCCACCTCACATGCAACACCTTAGGGGTGGTGCGTGCTAGGTAGGACCACTCCTCCTGCCCTTTGTTTGAGTTTCCAGCAGTCGCTCCAGCCAATAATGCAGGTTTGCAATGGGGGCAGCCATCTGCTGCTAGCAGCAGGCCTCAAGGTCGCGTTTCAAAGGTGGTAAGCACTTTGAAGCTCGCCAAAGAGGCAGTGCACATCCTTGAGGAAGGAAGGGAGTGTTATCACCCCACCCAGGAAGGGCTTTTTTTCTGCATCTCAGAGGACAGAGGCTCTCACAGCAGGGGTGCAAATTTGTGTCTGGTGGAGGCAGGCTGGTCAGCACCAGTCAGCAACCATGCCAAAGTAGTTAGCTTTTGCAAGGGGCACCTCTAAGGTGACCCCTGGGTACATTTTATAATAAATCCAACACTGGTACCGGTTTGGATTTATCGTTCTGATTTGTTTGATACCAAACAGCCCAGGGTTCAGAGTGGCCATCACGTAACTGTGAAACTCGTATTCACCAGTGTCCAGCACATGTATTAAAATGACAGCAATGTTCACTCTCTATGTCCCATGTTGGCAATGACACAGTGGGGGCATGTTGCTCATGCAGCTATGCCCTCACATGCAGTCGCCTTAGCCTTAGGGCTGGAAGGCCTGCCAGAGTGGTGCCTTACCCATAGTGCATGCAGTGTATCATGGACAGGGCACACAGGCAGTGTGCCATGTTGAGTTTGTGCTTTAGGTTTGCACCAGAGCACTCAGCCTACAACGGTAGGACTGGGTGCATCTGGGTGTATTTTAGCACTAGAAGGGTAGCATAATCTGTGCTGCTGCCCTCAGGGGCCTACCCTTAGTACCCCATGCCCTGGGTACCTAGGTCCATTTACTAAGGACTTGTAGTGGCCGCTAAAGTTGTTGCAATTGTGCCAATGCATCACAACAGTTTAGGGAAAGAGCTCTGGCCCAGGGAACCTGGTTAGCAGGGGCCCTGGGCACTAACAACTTATGGACTATGTCACATACCAGGCACAAAGTGGGGGCTAACCATGTTAAGAGGCCTTTTCTCACACTTTCTAGAACCCAAACCCTGGAACTCCCTTCCCTGTAGGCTGTAATTCTGCCCATCATGTGAGACGTTTAAGAAACACATGAAAACATGATTTTTTTTTAAAACTATTGCAGCTTAATCTCTTGTCTTTTTGCTGTGGCAGTACTGGGAAGATTCGTTTGAGCAGCCATGCTCTTTAGAAAATAATTACATTTAATGTAATTAAAGGCTTAAATACTCACACAGCTTGAATTGACCTAGAATTGTTTGGAAGTCAACTTGCAACCTGGAAGTGACTTCTAATTCATTTAGCAGTCTAGTCTGTCAATAGCATCCACTGCTTTCTACTTCTGAATCTCCATGTATTTTTTAATGGATGATGAAAAGGTGAATAACGCTGTCTCTTAACCTGTAATGCTTCTTTCCCTAGGTTATTATGATGCTCAAACCCCAATTTCTGCCCAAAGAGGTCTCAAGGTCTTGACAGTTTGACCTGCTGTTCCACCACGCAACAGAATGGGAGTTTATCTGGATTTTGATTGATACCATATTACAAACAGCAGGATATGATGAGTAGAGGTAGTTGGAACAAGCAATAAGGACAGTTTAAGCTAGTAAACTCTATAGTTAGTATCTCCATTACAGCTATTTCTATGTTTCTTTACATAGTTACATGTTTACAGTTGGGGTGAGGGCCTGAGAAGTTAAAGCGATTTGACCAGAGTAACACCATTTTTTATTACTTACCGAAGCCAGCATCATCAGAAGGCGTCTGCTTCAAGTGAACCACTCGACCACATCAGCTGGTTGTCAATACGATATCTGCACAGTACACATGCATAGATAGCCCTGGGTTACAATTTAGGATGGTTTAGAAGCCAGATGTTGATGAGTGGTGTCATGGTCTGAGGATATAATGTTCACATAAAAGGTGGCTTTCTGCTCCTTTCCTAACAGAAGGGTTAGGTGCAGTTCTGGTGTTGACAGGGGTGTTGTTCCAGGTACTGGGTTCATACATGAAGAAAGTCTGTGTTCTGATTTCGTCCGTTTTTTGTTTTAGTCTGGCAATGTCCTAGCTTCTGGTGTGGCACTGGCTCCTCTTCATCTTCTTACCCAGCTATACAGCACAGGAGCACACAAAACAGGCACCATCCTCAAGTTCTGTTTTCTATCTGTGCTGGCTCAGCAGGATTGATGATCACCTGAAGTTAACTTTAAGCACCATTTCGTTTCATATATATTTTTTTAATTATTGACACGACTTTCATTAAATTATTCATACATTTTTCAGATTTACATCCAGGATAAGGTTTTTGATGAGTATCTATATAATTAATTCACTTTTTGAAGATTTGTTGCTTTTTTCTATTTTTCCATAACTGCTGGTTCCCATCTTCTGTTTTGCAGCAATATTGCTCCTGCGCCACCAAAACACTTTTAGTCCTGATCATGACCGACTATATCCAGGGTGGAAACGCCTTTGATGACCATGACAATGTAAACATACTATTTGATGGACTCTTTGACCCTAGGACTGTAGAATTGCTCTGACCGCAAACATTTAAGATTGTTTCATTGTCATTTGTGTTCTACACTCTGGTCCATGCACTTTGGCACTTTTCATTGTGTGATCAACTGAGCACAGAGCACTTTCTTTGCAAAATACTACCAATACATGTTATATTGTGCATTGAATTTATGGGTCCAGCCTTTACTTTTCTTTCTTCTTTTTTATTATTAATATATATAACCAACTCAAGTATTGATTAATTGATTAACTCGTTTGTTGTTCGATATTCCACTTGCAACCATTGTTGTTGATGTGGTTGATCAATTTCATGCTCAAGCACTTCTTTTTCTTCTTGCTTATTGGTTCACGTATCTTTTGTACATTTTGGGCAAACAAAGAACACGTATTTCCTCATATTTTCTTCAAGAACATTCGCCTGTTTGGGCACAAAGAAATCTTATAATTCTAAGTATTTCATTAAAAACCCACCCTTTGCGCACACATCATCAAAATAACTTGTAAGTATGTAAGTGCATCTAAACAAAAGATGGCATCCCTCATAAAACACTTCCCTTTATAATTGGAGCCGTTGTGATGACAAAAATAGTTACCCACGAACTCTGTGTATGTGGCATCTTTCCAAGGTCCCTTGACAGATCTGTGAGACCTGCAGAATGTGCCCTCTAGGCGGTAACAAGGTCATTAAAAAGACAGCAAGTTAGCTTTCAGTGGCTGCTCACTGATCCGAAGGACAAGTTCAAATCGTCATGTCTGGTACACAAAGCAATAATTACTGTGAACTTTGATTGACTGCCCAGCATTTGAAAAGAGCCAACTCTGATTGGCATTAGAGGGAAAAACTCAAACTTGTTAAAGAATACAGAGGTAAAAAACAAAGCGATGGGCCTGTTTATAGTCTCTAGCCCAGTGCTCTGGTGATCACTGCAAAGCAGGAGCCAGACTGTGAGTTCCAGAAGCCATCCTTTGTTTCAGAAGTTAATTAATCCTGGGAAGGTCTTGTCGGATATGACCCAGGGATGTAAGACACACAGTCCATGTCTGCACACTAGTGAAGTTTTGGATTACCGAGTTACTGTACTGCGTGGTGGGGTGTGGGGGCAGCCTGGTATCCTAAAAGCTCGTCGGGGGACCCTATACATGCAGCGTGTCCAGTAGGGGCTCTGCTGTCAGGTTGTGTTTAGGTGCACTCTCCAGCCCAGCTTTTGAGGGGCGCCCTAAAGGCTGAACTAAGGCTCCATCAATAATATAGCTCTTCATGATTCGGACGAGCACAGTTCAGCGTTTGGGACCGACTATGGCACAAATCCCTACATGAGTGGTTCCTGGGACTCGGTACTCATGTTTATTACAATTTTAATGACATTGTTCTACATAATGGCACCTTTCAACAACCTCCGAGCACTTGTTGCACTTTCATGTACACATTACTATGGCAAGAGCAGGTGGGACCAAAGCGGTTCTGACAATGGGCTCTGGGGAGAGTTGGTAGCCCTGTGGAAAGGATACAAACTACTAGTGTATGTAGCGGCCACAACGTGTGCAGCTGAAGTAAGGTGCTGTGCGGTGGCTGGGGGATTCTAGAAAGTCAAGAGCTGGGGCGATTAATTATTAAGATGTAGGAAAGCACATTTTATGGCTTAGATTTATGTCAGTTAGACTCCAGCTCTGATGCAAAGCAAGGTCTCGGACCAGTGTTCATGTTTGATTGAGTCTCATAGTGCCATAAAGCAAACAGACGTTTGTTTGGTTCTCCCCTCCAAACATCTAGGGCCACTTTTCTTGCGCCCCCCTCCCCCCTTAACACCACCATGTGTGCACCGGATCTAAGATACGGTGCACCATGGCGGTAGTTAGGGAAACAGTGTCAACATTTTTTAAGCCAATTTGGAGCTTTGCAGTATAGCGTAAAACAATTTGACACTAGTCCTGCAAAGCCCATTACGGGCCATTATGAATAATAGTGTGCCTCCTTTTAACGCCTGCTCTGAGCAGGCGTTAAAAGTGCCGAAAAAAATGACAGAAAGAAATCTCTTTGCACCATTGTTTCGGTCCTCCTAATGGGGGAACGCCCCATTTGCATACATTATGCATGGCGCATGCATGATGTACCGTAAAAGGTTACAAAGTGGCTCAATGCATGCATTGCGTCACCTTGTAAATCTTATGAGACATTTTTGGCCATTTAACACATTAGCGTAAAAATAATTACACTAATGTGTGGTTAGATGGTGCAAAGGGCTCTTAAATCTGTCCCCTAGTGATTTAGTTATGGCCTTCGGGGGAACAGGTTGCTGATGACTGCCAAATGTGAACTATTCCTAAAAGAATTATGAGCTCTTATTCCAAAAGATCTTGTACATGGCTTTGGATCTCAAGGGTGCTTTTGGATTTCAAGGGTGCATGGCAGTGGACAAATGTATGCTGAGTAGTTCCAATTTCTCCTCTAAAACGCTGTGTATTCATCTACGTCTGTGTAGGAAGCTGGCTCTCTATATACTATATAAAAATGAGATATAGGCCCTCATTATAACATTGGCGGTAAAAAACACCTACCGCCACGGCTACCAACCGTCTGCTGTATTATGACCACAGCCGGATTTCCGCCAGAAGGATCGCTGAAATCTGTCTGTGGCCATGCTGGCGGATGGCGGTAAGGTGTCGCTGCTGCCAGCAGCAGCGCCATGCCAGTAGACCGCCGCCAGCCATATTATGACCAAGAATACGGCCTGGCGGTGTTCTGCTGGCGGACGCTGCTGCTGGCAGCAGCGCCCCGTCCCGTCTTCTGCCGGAGTACCCCCTGAATACAATAAGGACAGTTTGTATTTCGTGTGGAATGTGTGTGCATGTATGGAGGTATGAGTACGTGTATGTTGTGTTGTGTGAATGCGTGTCTGCATGTATGTATGAAGGTGTGTGCGGATGTGTGTGAATGGATGTATGCATGCATGGATGAATGTGGGTATGGGTGTGTGTATGCGTGTGTGCAGGGAGGGGCCTGAATGAAGGGGGGGGGTCTGGAGAGGAAGGGGGGGAGGAAATATGGGGAGGGGGATAGAGGTGGAGAAGACCTCTATCAGTGACAGGGAAGGGATTTCCTGTCACTGATAGTGCCTACCGCCATGGTTTTCATGGCGGTAAGGAAGCCACAAAAACCATGGCGGTAGGTGGGGTCATGATCCCGCAGGTGGTACCGTGACAGCAGTTGGGCTGGAGATTGATATCTCCAGCCCGGTGGTCATTACCGCTGTGGCGGATGGTGTGGTACGTTGGCGGTTTGGCTTCAGCCAAACCGCCAATGTCATAATATGGTGGAAAGTACAGCCAGCCTGTTGGCAGGACGTTCCACCATATTACCGCCGACCGCCAGGGTCATAATGAGGGCCATAGTGTGCACAGGGTCCAGGGGTTCCCCAGAGGCTTAACAGAGGCTAAAGTAGATAATACTAATTCTCTCTTTTGTGGTAGTGTGGTCAAGCAGTTAGGCTTATCAGAGGGTAGTGTAAGGCATTTGTTGTACACACAGACAATAGAGGAAGCACACACTCAATAACTTAACTTCAGACAATGGTTTTTATATAGCAAAAATATAGTTTCTTAATTTATTTTTAGAACCACAAGATTCAAGTTGCAGGTAAGTACTTCAATAGGTTCATGTTTCACACATGTATCAACAGTACTTTGTTTGAAATCGATAAGTAATACAGTTTTTAAAATATTGGCAATAATCAGTTTTAAAACTTGTGAGTGCAATTTTCAGAAACAGTTCCTGGGGGAAGAAAAGCTAGATTGTACAACACTTACAGTTCCAGTCTCCGGGGTTAGGAAGGCCACAGGTTGGAGTTCAAGTTAATCCCAAACACCCACCAACAGCAACACGGGGTCGGCCGGGTGCAGAGGTCAAAGTGTGGGCAGAATTCCCATGGGCTCCTATGGAGACTGGGGGCACTCAAATCAGATCTGCAGGGAGGTAAGTACCCGCGACTTCGGAGGGCAGACCTGGGAGGTTTAAAGGAGCACTGGGGGGCCCACAAGTAGGCACCAAACATATAACCTCAGCGGCACTGGGGCAGCCGGGTGAAGGGTGCAAACAAGATGTCGGGTCTCCAATGATTCTCCATGAGGGGGCCCCAGGTGTCACTCAGAGGCTGCACGCGAGGTCCAGGGGGTCGTCTTGGGCAAAGCACAGGCTGGACAGGGAGGAGGGCCGCCTGCTGAACTTTGCTGCACTGGGTGTCGATTTCTCCAAGACCTGGGGGCTGTGGGGGCTGTGGTTCCTCTGGATTCCCTCTGCAGGCGTCGTCATGGAGGGGTGGAGAGATCAACCCAGGGTGGGCACTTGCTTGGAATCACCCGGGGATCCTCTCTGGCTGGTTGTCCCACTTGGACACGGGCCGCGGGCGTTGGGTGCAGAGTGGTTAGGACTCACACATTCGGAGTGAGGTTGGAGTCCTTAGTTGTTGGTTTCTTCTAGAACAGGGCCGCTGTCCAGAGGAGTTCTTGGTCCTTTTGGGTGCAGGGCGGTCCTCTGGAGCTTGGCAGAGGTCACTGGTCCCACTGGATGCGATGCTGTTCTTTTGCAGGTTCTTTGAAGCAGAAGAGAGGCCGGCAGGGCTGGAGCCAAGTCAGTTGTCATCTTCCTTCTTCTCTGAGGGGGTTTCAGCTTAGCAGTTCTTCTTCTTCTTCTTAGGTCACCAGGAATCTGGTGAGCTGGGTTCAGGGAGGCCCTTATATCCTAGATTTAGGGGCGTTTTAGAAGTCAGAGGGCAGTAGCCAATGGCTACTGTCCCTGAGGGTGGATACACCCTCCTTGTGCCCACTTCCTTTAGAGAGGGGGGCACAAACCTAATCCTATTGGTCACTTTCCTCCAAACCAAGATGGAGGATTCTGCAGGGAGCGATCACCTCAGCTCTGGACACCTTAGGGGTGGTCCTGGCTGGGGTGGTCACTCCAACCTGTTTTCCCTAATTTTCCCGCTGGACTTGCCGCCAAAAATGGGGCTTTGTCCAGGGTCGGGCAGCTCCACTAGCTGGAGTGCCCTGGGGCACTGTAATCCAAGGCTTGAGCCTTTGAGAGTCACCGCCAGGTGTTGCAGTTCCTGTAGGGGGAGGTGTGAAGCATCTTCATCCAGGACAGGCTTTGTTTCTGATCATAGCGTGCACAAAGACTCTCACCCCATGTGGTCAGAAACTTGTCTGAAAGTGGCAGGCTTGCTCAGACCGGTCAGTCCTACAGTAGCAGTTTGGCTAACATACAGGGGGCATCTCTAAGATGCGCTCTGTGTGCATGTTGTATTAAATCCCACACTAGCATCAGTGGGGGTTGATTGTGCTGAGAAGTTTGATATCAATCTTCCTAGTATTCAATGAAGCCATTATGGAGCTGTGGAGTTCGTAAAGACAAACATATACTCAATATGGTTACACTGTACTTACAATGTCTAAGAATGGACTTAGACACTGTAGGGGCATATTGCTCATGCAGCTATGCCTTCACCTGTGGTGTTGTGTACCCTGCCTTAGGGCTGTTAGGCCTGCTAGAGGGGTGTCTTACTTATACCACAGGCAGTGGTTTGTGGGCATGGCACCCTGAGAGAGGTGCCATGTTGTCTTTGTCTTTTTCTCCCCACCAGCACACACAAGTTGCATAGGCAGTGTATATGTGCTGGGTGAGGGGTTCCCTAGAGTGGCATAATACATGCTGCAGCCCTTGGGGACCCTTCCTTGGCCTCTGGGCCCTTGGTACCATGGGTACCTTTTATAAGGGTCTTAACTATGTGCCAAGGTTGTGCCAATAGTGGAAACCAAGGTACAGATTTTGGGAAAGAATACCGGTGCTGGGGCCTGGTACCAGGATCCAAGCACACGTTCAATCAAAGTTGGCATCAACGCTAGGAAAAAATTGTGTGTGAGGGCGTAACCATGCCAACAGTGACACTTTCCGACACAACCCCCACCCCCTAAATGAAAGAGGATGAGACTGACCTTTGCCAAGAGAGTCTTCATTATCTAAGTGGAAGAACCTGGAAAGGCCATCTACACTGGCATGGGCAGTCCCAGGCCTGTGTTCCACTAAAAAGTCCATTCCCTGTGGAGATATGGACCACCTCAAAACTTTAGGGTTTTCACCTTTCGTTTGCTTAAGCCATCTGAGAGGCCTGTGGTCAGTTTGAACAATAAAGTGAGTACCAAACAAGTATAGTCTCAGCTTTTTCAGGGACCAAACCATAGCAAAGGCCTCCCTCTCAATCACACTCCAATGCTGCTCCCTGGGGAGTAACCTCCTGCTAATGAAAGCAACAGGCTGGTCAAGGCCATCATCATTGGTTTGGAACAGGACTGCTCCTATCCCATGTTCAGAGGCATCTGTCTGCACAATGAACTGCCTAGAATAATCTGGAGCTTTAAATACTGGTGCTGAGCACATTGCTTCTTTCAGGGTGTCAACTGCCTTTTGACAGTCAAGAGTCCAGTTTACCTTCTTTGGCATCTTCACCCCCTTCACAAACCTCCTCTAGTACCCAGTCAAGCCAAGGAATGCCCTGACTTGAGTCTCGTTTTTTGGGGCTTCCCAGTCCAGAATTGTCTGGATCTTGGGTTGTAAGGGTTGCACTTGGACTCCACTTACCAGGTGGCCCAAGTATACAACTGTGCTCTGCCCTAGGTGGCACTTAGATGCTTTAATAGGGAGGCCTGCTAGTTGTAAGGCCTGCAAAACGTGTCCCAGGTGGACCAGGTGATCGTGCCAGCTGGAGCTAAAGACAGCAATATCATCTAGATGTGCTGCACTAAAGGACTCCAAGCCATCAAGGACTTGATTAACCAACCTTTAGAAGGCAGAAGAAGCATTCTTTAAGCCAAAGGGCATGACAGTGAACTGATAAGGCCCATCAGGTGTAGAGAATGCTGTCTTTTCTTTTGCTCTAGGTGCCATCCTGATTTGCAAGTACCCTGCAGTTAAGTCAAAGATACTTAAAAATTTAGCTGCACCTAATTTGTCAATCAATTCATCTGCTCTGGGTATCTTCTTATTGACAGTGTTTAGCCCTCTGTGGTCCACACAGAACATCATTTCTCTCTTGCCATCTTTGGTATGAGGTTTGGGGACTAAGACCACTGGGCTAGCCCAGGGACTGTCAGAGTGCTCTATTACCCCTAACTCCAGCATCTTGTGGACTTCCACCTTGATGCTCTCTTTGACTTGGTCAGACTGTTTGTAAATGTTGTTTTTGACAAGTAAACTGTCTCCTGTGTCCACATCATGGGTACACAGGTGTGTTTGACCAGGGGTCAAAGAGAAGAGCTCAGCATACTGCTGAAGGACGTGCCTGCAGTCACCTTGCTGTTGGGCATACAGCGTGTCTGAATAGACAATTCCATCTACTGACCCATCCTTAGGGTCATTTGAGAGGAGGTCATGGAGAAGTTCACTCTCTGCTTCTTGGTCCTCATCAGTAACCATCAGCATGGTTATGTCTGCCCTATCATTATAGAGTTTCAGGCAGTTAACATGGATCACCCTCTTTGGTGTCCTGCTAGTGCCCAGGTCCACCAAGTAGGTAACCTGACTCTTCCTTTCCAGGATTGGGTAAGGGCCACTCCATCTGACTTGAAGTGCGCTGGGAGCCACAGGCTCCAGAACCCAGACTTTCTGCCCTGGCTGGAATTCTACCAGTGCAGCCTTTTGGTCATACCACAACTTCTGGAGTTGTTGGCTGGCTTCAAGGTCTTTGCATGCCTTTTCCATGTATTCAGTCATCCTGCAGCAGAGGCCAAGCACATAGTCCAACACATCTTGTTTAGGCTCATAGAGAGGTCTGTCCCAGCCTTCTTTAACAAGTGGCAGTGGTCCCCTTACAGGATGGCCAAACAGAAGATCAAAGGGGGAAACCCTACTCCTTTCTGTGGCACCTCTCTGTAGGTAAAAAGCAGGCATGGCAGGAGGACATCCCATCTCCTTTTGAGTTTTACAGGGATCCCCATGATCATGCCCTTCAATGTCTTGTTGAATCTCTCAACAATTCCATTGATTTGTGGATGGTATGGTGTGGTGAATTTGTAAGTCACCCCACACTCATTCCACATGTGTTTCAGGTAAGCTGACATGAAGTTTGAACCTATGTCAGAAACCATCTCCTTAGGAAAACCCACTCTAGTAAAAATACCCATCGGGCCGTGGATACTGCATTGCAGTAGTAAACCTAATGGGAATTGCTTCAGGGTATCTGGTAGCATGATCCACTACTACTAGTATGTACTGGTTCCCTGAGGTTATGGGTGGGTCAAGTGGACCCACAATGTCACACCATCCCTTTCAAAGGGTACCCCCACCACAGGAAGTGGAATGAGGGGGACCTTTGGGTGGCCACCTGTCTTGCCAGTGGCTTGACAGGTGACACAGGAGCTACAAAACTCCTTCACTTTCTGGGACATATTGAGCCAGTAAAATTGGTTTACAAGTCTGTTCCATGTTTTGGTTTGTCCCAAATGCCCAGCTAGGGTAATGTCATGGGCTAAAGTGAGGATTATCTCTCTAAACTCATGAGGTACTACCACACTCTTGTGGCACCAAGTTTGGGGTCCCTGGCCTCAGTGTAAAGGAGTCCATCCTCCCAATAGACCCTGTGGGAACCACTGACATCTCCCTTCACCTGTGCAGCAGCTTGCTGCCTCAGGTCTTCAAGAGTGGAACAAGGCTGTTATCCCTGGCACAGCTGTTCCTTGCGGGTCCCCCTGGGCCCAAGAGCTCTACCTGATAAAGCTCCAGCTCCATGGACTCAGTTCCCTCAGGGGATAAGACATCTTCCTGGGAAGAGTGGTCTTGTTTCTTTTGCTGTTCAGAGGCTGGTCCCCCTGTCCTCTTACCTTTTCTCTTTGAAGGGTGGGCCATTATTCCAGGCTCCAACACTTCTTTTTCACCCTGTGCTCTGCTTTGTGCTCTGGTTTTCACACACATCAGTTCAGGGATTCCCAGCATTGTTGCATGGGTTTTGAGCTCTACCTAGGTCCAAGCTCAGGATTCCAGATCATTCCATAGCAAGCATTCCACTGGAATTGCAGAAGATACCACTACCTGTTTCAGGCCAGGAACCCCTTCCCATTCTAAAGTCACCTTAGCCATGGGATGGACTTTAGTCACATTGTCAGCATTGGTAACTGGATCTGTTTGTCCAGCCAAATACTGTCCTAGGGAAACTAGTTTTTCTGTCACCATGGTGGCACTGGCTACTGTATTCCTCAGGGCTTCTACCTTTATTCCATTGGGAGTTGCTGCCTATATTTTTGCATGTTAGGCGGCCAGGCAGCCAGTGTGCCTATATACACCAAACCCTCATAGGCTAGAGTAGCTTCAGTGTAAACCCTGATTTGCTCTTGGCACACTGTTGATCCCACCTGGATGCTGGCTAAACCAGTACTAACTGGAGTAATGCTAGTGGGATTTTCTTTGGGACAGGCCATGTCTCCAGTTTGGTGTCCATGCTGTTTACAGTTGTGACACCAGGCCTTCTTGGAATCAGAGTTTTTACCCTTCTACCCACTTGTGAACGGTGAAGAGGCTCGGGCCCACTCTCCTGAGCAGGTTTTTGGGGCCCTTGTGAAGACTCTTTGTTTTTGTGTTTAGGTGTCTCACTTCTCTCCCCCTGGGGAGGCTTTGTGACCCCTTTCTTTTGGTCACCCTCTGTAGAAGTCTTGGTCACCCTAGTCGACCCAGTGGTCTGCCGTCCTTCCTAATTCTTGGGGAGAGATTGGACCTGGATGTTGATGCAACTTGTCATTGAAGCAGTTACTTAACCCCTTCTGTGCCGCGGACGTAGTGGTTACGTCCCGCGGCACAGTGCTGCTGTGCCGAGGACGTAACCACTACGTCCTCGGCACACAGCCCAGAGGGAGCGCTCTCGCTCCCTCTGTGTGCTTCCCCCCAGCCCCCCAAAGTCAGGGATGGAAGGGGAAGCCCTTCCCCTTCCACCCCCGACCCCCCCACCCCCCCATAATGACGTCAGCGCGCTGACTTCATTATGGGGATTTCGCCGCACAGGAAGCCATTTGCTTCCTGTGCGGCGAACGGAGAAGAGGTGAGTTCCTCTTCCCGGTGGGTGGGGGGTTTGGGCTAAAGAGGCACCGGGGGAAAGGAAAGGCTTTTCCTTTCCCCCGGTGTCTCTTTGAGCATTCCTGCTGCCCGATCGCATTGCGATCGGGCAGCAGGAATGCCCACTAGACACCAGGGATTTTTTTTTTTGTTGTACTTTCTGTTTCTTGTTGGCGGGGAGCGGCCCCTTGGGCAAGGGTCGCTCCCCTTGTGGGGGCAATTTGTTACGGCCATTTCTGCCCCCCTTGGGGGCAGATTGGCCTACTTTTTAGGCGGATCTGCCCCCAAGGGGGGCAGAAACCACTGGATCACCAGGGATTTTTATTTTCTGTGCATTTATGTTGGGGGGGGGTGCCCCCTTGGGCAAGGGGCGCCCCCCCCAAGGGGGCAGAGAACTGTTGGCCTTTTCTGCCCCCCTTGGGGGTAGATCGGCCTATTTTTTTGTTAGGTCCATCTGCCCCCAAGGGGGGCAGAAGCCACTTAGGCACCAGGGATTGTGTGTGTAGTGAATGGGGGGGCGCCCCCTTGGGCAAGGGTCGCTCCCCTGTGGGGGGCATGTCCTTTAGGGCCATTTCTGCCCCCCTTGAGGGCAGATTGGCTACTTTTTAGCCAGATCTGCCCCCAAGGGGGGCAGAAAACACTAGATCACCAGGGTTTTTTATTTTTATGTGTATTTATGTGGGGGGGGGGTGCCCCCTTGGGCAAGGGGCGCCCCCCCCAAGGGGGCAGAGAACTGTTGGCCTTTTCTACCCCCCTTGGGGGCAAATCGGCCTATTTTTTTTAGGTCCATCTGCCCCCAAGGGGGGCAGAAGCCACTTAGGCACCAGGGATTGTGTGTGTAGTGGATGGGGGGGCGCCCCCTTGGGCAAGGGTCGCTCCCCTTTGGGGGGCATGTCTTTTAGGGCCATTTCTGCCCCCCTTGAGGGCAGATCAGCCTATTATTTTTAGGCTGATCTGCCCCCAAGGGGGGCAGAAACCACTAGAACGCCAGGGATGTTTTTTTATGTGTTTATTTCTGTGGGGGGGCGTCCCCTTGGGCACGGGGCGCCCCCCCAAGGGGGGCATTGACCTGTTGGCCATTTCTGCCCCCCCTGGGGGCAGATGGGCCTATTTTTCTAGACCCACCTGCCCCCAAGGGGGGCAGAAGCCACGTAGACACCAGGGATAGTGTGTGTGTGTGTGTTAGTGGATGGGGGGGGGGTTTGGGCAAGGGTCGCCCCCCACTTTGGGGGCACATGTACCCAGGCCATTTCTGCACCCCTTGGAGACAGATCAGCCTATTATTTTTAGGCTGATCTGCCCCCAAGGGGGGCAGAAACCACTAGAACGCCAGGGATGTTTTTTTATGTGTTTATTTTTGTGGGGGGGCGTCCCCTTGGGCACGGGGCGCCCCCCCAAGGGGGGCATTGACCTGTTGGCCATTTCTGCCCCCCCTGGGGGCAGATGGGCCTATTTTTCTAGACCCACCTGCCCCCAAGGGGGGCAGAAGCCACGTAGACACCAGGGATAGTGTGTGTGTGTGTTAGTGGATGGGGGGGGGGGCTTGGGCAAGGGTCGCCCCCCACTTTGGGGGCACATGTACCCAGGCCATTTCTGCACCCCTTGGAGACAGATCAGCCTATTATTTTTAGGCTGATCTGCCCCCAAGGGGGGCAGAAACCACTAGAACGCCAGGGATGTTTTTTTATGTGTTTATTTTTGTGGGGGGGCGTCCCCTTGGGAACAGGGCGCCCCCCCAAGGGGGGCATTGACCTGTTGGCCATTTCTGCCCCCCCTGGGGGCAGATGGGCCTATTTTTCTAGACCCACCTGCCCCCAAGGGGGGCAGAAGCCACGTAGACACCAGGGATAGTGTGTGTGTGTGTGTGTGTTAGTGGATGGGGGGGGGGCTTGGGCAAGGGTCGCCCCCCACTTTGGGGGCACATGTACCCAGGCCATTTCTGCACCCCTTGGAGACAGATCAGCCTATTATTTTTAGGCTGATCTGCCCCCAAGGGGGGCAGAAACCACTAGAACGCCAGGGATGTTTTTTTATGTGTTTATTTTTGTGGGGGGGCGTCCCCTTGGGCACGGGGCGCCCCCCCAAGGGGGGCATTGACCTGTTGGCCATTTCTGCCCCCCCTGGGGGCAGATGGGCCTATTTTTCTAGACCCACCTGCCCCCAAGGGGGGCAGAAGCCACGTAGACACCAGGGATAGTGTGTGTGTGTGTGTGTGTTAGTGGATGGGGGGGGGGGGGCTTGGGCAAGGGTCACCCCCCACTTTGGGGGCACATTTACCCAGGCCATTTCTGCACCCCTTGGAGACAGATCAGCCTATTATTTTTAGGCTGATCTGCCCCCAAGGGGGGCAGAAACCACTAGAACGCCAGGGATGTTTTTTTATGTGTTTATTTTTGTGGGGGGGCGTCCCCTTGGGCACGGGGCGCCCCCCCAAGGGGGGCATTGACCTGTTGGCCATTTCTGCCCCCCCTGGGGGCAGATGGGCCTATTTTTCTAGACCCACCTGCCCCCAAGGGGGGAAGAAGCCACGTAGACACCAGGGATAGTGTGTGTGTGTGTGTGTGTTAGTGGATGGGGGGGGGGGCTTGGGCAAGGGTCGCCCCCAACTTTGGGGGCACATGTACCCAGGCCATTTCTGCACCCCTTGGAGACAGATCAGCCTATTATTTTTAGGCTGATCTGCCCCCAAGGGGGGCAGAAACCACTAGAACGCCAGGGATTTTTTTTTATGTGTTTATTTTTGTGTGGGGGCATCCCCTTGTGCACGGGCGCCCCCCCCAAGGGGGGCATTGACCTGTTGGCCATTTCTGCCCCCCCCTGGGGGCAGATGGGCCTATTTTTCTAGACCCACCTGCCCCCAAGGGGGGCAGAAGCCACGTAGACACCAGGGATAGTGTGTGTGTGTGTGTGTGTTAGTGGATGGGGGGGGGCTTGGGCAAGGGTCGCCCCCCACTTTGGGGGCACATGTACCCAGGCCATTTCTGCACCCCTTGGAGACAGATCAGCCTATTATTTTTAGGTTGATCTGCCCCCAAGGGGGGCAGAAACCACTAGAACGCCAGGGATTTTTTTTTATGTGTTTATTTTTGTGTGGGGGCGTCCCCTTGGGCACGGGCGCCCCCCCAAGGGGGGCATTGACCTGTTGGCCATTTCTGCCCCCCCTGGGGGCAGATGGGCCTATTTTTCTAGAACCACCTGCCCCCAAGGGGGCAGAAGCCACTTAGGCACCAGGGATAGTGTTGTGTGTGTTTTTTTTGTTTGAGGGCTGTCCCCTTTGGCAAGGGTCGCTCTCCATGGGGACACAGTACTAAAGGTATTTTTTGGCTTCCTTGGGGCAGACAGGCCTATTTTTTTAGTAGGCCCATCTGCCCCTATGGCAGAATCCACTTAGGCACCAATTTCTAAAATGTTTGATGGTGGGGTGTTTGTCAACTGAAGAAGTCTTTGCATTTGTGATAAAAAATGTTTTCCTCCTTTTTGTTCTAGTTCAAAGCTTTTGCTTTATTTGCTGTGGCTCCTTGCGGTTTTGGCGGTGGTTGACCTGCAGTTTGCACAGTTGCATGTTTTAGGTAAGTAAAAACAATTTACTCCAAAGGAGTATTGTTGCCATGCATGAATGACATGTTTGTAGGGGGTGTACTAAATGCAGGATTGTGTGTGAAATTGTCCTTAGGTTTGTGCACAATGATATTTGTTTTGTCTTATTTCTAATTTGCCTTTCTTTCTTTCTTTTTAGTGGGATATCATTGGTGATTGCTGTGTAGTTGCTGGTGAATCAAGCTTTTTCAGGCAAGTGAGCGGTATAGTTTTTGAGTTTGTAACTCTTACTAACAAAGCTACACTTTGTTACTTGTCTTACACAGTGCTGGTTGTTGGTGGTGAATTTGTCCAGTTAATTTTAGCAGGAGAGATCATGGCTAGCCGCAGGATGACCGCTCAGGAGGTGGTTGGTATGCTTTTTGAGTCACAGTCTGATCATGACTATGAGACGGACTCTGCATCTGAGGCAGAGGAGGAAGTCAGAGATTCTGGCAGTGATGTTTCTGTTGGAGGGGAATCTTCTGATGATGAAGCCACACTCAGTGCAGATGAAGGTTCTGTTTTAGAGGAGGACATTGATGTGCCAATAGTGCAGCAACCTGGGGCTGAAAGGTTTCCCGTTAGAAGACCTGATGTCTGGGTTGCCCCAAACATGGAGCAGCCAGAGTTGCCTGCCTTTACTGGTCTCCCGGGGTGTAACGCCAATACAGAGAACTTTATGCCTATCAATTTCTTTGAGTTATTCATGGATGATGTGTTTTTGGAAGAGATTGTTGAGCAGACTAATTTGTATGCGGAGCAGCATTTGAGGGACAACGCTGCTAGACTTAGGCCACACTCTAGAGCTGCCCAGTGGATTCCCACAAATTTGGAGGAGCTAAAAAAGTTTTTGGGTTTGACTTTTTTGATGGGGTTGATAAGGAAGCCGTCACTGGCTTCTTATTGGTCTACTAGTCCCTTGATGGCAACAGCTATATTTCCAGCTACCATGAGTCGTAATCGGTATTTGCTTCTTCTTAGGATGCTGCATTTTGTTGACAATGCATTAGCCTTGCCACGAGATCACCCAGATTCTGACCGTCTTTTTAAGATTAGGCCTGTCCTTGATCATTTTGTAGATCGGTTTTCGGAGGTCTATGTTCCAGGCAAAGAGATAAGTGTGGACGAGTCTTTGGTCCTCTTCAAGGGTCGTTTGGTTTTTAGGCAGTACATTCCTAGCAAAAGGGCACGATATGGAATTAAATTGTATATGCTGTCTGAAAGTAGGACAGGATATGTGTATAGTTTCCGTGTGTACACTGGTAGGGATTCCAATATTGACCCCCCTGGTTGTCCTTCCACTTTTGGAGTTACTGAGAAAATAGTGTGGGATCTTGGTAGACGACTGTTCAACAAAGGTCACCATTTGTATGTAGATAACTTCTACACTGGTGTGCAGTTGTTCAAGGAATTGTTTAGAGTGCACACAGTTGCTTGTGGCACAATCCGTTCTAACCGGAAAGGCTATCCAAGGGAGCTTGTCTGTAAAAAACTTGAGAGGGGACAGTGCTGTGCCTTGCGGAACGAGGAGCTGCTAGCTTTGAAATTTTCAGACAAGAGGGATGTCTACATGCTAAGTACCATCCATGATGAGAGTACTTCCCCTGTGACTGTTTGGGGCCAGGTTGCTGAAGTGCGCAAACCTGTGTGCATTTTAGATTATAATAAGCACATGGGAGGTGTAGATAGAGTTGACCAGAGGTTGGAACCTTATACTGCTATTCGTAAGTCTTATGTTTGGTATAAGAAGTTAGCTCTTCACCTCTTCCACTTAGCAACCTTCAATGCTTTTATTGTGTTTAGGGATAGGTCTCCAGACTCAAAGATGACATTTGTGAAATTTCAGGAGTCAGTGATAGAGAGCCTTATTGTGGTGGAACAGGCCAGAGTTCCTAGAGAAGCAGTGGTGGAGGATGTGGCTAGATTGAAAGATCGCCACTTTGCTGAGCACATTCCTCCCACACCCAAAAAAGACTTTCCAGCTAAGAAATGTAGAGTGTGTTTTCGAAGAGGTATCCGGAGGGAGTCTCGAATGTACTGCCCAGATTGTCCTTCAAAGCCTGGGCTGTGTGTCGGTGCTTGTTTTAAGAATTACCACACCCAGAAGAATTTCTGGGAACAACCATGAGTGTAAACTCATGTCTGTTTTGTATTTTCATGTGTTTAGTTTCATGGTTAGCATTTCTGTCATGTTGTTAGTTAGAGCTTTTGTGTTTGTTGTTTTGTAATTCTTTCTACTTAGTTAGGGGTTCCTCTGTTTAAAAAAAAAAAAAAAAAATATGATGCCATTGTGTGTGGAGTGGGGCTTGGCTGAGACTGTACATATTGACTTGATGTTGGCTACTGCAACACACTGCCAGCCAAACACCAGTCCACACACTCCCATCAGCTGGTGTGATTGTTGTATCAGGCATGTGGGCGTATGTAAGTGATGGGCCCTTGAGTGGCGCTGTCTGTCGATGTGAGTGTTGTAATGTGCTGGGCCCGTGGCTGGCGGTGTGAATGGCCTTGTGTGTGTCATGTATGAAAGTTGTGTGAATGGACTGTAAAGCGGTTGGTGCCTTGTCGCGGCTTTACAGCTCACGAGCTGTGAGTCATTGGTTCAGTTTTTTGCCTTTCAGTTACTAACAGTGCTTTTCATTTTTGTGAAAGCTCTTGTTAGTAAAATTTGATCCACTGAACCATCACTCACCCTCGTGCCAAATCCAACCAGTATGTGTGGTAAAAATGACCAAACCTGCTCCGCTGTAATCAGGCGTCGCAGCACACCTATGACACGCTAGGTGCCTCAGGTGGGACCCCGATGATGAAGCATGCCACCAACTTGGTTGGTGGGTGAGGGGTCTTTTTCACATAACCTAAGTGTGTTTCTTTTCAAAATTTTAGTGTTTGGCACATCACGGACGTATGTGGGCACATCAAAACGATATATTACAAAACTACCTGTGTTTGGGGGGGGAGAGGGCACCTATGTTTTTGGTCCTGTGTGCGGCCTTCATCTAGGGAAACCTACCAAACCCAGACATTTTTTAAAACTAGACACCCCAAGGAGTCTAGGGAGGAGTGGCTTGCGTGGATCCCCCAACATTTTCTTACCCAGACTCCTCTGTAAACCTCAAAATGTGCTTAAAAAAAGCATATTTTCCTGACTTTTCTTCGTACGATCACCACTCCAGCACAAAATTCCTACTCCCCAGTGTTCCCCTCAGTCTCCCAAATAAAATGACACCTCACGTATGTGGGTCCCCAAAGCAGAGTCAGTCTAAAGATGTATAAAAGAATATGTCCTTATAAACTCGCAGTACTATCCCCTGTATCTCTACAAGTTTTGGGCCTTATTCTGTTGGAGGCACCTGGCCCACCCACACAACTGAGGTATCATTTTTATCGGGAGACTTGGGGGAACGCTGGGTGGAAGGAAATTTGTGGCTCCACTCAGATTCCAGAACTTTCTGTCACCGAAATGTGTGAAAAATGCATTTTTTTAGCCAATATTTGAGGTTTGGAAAGGATTCTGGGTAACAGAACCTGGTCAGAGCCCCTCAAGTCACCCCATCTTGGATTCCCCTAGGTCTCTAGTTTTCAGAAATGCACAGGTTTGGTAGGTTTCCCTAGGTGCTGGCTGAGCTACAGGCCAAAAACTACAGGTAGGCACTGTTTTCAATGAAAAAATGTGATGTGTCCACGCTGCGCTTTGGGGCGTTTCCTGTCGCGGGCGCTAGGCCTACCCACACAAGTGAGGTATCATTTTTATCGGGAGACGTGGGGGAACGCTGGGTGGAAGGAAATTTGTGGCCCCTCTCAGATTCCAGAACTTTCTGCCACAGAAATGTGAGGAACATGTGTTTTTTTAGCCAAATTTTGAGGTTTGCAAAGGATTCTGGGTAACAGAACCTGGTCCGAGCCACACAAATCACCCCATCTTGGATTCCCCTAGGTCTCTAGTTTTCAGAAATGCACAGGTTTGGTAAGTTTCCCTAGGTGGCGGCTGAGCTAGAGGCCAAAATCTACAGGTAGGCACTTTGCTAAAAACAGGTCTGTTTTCTGTGATGTGTCCACGTTGCGCTTTGGGGCGTTTCCTGTCGCGGGCGCTAGGCCTACCCACACAAGTGAGGTATCATTTTTATCGGGAGACGTGGGGGAACGCTGGGTGGAAGGACATTTGTGGCTCCTCTCAGATTCCAGCACTTTCTGCCACAGAAATGTGAGGAACATGTGTTTTTTTAGCCAATTTTTGAGCTTTGCAAAGGATTCTGGGTAACAGAACCTGG
This sequence comes from Pleurodeles waltl, assembly GCF_031143425.1. Classification (NCBI taxonomy): domain Eukaryota; kingdom Metazoa; phylum Chordata; class Amphibia; order Caudata; family Salamandridae; genus Pleurodeles; species Pleurodeles waltl. The sequence continues at coordinate 1,196,422,878 of NC_090444.1, forward strand.
TCCGAGCCCCGCCAGTCACCCCTCCTTGGATTCCCCTAGGTCTCTAGTTTTCAGAAATGCACAGGTTTGGTAGGTTTCCCTAGGTGGCGGCTGAGCTAGAGGCCAAAATCTACAGGTAGGCACTTTGCTAAAAACAGGTCTGTTTTCTGTGATGTGTCCACGTTGCGCTTTGGGGCGTTTCCTGTCGCGGGCGCTAGGCCTACCCACACAAGTGAGGTATCATTTTTATCGGGAGACGTGGGGGAACGCTGGGTGGAAGGAAATTTGTGGCTCCTCTCGGATTCCAGAACTTTCTGCCACAGAGATGTGAGGAACATGTGTTTTTTTAGCCAATTTTTGAGCTTTGCAAAGGATTCTGGGTAACAGAACCTGGTCCGAGCCCCGCCAGTCACCCCTCCTTGGATTCCCCTAGGTCTCTAGTTTTCAGAAATGTACAGGTTTGGTACGTTTCCCTAGGTGCCGGCTGAGCTAGAGGCCAAAATCTACAGGTAGTCACTTCGCAAAAAACACCTCTGTTTTCTTCCAAAATTTTGGTGGTGTCCACGTTGCGCTTTGGGGCGTTTCCTGTCGCGGGCGCTAGGCCTACCCACGCAAGTGAGGTATCATTTTTATCGGGAGACGTGGGGGAACGCTGGGTGGAAGGAAATTTGTGGCTCCTCTCAGATTCCAGAACTTTCTGCCACAGAAATGTGAGGAACATGTGTTTTTTTAGCCAAATTTTGAGGTGTGCAAAGGATTCTGGGTAACAGAACCTGGTCCGAGCCACACAAATCACCCCATCTTGGATTCCCCTAGGTCTCTAGTTTTCAGAAATGCACAGGTTTGGTAGGTTTCCCTAGGTGGCGGCTGAGCTAGAGGCCAAAATCTACAGGTAGGCACTTTGCTAAAAACAGGTCTGTTTTCTGTGATGTGTCCACGTTGCGCTTTGGGGCGTTTCCTGTCGCGGGCGCTAGGCCTACCCACACAAGTGAGGTATCATTTTTATTGGGAGACTTGGGGGAACATAGAATAGCAAAACAAGTGTTATTGCCCCTTGTCTTTCTCTACATTTTTCCCTTCCAAATGTAAGACAGTGTGTAAAAAAGACGTCTATTTGAGAAATGCCCTGTAATTCACATGCTAGTATGGGCACCCCGGAATTCAGAGATGTGCAAATAACCACTGCTTCTCAACACCTTATCTTGTGCCCATTTTGGAAATACAAAGGTTTTCTTGATAGCTATTTTTTACTCTTTATATTTCAGCAAATGAATTGCTGTATACCCGGCATAGAATGAAAACCCACTGCAGGGTGCAGGTCATTTATTGGCTCTGGGTACCTAGAGTTCTTGATGAACCTACAAGCCCTATATATCCCCGCAACCAGAAGAGTCCAGCAGACGTAACGGTATATTGCTTTCGAAAATCTGACATTGCAGGAAAAAGTTACAGAGTAAAACTTAGAGAAAAATTGATGTTTTTTTCACCTCAATTTCAATATTTTTCTTTTTCAGTTGCTATTTTCTGTAGGAAACCCTTGTAGGATCTACACAAATTACCCCTTGCTGAATTCAGAATTTTGTCTACTTTTCAGAAATGTTGCGGTTTATGGGATCCAGCGTTGGTTTCATGCCCATTTCTGTCACTGACTGGAAGGAGGCTGAAAGCACAAAAAATCGTAAAAATGGGGTATGTCCCAGTAAAATGCCAAAATTGGGTTGAAAAATTGGGTTTTCTGATTCAAGTCTGCCTGTTCCTGAAAGCTGGGAAGCTGGTGATTTTATCACCGCAAACCCTTTGTTGATGCCCTTTTCAGGGAAAAAACCACAAGCCTTCTTCTGCAGCCCATTTTTCCAATTTTTTTTAAAAAAATGAAATTTTCACTGTTTTTTGGCTAATTTCTTGGCCTCCTTCTGGGGAACCCACAAAGTCTGGGTACCTCTAGAATCCCTAGGATGTTGGAAAAAAAGGACGCAAATTTGGCATGGGTAGCTTATGTGAACAAAAAGTTATGAGGGCCTAAGCGCGAACTGCTCCAAATAGCCAAAAAAAGGCTCGGCACAGGAGGGGGAAAAGGCCTGGCAGCGAAGGGGTTAACAGGTGTTCCTTCATAAACAAATTATAAAGCCCATCATAGTCATGCACTCCACTGCCAGTTATCTAACCATCTGGTGTTTTCATTGAGTAGTCAACAAAATCAACTCAGGACTGGCTCGAGGTTTTGTGAGCCCCCCCCTGAACTTAATTCTATATTCCTTAGTAGAGAATCCAAAGCCCTCAATCAGAGTAGCCTTCATGTGGTGATAGGATTCTGCATCATTACCAGTGAGTGTGAGGAGTCTATCCCTACACTTACCAGTGAACAGATCCCAAAGAAGAGCTACCCAGTGAGATCTGTTTAACTTTCTGGCTGCACAGCTATCTCAAAGGCTGTGAACCATTTGGTGTTATCATCACCCTCTTCATATTTTGAGACGATCCCTTTGGGGATTTTGGGGATATCATTATTCTCTCTGACTCTATTTGTATCGCTGCCACCATTAATGGGTGCTAAGCCCATTTCCACTCTCTCCCTTTCTATAGCTAGGAGTTGTTGCTCCAAAGCTAACCTTTTGGTCATCCTTACTAAAAGGATGGCCTCTTCATTGAGGCTGTCCTCAATGTTCCCAGAGGAACTGGACTCCCCTGTGGAAGATCCATATACAGTGAGCACTATCCTTGGAGACAGGGATCTTGAGACCCTGGTCTTTTTCAGCTTACAGAGGGACCTTAACTCTGCCATCCCTAGATGGAGGTAAGGGGTGAGGTTGAGTTCCACAACCATTTCCTCTGAGCTGCTCATTATGTTACTAAAAGTTGGGATTACTTTTTAGAAACTAAAAACGACTTCTAGTAACTAACGGCCATTTGTGATCGCAAAAACTGCATTTTGGTATGTATCAAATCCAATTTGTGATTCGTTAACTTGTTACCGAATCACAAATTAGATTTGCGACTACATACCGATTCGGTATTGGGAAGGGGCGTGTCAAGGGCATCCCTTCCTAATACCAAATCGCACAGGTATGTATGATTGTTTTGTGACCAAGAATGCGGTCTCAAAACAATTGCAGTTACCACCAATTTCAAATTGGTGGTAACCCATTCGCAAAGGGGAAGGGAAGGGACCCCTTCCCCCTTTGGGAATGAATGCAAAAACATTTTTTAAGAGCATGGACCACTGCCTGCTCTTAAAAAATGAAAAGAAAACTTTTCATTTTTCATTTTTAAACGCATCCCGTTTTCCTTTAAGGAAAAAAAAAAGGCTTGCTTTATTGAAAAGCAATCACATACATGGTGGTCTGCTGAGCCCAGCAAAACACCATCCCTGTGATTGTAGCCATTTGCAATGGCTCCTAAATTGCGACCTACCTTATGAATACTAATGAGGTAGGACCATTTGTGAGCCCTTGCGAATCACAGTATGAAACTCCTAGAGTCTCATACATTCCAATAGCGATTACTTAATTGTGATTCGCAACAAATCGCAAATTAGGTAATCGCTATTGGATATAATGATACATCTGGCCCTAAATCCTAATTTAAAAATAACTTTTAAATAAAAAAAGAGATGCTAAGGGGACGTAGCCAAGCCCTAGCAGGACTTTTTTTTAAATTTGGAAAAATATGCCACATTTTTCAGTTTTCTGACGGTGATTTTGGAATTTAGTCGTGCAATCAGGTATTGGCTGAGTAGTCCAGCAAATGCAAAGTCGTAGACCCCACCACTGATCTATCAATGTAGGAAGCTGACTCTTTATATACTATATCAAAATGAGATATAGGGCCTCATTCCAACCCTGGCGGTCATAGACCGCCAGGGTGGCTGTCCACGGAAGCACCGCCAACAGGCTGGCGGTGCTTCATGTGGAATTCCGACCGCGGCTGTAAAGCCGCAGTCGCCCAGCCGGGTCCGGCGGTTTCCCGCCGGATTAGCCCCGGCTGGGAGAATCCTCCATGGCGGCGCTGCTCCCGCCAGCCTGTTTCTGGCGGTTTTCACCGCCAGAAACAGGATGGCGGGAACGGGTGTTGTGGGGCCCCCTAACAGGGCCCCAGCATGATTTTCACTGTCTGCATAGCAGACAGTGAAAATTGCGACGGGTGCAACTGCACCCGTCGCACCCCTGCAACACCGCCGGCTCCATTCGGAGCCGGCTTCTGTGTTGCAGGGCCTTTCCCGCTGGGCCGGCGGGTGCTCCCTTGGCGGGCGCCCGCTGGCCCAGCAGGAAAGTCTGAATGGCCTTCGCGGTCTTTTGACCGCGGAGCGGCCAATTGGCGGTTTCCGCTTGGCGGGCGGCGGGAATGACCCCCTTAGTGTGCACAGAGTCCAGGGGTTCCCCAGAAGCTTAACAGAGGCTAAAGTAGATTCTGTGGTAGTGTGGTCAAGCAGTTAGACTTATCAGAGGGTAGTGCAAAGCATTTGTTGTACACACGGGCAATAGAGGAAGCACACACTCAATAACTTGACTCCAAACCAATGGTTTTGATATAGCAAAAATATATTTTCTTAAGTTATATTTAGAACCACAAGATTCAAGTTGCAGGTAAGTACTTCAATAGATTTATATTTCACACATGTATCAACAGTACTTTGTTTGAAATCGATAAGTTATACAGTTTTTGAAATATTGGCAATACACTGTCTTAAAACTTGACAGTGCAATTTTCAGAAACAGTTCCTAGGGGGAAGAAAAGTTAGATAATTTTAGTACAAATCTTACAGTTCCAGTCTCCGGGGGTTAGGAAATCCACAGGTTGAGGTTCAAGTTAACACCCACCACCAGCAACACAGGGCCAGCCAGGTGCAGAGGTCAAAGTGTTGGCAGAATTACCAATGGTTCCTATAGAGACTGGGGGCACTTGGATTCAGATCTGCAGGCAGGTAAGAACCCGTGACTTCAGAGGGCAGACCTGGGGAGTTTAGAGGAGCACTGGGAGGGCCACAAGCAGGCACCAAACATACACCCTCAGCAGCACTGGGGCGGCCGGGTGCAGGGTGCAAACAAGATGCCGGGTCACCAATGATTCTATATGAGGTGACTCCGGGGGTCACTCAGAGGCTGCACACGAGGTCCAGGCGGTCGTCTCAGGCAAACCACAGGATGGACAGGGAGGAGGGCTGCCTGCTGAACATTGCTGCACTGGTTGTTGAATTCTCCAAGGCCTGGGGGCTGCGGGTGCAGTGGGTCCTCGGGATTCCCTCTGCAGGCGTCATTGTGGAGGGGTGGAGAGGTCAAGCCAGGATTTGCTTGGAATCACCTGGGGATCCTCTCTAGCTGGTTGGGCCAACTGGACAAGGGCTGTGGGTGTCAGGTGCAGAGTGGTTAGGACTCACGCATTCGGAGTGAGGTTGGAGTCCTTAGTTGTTGTTTTTTTTAGTCAGGGCCACTGTCCACGGAAGTTCTTGGTCATTTTGGGTGCAGGACAGTCTTCTGGAGCTTGGCAGAGCTCACAGGTCCCGCTGGATGCATTGCTGTTCTTTTGCAGGTTCTTTGAAGCAGAAGACAGGCCGGTAGGGCTGGGGCCAAGTCAGTTGTCATCTTCCTTCTTCTCTGCATGGGGATTCAGCTTAGCAGTCCTTCTTCTTCTCGTTAGGTTGCCAGGAATCTGGTGAGCTGGGTTCAGGGAGGCCCTTAAATCCTAGATGTAGGGGCATTTTAGGGATCAGAGGGCAGTCGCCAATGGCTACTGTCCCTGAGGGTGGCTACACCCTCCTTGTGCCCACTTCCTTTAGAGAGGGGGGCACAAACCTAATCCTATTGGTCCCTTTCCTCCAAACCAAGATGGAGGATTCTGCAGGGAGGGGTCACCTCAGCTCTGGACATCTTAGGGGTGGTCCTGGCTGGGGTGGTCACTCCAACCTGTTTTCCCTAATTTTCCCGCTGGACTTGCCGCCAAAAATGGGGCTTTGTCCGGGGTCGGGCAGCTCCACTAGCTGGAGTGCCCTGGGGCACTGTAACCAGAGGCTTGAGCGTTTGAGGGTCACCGCCAGGCATTACAGTTCCTGTAGGGGGAAGGTGTGAAGCACTTCCACCCAGGACAGGCTTTGTTTCCAATCACAGAATGCCCAAAGGCTCTCACCCCATGTGGTCAGAAAACTTGCCTGAAAGTGGCAGGCAGGCTGGCACAGACCGGTCAGTCCTACACCAGAAGTTTGGCTAACATGCAGGGGGCATCGAAAGATGCTATGTGTGTGCATTTTTTTAATAAATCCCACACTAGCATTAGTGGAGGGTTATTGTGCTGAGAAGTTTGATATCAAACTTCCCAGTATTCAGTGAAGCCATTATGGAGCGGTGGAGTTAGTAATGACAAACTCCCAGACGATATACTCAGTATGGCTACACTGCACTTACAATGTCTAATAATGGACTTAGACACTGTAGTGCCATATTGCTCATGCAGCTATGCCCCCACCTGTGGTATAGTGCACCCTGCCGTAGGGCTGTAAGGCCTGCTAAAGGGGTGTCCTAACTATGCCATAGGCAGTGGATAGTGGCCATGGTGCCCTGAGAGGGGTGCCATGTCGTCTCTGTCTTTTTCTCCTCACCACCACACAAAAGTTGCATAGGCAGTGTATATATGCTGGGTGAGGGTGGGTGGAATAATACATGCTGCAGCCCTTGGGGACCTTCCTTAGCCACAGGGCCCTTGGTACCATGGGTACCTTTTACAAGGGTCTTAACCTCTTAAATGCGGGCGTCGGCCACTGGCTGACGCCCACACACCCTCCCTGGTGCGGGTCACGACCAGTGGCCGACACCAGGAAGGGCATTAATAAATCCTCGGGTGCGTCGCACCCGAGGATTTTTTTTAAATTTGTTTTCCCCCCCCGGGAGACACGGAAGCTACCGTGTCTCCCCCCGCCCCCCACCCGCCCCTTTGTGACGTCAGCGCGCCGCGAGGCGCGCTGACGTTGCAAAGGTGTTTTCCCCATGAAAGCAGGAAGCAGCCTTGCGGCCGCTTCCTGCTTTCATGGGGAAAACGGCCTTTTTCACGTTCGGGAAGGCCTCGTAAGAAAGGGGAGAGTCTCCCCTTTCTTACGAGGCCTTCCTGAAAGTGTTTCCTGGCCCCCGATCGCAGCACAGCTGCGATCGGGGGCCAGGAAACACTTTCAGGAAGGCCTCGTAAGAAAGGGGAGACACTCCCCTTTCTTACGAGGCCTTCCTGAAAGTGTTTCCTGGCCCCCGGTCGCAGCTGTGCTGCGATCGGGGGCCAGGAAACACTTTCAGGTTTCCTGGCTCCCCCGATCGCAGCACAGCTGCGATCGGGGGGGTCAGGAAACATTTTGAAAAGGCCTCGTAAGAAAGGGGAGACTCTCCCCTTTCTTACGAGGCCTTCTGAAACTGTTTCTGGCCCCCGATCGCAGCACAGCTGCGATCGGGGGCCAGGAAACCCCACTAGACACCAGGGATTTCACTTTTGGGGGGCAGCCCCCCCCCGGAAAACGGGCCGCCCCCCCCCGGATAATTTTCCTAAAAAAATAAAAAGGTAGGTGCCCCCTGGGGATTTTTTTTTTTTTTCAGGAAGGGCATTAATAAATCCTCGGGTGCGTCGCACCCGAGGATTTTTTTTTAATTTTTTCCCCCCCCCCCGGGAGACACGGAAGCTACCGTGTCTCCCCCCGCCCCCCACCCGCCCCTTTGTGACGTCAGCGCACCGCGAGGCGCGCTGACGTTGCAAAGGTGTTTTCCCCATGAAAGCAGGAAGCAGCCTTGCGGCCGCTTCCTGCTTTCATGGGGAAAACGGCCTTTTTCACGTTCGGGAAGGCCTCGTAAGAAAGGGGAGAGTCTCCCCTTTCTTACGAGGCCTTCCTGAAAGTGTTTCCTGGCCCCCGATCGCAGCACAGCTGCGATCGTGGGCCAGGAAACACTTTCAGGAAGGCCTCGTAAGAAAGGGGAGACACTCCCCTTTCTTACGAGGCCTTCCTGAAAGTGTTTCCTGGCCCCCGGTCGCAGCTGTGCTGCGATCGGGGGCCAGGAAACACTTTCAGGTTTCCTGGCTCCCCCGATCGCAGCACAGCTGCGATCGGGGGGGTCAGGAAACATTTTGAAAAGGCCTCGTAAGAAAGGGGAGACTCTCCCCTTTCTTATGAGGCCTTCTGAAACGGTTTCCTGGCCCCCGATCGCAGCACAGCTGCGATCGGGGGCCAGGAAACCCCACTAGACACCAGGGATTTCACTTTTGGGGGGCAGCCCCCCCCGGAAAACGGGCCACCCCCCCCCCCCCCCGGATAATTTTCCTAAAAAAATAAAAAGGTAGGTGCCCCCTGGGGATTTTTTTTTTTTCTCCAAAAAAAAAAAATAAAAAAAAAAAAATGAAATGACAGGGGGTCGCCCGTGGGCAGGGTGACCCCCTGTGGGGGCAATTTTTTTTTTAGATGTTGTAGGGTTTCCCTGGGGGCCATTTTGGCCCCCAAGGAAACCATACAACAACTAAAAAAAAATATATGTATATATCTATATATATATATCTATGTAGATAGATATATCTAGGTACATGGATATATCTATAGATATATCTATGTAGATATATATTTATATATATATATATATAGGTAGATCTGTATCAAAGAGATTTATAAAGCGCGCTACTCACCTGTGAGGGTCTCAAGGCGCTAGGGGGGGGGACGGGGGGGAGGGAAAGGGGCTAGGAGGTTCACTGTTCAAAAAGCCAGGTTTTGAGGCCCTTCCTGAAAAGAAGTAGGTTTTGGGTCTTGCGAATGTGGGTTGTGAGTGCGTTCCATGTTTTGGGTGCAATGTAGGAGAAGGATCTGCCCCCGGTGGTGGTGTGTTTGATGCGGGGGTCAGAGGCGAGAGAGAGGTCAGATGAACGGACGTTTCGTGTGGGGGTGTGGAAGGTGACTCTCGTTGAGGTAGGCAGGGCCTGTGTTGTGGAGTGATTTGTGTGTGAGGATGAGGATCTTGAAGGTGATCCTTTTGTCAATGGGGAGCCAGTGGAGGGATTTGAGGTGTGGAGAGATGTGTTCGTGTCGGTGGAGGTCGAGGATGAGTCGTGCTGCTGAGTTCTGGATGCGTGTAGTTTGCACTTGAGTTTTAGAGTGGTGCCGGCGTAGAGGGCGTTTCTGTAATCAAGCCTGCTGCTGATGAGTGTGTGAGTGACAGTTTTTCTGGTCTCTGTGGGGATCCATTTTAATGTTTTTCAGTATACGGAGTTTGTTGAAGCATGAGGAGGTAAGAGCGTTGATTTGTTGGGTCATAGAGAGGGAGGAGTCTAGGATGATGCTGAGGTTGCGTGCGTAGTTGGCGGGGGTGGGTGCAGGGCCTAGCGTGGTGGGCCACCATGGGGGGTCCCAGGTTTTTTTGGTGAGGGCCAAAGAGGATTATTTCGGTTTTGCTTGAGTTGAGTTTCAGGTGGTTGGCTGTCATATATACATCACTTTTGTCAATATGTGTGTGGTTTCCCTGGGGGGAAAAGGGTCCGACTTGTCTAGTGGCAGTTTTAGTGCCATAAAGAAGCGCAGAAGGTTTATATGCCTACTGCAAAGAGCACATCTGTATTTTATGTAAATAGCTGAGTACATTAGTAAAGTCTATGGAGAGATGAAGGGCACTTTTGCTGGGTGGTAATGAGGGAATCCGAGGAGGAGGGAGTGGGAGCACCAATAATGATTGTTGGACTGGGCGCAGGAGGTGCTAAAGACTGTGACGAATGGTATGTGGCAAGGTGTTTTTTGAGTGTCTTGAAAGTACGTGCTGATTGAGGGAAGAAGCGCAGGTAAGGTGGCCTCTACTGTTGCACGTATCTCACACACACCATCGATTTTGTGACTGTCTACGTAGGCTAGTGTTTTAGAGCAACAGTTTAACCAATAGCAGAGATGGCATCTTGATGGATGACTGCTGCCTGCACTCGGGTTATAGAGGACCGCTCTGACATAGGATCAGAGACTGAGACATCAGATACTGAGGCAGCATCTGAGGGATAGGACAATGGCGCAGACTCTGGGAGTGATTTTTCAGTCAGAGGAGTCCCATTCGAAAACTCCTCTTCCAGTACATTATGAGGGAGGTGATGAGGACAGTCCTGCTGTCCCTTCGCAAGCTGTTAGTGCAACTGGGTAATAGTGGGTTAGGCCAACCCAGAGAGCAGGTGAATGCGGCGGCAAGCAGAGAGAGAGTGCTCTCTTGGGAGCTCACCAATTTAGTTCAGCCCCAAATTCCACCACCCAAATCATATTGTGGAGACATCAAAATTGTCTATGGCAAAACAAACTGGTTTTGTAAGGCAGGCACCTGTGTTTTTGGTCCTGGATTCGGCGGCCATATAGAGAAACACACTAAACCCAAACATTTCTGGAAACTAGACATTCGGGGGAGTCCACAGAGGTGTGACTTGTGTGGATTCCCCAAAGTTTTCTTACCCAGAATACCCTGCAAAGCTGAAATGTTGAGAAAAAACTCTATTTTTCTCGCATTTCGGTCACACAAACTACAGGAATATGCTGGGATCCACAACATTCCTACCACCGAGTGACTCCTCACCTGTCCTGATAAAAACACTACCCCACTTGAGTGCCTACACCTAGTGCCTGTGTCAAGAATGGATCACCCCAGGGTCAACAGCTGCCTCACGTAAGGACCAACATTGACCGTTGTGTGATCTATTCCTGTCGCAGGCACCAGGCCTAACCACACAAGTGAGGTATCATATTTATCGGGAGACTTGGGGGAACGCTGGGTGGAAGGAAATTTGTGGCTCCCCTCAGATTCCAGAACTTTCTGTCACCGAAATGTGTGGAAAACGTGGTATTTTAGCCACATTTTGAGGTTTGCAAAGGATTCTGGGTAACAGAACCTGGTCCGAGCCCCATAAGTCACCTCATCTTGGATTCCCCTGGGTTTCTAGTTTACAAAAATGTGCTGGTTTGCTAGGTTTCCCCAGGTGCCGGCTGAGCTAGAGGCCAAAATCCACAGGTAGGCACTGTTTTCTATGAAAAAATGTGATGTGTCCACGTTCTGTTTTGGGGCATTTCCTGTCGCGGGCGCTAGGCCTACCCACACAAGTGAGGTATCATTTTTATCGGGAGACTTAGGGGAACGCCGGGTGGAAGGAAATTTGTGGCTCCTCTCAGATTCCAGAACTTTCTGTCACCGAAATGTGAGGAAAACTTGTTTTTTTAGCCACTTTTTGAGGTTTGCAAAGGATTGTGGGTAACAGAACCTGGTCCGAGCCCCGCGAGTCACCCCTCCTTGTATTGCCCTAGGTCTCTAGTTTTCAGAAATGCACAGGTTTGGTAGGTTTCCCTAGGTGCCGGCTGAGCTAGAGGCCAAAATCTACAGGTAGGCACTTCTCAAAAAACACCTCTGTTTTCTTCCAAAAATTTTGATGTGTCCACGTTGCGCTTTGGGGCGTTTCCTGTCGCGGGCGCTAGGCCTACCCACACAAGTGAGGTATCATTTTTATCGGGAGACTTGGGGGAACGCCGGGTGGAAGGAAATTTGTGGCTCCTCTCAGATTCCAGAACTTTCTGTCACCGAAATCTGAGGAAAACTTGTTTTTTTAGCCACTTTTTGAGGTTTGCAAAGGATTCTGGGTAACAGAACCTGGTCCGAGCCCCGCGAGTCACCCCTCCTTGTATTGCCCTAGGTCTCTAGTTTTCAGAAATGCACAGGTTTGGTAGGTTTCCCTAGGTGCCGGCTGAGCTAGAGGCCAAAATCTACAGGTAGGCACTTCTCAAAAAACACCTCTGTTTTCTTCCAAAAATTTTGATGTGTCCACGTTGCGCTTTGGGGCGTTTCCTGTCGCGGGCGCTAGGCCTACCCACACAAGTGAGGTATCATTTTTATCAGGAGACTTGGGGGAACGCCGGGTGGAAGGAAATTTGTGGCTCCTCTCAGATTCCAGAACTTTCTGTCACCGAAATCTGAGGAAAACTTGTTTTTTTAGCCACTTTTTGAGGTTTGCAAAGGATTCTGGGTAACAGAACCTGGTCCGAGCCCCGCGAGTCACCCCTCCTTGTATTGCCCTAGGTCTCTAGTTTTCAGAAATGCACAGGTTTGGTAGGTTTCCCTAGGTGCCGGCTGAGCTAGAGGCCAAAATCTACAGGTAGGCACTTCTCAAAAAACACCTCTGTTTTCTTCCAAAAATTTTGATGTGTCCACATTGCGCTTTGGGGCGTTTCCTGTCGCGGGCGCTAGGCCTACCCACACAAGTGAGGTATCATTTTTATCGGGAGACTTGGGGGAACGCCGGGTGGAAGGAAATTTGTGGCTCCTCTCAGATTCCAGAACTTTCTGTCACCGAAATGTGAGGAAAACTTGTTTTTTTAGCCACTTTTTGAGGTTTGCAAAGGCTTCTGGGTAACAGAACCTGGTCCGAGCCCCGTGAGTCACCCCTCCTTGTATTGCCCTAGGTCTCTAGTTTTCAGAAATGCACAGGTTTGGTAGGTTTCCCTAGGTGCCGGCTGAGCTAGAGGCCAAAATCTACAGGTAGGCACTTCTCAAAAAACACCTCTGTTTTCTTCCAAAAATTTTGATGTGTCCACGTTGCGCTTTGGGGCGTTTCCTGTCGCGGGCGCTAGGCCTACCCACACAAGTGAGGTATCATTTTTATCGGGAGACTTGGGGGAACGCCGGGTGGAAGGAAATTTGTGGCTCCTCTCAGATTTCAGAACTTTCTGTCACCGAAATCTGAGGAAAACTTGTTTTTTTAGCCACTTTTTGAGGTTTGCAAAGGATTCTGGGTAACAGAACCTGGTCCGAGCCCCGCGAGTCACCCCTCCTTGTATTGCCCTAGGTCTCTAGTTTTCAGAAATGCACAGGTTTGGTAGGTTTCCCTAGGTGCCGGCTGAGCTAGAGGCCAAAATCTACAGGTAGGCACTTCTCAAAAAACACCTCTGTTTTCTTCCAAAAATTTTGATGTGTCCACGTTGCGCTTTGGGGCGTTTCCTGTCGCGGGCTCTAGGCCTACCCACACAAGTGAGGTATCATTTTTATCGGGAGACTTGGGGGAACGCCGGGTGGAAGGAAATTTGTGGCTCCTCTCAGATTCCAGAACTTTCTGTCACCGAAATCTGAGGAAAACTTGTTTTTTTAGCCACTTTTTGAGGTTTGCAAAGGATTCTGGGTAACAGAACCTGGTCCGAGCCCCGCGAGTCACCCCTCCTTGTATTGCCCTAGGTCTCTAGTTTTCAGAAATGCACAGGTTTGGTAGGTTTCCCTAGGTGCCGGCTGAGCTAGAGGCCAAAATCTACAGGTAGGCACTTCTCAAAAAACACCTCTGTTTTCTTCCAAAAATTTTGATGTGTCCACGTTGCGCTTTGGGGCGTTTCCTGTCGCGGGCGCTAGGCCTACCCACACAAGTGAGGTATCATTTTTATCGGGAGACTTGGGGGAACGCCGGGTGGAAGGAAATTTGTGGCTCCTCTCAGATTTCAGAACTTTCTGTCACCGAAATCTGAGGAAAACTTGTTTTTTTAGCCACTTTTTGAGGTTTGCAAAGGATTCTGGGTAACAGAACCTGGTCCGAGCCCCGCGAGTCACCCCTCCTTGTATTGCCCTAGGTCTCTAGTTTTCAGAAATGCACAGGTTTGGTAGGTTTCCCTAGGTGCCGGCTGAGCTAGAGGCCAAAATCTACAGGTAGGCACTTCTCAAAAAACACCTCTGTTTTCTTCCAAAAATTTTGATGTGTCCACGTTGCGCTTTGGGGCGTTTCCTGTCGCGGGCTCTAGGCCTACCCACACAAGTGAGGTATCATTTTTATCGGGAGACTTGGGGGAACGCCGGGTGGAAGGAAAATTTGTGGCTCCTCTCAGATTCCAGAACTTTCTGTCACCGAAATCTGAGGAAAACTTGTTTTTTTAGCCACTTTTTGAGGTTTGCAAAGGATTCTGGGTAACAGAACCTGGTCCGAGCCCCGCGAGTCACCCCTCCTTGTATTGCCCTAGGTCTCTAGTTTTCAGAAATGCACAGGTTTGGTAGGTTTCCCTAGGTGCCGGATGAGCTAGAGGCCAAAATCTACAGGTAGGCACTTCTCAAAAAACACCTCTGTTTTCTTCCAAAAATTTTGATGTGTCCACGTTGCGCTTTGGGGCGTTTCCTGTCGCGGGCGCTAGGCCTACCCACACAAGTGAGGTATCATTTTTATCGGGAGACTTGGGGGAACGCCGGGTGGAAGGAAATTTGTGGCTCCTCTCAGATTCCAGAACTTTCTGTCACCGAAATCTGAGGAAAACTTGTTTTTTTAGCCACTTTTTGAGGTTTGCAAAGGATTCTGGGTAACAGAACCTGGTCCGAGCCCCGCGAGTCACCCCTCCTTGTATTGCCCTAGGTCTCTAGTTTTCAGAAATGGACAGGTTTGGTAGGTTTCCCTAGGTGCCGGCTGAGCTAGAGGCCAAAATCTACAGGTAGGCACTTCTCAAAAAACACCTCTGTTTTCTTCAAAAAATTTTGATGTGTCCACGTTGCGCTTTGGGGCGTTTCCTGTCGCGGGCGCTAGGCCTACCCACACAAGTGAGGTATCATTTTTATCGGGAGACTTGGGGGAACGCCGGGTGGAAGGAAATTTGTGGCTCCTCTCAGATTCCAGAACTTTCTGTCACCGAAATGTGAGGAAAACTTGTTTTTTTAGCCACTTTTTGAGGTTTGCAAAGGATTCTGGGTAACAGAACCTGGTCCGAGCCCCGCGAGTCACCCCTCCTTGTATTGCCCTAGGTCTCTAGTTTTCAGAAATGCACAGGTTTGGTAGGTTTCCCTATGTGCCGGCTGAGCTAGAGGCCAAAATCTACAGGTAGGCACTTTGGAAAAAACAGCTGTGTTTTCTATAAAAAAAATAGGATGTGTCCATGTTGTGTTTTGGGGCATTTCCTGTCGCGGGCACTAGCCTACCCACACAAGTGAAGGTATCATTTTTATCGGGAGACTTGGGGGAACACAGAATAGCAAAACAAGTGTTATTGCCCCTTATCTTTCTCTACATTTTTTCCTTCCAAATATAAGAGAGTGTGTAAAAAAGACGTCTATTTGAGAAATGCCCTGCAATTCACATGCTAGTATGGGCACCTCGGAATTCAGCGATGTGCAAATAACCACTGCTCCTCAAAACCTTATCTTGATCCCATTTTGGAAATGCAAAGGTTTTCTTGATACCTCTTTTTCACTCTTCATATTTCAGCAAATGAATTGCTGTATACCCAGTATAGAATGAAAACCAACTGCAGGGTGCAGCTTATTTATTGGCTCTGGGTACCTAGGGTTCTTGATGAACCTACAAGCCCTTTATATCCCCGCAACCAGAAGAGTCCAGCAGACAAAACGGTATATTGCTTTCAGAAATCTGACATCGCAGGAAAAGTTACAGAGTAAAACATAAAGAAAAATGGCTTGTTGTTTTCAGCTCAATTTCAATATTTTTTTATTTCAGCTGTTATTTTCTGTAGGAAAACCTTGTAGGATCTACACAAATGACCCCTTGCTGAATTCAGAATTTTGTCTAGTTTTCAGAAATGTTTAGCATTCCGGGATCCAGCATTGGTTTCACACCCATTCCTGTCACTAACTGGAAGGAGGCTGAAAGCACCAAATATAGTAGAAATGGGGTATGTCCCAGTAAAATGCCAAATTTGTGTTGAAAAATTCGGTTTTCTGATTCAAGTCTGCCCGTTCCTGAAAGGTGGGAAGATAGTGATTTCAGCACCAGAAACCTTGGTTGATGGCATTTTCAGGGAAAAAACCACAAGCCTTCTTCGGCAGCCCTTTTTTCCCATTTTTTTGGAAAAAACTAAATTTTCACTGTATTTTGGCTATTTTCTTGGTCTCCTCCAGGGGAAACCACCAACTCTGGGTACCATTAGAATCCCTAGGATGTTGGAAAAAAAGGACGCAAATTTGGCGTGGTTAGCTTATGTGGACAAAAAGTTATGAAGCCCTAAGCGCGAACTACCCCAAATAGCCAAAAAAGGGCTCAGCACTGGGGGGGGGGAAAGGCCCAGCAGCTAAGGGGTTAACTGTGTCCCAAGGTTGTGCCAATTGTGGAAACAAAGGTACACATTTTGGGAAAGAACACTGGTGCTGGGGCCTCGTTAGCAGGATTCCAGTACACTTTCAACACAAGATGGCATCAACACTAGGCAAAAAGTGGGGGGTAACCATTTCAACAGTGCCACTTTCCTACAGTCTGGTTTTGGTCACCTTTGCTTGAAGGATACCCCTGCTGGTCTTGGTCGAAACCTGGAACATTGGGTTGGAAATGGTGGGTAATGCAAGAAATTAAATAACTTCTTGGCTTTGAGCCTTCTTTACCCGTTACCCGGACTTCTTCCACATAATTCCCTGGTGAGACATGTTACCCTTGTTTCTTCCTTGCTTTATTTCAAATTCTCTGCCACTTGCATTTATATGACAGTCTCACTAGTGTCAATATTATGCTGGATTTTTTGTGGTTAGACATATTCTCTGCTACCTGTAAGTAGACCAGCAGCTATGAAAGGATATCTTGTATCTCTCTTTTGTTACTTCGGTCTGGAGAGCCTAAGATGTTTTCTGCCCCGCTCATGTGTCTGATACAGAGAACAAAACCATAAATTCCTCTGTATTGGATGTTACTTTTTCATCATTGAAAATGGGGCTGTCCTGAGCAAACTGTAATTCCTCTTTTTCATCCTTGTAGGCATATTTTGTGAAAGTTTGTGTATTGAACTGAGGTAAGGCTGGCCCTTGATTGACCTACACATTCTGGTATCCACTTGTATGCAACAAACTTTGTGGACTGGATATACTAGATCTCTTTGCTAATGATTTTCACATATACATACAGTGTCTCGTACATCAGTGCCTGGTGGAGAGCACTAAAAGTACCATTCCAGCATTTATGTCCTTTGAGTGGTATTTTTTTTCTGTAACAAGTCGATCTTTATATTATATTATACATATATATATATATATTTATATATATATATATAGAGAGAGAGAGAGAGATATATATATATTTATATATATATATGTGTGTATATATAAGAAAATATGCAACACTACATTGCCAAATGAAACCAAGTTGCTTTTAGTTAGGACCATGTTTCCATAGAAAAAAGCATTGTTGACTTGCCTATAACTTTGGACCCATTTAACAAATCTTCACAAAATGTCCCAGAAAAAATGTGCCAGTGATTTTTTGTTGCACAAGGGAAGTTTCGGGGTGATCTGTCAAGCGGGGGTCGAGAAAAAGAGGGGGGATCAGAAACCATATATTTCCCATGTTAATTCTCATAGGAGTTTTGAACACGACTACAGCATGAACCACTGAACGGAATTACACCAAATTTGGCATAAAGTTAGCTATCGGTACGTCGGATTGTGCTTTTTGTTATCTGGTGTAAATCTGTTCAGTAGTTTGTGAGATATTAACTCCTTCGCTGACAGGCCTTTTCCCCCCTCAGGTGCCCGGCCTTTTTTGGCTATTTGTAGCAGCTCGTACTTAGACCCTCATAACATTTTGTCCACAGAAGCTACCAATGCCAAATGTGCATCTTTTTTTTCCAACATCCTAGGGATTCTAGAGGTACCCAGAGTTTGTGGGTTCCCAGCAGGAGACCAAGAAATTAGCCAAAATACAGCGACATTTGCTTTTTTTTTCAAATTGGAAAAAAGGGCTGCAGAAGAAGGCTTGTGGTTTTTTTCACTGAAAATGGCATTAACAAAAGGTTTGCGGTGCTAAAATCACCATCTTCCCAGCTTTCAGAAACAGTCATACTCGAATCACAAACCACATTTTTCAACACTATTTTGGCATTTTACTGGGACATACCCCATTTTATTCTGAATTCATCAAGGGGTCATTTGTGTAGATCTTAAAAGGTTTTCCTACAGAAAATAACAGCTGAAATAAAAAAAAAAATTAAAATTGAGGTAAAAAAAAACAGCCATTTTTCTCCACGTTTTATTCTGTGACTTTTTCCTGCCAAGTCATATTTTCAAAAGCAATGTATTGTTAAGTCTGCTGGACTCTTCTGGTTGTGGGGATATATAGGGCTTGTAGGTTGATCAAGAACCCTAGGTACCCAGAGCCAATAAATGAGCTGCACCTTGCAATGGATTATTATTGCATACCCAAAAAAATTATTTTTAGGCCAGGCCCCGGGGAATAGGGTCCCCAGAGCCGAGATCTACATGGCCCCCCTCCCCCCAAAAAAAAATTGTAGAAGACCGTGTCCTCGGGCCAAAATTGGAAAAGGGAGGGGAACCATGCAGACCTGTGGCCAACTCTTGCTGTGCATGGCCAAAGGCCATGCGCAGAGTGGGATTGTGTTGTTACTGTGGTTGGCCGCAGGCCATGCCCTGTGGGCAACCCCAGCTGCGCACGGCCAAAGGCAGTGCGCAGCGTGGGGTTGGGTGGTTATAGGGGTTAGTCACAGGGCCTGTCTGCTGGCCAGGTCCTGCGGCCAACTCCCGCTGCACTCAGCTGAAGGTCATGTGCAGCGCAGGGTTGGGTTAGTATAGGGCCTGGACGCAGGGTGTGTATGGTGGTGGTTGGATTAAAGTATATTGATGAAAATTTCTTTGTTTTTAAAAATTATATTTCCAAGCTATAACATCCCTGTAACCTTTGCTTTTTTCAGTGAATTTCTGTGTTTTTTAACATAAAGTAATTTTCATTACTATGCGTTAATTCTTACTCTCCATCCGTTCTCCATTGGCATCTATCGCAGCCAACTTGCTCCAGTTGGGAAATGTCTCTGCCGTTAGCACCCTGCTTGATCCCCAAAAGAGGGGGCGCTAGTCGAGGCATCATCCTTAGTTTCTGGGTTTGACCCATGTTGAGGTAAAGGAAAGAAAACCAAGGTGTGCCAAAGCCCAACACCCAGGGACCACAAACAGTGGGCACAGAAGTCGCAACACAGCCAGCTGTACCTAGGGTGTACCAGCCTCGAGGTCGAAGATGAGTAGGCCCACCATACAGCGGGTAGTAGAAACAGCTGATGTTTCACCTGAGGCCAGGGTTGGCACCATACGAGGCGCACAATGGTATCACCAACCACCGCAGGGGCAGGCCCGCATTTACGGCAGGAGGGAGCAAAAGTCTTAATATGGGCAGTAGTTTCCAGAGGCTACCGCAAAGAGTGGGGCTGGAGGTGGCTATCAACTTCTTATTGCGACAGAGATGCAGGAGAAAGCACACTCCACTTGTGCATGGGAAGCACCCACAACCCAGACTCCTGTCTACTGTGCAGAATCCCAAGGGACAAGCACCAACCCGTACCACTGTCAGCAAGGTCTCCCCAAGTAAAGGCAATAGGCAAATTCCAACTGCAGGCAGGGGATTAGAGCACTTCTCACCTTTAGACAGGGCTCACCAAGGAGGAGGCCAAAGTTCTGTGGCTAGGAGGACAGTAACAATCCTTCTGGTTGCAGCAATCATCCTGAAAGGGGCTCCCGCCCTTACAGTTCACAGTTCCACCTTTATGGGACATCAGCCCCTGCTTATACACTGCCTGGCCCACCAGATTACTCTTAGCAGCTTTCCACCATGGCCCCACTAACCATCCACCTAGAAAAGGAGGAGATAGTAAAATGAAGTTGACTCCAAGCCCTCTACCTGCACCCATAGAATGGATCAAAAACACCCCATGGTGCCCAGTGCGGTTTTGGGAACAGAAAGCATCGCAATCTCTGCACCGCGATCAGGGAGCTGCCATCTTGATGCTGCTGTGAGACCAACAGGGCTCAGTGATACAACCCCCACAACAGTCTCCACAGCCCATCTGTCGCCCACAACCACCTCCAGAACCTCAGCAAAGAGTCCCAGAGTTCAGTGCCAAATGAGGAAAGTGGAGGTAGTGAGTAGCTGGGGGATCTTGGGCTGGCAGGAGTTGGCCACTACATGACGGCTAGCTCCATCCCATTCTGAACACTTTGAGGACAGTCACCGTCACTAGCAATTCACTGCACATGGGTGGGTAAGCCTCTGCTACGCAAGGTATTTGCCCTGTGCACAAACCCTCAAAAAGGGACTACTCTCTCGAGACACCCAAACCCTCTTAGGTGGTCAGGCTTCTACTACATACATTCTTTGCCCTCTACCAAATTCTTTGTGGATAGCCAACCAACCTGACACAGGTGGGCAAGGCCCTGCTGTGCACTGTCCTTCCCCAAGACATCTTAGAATTCCAGACCCTTCTATGCATGGCTTTCACCCTGTTCCGAACCCTTTGTGGGCCCCGATTGTGGGCAACCAAATGCAAATGGGTTTTCCAAACCCCTGCTGTGCTCGGTTTCACTTTATGCACAAGCCCTCACAGACAGTCTACTACCTCCAGACATCCAATCTGCCTTGAGTCGTGTAGCACCTACAAAACCTCTGTGGATAACTGACCTTTGGTGGGTGTTAGAAATTGGGTCTCTAGTTGGCAGCGGTATGCACCCTGTCCAAGTAAGGACCACAGTCCTAGCCCTGGCAATTCCAACTACACAACCTAAATTAACCTGTGATCACCCTCTGATAGCTTGGCGCAGAGCAGGCAAGCTAAACTTAGAAGGCAATATGTAAAGTATCTGTGCAAAACACACACATAGAAATCACACTGGATACGCCACAAAAAACACTTGACACAGATGTAGAAAAATAAAGCATGTTTATCTGTATGAATTGAGACCAATACCACAAGAAATGCAACTTGTTATTTAATAGATATTCACTTTTTAAGGTTAGACAAAGCAATGTGGATTATGGAAAAGAGGTGATGAGAGACACCTGTCAGTGTGAGTGTACATTGTCTCCAGAGAATACAGGAGTGTCCAGGGTGCGCTCTCTGGAACAGCGACGGAGGGTTAGATTCCCGTATGTAGGTTCTCTCCTGCACGGTCACCGGGAAGCCAATGGAGCCCCAGAGAGTTGTGAGGTGGAGGTCGGCTGCACCAGGGAAAACTACTGCCTTGACCACGGGCCTTTGAGGAAAACAGGTGGCAAACTCCAGCAAAGCTGCATGGGGTTGTCGATGAAAGCGGCAGCAAGTACATCAAAGCTGCTTGGGGTTTGTTGAAGAAAAAGTGGGTGGCAACGCCCAGCAAAGCTGCTCAGGTTGTTGATAAAACGGGCGGCGAAGTACAGCAAAGCTGCTTGGAGTTTGTTGATGAGATGGGCGGAAAAGTATACCAAAGCTGCTCGGGGTTGTCGATGCGAGCGGGTGGCAAAGTACAGCAATGCCACCTGGGGGTGTTGATGCAACTGGCAGCAAAACAGCAAAGCCGCTCGGGGTTTGTGATGCAAATGGGCCTCGAAGTACAGCAGAGCCACTGTGGGTTGAAGAAAAGTGGGTGGCCAAGCACAGCAAAGCCGCTCTGGGTGTTTGATGTCCCAGAGACCCTTAATAGAACCCAGAAGCCAGTCAGAAAAAAGCCCTTGGAGTCACTTTGGGGGTAGTAGAGAGGTTTTGGGCTACCAGACAGAGATCAGCAGGCAGCAGGGCAACTCGGCAGGGCAGCAGTTCCTGGGAACAGGCAATCCTGGCAGGGTGGCAATCCTAGTGCACAGCAGTCTTTACTCCAGCAGCATTTCATTGAGTCAAGAAGTGTACGATTTGAGTAGGTCAGAGACCCAGTACTTATACTATTAGTGCCTTTGATGTGGGTGGTGACTTCAAAAGATTTCTGTGAAGTGCACAGCTCCCCCTTTCAGTTCACTACCGGCGCCAGACTATCAGTGGGAGGTAATCAGCTCCTTTATGTGGACTCTGGTCACTACCCTTTGAGACGTAAGTGTGAGCCCTTCCCACCCTCTGCCCAGGAAGACCCATCAGTATGCAGATGAATGCAGATGCAGTTGAGTATCCTGGATGTGGTTGCCTGGAGGGAATTTACAAGTGTAGCTGTCAACTAGCCCAGGTCACACGTGTATTGGAGACATGCTGTAGAGGGCAGTAAGAACAGAGAAATGTCCACCTTTTAAAAGTGTCATTCCTAGAATAGTAACAATAAATCCTACTTCATCAGTAAAGAGGAGTTATCATTACCATTCCAATGATACTAAAAATGATGCAGCTATTCCTCTCAGATCAGGAATTTCAGCTTAAACGTATTTTCAGGAATCCCCAATGCTGGCCTATGAGGGGGCAGGTCTCAGAGTATTGAAAAACGACTTTGGGAGTTTCTCATTCCCAGGACATGAAAAACGTAAAAGTATATGTCCTGCCTTTTACTTACATGGCACCCTGACCTATGGGCTACCTAGGGCCTACCTTAGGGGTGACTTATATGTAAGAGAAGGGGAATCTAAGGGTTGGCAAGAGGTCTTAAATGCCAATTTGGGTGGCAGTGAGACTGCACACTTCAGTGGCATGTTTACAGGGCTACTTGAGTGGGTGGCACAATCATTGCTGCGGGCCCACTAGTAGCATTTAATTTACAGACCCTGGGTATATGGTATTCGACTTTACATGTGATTTACATGCAAGTTAAATAGGTCAGTTGGGGATACACCAATGTAACTATGTTTAGGGGAGAAGCACATGCAATTTAGCACTGGTTAGCAGTGATAAAGTGCTCAAAGTCCTAAAGCCAACAAATATATACAGCAAAACAAATGAGGTAAAAGGCAAAAAGTCTTGGGTGGGACCACCCTAATGGTGACAGGCCCAACAGTGAGCAACCAATCACACTTGGGTGGCGAAGCTCCTACTGAGCATGGTCTTTGCCAAGTGCATAACCCCTGAGGGCTCCATTCCCTTCAGACACTCAAACCCTTTTAAGCGGCCAAATCCCTAATATGCATGGCTTTCACCCTATTCCAAACCCTTTGCAGGCAGCCAACCCCCTTTGCTCAACCAACCACACACAGGCGGGCAAGCTCCCTTTGCTTATGGTGTCCACTTTGTGCAAAACACCTCACAGACAACTCACTCCCTCCAGACACCCAAGTCCCCCTAGGTGATTGAACAGATACTATGCATGGCTTTCATCCTGTTATGAATCCTTCATGAACCAAACTCTCATAGGCAGCCAACTGCATACAGATGGGCAATCCCTTGATGTGCTTTGCTTTGCCTCGTGCACAACCCCTCATGGAGTGGCTACTCCTTCCACAATCTCCTTAAGGAGGCTAAAACCCTACTATGTACTACTTTCATCCTGTTTTGCTTTTATAGAGTAGAATGTTCTAATCATTTTATATGCTTATAACGGCATATACCAGCCATTGAAGGGCCGCTCCCTTGTCCTAAACCCTTGTTTTCCACTTGGTACAATTACTCTGGAATGTGCTTAATTTAGTCTGTATATCCTGCTCAGATGTACTACAAGGATATATAAGTACATTTTGTCATCATAGGGCAGAATGATCTTATACATTTATAGTTAGCTGTAGCATGCTATTGTAGTTATTAAAGTGCAAATCTATTTTTATAAGTCTTTGCCTTTTGCTTACACTTAAAACTGTGGACTGACCTTTCAACATTATCTATAGCCTGCCATAGCGCACTATAATGATATAATAATATTAAAAGACAGGCATGGCAAACAACATTTTCAATTTTTTTTAACCAATACAGGTGGTTCTAAAAAAAACCTTTTTTCACTTTTTAATTTAAAAAAAATAACTTTGGGGAGAATTTTTCTTTTGTGGGGATTCAAATTAAAAAAAACCTGACCTGGCCTTGGAGTAAAAAAAATCTATATTTTTCAGTGGAATTGATGGTCAGACACCGGTTTTTCTCTAATAGGGGCACTTTGTTCTACCACAACAACAATGTTGGAGCACTTGCAGTAGTAAATTGTCATACTGGCATACAGAGGTTTATCATCACTCTGCCTTTGCATCACATCATATGGCGCATCAGAATTATGTTGATGTCTACTCCTCATCTCGCCTTCACTCTGCACAAGCTAGTTGTCTGCTGTGCCACACTCTCTGACGTTTTTTCATGCTAGATGTTCCAAAGGAGTACTTCTTAGCAGTACCCCAGCTAACCTCCTTCCGGTACATGCTGCATTTCACTATCCCAACAAAACTTTATTCTCTCTTGCCGGGATGGTAAGGAACTGTCAAAAAATGGACTTTGACGTGATCCTGGTTGCTTCTTCCTGCTCCTCCTCAAGCTCCTCAAGTCTCCCACAATAGAGGTCATTCTAATTTTTAAGTTGAGCTCCCCAAAATAAGTAGAGCTCTCAAAAAAAGAGAGTCAGAGCACTGAATGTGAACACACCCAAGTGCTAATCCCTAAGGAGGTTGAGGGGTGGGAACTTCCTATAACTGTAGCAAGACACTTATTTCAAGAAATCAGATGTCTTTCCTTTCACTGTTAGGTACTGTGGTACCAGATTCAGGTACAGCAGTGCTGCCACACTCCAAAAAACTGAAATTTTACAAAAGCCACAAGACATCTTCATGAATTGTGCCTATGAGGACACTTCTAGGCTCAAAGTTAAATAAAAATCACGCTTTTGTACCAAATATACATTTTAAAAAAATGTTGAGGGTCTGATGGACCCTCAACATTTTTTTAAAATGTATACTTATGCTCATGGGACCCGCAACTGGAAGTAAAACCCACATGGATTTTTCGCAGGACCCTTTCATTCCTGCAGTAGTCCCAATGTACCTATGGGAGGTCAAAAAAATAAATTTTATAACAGCCATTTTGTTGAGAATTTACAAAACACTACTGAAAATTCACTGAAAAAAAACTAAACATAGGAGTGATGTTACAGCTGTATATGGCAATAAGATCTTACTTTACTGTAAAAAAAAAACCATTCACTGAAAAAAACAGAGGTTAAAGTGATGATGTAGTTAGATATGGCAATAACATCTGTATGTAGAAAATACATTAGAAAAAAATATTGAAAAATAAAGATTAAACAGACATTATAGTTAGGAATGGTAAAAACACCTTACTATAAGTTGAAAAAAATTCAGATGTAACAAAAAAAAACAAAGGTTATCTGGCCATGTAGTTAGATAATAAACTCACACACAATATGCTTTAACCCCTTCTGTGCCGCGGACGTAGTGGTTACGTCCCGCGGCACAGTGCTGCTGTGCCGAGGACGTAACCACTACGTCCTCGGCACACAGCCCAGAGGGAGCGCTCTCGCTCCCTCTGTGTGCTTCCCCCCACCCCCCCAAAGTCAGGGATGGAAGGGGAAGCCCTTCCCCTTCCACCCCCGACCCCCCCACCCCCCCATAATGACGTCAGCGCGCGATCGCGCGCTGACTTCATTATGGGGATTTCGCCGCACAGGAAGCCATTTGCTTCCTGTGCGGCGAACGGAGAAGAGGTGAGTTCCTCTTCCCGGTGGGTGGGGGGTTTGGGCTAAAGAGGCACCGGGGGAAAGGAAAGGCTTTTCCTTTCCCCCGGTGTCTCTTTGAGCATTCCTGCTGCCCGATCGCATTGCGATCGGGCAGCAGGAATGCCCACTAGACACCAGGGATTTTTTTTTTTTGTTGTACTTTCTGTTTCTTGTTGGCGGGGAGCGGCCCCTTGGGCAAGGGTCGCTCCCCTTGTGGGGGCAATTTGTTACGGCCATTTCTGCCCCCCTTGGGGGCAGATTGGCCTACTTTTTAGGCGGATCTGCCCCCAAGGGGGGCAGAAACCACTGGATCACCAGGGATTTTTATTTTCTGTGCATTTATGTTGGGGGGGTGCCCCCTTGGGCAAGGGGCGCCCCCCCCAAGGGGGCAGAGAACTGTTGGCCTTTTCTGCCCCCCTCGGGGGCAGATCGGCCTATTTTTTTTAGGTCCATCTGCCCCCAAGGGGGGCAGAAGCCACTTAGGCACCAGGGATTGTGTGTGTAGTGAATGGGGGTGCGCCCCCTTGGGCAAGGGTCGTTCCCCTGTGGGGGGCATGTCCTTTAGGGCCATTTCTGCCCCCCTTGAGGGCAGATTGGCTACTTTTTAGCCAGATCTGCCCCCAAGGGGGGCAGAAAACACTAGATCACCAGGGTTTTTTATTTTTATGTGTATTTATGTGGGGGGGGGGTGCCCCCTTGGGCAAGGGGCGCCCCCCCCAAGGGGGCAGAGAACTGTTGGCCTTTTCTACCCCCCTTGGGGGCAAATCGGCCTATTTTTTTTAGGTCCATCTGCCCCCAAGGGGGCCGAAGCCACTTAGGCACCAGGGATTGTGTGTGTAGTGGATGGGGGGGCGCCCCCTTGGGCAAGGGTCGCTCCCCTTTGGGGGGCATGTCTTTTAGGGCCATTTCTGCCCCCCTTGAGGGCAGATCAGCCTATTATTTTTAGGCTGATCTGCCCCCAAGGGGGGCAGAAACCACTAGAACGCCAGGGATGTTTTTTTATGTGTTTATTTTTGTGGGGGGGCGTCCCCTTGGGCACGGGGCGCCCCCCCAAGGGGGGCATTGACCTGTTGGCCATTTCTGCCCCCCCTGGGGGCAGATGGGCCTATTTTTCTAGACCCACCTGCCCCCAAGGGGGGCAGAAGCCACGTAGACACCAGGGATAGTGTGTGTGTGTGTGTGTGTTAGTGGATGGGGGGGGGGCTTGGGCAAGGGTCGCCCCCCACTTTGGGGGCACATGTACCCAGGCCATTTCTGCACCCCTTGGAGACAGATCAGCCTATTATTTTTAGGCTGATCTGCCCCCAAGGGGGGCAGAAACCACTAGAACGCCAGGGATGTTTTTTTATGTGTTTATTTTTGTGTGGGGGCGTCCCCTTGGGCACGGGGCGCCCCCCCAAGGGGGGCATTGACCTGTTGGCCATTTCTGCCCCCCCTGGGGGCAGATGGGCCTATTTTTCTAGACCCACCTGCCCCCAAGGGGGGCAGAAGCCACGTAGACACCAGGGATAGTGTGTGTGTGTGTTAGTGGATGGGGGGGGGGCTTGGGCAAGGGTCGCCCCCCACTTTGGGGGCACATGTACCCAGGCCATTTCTGCACCCCTTGGAGACAGATCAGCCTATTATTTTTAGGCTGATCTGCCCCCAAGGGGGGCAGAAACCACTAGAACGCCAGGGATGTTTTTTTATGTGTTTATTTTTGTGGGGGGGCGTCCCCTTGGGCACGGGGCGCCCCCCCAAGGGGGGCATTGACCTGTTGGCCATTTCAGCCCCCCCTGGGGGCAGATGGGCCTATTTTTCAAGACCCACCTGCCCCCAAGGGGGGCAGAAGCCACGTAGACACCAGGGATAGTGTGTGTGTGTGTGTGTGTTAGTGGATGGGGGGGGGGCTTGGGCAAGGGTCGCCCCCCACTTTGGGGGCACATGTACCCAGGCCATTTCTGCACCCCTTGGAGACAGATCAGCCTATTATTTTTAGGCTGATCTGCCCCCAAGGGGGGCAGAAACCACTAGAACGCCAGGGATTTTTTTTTATGTGTTTATTTTTGTGTGGGGGCGTCCCCTTGTGCACGGGCGCCCCCCCAAGGGGGGCATTGACCTGTTGGCCATTTCTGCCCCCCCCCTGGGGGCAGATGGGCCTATTTTTCTAGACCCACCTGCCCCCAAGGGGGGCAGAAGCCACGTAGACACCAGGGATAGTGTGTGTGTGTGTGTGTGTTAGTGGATGGGGGGGGGCTTGGGCAAGGGTCGCCCCCCACTTTGGGGGCACATGTACCCAGGCCATTTCTGCACCCCTTGGAGACAGATCAGCCTATTATTTTTAGGCTGATCTGCCCCCAAGGGGGGCAGAAACCACTAGAACGCCAGGGATTTTTTTTTATGTGTTTATTTTTGTGTGGGGGCGTCCCCTTGGGCACGGGCGCCCCCCCAAGGGGGGCATTGACCTGTTGGCCATTTCTGCCCCCCCTGGGGGCAGATGGGCCTATTTTTCTAGAACCACCTGCCCCCAAGGGGGCAGAAGCCACTTAGGCACCAGGGATAGTGTTGTGTGTGTTTTTTTTGTTTGAGGGCTGTCCCCTTTGGCAAGGGTCGCTCTCCATGGGGACACAGTACTAAAGGTATTTTTTGGCTTCCTTGGGGCAGACAGGCCTATTTTTTTAGTAGGCCCATCTGCCCCTATGGCAGAATCCACTTAGGCACCAATTTCTAAAATGTTTGATGGTGGGGTGTTTGTCAACTGAAGAAGTCTTTGCATTTGTGATAAAAAATGTTTTCCTCCTTTTTGTTCTAGTTCAAAGCTTTTGCTTTATTTGCTGTGGCTCCTTGCGGTTTTGGCGGTGGTTGACCTGCAGTTTGCACAGTTGCATGTTTTAGGTAAGTAAAAACAATTTACTCCAAAGGAGTATTGTTGCCATGCATGAATGACATGTTTGTAGGGGGTGTACTAAATGCAGGATTGTGTGTGAAATTGTCCTTAGGTTTGTGCACAATGATATTTGTTTTGTCTTATTTCTAATTTGCCTTTCTTTCTTTCTTTTTAGTGGGATATCATTGGTGATTGCTGTGTAGTTGCTGGTGAATCAAGCTTTTTCAGGCAAGTGAGCGGTATAGTTTTTGAGTTTGTAACTCTTACTAACAAAGCTACACTTTGTTACTTGTCTTACACAGTGCTGGTTGTTGGTGGTGAATTTGTCCAGTTAATTTTAGCAGGAGAGATCATGGCTAGCCGCAGGATGACCGCTCAGCAGGTGGTTGGTATGCTTTTTGAGTCACAGTCTGATCATGACTATGAGACGGACTCTGCATCTGAGGCAGAGGAGGAAGTCAGAGATTCTGGCAGTGATGTTTCTGTTGGAGGGGAATCTTCTGATGATGAAGCCACACTCAGTGCAGATGAAGGTTCTGTTTTAGAGGAGGACATTGATGTGCCAATAGTGCAGCAACCTGGGGCTGAAAGGTTTCCCGTTAGAAGACCTGATGTCTGGGTTGCCCCAAACATGGAGCAGCCAGAGTTGCCTGCCTTTACTGGTCTCCCGGGGTGTAACGCCAATACAGAGAACTTTATGCCTATCAATTTCTTTGAGTTATTCATGGATGATGTGTTTTTGGAAGAGATTGTTGAGCAGACTAATTTGTATGCGGAGCAGCATTTGAGGGACAACGCTGCTAGACTTAGGCCACACTCTAGAGCTGCCCAGTGGATTCCCACAAATTTGGAGGAGCTAAAAAAGTTTTTGGGTTTGACTTTTTTGATGGGGTTGATAAGGAAGCCGTCAATGGCTTCTTATTGGTCTACTAGTCCCTTGATGGCAACAGCTATATTTCCAGCTACCATGAGTCATAATCAGTATTTGCTTCTTCTTAGGATGCTGCATTTTGTTGACAATGCATTAGCCTTGCCACGAGATCACCCAGATTCTGACCGTCTTTTTAAGATTAGGCCTGTCCTTGATCATTTTGTAGATCGGTTTTCGGAGGTCTATGTTCCAGGCAAAGAGATAAGTGTGGACGAGTCTTTGGTCCTCTTCAAGGGTCGTTTGGTTTTTAGGCAGTACATTCCTAGCAAAAGGGCACGATATGGAATTAAATTGTATATGCTGTCTGAAAGTAGGACAGGATATGTGTATAGTTTCCGTGTGTACACTGGTAGGGATTCCAATATTGACCCCCCTGGTTGTCCTCCCACTTTTGGAGTTACTGAGAAAATAGTGTGGGATCTTGGTAGACGACTGTTCAACAAAGGTCACCATTTGTATGTAGATAACTTCTACACTGGTGTGCAGTTGTTCAAGGAATTGTTTAGAGTGCACACAGTTGCTTGTGGCACAATCCGTTCTAACCGGAAAGGCTATCCAAGGGAGCTTGTCTGTAAAAAACTTGAGAGGGGACAGTGCTGTGCCTTGCGGAACGAGGAGCTGCTAGCTTTGAAATTTTCAGACAAGAGGGATGTCTACATGCTAAGTACCATCCATGATGAGAGTACTTCCCCTGTGACTGTTTGGGGCCAGGTTGCTGAAGTGCGCAAACCTGTGTGCATTTTAGATTATAATAAGCACATGGGAGGTGTAGATAGAGTTGACCAGAGGTTGGAACCTTATACTGCTATTCGTAAGTCTTATGTTTGGTATAAGAAGTTAGCACTTCACCTCTTCCACTTAGCAACCTTCAATGCTTTTATTGTGTTTAGGGATAGGTCTCCAGACTCAAAGATGACATTTGTGAAATTTCAGGAGTCAGTGATAGAGAGCCTTATTGTGGTGGAACAGGCCAGAGTTCCTAGAGAAGCAGTGGTGGAGGATGTGGCTAGATTGAAAGATCGCCACTTTGCTGAGCACATTCCTCCCACACCCAAAAAAGACTTTCCAGCTAAGAAATGTAGAGTGTGTTTTCGAAGAGGTATCCGGAGGGAGTCTCGAATGTACTGCCCAGATTGTCCTTCAAAGCCTGGGCTGTGTGTCGGTGCTTGTTTTAAGAATTACCACACCCAGAAGAATTTCTGGGAACAACCATGAGTGTAAACTCATGTCTGTTTTGTATTTTCATGTGTTTAGTTTCATGGTTAGCATTTCTGTCATGTTGTTAGTTAGAGCTTTTGTGTTTGTTGTTTTGTAATTCTTTCTACTTAGTTAGGGGTTCCTCTGTTTAAAAAAAAAAATATATATATGATGCCATTGTGTGTGGAGTGGGGCTTGGCTGAGACTGTACATATTGACTTGATGTTGGCTACTGCAACACACTGCCAGCCAAACACCAGTCCACACACTCCCATCAGCTGGTGTGATTGTTGTATCAGGCATGTGGGCGTATGTAAGTGATGGGCCCTTGAGTGGCGCTGTCTGTCGATGTGAGTGTTGTAATGTGCTGGGCCCGTGGCTGGCGGTGTGAATGGCCTTGTGTGTGTCATGTATGAAAGTTGTGTGAATGGACTGTAAAGCGGTTAGTGCCTTGTCGCGGCTTTACAGCTCACGAGCTGTGAGTCATTGGTTCAGTTTTTTGCCTTTCAGTTACTAACAGTGCTTTTCATTTTTGTGAAAGCTCTTGTTAGTAAAATTTGATCCACTGAACCATCACTCACCCTCGTGCCAAATCCAACCAGTATGTGTGGTAAAAATGACCAAACCTGCTCCGCTGTAATCAGGCGTCGCAGCACACCTATGACACGCTAGGTGCCTCAGGTGGGACCCCGATGATGAAGCATGCCACCAACTTGGTTGGTGGGTGAGGGGTCTTTTTCACATAACCTAAGTGTGTTTCTTTTCAAAATTTTAGTGTTTGGCACATCACGGACGTATGTGGGCACATCAAAACGATATATTACAAAACTACCTGTGTTTGGGGGGGGAGAGGGCACCTATGTTTTTGGTCCTGTGTGCGGCCTTCATCTAGGGAAACCTACCAAACCCAGACATTTTTTAAAACTAGACACCCCAAGGAGTCTAGGGAGGAGTGGCTTGCGTGGATCCCCCAACATTTTCTTACCCAGACTCCTCTGTAAACCTCAAAATGTGCTTAAAAAAAGCATATTTTCCTGACTTTTCTTCGTACGATCACCACTCCAGCACAAAATTCCTACTCCCCAGTGTTCCCCTCAGTCTCCCAAATAAAATGACACCTCACGTATGTGGGTCCCCAAAGCAGAGTCAGTCTAAAGATGTATAAAAGAATATGTCCTTATAAACTTGCAGTACTATCCCCTGTATCTCTACAAGTTTTGGGCCTTATTCTGTTGGAGGCACCTGGCCCACCCACACAACTGAGGTATCATTTTTATCGGGAGACTTGGGGGAACGCTGGGTGGAAGGAAATTTGTGGCTCCACTCAGATTCCAGAACTTTCTGTCACCGAAATGTGTGAAAAATGCGTTTTTTTAGCCAATATTTGAGGTTTGGAAAGGATTCTGGGTAACAGAACCTGGTCAGAGCCCCTCAAGTCACCCCATCTTGGATTCCCCTAGGTCTCTAGTTTTCAGAAATGCACAGGTTTGGTAGGTTTCCCTAGGTGCTGGCTGAGCTACAGGCCAAAAACTACAGGTAGGCACTGTTTTCAATGAAAAAATGTGATGTGTCCACGCTGCGCTTTGGGGCGTTTCCTGTCGCGGGCGCTAGGCCTACCCACACAAGTGAGGTATCATTTTTATCGGGAGACGTGGGGGAACGCTGGGTGGAAGGAAATTTGTGGCCCCTCTCAGATTCCAGAACTTTCTGCCACAGAAATGTGAGGAACATGTGTTTTTTTAGCCAAATTTTGAGGTTTGCAAAGGATTCTGGGTAACAGAACCTGGTCCGAGCCACACAAATCACCCCATCTTGGATTCCCCTAGGTCTCTAGTTTTCAGAAATGCACAGGTTTGGTAGGTTTCCCTAGGTGGCGGCTGAGCTACAGGCCAAAATCTACAGGTAGGCACTTTGCTAAAAACAGGTCTGTTTTCTGTGATGTGTCCACGTTGCGCTTTGGGGCGTTTCCTGTCGCGGGCGCTAGGCCTACCCACACAAGTGAGGTATCATTTTTATCGGGAGACGTGGGGGAACGCTGGGTGGAAGGAAATTTGTGGCTCCTCTCAGATTCCAGAACTTTCTGCCACAGAAATGTGAGGAACATGTGTTTTTTTAGCCAATTTTTGAGCTTTGCAAAGGATTCTGGGTAACAGAACCTGGTCCGAGCCCCGCCAGTCACCCCTCCTTGGATTCCCCTAGG
The DNA here is from genome assembly GCF_031143425.1 of Pleurodeles waltl. NCBI lineage: Eukaryota > Metazoa > Chordata > Amphibia > Caudata > Salamandridae > Pleurodeles > Pleurodeles waltl. Next base: position 1,196,455,328 of record NC_090444.1, read on the forward strand.
TCTCTAGTTTTCAGAAATGTACAGGTTTGGTAGGTTTCCCTAGGTGCCGGCTGAGCTAGAGGCCAAAATCTACAGGTAGTCACTTCGCAAAAAACACCTCTGTTTTCTTCCAAAATTTTGGTGGTGTCCACGTTGCGCTTTGGGGCGTTTCCTGTCGCGGGCGCTAGGCCTACCCACGCAAGTGAGGTATCATTTTTATCGGGAGACTTGGGGGAACGCTGGGTGGAAGGAAATGTGTGGCTCCTCCCAGATTCCAGAACTTTCTGCCACAGAAATGTGAGGAACATGTGTTTTTTTAGCCAATTTTTGAGCTTTGCAAAGGATTCTGGGTAACAGAACCTGGTCCGAGCCCCGCCAGTCACCCCTCCTTGGATTCCCCTAGGTCTCTAGTTTTCAGAAATGCACAGGTTTGGTAGGTTTCCCTAGGTGGCGGCTGAGCTAGAGGCCAAAATCTACAGGTAGGCACTTTGCTAAAAACAGGTCTTTTTTCTGTGATGTGTCCATGTTGCGCTTTGGGGCGTTTCCTGTCGCGGGCGCTAGGCCTACCCACACAAGTGAGGTATCATTTTTATCGGGAGACGTGGGGGAACGCTGGGTGGAAGGAAATTTGTGGCTCCTCTCGGATTCCAGAACTTTCTGCCACAGAAATGTGAGGAACATGTGTTTTTTTAGCCAATTTTTGAGCTTTGCAAAGGATTCTGGGTAACAGAACCTGGTCCGAGCCCCGCCAGTCACCCCTCCTTGGATTCCCCTAGGTCTCTAGTTTTCAGAAATGTACAGGTTTGGTAGGTTTCCCTAGGTGCTGGCTGAGCTAGAGGCCAAAATCTACAGGTAGTCACTTCGCAAAAAACACCTCTGTTTTCTTCCAAAATTTTGGTGGTGTCCACGTTGCGCTTTGGGGCGTTTCCTGTTGCGGGCGCTAGGCCTACCCACGCAAGTGAGGTATCATTTTTATCGGGAGACTTGGGGGAACGCAGGGTGGAAGGACATTTGTGGCTCCTCCCAGATTCCAGAACTTTCTGCCACAGAAATGTGAGGAACATGTGTTTTTTTAGCCAATTTTTGAGCTTTGCAAAGGATTCTGGGTAACAGAACCTGGTCCGAGCCCCGCCAGTCACCCCTCCTTGGATTCCCCTAGGTCTCTAGTTTTCAGAAATGCACAGGTTTGGTAGGTTTCCCTAGGTGGCGGCTGAGCTAGAGGCCAAAATCTACAGGTAGGCACTTTGCTAAAAACAGGTCTGTTTTCTGTGATGTGTCCACGTTGCGCTTTGGGGCGTTTCCTGTCGCGGGCGCTAGGCCTACCCACACAAGTGAGGTATCATTTTTATCGGGAGACGTGGGGGAACGCTGGGTGGAAGGACATTTGTGGCTCCTCTCAGATTCCAGCACTTTCTGCCACAGAAATGTGAGGAACATGTGTTTTTTTAGCCAATTTTTGAGCTTTGCAAAGGATTCTGGGTAACAGAACCTGGTCCGAGCCCCGCCAGTCACCCCTCCTTGGATTCCCCTAGGTCTCTAGTTTTCAGAAATGCACAGGTTTGGTAGGTTTCCCTAGGTGGCGGCTGAGCTAGAGGCCAAAATCTACAGGTAGGCACTTTGCTAAAAACAGGTCTGTTTTCTGTGATGTGTCCACGTTGCGCTTTGGGGCGTTTCCTGTCGCGGGCGCTAGGCCTACCCACACAAGTGAGGTATCATTTTTATCGGGAGACGTGGGGGAACGCTGGGTGGAAGGAAATTTGTGGCTCCTCTCGGATTCCAGAACTTTCTGCCACAGAAATGTGAGGAACATGTGTTTTTTTAGCCAATTTTTGAGCTTTGCAAAGGATTCTGGGTAACAGAACCTGGTCCGAGCCCCGCCAGTCACCCCTCCTTGGATTCCCCTAGGTCTCTAGTTTTCAGAAATGCACAGGTTTGGTAGGTTTCCCTAGGTGGCGGCTGAGCTAGAGGCCAAAATCTACAGGTAGGCACTTTGCTAAAAACAGGTCTGTTTTCTGTGATGTGTCCACGTTGCGCTTTGGGGCGTTTCCTGTCGCGGGCGCTAGGCCTACCCACACAAGTGAGGTATCATTTTTATCGGGAGACGTGGGGGAACGCTGGGTGGAAGGACATTTGTGGCTCCTCTCAGATTCCAGCACTTTCTGCCACAGAAATGTGAGGAACATGTGTTTTTTTAGCCAATTTTTGAGCTTTGCAAAGGATTCTGGGTAACAGAACCTGGTCCGAGCCCCGCCAGTCACCCCTCCTTGGATTCCCCTAGGTCTCTAGTTTTCAGAAATGCACAGGTTTGGTAGGTTTCCCTAGGTGGCGGCTGAGCTAGAGGCCAAAATCTACAGGTAGGCACTTTGCTAAAAACAGGTCTGTTTTCTGTGATGTGTCCACGTTGCGCTTTGGGGCGTTTCCTGTCGCGGGCGCTAGGCCTACCCACACAAGTGAGGTATCATTTTTATCGGGAGACGTGGGGGAACGCTGGGTGGAAGGAAATTTGTGGCTCCTCTCGGATTCCAGAACTTTCTGCCACAGAAATGTGAGGAACATGTGTTTTTTTAGCCAATTTTTGAGCTTTGCAAAGGATTCTGGGTAACAGAACCTGGTCCGAGCCCCGCCAGTCACCCCTCCTTGGATTCCCCTAGGTCTCTAGTTTTCAGAAATGTACAGGTTTGGTAGGTTTCCCTAGGTGCCGGCTGAGCTAGAGGCCAAAATCTACAGGTAGTCACTTCGCAAAAAACACCTCTGTTTTCTTCCAAAATTTTGGTGGTGTCCACGTTGCGCTTTGGGGCGTTTCCTGTCGCGGGCGCTAGGCCTACCCACGCAAGTGAGGTATCATTTTTATCGGGAGACTTGGGGGAACGCTGCGTGGAAGGAAATTTGTGGCTCCTCCCAGATTCCAGAACTTTCTGCCACAGAAATGTGAGGAACATGTGTTTTTTTAGCCAATTTTTGAGCTTTGCAAAGGATTCTGGGTAACAGAACCTGGTCCGAGCCCCGCCAGTCACCCCTCCTTGGATTCCCCTAGGTCTCTAGTTTTCAGAAATGTACAGGTTTGGTAGGTTTCCCTAGGTGGCGGCTGAGCTAGAGGCCAAAATCTACAGGTAGGCACTTTGCTAAAAACAGGTCTGTTTTCTGTGATGTGTCCACGTTGCGCTTTGGGGCGTTTCCTGTCGCGGGCGCTAGGCCTACCCACACAAGTGAGGTATCATTTTTATCGGGAGACGTGGGGGAACGCTGGGTGGAAGGAAATTTGTGGCTCCTCTCGGATTCCAGAACTTTCTGCCACAGAAATGTGAGGAACATGTGTTTTTTTAGCCAATTTTTGAGCTTTGCAAAGGATTCTGGGTAACAGAACCTGGTCCGAGCCCCGCCAGTCACCCCTCCTTGGATTCCCCTAGGTCTCTAGTTTTCAGAAATGTACAGGTTTGGTAGGTTTCCCTAGGTGCCGGCTGAGCTAGAGGCCAAAATCTACAGGTAGTCACTTCGCAAAAAACACCTCTGTTTTCTTCCAAAATTTTGGTGGTGTCCACGTTGCGCTTTGGGGCGTTTCCTGTCGCGGGCGCTAGGCCTACCCACGCAAGTGAGGTATCATTTTTATCGGGAGACTTGGGGGAACGCTGGGTGGAAGGAAATTTGTGGCTCCTCCCAGATTCCAGAACTTTCTGCCACAGAAATGTGAGGAACATGTGTTTTTTTAGCCAATTTTTGAGCTTTGCAAAGGATTCTGGGTAACAGAACCTGGTCCGAGCCCCGCCAGTCACCCCTCCTTGGATTCCCCTAGGTCTCTAGTTTTCAGAAATGCACAGGTTTGGTAGGTTTCCCTAGGTGGCGGCTGAGCTAGAGGCCAAAATCTACAGGTAGGCACTTTGCTAAAAACAGGTCTGTTTTCTGTGATGTGTCCACGTTGCGCTTTGGGGCGTTTCCTGTCGCGGGCGCTAGGCCTACCCACACAAGTGAGGTATCATTTTTATCGGGAGACGTGGGGGAACGCTGGGGGGAAGGAAATTTGTGGCTCCTCTCGGATTCCAGAACTTTCTGCCACAGAAATGTGAGGAACATGTGTTTTTTTAGCCAATTTTTGAGCTTTGCAAAGGATTCTGGGTAACAGAACCTGGTCCGAGCCCCGCCAGTCACCCCTCCTTGGATTCCCCTAGGTCTCTAGTTTTCAGAAATGCACAGGTTTGGTAGGTTTCCCTAGGTGGCGGCTGAGCTAGAGGCCAAAATCTACAGGTAGGCACTTTGCTAAAAACAGGTCTGTTTTCTGTGATGTGTCCACGTTGCGCTTTGGGGCGTTTCCTGTCGCGGGCGCTAGGCCTACCCACACAAGTGAGGTATCATTTTTATCGGGAGACGTGGGGGAACGCTGGGTGGAAGGACATTTGTGGCTCCTCTCAGATTCCAGCACTTTCTGCCACAGAAATGTGAGGAACATGTGTTTTTTTAGCCAATTTTTGAGCTTTGCAAAGGATTCTGGGTAACAGAACCTGGTCCGAGCCCCGCCAGTCACCTCTCCTTGGATTCCCCTAGGTCTCTAGTTTTCAGAAATGTACAGGTTTGGTAGGTTTCCCTAGGTGCCGGCTGAGCTAGAGGCCAAAATCTACAGGTAGTCACTTCGCAAAAAACACCTCTGTTTTCTTCCAAAATTTTGGTGGTGTCCACGTTGCGCTTTGGGGCGTTTCCTGTCGCGGGCGCTAGGCCTACCCACGCAAGTGAGGTATCATTTTTATCGGGAGACTTGGGGGAACGCTGGGTGGAAGGAAATTTGTGGCTCCTCCCAGATTCCAGAACTTTCTGCCACAGAAATGTGAGGAACATGTGTTTTTTTAGCCAATTTTTGAGCTTTGCAAAGGATTCTGGGTAACAGAACCTGGTCCGAGCCCCGCCAGTCACCCCTCCTTGGATTCCCCTAGGTCTCTAGTTTTCAGAAATGCACAGGTTTGGTAGGTTTCCCTAGGTGGCGGCTGAGCTAGAGGCCAAAATCTACAGGTAGGCACTTTGCTAAAAACAGGTCTGTTTTCTGTGATGTGTCCACGTTGCGCTTTGGGGCGTTTCCTGTCGCGGGCGCTAGGCCTACCCACACAAGTGAGGTATCATTTTTATCGGGAGACGTGGGGGAACGCTGGGGGGAAGGAAATTTGTGGCTCCTCTCGGATTCCAGAACTTTCTGCCACAGAAATGTGAGGAACATGTGTTTTTTTAGCCAATTTTTGAGCTTTGCAAAGGATTCTGGGTAACAGAACCTGGTCCGAGCCCCACCAGTCACCCCTCCTTGGATTCCCCTAGGTCTCTAGTTTTCAGAAATGTACAGGTTTGGTAGGTTTCCCTAGGTGCCGGCTGAGCTAGAGGCCAAAATCTACAGGTAGTCACTTCGCAAAAAACACCTGTTTTCTTCCAAAATTTTGGTGGTGTCCACGTTGCGCTTTGGGGCGTTTCCTGTCGCGGGCGCTAGGCCTACCCACGCAAGTGAGGTATCATTTTTATCGGGAGACTTGGGGGAACGCTGGGTGGAAGGAAATTTGTGGCTCCTCCCAGATTCCAGAACTTTCTGCCACAGAAATGTGAGGAACATGTGTTTTTTTAGCCAATTTTTGAGCTTTGCAAAGGATTCTGGGTAACAGAACCTGGTCCGAGCCCCGCCAGTCACCCCTCCTTGGATTCCCCTAGGTCTCTAGTTTTCAGAAATGTACAGGTTTGGTAGGTTTCCCTAGGTGCTGGCTGAGCTAGAGGCCAAAATCTACAGGTAGTCACTTCGCAAAAAACACCTCTGTTTTCTTCCAAAATTTTGGTGGTGTCCACGTTGCGCTTTGGGGCGTTTCCTGTCGCGGGCGCTAGGCCTACCCACGCAAGTGAGGTATCATTTTTATCGGGAGACTTGGGGGAACGCTGGGTGGAAGGAAATTTGTGGCTCCTCCCAGATTCCAGAACTTTCTGCCACAGAAATGTGAGGAACATGTGTTTTTTTAGCCAATTTTTGAGCTTTGCAAAGGATTCTGGGTAACAGAACCTGGTCCGAGCCCCGCCAGTCACCCCTCCTTGGATTCCCCTAGGTCACTAGTTTTCAGAAATGCACAGGTTTGGTAGGTTTCCCTAGGTGGCGGCTGAGCTAGAGGCCAAAATCTACAGGTAGGCACTTTGCTAAAAACAGGTCTGTTTTCTGTGATGTGTCCACGTTGCGCTTTGGGGCGTTTCCTGTCGCGGGCGCTAGGCCTACCCACACAAGTGAGGTATCATTTTTATCGGGAGACGTGGGGGAACGCTGGGTGGAAGGACATTTGTGGCTCCTCTCAGATTCCAGCACTTTCTGCCACAGAAATGTGAGGAACATGTGTTTTTTTAGCCAATTTTTGAGCTTTGCAAAGGATTCTGGGTAACAGAACCTGGTCCGAGCCACACAAATCACCCCATCTTGGATTCCCCTAGGTCTCTAGTTTTCAGAAATGCACAGGTTTGGTAGGTTTCCCTAGGTGGCGGCTGAGCTAGAGGCCAAAATCTACAGGTAGGCACTTTGCTAAAAACAGGTCTGTTTTCTGTGATGTGTCCACATTGCGCTTTGGGGTGTTTCCTGTCGCGGGCGCTAGGCCTACCCACACAAGTGAGGTATCATTTTTATCGGGAGACGTGGGGGAACGCTGGGTGGAAGGAAATTTGTGGCTCCTCTCAGATTCCAGAACTTTCTGCCACAGAAATGTGAGGAACATGTGTTTTTTTAGCCAAATTTTGAGGTGTGCAAAGGATTCTGGGTAACAGAACCTGGTCCGAGCCACACAAATCACCCCATCTTGGATTCCCCTAGGTCTCTAGTTTTCAGAAATGCACAGGTTTGGTAGGTTTCCCTAGGTGGCGGCTGAGCTAGAGGCCAAAATCTACAGGTAGGCACTTTGCTAAAAACAGGTCTGTTTTCTGTGATGTGTCCACGTTGCGCTTTGGGGCGTTTCCTGTCGCGGGCGCTAGGCCTACCCACACAAGTGAGGTATCATTTTTATCGGGAGACTTGGGGGAACATAGAATAGCAAAACAAGTGTTATTGCCCCTTGTCTTTCTCTACATTTTTCCCTTCCAAATGTAAGACAGTGTGTAAAAAAGACGTCTATTTGAGAAATGCCCTGTAATTCACATGCTAGTATGGGCACCCCGGAATTCAGAGATGTGCAAATAACCACTGCTTCTCAACACCTTATCTTGTGCCCATTTTGGAAATACAAAGGTTTTCTTGATAGCTATTTTTTACTCTTTATATTTCAGCAAATGAATTGCTGTATACCCGGCATAGAATGAAAACCCACTGCAGGGTGCAGGTCATTTATTGGCTCTGGGTACCTAGAGTTCTTGATGAACCTACAAGCCCTATATATCCCCGCAACCAGAAGAGTCCAGCAGACGTAACGGTATATTGCTTTCGAAAATCTGACATTGCAGGAAAAAGTTACAGAGTAAAACTTAGAGAAAAATTGATGTTTTTTTCACCTCAATTTCAATATTTTTCTTTTTCAGTTGCTATTTTCTGTAGGAAACCCTTGTAGGATCTACACAAATTACCCCTTGCTGAATTCAGAATTTTGTCTACTTTTCAGAAATGTTGCGGTTTATGGGATCCAGCGTTGGTTTCATGCCCATTTCTGTCAGTGACTGGAAGGAGGCTGAAAGCACAAAAAATCGTAAAAATGGGGTATGTCCCAGTAAAATGCCAAAATTGGGTTGAAAAATTGGGTTTTCTGATTCAAGTCTGCCTGTTCCTGAAAGCTGGGAAGCTGGTGATTTTATCACCGCAAACCCTTTGTTGATGCCCTTTTCAGGGAAAAAACCACAAGCCTTCTTCTGCAGCCCATTTTTCCAATTTTTTTTAAAAAAATGAAATTTTCACTGTTTTTTGGCTAATTTCTTGGCCTCCTTCTGGGGAACCCACAAAGTCTGGGTACCTCTAGAATCCCTAGGATGTTGGAAAAAAAGGACGCAAATTTGGCATGGGTAGCTTATGTGAACAAAAAGTTATGAGGGCCTAAGCGCGAACTGCTCCAAATAGCCAAAAAAAGGCTCGGCACAGGAGGGGGAAAAGGCCTGGCAGCGAAGGGGTTAAACTCGAAAAATTACTGAAATTCACTAGTTATAGTTCAGCCAGTTAACTATAGCCTATATTCCTGCCACACACTGCTTATGATCTCACATATTACATCATTCACAGCATGTTTAATGATTTTATTGATAACATCACTGATGACATTTCAAATTACATCACTGTTGACATCACTCACGACAGCCTCCGATGAATGTGACAGTTTGTTATACGGTTTTCATTCAGCAAGATACACTTACACCCAGTTTTCTACAGTCTCTGTACTGCTAACGGGTGTAACCTTTAGCTAACTCTACCGGTGTAGCCTTTAGCAAAATCCAGAACATGATGCACATTTGTGGAATCGACCATATTTAGTAGATATATATTTTTTACTGATATTCAGGCTCAAAAGAAACATGATGTCTTTGTAGACATTAAAGTGATGAACAATTTATTGAACCATCAATACCGTTTAATACAATGTTTGATCATTACTTGTGTTAAAGAGATCAGTCTGTTAAACAACTCATCTGTTACCCTGGAAAACTACCACAGGACTTCTGAAAGTGCTGCATGGCCACACCAATGTAGATTGTGTGCTATCTAAATGCCAATAACAACAGTTTTATCCATGGCTATCTCAGATTGTATGGGTGCTGATGAAGAAATATATTTGTTTCCAACTCCTAGCTCATTCTTCTCACCTTCTGCTACCACAGATCACATGTTTAGGCTCATGCTAAGGATTTTTCAGACTTTGGAGTTTGAGTCTGCACGTTGTTACATTCATTGGGCCTCATTTACGAGGCCCTATCGCCAGACTGTGCAACTGAAGCCTCATTTTTTTTTACGCTCCGGTGGCGCAGCGTGTCATCCCATATTTACCAGGCCATGTATTGCCACCTTGGGCTGCTTTCATGCCTTTGTAAATATGGGCCCCTTTCATGCATAAAACTGCCTGAAAGGGGCGTTCCATGGGTGTTGCTGTGGGTGTTCCCCTGCGAAACCTATGGAACGCTAAGGAATCTGACACATTCCCACATTTACAAGTCTGGGAATGCATCAGATTCCTACGAAGTGACCCAACAGGCAGAAATATCATCATTTCTCCCCGTTTTGCATTTTGCAGCACACATAGAAAGAGGAAAACACCTCTCTTGAAAGTTTTTGTGCAGGAAGGTGTCCTTTCCTGCACAAAAACAATCTTCCACACAACACAGGCATCCTTGCACCATGGTGCAAGGGTGCCTGCATTGGTGCTAGACAGCAATTTGTGTGTCAGCGCAAGGGGAGAGAACAGCAATGTGCCGTATCTTGTAGATACAGCGAATATCTGCCCTTTCCTGGTGACGCAGGGCGGCACAGCAAGATACTTGCTGCGCCACCCTGAGCAATTGGCTTTAAATAAGCCCCTTTCTTTTTTGGACTATTAGCGCCTATATTGTGACTCACAATCGTACAGGATGCTCTCTTAAGGACAATGTAAGTTTGGAGATCATTTTAGGGGCAACCAGCAGTAACCCCTTTCTTCTGAAATTCCAAAATGATGGCGCAAGTGGCTTCTTACGCTCCAGTAAAACAAAGTCGCCTGTTCTCGGCCCTCTGTATTCAGGGATTCTGCCTCAGGCCCACAGTGACCAGATCACAAACTGAAACCGTTTGACTCTACATTTGTCATAGGCTTGCAGTAAAGGATAAGCTGAGTAAATCATGGTACTTTCGAAACTTCTCAAGCAAAGATAATAAAAAAAACTTTAAAGATTGAAACTAGAAAGATTTTTTTAGGGTTGAAGATTTTTTTTTTGGCATGCTATAGTAACATTATGCTGCAAAGCACTGGTACTTATTGATAACAGCAAGTGAGTAAAGTTGACCTTTGCTGGTCAGGTTGCTCCTTCCTTTAGGCGTAAGACTTTTGATTATCAGTGAAGTGCTGCCTTCTGACCGCTACGGTGCCTCAATTTGCAGGGGGAATCATTAGTGAAATGTGATTACTACGTTTTTTCATGGATTTATCTATCTATCTATCTATCTATCTATCTATCTATCTATCTATCTATTCGTCATCTGTCTAATTACCTGTCTATAGCTCTATATCTATGTGTCTATCTTCTAATCCTTCTATCTGTCTAATTGTTTATCTGCCTTTTTTATTAACATTCCTATCTATATATCTGACTATCCGCCCGTCTTTCATTCTACCATCCAGTATGATTGTCATTTGAATTTATAAATATGCGAGCTAGATTACGTTTTTGGGTACTCCCAGCCTTTACCTTAATTGACTATAAAAAAATATGCATGAAACCGATACACCATTATAGGTCGGTTCCTGGAATTTCGCAATGGTACAACTAGAAGAATGGACTATTGCATAAAAATTACATAAGGTTTCCAGAAATGTGTAAACGAATCAGACAGTGCATTTTTTCTTGGCCTTTGCCAGTGCTATCATGGCTTTGCTGGGAGGGTCTCCAAGGTGGCACATCTCCGAACCCAACCCCCCTTTTCGAACTAACTCTCTGCCCGCTTGTTAGTGTCCAGCTCTGAACTTCTGAAGAGTATTTTTGTGTGAGTCAGGGTTCATTCACTCGGCCCCTATTGTGGGGCTTTCTTCCTTTCAGCCCTCAGTGTGTTACACCAATTAAAGACCGACGTGCTGGAAATGTAATGGGCCGAGCAGGGATTGTTTCTGACAAGCAACAAAACACATAGACCCGCCCCTTAGATTAGGCCGCTGAAGGGGAGGTTCAGGCCGGTCACTTTTCTGAATAGTTCATGAACTGTAATTCCGAGGAGACTCGTGTGAAAGAAAATGTCTCTCTTTTCTTCCTATAAAACGCGAAGCATCGTCAGAGAAGGAGGGCACACAAACCAAACAGATAACAGCCAGCCCATTTTATGATCCTAAACGTACCACATATGATCTTATTCATGTCAAACGAAATTTATAACTTTTTTCGTCACTTCCCCCTTCGTTTTGATAGCATTTCTAAACCACTGTTTGAACTCAATGTTATCTCCCATTCAGTTATATTATTTATTTTCACACACATCTTTGTATTAGTTGAAATCCACCTCATCGGGTTTTAGAGCGTAAAATGTATATTTAGAGCACAGAGCCAGCAAAACCAATCGGCCTTGTCAATGCTTGTTTTTTGTGACATGGTTTTTATAAAATATTGTTGTGGGGGCTGCTAGGCCCGCACCAATATATAAAAAAAAAATAAACAGGAGAAAAGCGAAAAAAAATGTTTTGGTCTCAAAAAGGATCTGTTGCAGTAGTAGACTTTGGCATTCAAAGGGAACCTGGGGTGGGGTGGCTCGGGAGCAGGGGGGGAGGGGCGGTTGGGATGAACATGAAATGATTTAAAAAAAAATTGAAGACCTGCCATCCTTGCAGGCGAGTCTGTGCCTGCTCTCTCCAGCCCGGCACACAGAGCACTTGTGCGCATGTGGCCAAACATACCTGTGCACAGATCACTCCCCTCTTCCCTGTCATCCCTAATGCCCCGCCCATTTAATATTGAAATAAGAATTAACATGGTTTATCATCGTTTCGTTGTTAAAGGTTTGCAGCGGCTGCTGCTGGCAGGGGGGCAACGCTTCTCCGCCATAGCAGAGGAGCTGCAAGGGACTACTTTGTGTGCGGAAGTACTCCTTGTGAAAGAGCACAACGCTGTAACAGTGATGTTAACCAATGACTGGAGTGGGCTCTCACATTGCCCATCTGTATGCCGTAGTGCGTAGAAAAAATATTTGATTGACACAACAACAGGCCCAGTAGGTAATATATATAACTGGTAGGTAATATATATTTATATATATTACCTAGTGGCGTTGCCACTATGTAGCTATACTTAGGACCTACTTTTTATAGAAAACACTTTTTTTTTACTTGCCTATATCTTTGGCACCAGTTGATAAATCTTCAGGAAATGTTCCCCCAAAAAATCACCAGTCATGTCAGCTGCTGTCTGGAAAGTTGCAGGGTGATCAGTAAAGCGGTGGCCAAGAAAAAGAGGGGGAGTCCCAAAACACATTTTCTCCATAAATTTTTCTATAGGGATTTTGAACAGCAATAATACCGAAACTACTGGACGGAATTACACCAAATTTGGCAGAAAGGTAGGTCCTGGTCCCGAAAGCAACCTTTTGTGATTTGGTATGAATCCGTTCAGTAGTTTTCTTGTAATTAACCGGAAAACAAATTTGTATATTTAGGGATGCGGATTTGTTGCAATCCCTACACTGAACGTTGCGGATCTGCATGCGAGATGGAGCAGTGTGATTGGCTGGATACAAGCTGTTCAGAAAGTTGCGGCCGCCATTATATCAACTGGCAGCAGTCAGTATGAATTTAGACTGAGAATTTTCACTGAGAGATGAATAGAAGGGGTCAGGGTAGAGGCACTCTGACCCCATGGGGTTAATGAATGGGTTTGAGAAGGACCTATTATAAGTTTAAAAAGGTTAAACCCCCTTTTATTTGATGATCATGGAGTAGGCCAGCTACAAAGACCCAGTTAGCCCTGCCGAACAAGAGTACCTGGTTTGTAGAGCCTTGAGAGGGTCTGCATCAAAGATGTGTCACACGGCCAGAGAGATGCTTTAGTTCCTAGGAGAGGCAAGGTTGCAATGCGAGGTCCTTCGGCATCGTCAAGAATCCCGTCGACAAGGGCTTGTGCTGTAAAGTTCCTCATTAAAGGTGCATCACGCTGTTGGGGCAATGCGTCAGTTCTGGGGAGCTGCAAGTCTGCAATGCAGAGTTCGGTATCATCATTAGGGATTCTGTCGACAAGGGATGGAAGGAAGGATGCACTAAGGATGCGTTGTGCAGCTGCGGTCTTGATGAGGTGGTGGGCTGCAGAGCGATGCATGCAGTGGCTGATCCACGCCACAGCAGCGATTTATCGGTTTTGTGCGGAGTTGCGCCACGCAGCAGATGAGATGCGTCATTTCTGCTGGATCCACAGAGGCTGGCAAAGCACAATAGACACAATTCCAAGGTCCAGGACGGGGATGGCACCACTTGTCAGGGTAGACTCACAGATGGGAGAATCCAGGTGCTAAGTTCAAGATGGTTGGAGCTTTCTGTTTCTGAGGCTCAAGTCAGGAGGCCAGCCAACTATCCCTTGGAGTCACTCTGATGGTCCTGGATTCAACAGATGCAGGTCCAGTTCTTCTCACCCAGGGAGGATGGCAGCAGGTCAGCACAGTAGGACAGAAGTCCTTCAGACCAGAAGTTCAGCAGAGTGGCAGTCTTTTCAGCAACACAGCAGTCCTTCTTCCTCACAGAGTATCTACAGGTCCAGAAGTGTTCTGAAGAGTTGGATCTGTAATCCAATATTTATATCTGTACCTTCCTTTATGGGAGAAGAGATGGTTCTAGAGGGTTCCCATTGAAGTCCCCATTGTGCCTTCCCTGTACTTGCTGCATACTAACTACAAGGAGTATGCAGACCTTTGTGTGGAGGCAGGACAGAACCTATTCATGTGTAAGTAGGTCTATGCCCAGCTCGGTCCTCCCACTCTGCCAGTGTTGGCCCATCCAGAAACACCTACATTCTCTATTTTGTGTAGCTGTCCAGGAATAATGCACAAAGCCCAACTGTCAACTACACCCCGTCATGTGACCCAGAGAAAGGCTGCAGGCACCCAAATGGCTAAGGCAAGAAAATGGAAACTTTCTAAAAGTGGCATTTTCAGAATTGTTACTAAAAATCCAACTTCACCACAACATAGGATTTTTCATTACAATTTCAAAGACGCCAAACACGTGGTCCAGTATTTATACCTGGTCCTTCCTTTGAAGTGGGAAAAGCTTCTAGAGGCTTCCCTTTGTAGACTTCAAGTCATCCTGCTTTCCCCGTCCTTGCTCCAGACAAACTACAAGGAGTAGTTGTGTGGAGGCAGGACACAATCTACTCAAGTGTAAGTAGGGCTATATCCAGCTCTTCCCAGCCATCCTGTCAGTGATGGCTAAGCTGGGCACACCTCTACTGTGCGTGGCTGTCTAGGAGAAATACACAGAACACCACTGTCAACTACACCCAGTCATGTGACCCAGAGACAGGTTGCAGGGACTAAATGGCTAAGGCCGGAAACGGCCAATTTTCTAAAAGTGGCATTTTCAGAATTGTAACAATAAATCAGACTTCAGTATAAGATGGGATTTTTCATTGCAATTCCAAAGACACTAAATATGAAGTGGTTACCTGCTCCCTTTTGCAAATTAAAGCTTATTAAATGTAATAAATTAACTCCAGTGTTATTGTATGGAAGAGGTAGGCCCTGCAGTAGTGAAAAACACATTTAAGACATTTTCACTACTAGGACATGTAAAACCTAAAAGTACATGTTCTACTTTTTGAATACATTGTACCCTGACCTCGGCTGCTGTCCAGGGCCTACCCAAGGGGTGAATTATATGTATTAAAAAGGCATGGTTGGGCCCGGAAAAGGTTTATTTTGCCAGATAAAGATGGCAGTTTAAAACTGCACACAAACTAGGGACTTAAAAGGAAATTAAATATGCCATTTGAGTCTAAGCCAATTCTAACATGTTTTAAAGAGAGAACATTATCACTTTGGAAGTGGTTAGTGATGATAAAGTTTGCAGAATCTTAAAGCCTGCAAAACAAAGTCAGCAAAACAGGAGGTCTGAAGGCACAAAGCTAGGAGGAAAACCACACAAAGGATGCCAGGTCTAACACCCCCCCCCACTTGAAAGTGAGGAGATCTACCCAACCTCTTGGGGGTTCTCTTCAAAATGGTGGAAAAACCTGGAGAGATCATCACCATTGGCACAGTCTGTCCCAGGGCGGTGTTCCACCATAAAGTCCATTCCCTGTAAGGAGATGGACAACCTCAACAGTTTGTGATTCTCACCCCTCATCTGCATTAGCAACATGAAGGATCTGTGCTCTGTTTGAGCCCGGATGTGAGCACCAAACAGGTATGGTCTCAACTTCGTCAGGGCACAGACCACAGCAAAGGCTTCCCTTTCTATTGCACTTAACCTCTGTTCCCAGGGAAGCAACCTCCTAATGATAAAGGCTACAGGTAGATCCAGGCCCTTTTCATTTAGCTGTGACAGCATGCCGCTAAGTCATGCTCTTGGGCAGCTATACAATGAATTTCTCAGAGAACTCAGGTGCCTTGGACACGGGTGCCATGAACAGGCCCTCCTTCAGGGTGTCAAAGGGGTTCTGGCATGCCTCTGTCCAGATCACCTGTCTGCGGTGCTTCTTATCAGTCAGCTCTGTCAAGGGAGCAACAATGGTGCCATACCCCTTGATGAATTTGTAATAACCGGTGAGGCCTAAGAAGGCTCTCACCTCTGCCTGGGTCTCGGGGGTTCCCAAGACAGAATGGTTTGTATTTTGCCAGGAGGGCCTGCACCTTGCCTCCTCCCACTTGGTGTCCCAAGTGGACAACTGAACCGTGTCATATCTGGCACTTAGTGGCTTTGATGGTCAGGCCTGTCCTCTGCGGATCCTGAAGCACTTCTCTGAGGTGGCACAGGTCATCCTCCGAGCTAGAACCGAAGACCACAATGTCATCTAGGGAGGTGACACTGAAGTTCTCCAAACCAGCCATGACGTGGTTGACCAACCTTTGGAAGGTGGCATTCTTCAATCTGAAGGGGATTACCTGGAACAGGAAGTGTCCATCTGGGGTAGAGAACGTGGACCTCTCTTTGGCCCCTTTGGTCATGGCAATATGCCAGGACCCAGACATTACCTCAAACATGCTGAGGAAGTTGGTAGCTCCCAGCCGATCTTAGAGCTCGTCAGCTCAGGGGATGGGGTGTGCATCAGCCTTAGTGACTTCACTGAGCCCCTGGTAATCCACACAGAGCAGAAGTTCTGGGGTGGTACCTGAGGGTGGTAGCTGGAGGAACAGCTTTGGGGCCAACACCACTGGCTGGACCAAGGACTGCTTGAGAGCTCAATGACCTCCAACACCAGCATCTTGGAGACTTCCTCCTTTATGCTGGCTGTCACCTTGTCAGATAGCCTGTAGATTTTACTCTTCACAGGCGTGATGTCCCCAGTATCAATATCATGGCTACACCATGTAGTGAGTCCTGGGATAAGGGTGAAGATTGAGGTGAACTATCCCAGCAACTGGAAACAGTCTCTTTGTTGATGTAGAGTCAGGGTAGGGGAGAGGCTGACACCCTACACTGAACCATCCTACTCCTTGGAAGAAAGAAGGTTAGGGAGAGGTTAACTCTCCTGCACCACTCTATCGTCCATGACCAGGAGCATGGTAACCTTAGGGGGCATATTTATACTCTGTTTGCGCCGGAATTGCGTTGTTTTTTTTTTACGCAATTCCGACGCAAAACTAACTCCATATTTATACTTTGGCGTTAGACGCGTCTAGCGCCAAAGTCCATGGAGTTTGCGTCATTTTTTAGCGTGGACACGTACTTTGCGTTAATGATATGCAAGGTAGGCGTTCCCGTCTAAAAAATTGACTCCGAGGCATGCGCGCCGTATTTACACTCCCGGGCAAAATTCACGCCCGGGAGTGGGCGGGTCAAAAAAAATGACGTATGCCCGCTTTTGCGCCGTTTTTTAGCGCCTGGACAAGGCAGGCGTTAAGGGACCTGTGGGCTCGGAAGGAGCCCAGAGGTGCCCTCCCATGCCCCCAGGGACACCCCCTGTCACCCTTGCCCACCCCAGGAGGACACCCAAGGCTGGAGGGACCCATCCCAGGGACATTAAGGTAAGTTCCGGTAAGTATATATATATTTTTTTTTGTGGCATAGGGGGGCCTGATTTGTGCCCCCTACATGCCACTATTCCCAATGACCATGCCCAAGGGACAGAAGTCCCCTGGGCATGGCCATTGGGCAAGGGGGCATGACTCCTGTCTTTGCTAAGACAGGAGTCATTTCTATGGGGGTTGGGAGTCGAAAATAATGGCGCAAATCGGGTTGAGGCAAAAAATTTGCCTCAGCCTGACTTGCCCCATTTTTTGGCGCCCAAGCTCCATATCCCCCTACGCCGGCGCTGCCTGGTGTACGTCGTGTTTTTCCACGCACACCAGGCAGCGCCGGCGGCTAACGCCGGCTAACGTCATTGATTAAATACGGCGCCCGCATGGCGCTTCAGAATGGTGTTAGCCGGCGCTAATTTTTTTGACGCAAAACTGCGTTAGCGCAGTTTTGCGTCAAAAAGTATAAATATGGCCCTAGACCTCCAAAAGTGGGGTTTGAGGCAATTGACGTGCAAAATCCTTAAAGGTTTCCTGGGAGACTGGAGGTCCACTATGTAGACAACCTCACTCTTGTGTTCTTTCACCTCATAGAACCCAGACCAGTGGTCTTGCAGAGCCCTGGGATCCACAGGCTTTTTCACCCACACTTTATGGCCAAGTTGAAACTCAACCATAGTGATCTTTTGGTCATACCACCATTTTATGGCCTCCTGGCTGGCCTCTAGATTCTCTATGACTTTCTTCAAGAAGCACATCATCTAGGTAAGGAGTGCCAGCATCTTGCTCACCACATCCTGGGGATCCTTCTTGGGAGCTTACACCCAACTCTCCTTCACCAGACTGAGAGGTTCTCTCACTGGGTGCCCATACAGAAGCTCAAAGAGGTTGAAACCAACCCCATTCTGCAGTACCTCCCTATAAACAAACAACAGGCATGGCAGGGGGATGTCCCACTTCCACCTCAAGGGCTCCAATGGCCCCATTATCATGCCTTTGAGGGTCTTGTTGAACTTTTCAACAAGCCAGTTAGTTTCAGAGGGTGTAAGGAGTGGAGAACTTATAGATTACCCCACACTTCTTCCACATGAACGTCATGTACGCAGACATGAAGTTAGTACTTTGGTTAGATACAACCTCCTTGACGAACCCTATCCGGGTAAAGATCCACACCAGTGCCCTGGCAATTGCAGGTGCAGTCACTGACCTCAGAGGTAAAACCTCAAGGTACCGGATGTCATGGTTCACCAAGATCAGGATGCAACTATTGTCAAGGGCTGTCTTGGGGTCCAGAGGCCCAACAATGTTGATGCCCACCAGTTCAAAGGTAGTGCAAATGACAGCAATGGTTGTAGGAGGGCCTTGTACTTCCCCTCTGTCATGCCACTTACCTGGCAGGTAGGAAAGGACCTACAGGATGCATCTGAGGGCTTCCTCGTTTGAGGCCAAAAGAAGTGGGTGACAAGCCTGTCAAAGATCTTATCTTGGCCCAGATGACTTGCCAGAGGCAAATTGTGCGCCAGACCCTGTAGGAAGGCCCTGTAGCAGGGGGTACTACCAACACGTGTTGCACCAGACTCAGGAGCTTTTGGCAGAAGACCATTCTTCCAGTAGAACAGGTGATCACCATAGGTGTCGCCAGCTGCCTGGCCCGCTGCTGTGCGCCCACAAGAGTAGGACACTCCATCTGAACCTCCCAGAACTCCTCCCTGGTGGGATCCCCTTGCTTCTGCCAATTAGCCAGCCTAAATAGGTTCCTCAGTGCACCAATGTTCTCCCCTGTAGGTTCTGGGGCATCACCCTCAGACTCAGTCTCCTCATGGACCGTGGGAGCCTCAGGAGTGGGATTCCTATGCCCATTGCTCTTATCTATATGGGAGGCACCTAGTTCTTTTTTCCAAGCTCCAGGTCTACCTGACTACCCTCTTGGGTGGCTATGGACCGTGTAGTCAGACACTCATTCAGGCAACCCTAACATCTTCAAGTGTGACCTAAGCTCTACCTCCTTCCAGATGGTGTTTCTCTGGGTCATTGCCAACCAGTCCACAGCCATTGATGGACTCACAACTACCCTCAAGGAACCTGAGACCCCCTCTTCCCCAGCTTGAAGAGAACTAGACCCACTGGGTAGTGGCTCTCATGGTTGTCAGCTGCAATAACCGGGTGGAATGCATTAGGGACTACCTTCTTTGAGGTCAACAGATGACATCTAACAGTTGTCATGCTGGCTCCAGTATCTCTCAGAGCCTCCACCCTCTGCCAATTGATGGTGACCTGCTGCCTACATTGATCAGTGTTGCTAGGCATCTGAGATCTCTGCACCATCTCTTGGTTACCAAAGGATACAAGGGTAACCTCTTCGCTATCCCCAGCACTATCTGGGGTAATCTCCTCTTCAGGCACACCACTAACCAAGCCTAGTGTCTGCCCACCAGTGGAGGCTGTGCCTACTTGGGACTCTTTGCATTCCCCTTGTAGTGCTCAACCTGTTGGCACTTCTATCACATAGGTAGTGCCTTCCCTGAGTACTTACTATCAGGAGACCGTTTCGGCTTCTGTTCAGGTGGGGGTTGAGAGTCCAAACTCTTTGAGCTACTTTGGAAACCTTTAAATAACACCTTGTGTTATGTTTGTTCCTCCCTCTTTCTTTTGGTAGGGACCCTACACACCCCTTTGGTGATCCCTCAGCTACCTCCTTATGGACCCTGGTGCTGAGCCAGAAGTCTGCCTCCTTAGTAGTCTCCCTGGGGTCAGTGAGTTCACAATCAATAAGGTGTTAGCGCGGTCTGCAAAACAAAGTCCGAAAATGTGCTGTCTCACAATCAGATTATACAGCCCCAGCTGATCATTGGCTTCACTGCCCTTCACCCACCCATCCAGTGCCTTGCAAAATAAGTCCACACTATCCACCTGGGACTGCTGGTCCAGCTTACAGCTGTTGCCAAAATTTTACCTGTACTTCTCTGAAGCATTCTTCATTGGGGGATACCCCATCCTGTCTCCCTTATCTATGGCCAGTAGGGCTTCCCTCCCTTAACTAGTGATGAGCTTCCAGAGGCTAGCAGCCAAATCCTCCTCTGGGTTAGGGACCAGACCTTTGGAAATATGGACCCTGCCACCATCACTGCGGGACCCTGCCTGTCCGGCCTTTATGTCCAGCTCCTTTAGGCTCAGTTCTTGAGCCAAAAACATTTTGTTCTCCTACAAGGCTCTCTCAGCCTCCACAGCCCATTTCTTTCCCATGGCCAGTTTCTTCTCATCTATTCTCAACTGCGCTATCTGCAGCTTAAACTCCCTCTTGGCCTTCCTATCCACCAGCTCCTCTGGAGACAGACTTCGAGAAGACACACTACTCTCTGCCCTGGCAGGGAGTTCCAGTTTGGGGGGTCAAGTCATGACCCTTAACTGAAGGCTACATCTCAGGCAGATCCTCATTTCTTTACCTTACTATCTCCTCATCCCCTTCTGTGACTGTAACCAATGTCTGGTGGGTTCCATCCAGGACATCAGCGCTTTTTGGAGCACCACCTTCATGTTGGTGCTCTTTGCTGCAAGTCCTCTCTCTTTACAGAATTCCTTGAGCTGGACCACAGAGTAGGCTTCCATGTTGGCTAGCGCAAACTCCATCCTTGCAGGTGTGGTTCCAGGCACAAGGGTCAGAGAGAGAATTTGAAAAAAAACAAAAAGGTCAATCAAGGAGAAGTTTAAAACTCAAATTGGTCTCAAACTATTTATATGGGATGATAGTGTAACAGAAGATTACTGTAGGGCACTGCACAAAAACAAGTCCAAATCCTCACCACTGATCACCAATGTGAGAAACTGGGTTACTGGTTGCGGGAGGAGTGAAGCCCTACTCAAGCAGAAACCACAGTCCTTGTTAGGGTGAGGTACAAGCCAACCCTAAATTAACCTGTGTTGAGCCTTTTGAAGCTTGGCACAGAGCAGAAAGACTTAACTTAGAGGCAATGCGTAAAGTATTTCTGATCGCGCTAAACTGGGACAAAGTCACAAGTTCAGGCCAACCGTGATGGAGCATGTGGTCCCAGTTAGGCCTACTGAACAAAAGTACTTTAAATCCTTGTTTGCAGAGCATGCAAGGGACCATGTCAAAGATGTATTGTTCAGCCAGAGCTGTGCGTCCGTTCCGAGGAGTGGCAAGGCTACAGAGTGAGGTACTGTGTCACCATCATGGATCTTGTTGAAGAGATCTTGTGTTGCAAAGTACGGCATCGAGGATGCATCACGCAGTCAGGGTGATGCATCAGTTCGGAGGAGATGTGAGGCTGCAATGCGGAGTCCAGAGTCGTTGTCGAGGCTACAACGATGCAAGGGCCTGCACCAAGGATGCATGGCAGAGCTGCGGTTCCGAAGAGTCTGCTGGGTATGATGCAGGTCTTTGCGATGTGGTGATCCATGCCACATCGGTGATGCATCAATTCTGCTCAGGGTTGCACAGCGCAGAAGACATGCTGCATTGGGTTCGCAGAGGCAGACAGAGCACCTGAGAACCACTTCTAGCAGTCCAGGACTGGGGTGATACCACTTGGCGGAGTATACTTACAGATGGCAGAGTCCAGGGGCTGGGTTCAGGGTGGTTGGAGCCTTCTATCTTTGAGCCTTTATTTGGGAGGCCAGCCAACTAGTCTTTGGAGTCACCCTAGTGGTCCTGGGTTCAACAGATGTAGGTCCAGTCCTTCTCACCCAGGCAGGAGGGCAGCAGGCAGCAAGTCAGCACAGCAGGGCAGCAGTTCTTCAGCGCACCAGTCCAGCAAAGTAGCAGTCATGTCAGCAACACAGCAGTCCTTTCTGGCACAATACCCACACGTCCAGACATGTACTGAAGAGTTGGTATCTGTGGTCCAGTATTTATAGCTGGTCCTTCCTCTGAAGTGGGAGAAGCTTCTAGAGGCTTCCATTTGAAGTCCTCAAGCAATCCTGCCTTCCCCGTCCTTGCTCCAGACAAAGTACAGGGGGTATGCACACCTTTGTGTGGAGGCAGGACACAATCTACTCAAGTGTAGATTGGGCTGTATTCAACTCTTCCCAGCCATTCTCTTCGTGATGGCTAAGCCGGGCACACCTAACATCTCTATTGTGCGTGGATGTCTAGGAGAAAATCACAGAACACAACTGTCAACTACACTCAGTCATGTGACCCAGAGACAGGTTGCAGGCATTAAATGGCTTAGGCCAGAAAATGCCAACTTTCTAAAAGTAGTGTTTTCAGAATTGTAACTAAAAATCCAACATCAGTATAAGATGGGATTTTTCATTACAATTCCAAAGGCACTAAATATGAACTGGTTACCTGCTCCATTTGGAAATTACATCATACTTAATGTAATAAGGTAACTCCAATGTTATCCGATGGGACAGGTAGACCTTGCAGTAGTGAAAAACAAATTTAAGGTGTTTTCACTACCAGGTCAAGTAAAGCTTTAAACCCATTGCACCCTGTCCTCTGGGCTGTCCAGGGCCCACTGTAGGGGTGACATATATGTACTAAAAAAGAAGGTTTGGAGCTGGCAAAAGTTTTATTTTGCCAGGTCAAAATGACAGTTGAAAACTGCACACACAGTCTGCAATAGCATGCCTGTGTCATGCTTAAAGTGCTACTTAAATGGGTGGCACAATCAGTGCTGCGGCCCACCATTAGCATTTAATTTAAAGACCCTGTGCACAGGTAGTTCCACATTACTAGGGCATTAGATGTAAATTAAATGTGCCAATTGCCTTTACGCCAATTGTACCATTGTTTAAGGAGAGAGCACAATCACTTTAGCACTGGTTAGCAGTAATAAAGTGTACAGAATCCAAAAGCCAGTAAAAACGAAGTCAACAAAACAGGAGATCTGAAGGCAAAAAATTAGGGGGATTTAGTTTTCAGAGGATGGGATATCTTTCATCGTTGTGATGGAGTACCATTTCCACCAAGTTCTACATAAGGCCCTTATTATGGAAAGGACAGGAAGAAGTATTACAAGTATGTTTAGAGGGCAGGAAGCATCAACCTCATCTAAGGTGATGTCTTACATAACTGTAGGCAGAAATGCAGTGCAGGAAATTGAGTCAAGTTATGGGGATCTCTATAATTGAAGTTGGAGAGAGGCAATGAGAGTGCATGTCCAAAGAAGAGTTATGAAAGACCAGCAAAAGAATAGTAGATGTGGTGTTCATAGAGGCGAGGAGAAGGGTGGTGGTGCGTAGCAATGCCAAAGTGCCTTCTGAATCAGGTACAGTGTAAATAACCAATGGATATGAAAATGGAGGTCATTGTAGATGGTCTGAATGGAAGATTTAAAATCAGACTGAGGAGAATATGTGAAAGTTGAAATCAGTCTATCGGTCTGATAGGATAGATGTTGACATGTAATTTGTAGCTTTGGTATTGGCATCTGGAGATCTGCATTTTCTATATGGATCTAATGTTTTTTTAAGGGTGTTTTTCATTTCATTTAAGTTTTGTGGATGTAGTATTTGTAAATAATTTCTGTGTAGAGGCGGCTCACATAAATAAAACAATCTCAGGTATTCAGTGTGATTTCCTTCCTGTTTCTAATTTTTTTATGTAGTAAAACGTGACATTTTTCAATCTAGGCAAATATTTGCAAAGTTGATTAAATTTGGGATGCAGCATTAATAGCTTGGTGAAGATATCGTGCATCTTCCAAAAGGGGATGTGTTTAAACATGCATGAAAGCAACCTGCCGATAATTTGTGATCAGTTTTTATTTAGCCATGGAGCAATTCTTTCAACAAATTCAAGTTCCACCAATTGACAGCATGGTACGCTATGACAGCATGTTTTTTGTTTTCATCCTATCAAACTCATGAACAGATGCAGGCATTGATATTGCTGTGCTCTCTGTTTGCCTGTACTCAGAAAAAACAACGGGGTAGTTGTTGCATTAGGTACACATCCAGAAGGTGAGACTGTAGCAGATAGTGGAGGATGGACATGCAACTTTACTGGTGGTGCAACTATTTTCTCCACATGTGAACCCACATCTTCTGCACTCAAATCTACTCCTCCTCCTGGATAAATTCGGGACCATTTCACGGGCACTGTGGAGTATATTTACGAGAGGCTTGCACTGCAGGAGCGTTACTTTTTTGACACTCCAGTGGCGTAAGTCTCTCAACTATATCTATGAGGCCACGCAAAGCCACTTTTCATGCCTTTGCATGGCCTCATAGATATGGAGTGAAGCAAAGCAGTGCAAGTCGCTGCATTGCTTTACTCTGCACCGGGTGGCATTCCATGGGAGTTGCAGTGGGTTTTCCCATGCAACACCCATGGATTTTGACGCTGATATATTTAATGACATAAACCTGGGACAGTGCCAAAACCTTATGCCTCCCAGGGGTGGCGTAACAAGGAGATATATTTTTATTTCTCCTCGTTTCTCTTTCTATGTGCACTGCATTTCTGCAGCACTCATAGAAAGAGGAATACTCTTCCCAGGATTGTTTTTGTGTAGGAAGGTGCCCCTTCCTGCACAAAAACAATCCTGCCTACAACTCAGCCACCCTTGCACAACGGTGCCTGCATTGGTGCTAGGCAGCAAATTGTGTGCCGGCACAGGTGGAAAGGACAGGAATTCACCATATTTTATAAATACGGTGCACTCCTGCCCTTTCACATTGGCGTAGGGCAACGCAGCAAGGAGACTTGCAGAACTGCCCCACTCCAATTGTCCATAAATGTGGGCCTGTGTCTCTTGGGTGGCCTCTGAACAAATCACTTACAACATGCGGAAACTACTAGAGCCTACATTGCTGCTCTTGGCTTTTGATGACGTGTTATTCATCCTCTGTTGAACTCAGAAATCTTACTTTTGTGAGTTGCAGTTCCTTATCTCTGGGCTTCTTGTTGCTGCTTCTATAAAGGATCTCCTCCTAGAAGTTTTGTGTTTCGTACATTCTGCCATTTGCTTTCATGAGAAACCTGGCCTTGGCCTTACCCTGTATCGAGAAGTACACCTGTGAGTCTATTCATGGCTCTACCGTTGGGATTTTGACAAATGTCCCGGGCGACCGTGGTATGGTCCTTGATGACTCTTTTGCATGCTCAAGAGCATCCAAGTTTGCCCCAACAAGGAAAACATCCCCTACATCTTGTACAATGTATTGACGTTGCTCAGAGCCGAGTTTAAGCATAACCAGCAGTTGCAATTACTGCCAATTTGTTAATTTAATCAGTCTGACTTCTGATGCCCTAAAGGTAACTATGCCTATTTTTAGCAGCTGAGTGTCTGTTTCTGTTACTAATCAATGTACACAATTATGCTGCAATCTCAGGTTTTCATTAAAAATTGTTAAAACAAAGATACAACGACACTCTCCTACTGCCAAAGTAGGTCGTATGTCAGAATATTGTCGAGAAAAATATCTTCTGACATAAACATTGTGTCCTAAATATATTTTGCAAAAGGGTTGTCTCAGTGAGTGTACATTTTACTTTTTTAATTACAATGGGGCGATGTTTTTGCAAACGACATTTAGGACACAATATTTTTGTCAGACAATATTTAGTCTATACTAGAAACGTGTATATGACATTCATCAAGTGTCACATAGTGTAATGTCGTCAGGACAAACAAATGTGCGACGCCACTTCAGTTACACCAATACTTATGATGCAATGCCACCATACGGCGTTGGTGTAAATTTGATAGTGCAAATTCCCTCATTGGATTAAGAAACTTTTAAAAATTATGTTGTGACTGTGCAACCCAACCCACAGTATAGTAAGAAGTAGACTTCATGCATTGTTTGAGTTCCTGGAGTAGATACATTTTATAGTTTTGCCGCAACAAACTGAAAGAATCCAATGTGTATTTCAAGAGATTGGACAATCATTATGATCCAAAACTGAAACAAATTATTGAGGGATATTACTTTGCAGTGAGTGTTCAATGGGTAGATGGACAGATGGAAATTTTGCAGATACGTTGACGCTTGGTGAGTGCATCAGGGATCAATTCATGTCCAGATTTCAAATGAGGAATGTGATAGAGAAAGGGCCTGAACCACTATTATTCCATTCACAAGTGCTCAAAAATGGCACACAGAACATTTTGCAAATGGAATAGTATTTTGTGAACCGACGTATGTATTAACTGGTCCCTTCACAAAATAAAAAAATCACATGGAGTCGCAGAATTAGCTGCCTAATTAATATTCATTAGGCAGGTCACAATTTGTGATTGTCTTAATAAGCCTGCAAGGGAGAGCAGACCACAATCTCTGTGACTGCATTCTAAAATGGAAAACCTTTTCTGTAAAGCACCGTATAGGGAATAGTTTAGAAAAGTTGTGCTGCACCCAGTGCAGTGACACTTTTCTTGTGCACTTTAGTGCCACCCTAGCGCCACCATGTGTGCGCCGTATTTAAAATCTGGTTCACCATGGAGCAGGGTAGGGGGCAACAACGTCATTTTTATTGACGCTATTGATGTACTCTGCAGGAGTAGCGCCAAAATATTGGCGCTACTCCTGCAGAATACATAGGGGCCCGTTGTATACAATGGTATGCCCTCTTTTAACGCCTGCTTTGAGCAGGCGTTAAAAGTGCCAAAAATGTACTTTGTAAATGTGGCGTGGTGATTTTGGCCTTCTAACGCCACATTAGCATAAAAAAATTAAGCTAATGTGGCGTTAGAATGGTACTAGGCACTCTTAAATATGCCCCTATGTTCCTTAAAAGAACAAGTGCTGCTTTTAAAAATAAAATGTTTCCCTTTTGGAAAAATCCAGACACCCCCCCCCACTACTACTGCTCCCTCCACAGAGGCTGCCGACACACTTCCTAAAGATGAAGCGGTCCTATGGCGACACGTCACCCTTTACAAATCAATTACCATTCAATTCAGGGTTTGGTAGCTCATCAAGGGTTTGCAACATCAAGTGTAGTGGTAAACCATTGATGTACACCTTTCCGAAATGGGAATAGGAGGCCAGCGGCCTTTTCACTTCCCCTCCTGTTTGTAATTAGAAACGATTGAAAATGTCATGTTTCAAGTCAGAAAGAATTTTCCGACATCTAAAAGGGCTAGTTTTCATAAAGAAAAGCCCTTTTTCAATTCTAAAGGATTTTGTGTATGAGCTCTAAGGTTAAGTGAAAGAGGTTGACACAGTAAGTGAGGTGCCCATAGCAAATGGGGTTAAGCATATATTATAATAATAATGTGGCAGTGAAATACACAATGAACAGAGCAGCAGTGAGAAAACAGATGCCCATGTGGATAAATAGAGGATCGTACCTGACAAGTCGGGGAAGACGGGTCCTGACAGGGAGAACCATTGCATGCTTGGGTGGGATTTGGAAACAAGGTCTTGCTGCTGTCACAGCCGAAGTCTAAAGAGCTTTTACTAGATGTGTTTTCTGGCTAGTAAGTCTGGGATCACTGTTCCCACACCTGGGAAAACTGGGAGAGAAAACACCAGGCCATTAGGGATTGGCTCATAATGAAGGCCATAGTATTAACACTCATCTGTTTGCGTGTTGGTCTTCATTGCTCAATAACAGTATCATAGAGGATTGGTCTACCCTGCCCCATAAAGAAGAAATGATTACAATTTAGGGGTACTTTCTCCATTCGAGCCTTTGGATAATCAAGTCACACTACAGCCTTTGTCATTTGGAGTCCATCCAAGTGATGTTTTTAAGTTTTAAAGGATGACATATAGTCTTGATGCCAGGATTGCCATTTTCTCAGAAGTTCAGCAGATAATGTCACAGCTAGAGTAGTGCCTAGAATATGCCTATTCCAGAATAATATATGGATCTACACAAGGTCACTGGTAGAACGTGGCAGAACATTGAGGAGAATTCTGGAGATCTTAAGAGTAGAGGACTGATTAATAAGACAGTTTGGTAACAAAGAGTGCTTTGAACAAAAAAACTCTAGTGAGTGATGTGAGCCCAAAGGAGTTTGGAAGTGTCATATTGGGTGCACCTCGGTCAACCAGTAATGAACTACTGGTCATCGTCTTTTGTGTGGCAAAATATTATTCTTAATTTGTGAGATGCTTTGTAGACAAGACCATTAATATGAGACTGTTACCGAAGAGGGGCTTGCTATCAAGTAGTCAGAAGAAGCCCATGTTAGTTTAAAAATCCACTGCTCTGCACCGCCCTACATATAACAGGTTTGCAGCTGGTGATAAAACTGCTCTCATCACTGATAAAAAAACACCTGAAGAGCAGGGAAGCTAATGTCCAAGAAGCAAAGAGGACAATAGCTTGGGAATTCTATTAGCAGGGAAAGCCGGTTTGGAAATGTTAGGTCCCTTGTGTACCGGGGGTTGTGCTGTCAGAACTCATGCTAGTGTTTATTTCTGATGGCCTAATGTTTGCTGTCAATCTAAGTACAGGTACAGTGCCTTTGTCATGACCAGTACCCCTCCTTCCAACTTCGATGCGCTTTGACAGTTCCCGATGTTGCCTCTTGAAGGTTTTGGTCTGTCCGAGGTAAATGCGGCCCTTTCCAGTAGCCAAGGTTCTTCCAACGGAGAACATCTGAGCAGATTGTGCCCCCCAGGAGGAGTCCCAGAGAGGAAAAAATACCCATAGGGAAAACACTACTGCAGGGAGGAACTCCAGAAGAAAAAGGGCCTCAGGAAGAAGGTCAGGGAGAGGTCAGAAGATACCAGCAAGGAGGAACCAGAGCAGGAGACAAAGAACTCCAGCTGATAACATAAGGCTAAAAAAGAACAGGAGGCGCCAACAAGAAACAAAGATAAACCAGGCAGGAGCAGAATGCCCCACGGGGAGCGAGGACACACCAGCAAAAGCAGAGAGTAATGCAATAGGAAGTAAAGGCCTCCATCTTGGATAGGGAGACTAATGAAAAAGATAGGAAGGATCACCATCTTAGAATGGTGTAGTAAAACCCTCCCCTAGGCATTCTGGGAACAAGACTGAGGACTATTGGAAGAGGACCTGCCAGAACATGACCCCCAGGCCTAAGGAAGGCTAAAAGGTAAGTGTGTAGCCCCCAAGGAATGTTATCATGGAGCTGCGGTTCCAGGACTGGAACTGCAGCGCTCACAAATGCTGAAGACTCTTTTAAGGGCCACCGCGTGGAGATGTGGGGTGCCCGGAACAGAAGCAGGTGTAGCAGAACACACCTGCGATGCCAAAACAACAACATTGGGCTGTCGTGTTATACTGCGACGTGCCTGGAGAGAAGAGGGAGGCATCGCGGTTCGCGCCGCCCAGCCAAAATGGTAGCACCATTGGTCGAACTGCGGCCCGGGAGTGACAACTTTACAGAACACAAGTTTCTCTATGGACACACTATCCAATAATAACTTGCAACTCATTTTCGATTAAATGGGCGTGTAGATTAAGAAGGATAACTTGGAGTATTGTAGATTATTGTGAACATGTGGAAGAAATGTTTTTGTGGTGGTCTGGTCAGTAGTTAGATTGATTACACGATTTGTTTGAGAACAGTTTGATGTGTGTACAGTGAGACAGTCTAGTGACATTGCAGGGTGTGTGGTTTGTTTGAAGTTCCCTGGTCTGATGAATAAGTTCCTAAGTCGACGGTGACTAGGTGTATGTTAACTGCTATTCTAGTGGATTTTGGAAAGGTCTGTAGTCTTAACCATATCACAAAACATTCAGCCATGGGAGCCAGTGAGGCAACAGGGGGTTGTGCTAAAAGTGAGAATATGCTGAAGAAAAGTTTGTATTGTAAAAAAAAATTGGATGAAGTCTGTGAGTGAGAGTGAATGAATGGGTAATATGGAGTTACTTATGGAATGATTTGGTTGTGTTCATGATACATTATTGAAATGCTGGAATTGCAAGTGGTTGTTCTGAAGTGCTGTGAAAGTAAAGGATGATGGCAGCAGTGAGGGTGATACAATCTTTCTGTTGACATATTCTGATGGGCTGATGTTCCTTTACTCTAATTAACTACATTCAGGCTTCTGCTCTACTGTAAATCGCCTCATTGTATATGCTTACATTATGCAAGGGCTCGACAAAAAACAATTTCCTTTCAATGGGAATCTGCTTGATGTTATATTAAGTTCGTTGTACAAGGACAAAGCGATAGGTACGATGAACACTGTTACAGCGTAGAGTATCATGGATGTAAATATCATTTATATTCTGTCTATACTACCAAGATAGATTTAGGAGTGACTAAGCCAGTGAGTTTTCACTTAATCTCTTCTAGTGTTGTAGATTATGTGAGAGAGTTCCTCCTTTTGCTTGGTGGCTTGCATTGTTTTATGACTGATGTTGATGGTTGTGTAACTCTACGTACTGAGGCAATGCTGACCAGTTCCCAAATTATGTGTTCTTATCTCTAAGACATGGTAAAAACTGGCAATCCCCAATTAGCATTTTTAACTTTCCAGTAGGGCCATTGTACATAGTGTATTAAATATTTCAATGGCATGGAAATTAAATGCCACGTATGTGCTCGAGCACATTTTATGACAGCCTCTAAGCTTGAAAGGAAACCATGGCGTCAGGCCTACATATATAGCCACAATTTCTATCCCTGGAGGTAGACCTGTAAAAATAATACTTTTTGACAGGAAGGTCCCCTACTTTTAAATATAAAATAAGTCACCCAGAAGTAGGCCTGTAGCCCTCAATATAAGGGTCTAGTATTTAAAAGAGGAACATGTAAGACTTTAGGGTTGGCCTGTTCCTACAGTGTCTGGCCCCCAAAAGCTATTTCACTGCATAGGGAGCCAGCTGTTTCTATGTGAAAAACTAAAGTGCAATTTTATGGCAAGAGACGGAGGCTCCTAATATGCTTTCTCTTTTCATTTATTTTCAATAGCACGGCGGTCAAACTACAACACCCAAAAGGCTAAAGAATAGTAGGTAAAGAAAGGTAGTTCCTTAAGTAACCAATGAACGGCCAGCATGTCCTCTAAGTAGTTATCTTGTCCGCGAACAGCCCTCTTTTCTTGCTGCTCGCTGTACTTTTCCACGCTTCCTAATATTGTACATTGCTTGTTTTTTACTGATTACATATGTTTTCATGCTATTTATATCGCGCTATGCATACGCGTGTCTCCGCCTAGCCGGCTAGTAGCCGCCCTGTTTCCTGCCTCACTTGCGCTTCCCTCATGCTCCGCGTTCCATTTCTACAGTTTTTCCTCACACGTCGCCGTTTTCAGTTAGCGGCGCCTGAGGAAAACGCTCTCCTACCGCTGTCTGTCTCCTCATATTACCAGCACGTTTTGATATTCATTTTGGCCCCCAGCTCACCTCGTTTCCTCACGCTCGTCTTGAACGAAGCCTCCTGGCCGATTCCGGCTTCATTTTTCCTCACTTTTCCCCACCCATAGGCGGAGTTTGACTTTGGGTGACTCCTTCTCATATTTTTAACCCTTTCCTCACTGTTTCAGCCTACTCCTTGTGTCTCCTTAGTTTACCATGGAATTAACACAGTTCCCCTGTGGCTAATATGGAGAATGATGACGAGGACTTTGTCAAAGACAGTTTGAATGACTTTATACAAGTCTCGGTGGAACAGGCAGTTTCTGCCTCCATGGACAAACTTTCAAAAAATTTAGAAAAATCTGTCTTTAGTCTTGTGTCCAAGACGATTTTGGCCCAATCTGCGGGGGAAAGCAGAAAGTGCCCGTTAACAAAAAATTCCACTAATACGGTGCTCTTGACTGGTGAGTCTTCCTCACAAATGACAGAGGACGTGGTTCATCACAGGCCTCCCTTAAAGGAGGGGAATGCCACTTTAAAATGGTCTTCTAAATGCCATAAAAAGACTAAACACATCTCCTCTCCCATGATAATTTAAAAAATAATGGACACAGATGATGATATTGGTGATGAAGCCTCGGAGGCTGATAAATCTGATGATGATACAGAGGATCCTTTCGGCGCTCCTCCTCCCAAAAAGTCCAGACTGCCTACGCCAAGTCATTCCAAACCGTCCCTCATTTCGGATCCTCAGGGAGTCCCTATGTTTGATCCTGCTGGAATTCACCACCCTCATTCCACTGAATGGTTTCCGGCCGAACATGTGAGCGAATATGTCGCCTCATGTCTTCGCACGGCGTTAGATAAACAAACCAGAGCTAAGCTCCGCTCTGAATGCCCTCGTCCTTCCCTCCATTCTAAAATGTCTTCAACCCCCGCTATTGACCCTTCCCGTCTTACCTTTTTCACCAAATTCGTTAAAGATCCACGGAAGGGAGTAGACAAGGCATGGTCTACCTGTCAGCATAAATTTCTGGATGTCATTGGTGCACTGACAGGTATATTTGTCTAGGCGGAATCGGCCAGAATAGATAGCCATATTCCTGTGAATCCCAAAGAACTTTCATTATGGGTTCAATGTGCTGAATGCTTACTGGGCAATGGCAATGCTGCAATAGCACATGAGCGCAGGAAAGGACTTCTTCTAAAGCTCGATCCAAAATTGGTAAACCGAGCCATTTCCGACCCTGGCATTAAAGCTGAAGGTATGCTTGTTGGCGACTCCTTTATCAAGGAGCTCAGCAAGTACACGGCCACCTTCGCATCTTTGGACAAGGCGCAACAATCCCTACGTAAAATGTTTGCTGGTTGGGTTTTTGCAAGTGCTGGCAGAGGTAGGAACCGTGCCTCCTTCTAATCCTCGTATCAAGAGTACAGACCACAGTTCTGCCCCCAGAGGAGCAGGGGATACCATGACAGAGGCAACAGAGCATCCAAAGACAATGTACAAACAGGTAAGGGTCCCTTCTGGCCTTCCTACTGTGGGAGGTCGCCTGAAGTTTTGCCTTTCAAAATGGCACACTATAACTACAGATATCTGGGTCCTAAATACCATCCAGGGTTATGTCATAGAACTCTACTCAGAACCTTGTCAGTTAACCCTTCCTTGTCATCCTCAAAAACAAGCTATTGTCCCTTGTTCCCCAGACCCTTCAGGTTTTCTCAGTTCTGTTTTTCTTGTTCAGAAAAAGAACAAAAAGATGCGACCAGTCATCAATCTAAAACAGTTCAATCACTTTGTAATCTACAGAAATTTCAAAATGGAGACTATTGTGCATCTTCGAGACTCTCTCCCACAAGGAAATTGGATGGTCCGTTTAGACCTTCAAGATGCGTACCTTACGGTTCCCATACATCCTCAGTCCAGAAAGTTTCTTCCGTTCCGATGGTTCAACCAAATTTTGCATTTTTCCTCTCTCCCTTTTGGTCTCTCTTCTGCCCATTTACCAAACTAATGAAACCAGTGGTAGCCCATCTCAGGGCCCAAGGAATCAGGCTCATTATCTATTTGGATGACATTCTTATTATGAATCAAAGTCTATCCTCTCTTCAGTCCCAAATTCATCTAGTTTGTTCTCTCCTATCCGACCTCGGTTTCATTCTCAACATCGAAAAATCTGTTTTGATCCCCACAACAAAATATAGAATTTCTAGGTTTCTCCATAGATTCCGTTTAGGCAACTCTTCGCTTACCTTCGGCAAAGGTAAAGTCTATCAAGTCAGAAATCCTACAGGTTCTACGCTCTCAAAATTTTTCTCTCAGGACCGTAGCCAGAATAGTCGGTCTCCTTTCTTCCTCCATCCAGGCTATTTTCCCAGGACCTCTGCATTATCGAGCCCTCCAAAGACTAAAGATAAAGATCAGACATCTTCAAAAAGGCCTCGCCTATTCAGATGTCATCTCCCTCAATCACGAATCCCAAGTAGAGCTTCAGTGGTGGCTAGACCACTTAGACGCCTGGAATGGAAGAACCATTTTTGCCGCAGCCCCAGATCTTCTACTGGAATCGGATGCAAGTCTTTCGGGTTGGGGTGCCCGATGTGGCCAGATTTCGACTGAAGGTACATGGTCGCTAGAGGACTCCATGTTGCATATCAATTGTTTAGAGATGCTTGCCGGCTCCTTTGCAATCAGAAGCCTGGCAAAAGGCAAAGTCTCTTGTTCTATTCTCCTCAGGATGGACAACATTTCTGCTGTCCGTTACATCAACCACTTGGGGGGCACCAAGTCCAAACCCCTGGCGGATCTCGCAAGGAGCTTGGGGGATTTCTGCCTCCAAAACAGAATCTCGGTACATGCAGAATATTTACCGGGCAATCTAAACACCATAGCAGATTGGTACTCTCGTCATCTCCACGACTCAAGTGACTGGAAACTTCACCCCGACATATTCAACTCCATTCATCGCAAGTGGGGTCCTTTCGCAATAGATTTTTTTGCTTCCTGTCTCAATGCCCAACTTCCTCTCTTCTTCAGTTGGCGCCCCGATCCATTAGCCTTAGCATCAGATGCTTTTTCACAAGACTGGTCATCTTCCCTTAACTACGCCTTTCCTCCTTTCATAATGATCAGCAGATTGTTAGTCCAAGTCAGGCGCCAAGAAGCAACCCTAGCCCTCGTAGCCCCCTTCTGGCAGTCTCAGGTTTGGTTTCCCACTCTATTGGAACTCTTAATAGGACTCCCCTTCCTTTCCTCATCTCCTATCCAATCCCCAAGGTCTTATTCACAACCTCATTACCTACAATCTTCTAACTCTCTCCGCATGGAAAATTTCAGGAATTCTTTCTCAGTCCCGTTCATTTCGGAGGAAGCTACAAACTTCATTAACCAATCCTGGACCCAGGGAACCAAAAAAGCATACAAATCCGCTTGGTCTTTATGGGATAGCTGGTGCGTGGGAAGGCGCATCAATGCCCTTTCAACAGATGTCTTCTCAATAGTCAATTTTCTAGCGGCTGAAGCCTGCAAAGGCAAATCCTATTGCACTATTAACTTGTATCGTCCAGCTATTTCTTCCGCTCATGCTTATGTCAATGGAAAACTTGTAGGAGAACACCCATTGATCTGCCAACTCTTGAAGGGAGTAAAGTTTTGTAATCCTCCTTTACCAAGATACAGTTCTGTATGGGATGTGAATGTTGACTCTTGAAGGGAGTAAAGTTTTGTAATCCTCCTTTACCAAGATACAGTTCTGTATGAGATGTGAATGTAGTGTTAAATATGTTTGTGTCATGGCCTGATAACACACTTCTCTCACTAAAAATGTAATCTGCAAAACTTACTATGTTATTATGTCTTATTTCTATAAAACGTCTTTCTGATGTTAAAGCTCTGGATATTTCTGCTCGTCAAATTTACCCCCACAGGTGTTCTTTTTTCAGTTCATAGACGAACAAAAACTAATTTGTCTACTGTTTTCTACCCATACTTCCCAAATCAACCTAAGTTATGTGCAGGCCAATGTTTAAAGACTTACAAACTTAAGACAGCCGATCTGAGGTCATCCTCTGCTTCCCAATTGCTCATATCCTTTCAAAAAACGTTTAAACCTGTTTCCTCTCCTACTCCAGCCCTCTGGGTTAAGGGGTTATGTCATTGGCTGGCATTGACACCTCCGCTTTTGGTGCCCATTCGTCCAGAGGAACTATGGCTTCCAAAGCCTTTTGGGCTGGTTCTCGCTTGGAGGACATTCTCAGATCGGCTGACTGGTCTAACGATAATGTTTTTAGAGCTTTTTATTGCAAACCCGTTCAACATGCTTCGTTTTCGGTAATTAATTTGCTTTAAAAAAGCATAACAGGAGCCTCCATCGCTTGCCATAAAATGTTGATTTTCCTAGCATTTATGAAGGAAATTCTTAATTTTAATAAAGACACAGAGGCGAGTATTATCCCGCCACAGGTTATTAACTTTGTTTCTTCTCCCCCCCAAACAGCACCATCTACCACTACGATGTCTTCATATTAATTATCATCATAATCTTCAGTTTCCGAAGCGCAAGGTTACCATCTCTCCAAACAACCTCTCCAGGACTGCTCCAGAGTCTGTGGTCTCCTTACAGGGCATACACCAAGCTGCGAACTTTCTTCAAGGACTTTTTTTCTGTGTTGATGGCAATTTCTAATGTATTGTCTATTGTTCCTATGTTCTTAACCTTCTGATCCCTCGCACAAGAAAAGAGGGCTGTTCACAGCCAAGATAACTACTTAGGGGACATGCTGGCCGTTCATTGGTTACTTAAGGGACTACCTTTCTTTTCCCATTGGCTACTGGTCTTTAGCCCTTTGGGTGTTGTAGTTTGACCACACTGCTATTGAAAATAAATGAAAAGAGAAAGCATAATACTCGCCTCCGTGTCTTTAATAAAATTAAGCATTTCCTTCATGAATACTAGGAAAATCTACATTAGGATGCAATATTGTAACTTTGGTTTAGAATGAGCTATAAAGCCCATTCAACCACTGTTTTTTTTTATTTTATTAAAATTCTACTTCAATGGTGAAGTTAGATATTTGACACATCTACAGTAAAATTAACTTTTATAAAGTTATAGTTTTCGTGCCTGAACCTGTATTTGGCAAAATGACATTAGCTTGCCTGCAGCTGCCTTCCCTGTCAAGGAGTTCCCTTGATTAGGTGTGGAAACTGTTCCCAAAACAAAGACAATGGCTTAGGCCATTTCACTGGATTACCTGGGTGTGAGGTATGTACCTTACCCAATGTCAGGAAAGCCAGTTGGGGAGGGTTGAGGTACTTTATTAACATGAAAGGGAACTCTGTGAAGCCTGCCCATTCATAGTTAGGTGCACAGTGAGTTCCAAATGAAGAGGAACCTTTTGATCCTAGTATACACTGCAGAAATCCTGGCTCCATCCAAGTGGGAGGGGAAGCTGGTCCTAAAGCCATCTTGAAGTGGTTGAGGAAGAAGGACTGCTCTAGACACATCACTTGAAGGACCATCAGTTTCACCAGGGTTCTGCCATGTTGGATGTCACTGGGCATGGCTCATGATGTGCTCCAAAAGAGAGAGAGAGAGAGAGAGAGAGAGAGAGAGAGAGAGAGAGAGAGAGAGAGAGAGAGAGAGAGAGAGAGAGAGAGAGAGAGAGAGAGAGAGAGAGAGAGAGAGAGAGAGAGAGAGAGAGAGAGAGAGAGAGAGAGAGAGAGAGAGAGAGAGAGAGAGAGAGAGAGAGAGAGAGAGAGAGAGAGAGAGAGAGAGAGAGAGAGATGTTTGTGCATATTGGAAAGGGAGTAACCAATATTCACCCCATTCACTGGCTAGTGAACTGTACAAAGGTGCCACCTCACTCCAAGCTGCTGAGAACACATCTGGACCTGCCAAAGAACAGGAGAAAAAGAAGAAGGCTACCTATGACCAATTTGGAGACTTGAAGGGCTGGACCTGCTCCTACTTGTACCCATGACAGTCAGCTGACCTCCTGAGTGGCTATTGGGACATCAAAAGCTGCAAGATGCCTTTTTTTCCTGGAGTGACCGGCTGACCACTGAAAAGTAGACTTGAAATTTGCTGGTGGCCCCTGCTGAAGTAGGTCTAGCAACGCTCTCCCTGGGGTTCTGGTAGCTTTAGAAGTCCCCCAAGGAAACTACTCCAGAAAGTTGGATCAAGTTGGGACTTTGATACATTTTCAACTCACAGACCTTTGTAGGACAGGGACCCAAGACTACCTGCCAATGGATGAGGTCAGCAGGCAAGAAAATCAGGTTAGTCCCGCTCTAAGATTTTTGCCACCTAAAAGAAGACTTCAGCAGACCCTGTGGCTAAGGTATCTGGCTTCACTGTGACCTACATGGCTACATCTTCCAGGCATGTCCCCCTGGAGGTTTTCGAGCTCCAAAAAAGAGTCAGAACATAGAAATCTTGACCAAGAAAGGGCACAAAAAATATCCAGCCACTTAGAAGACTTTGGTGGATTTTAAATTTGAATTTTCCCGCTAGGAGCTTTTTTTGTCAAAACCATTGTTTCCAGCTAGATCTAGGCCAACAGGTATCTGATTTCAAGTCGATCTTATTGAATACAACCTTCAAACGGACCTAGTGGGAGGATTTCAACTTTACTAAAAAAGAACATGTCAGAAGGTTGCTTCTTTGACGGGTTACTCATATTAGGCTTAGCCTGCCTTTGATGCATCACGATTGGCCTCAAATTGCACCTATAACTTGGTATACTGAATCTAAAGATGCTATACTGTTTCATGGTAATTTTTAAACCTAAACATTTAAAAAAAATCATATCTCTTGTTCCACTGTCTGGATTTTATTGATTTCTATGTCATTTGTTCCTATTATTTTTTCTTGATTTTTTGAATTTGGTTGTGGGATTGTTATTGTGATTCGACTT
Source organism: Pleurodeles waltl (assembly GCF_031143425.1). Lineage (NCBI taxonomy): Eukaryota > Metazoa > Chordata > Amphibia > Caudata > Salamandridae > Pleurodeles > Pleurodeles waltl. Next base: position 1,196,493,220 of record NC_090444.1, read on the forward strand.
TAATTGTTTTGATACTGAGAAGTACACTACACACTTTTCGTAGATTAAGCCTCTCTGCTCTGTGCCGTAACTACCACGGATTGAGCCTAGGTTTAAGGTGTTAAAATGATGTGTTTCACCTGACAGGACTGTGGATGTATTACTTGCGGTGGACTGATATTCACCCCAAATAAAAACACACTTTCTTTAGGGTTTTAATTGGTTTACAGTGTTGGCTCAATCGTTAGTGAATAGGAAGCCTGTGACCATGGGCACAAATGCAACAGAAGGCAGATCTAGAAGAACAGGTAATAGGATACATTTTCCTTAATTAGAACAATATCCAGGAATCTTTTATTAGAAGGTTTAAACAGATTGTGTCATAAAGATTCTATTCTTCTTCTTTCAGGTGCTTTGTGTTTCTGGGTCCTACAGGCTGCTTAACTCTCCACTGACAGATGTCCGTCAGAAAAAGACAGGTAAGTTTTAACCAAAAGATAAAGAGAACAAAATAAAGAAAAAGAAAAAACAATTCTAATCTTGATTGTGTTCTTGCTTTTTGTTCATCTGTAGTTTCTCTAACCACTGTTTGCCTTTAAGCTTTATTAATAAATCCTCTTTTTTCCTATTTTGCTTCTGTTCTTGATTCACATCACCCTTGTCTATTCGTCTACTTTCTTTCTATTTTCTTTCCTTGGATGCCTGTTTCTTTCAACATTTCCTTTGGTTTCTGTCATACTCTGACCTGGTTTTCCTTCCTTTTACACTTGCAGTATAATAAAACATGTGAATGTTACTTAATAAGGGAATTGTGCATGCTTTCTGAGGTTTAATTACTCTTGGATACCTCAATATGTTCTGCTTTAGGCTTTCTTTGGCTTCAGGTCCAAATTTACTTATTAACAAAGAGAAAGAGGAAACTGCAAAAACAGAAAAAGTATGCGAAAGCATAACAAAGAGCTAAATCTCAAGGGCCGCTGTCTGGTCCTCCTTCAGTCCACATGCTCTCTTTACCACTTGGCAAGGAGTCTGCTGGTGGCTTTCTGCTCTTCTTTGTTGTTATGACTATTCAAACCTGTCAAATGTCTTTTCATCATCAACTATTATTTCACATTATACTTTAGTACATTCATCTTAAGCATAAGCTGTTATGTTGGATAGGGCTGGAGTATTAGAAGCAGATAATCTTTCCTTTAAAAACTGTTTGTTCTGCTTTAATCAGGAGTAGGAAATGTTAGGAAAGTTAGGAAATGCCATGCAGGGGAGGACTTACCTGTTGGTCTCCATTCACCTTCCTATCCTCATGGCACCAACATGCCCCAATTACATTTCACACGGACTGTCAAGGTCTGGTCTTCTGGGCGATGTTTGGCTCAGTTTCTTGTTTCAGAGAAATGGTCGCTGGTATTCAGAGGCAATACCAGACACCAGAATGGACACAAGCTGTCTAGCAATGCTTAAAAAAATATCACAGCAAGAAGGAAGAAAATGGAGACCAGAAAAACCTTTAGACTGAAGAGAGGCAGAACTTGAAGAACACTGGAAATGGAGAAATGGTGAAGAATACACTGAGTCCATTGAGCGAGCAACAGTATGGGAACAATTGCAGTGCAACTGGACCTCATGATGGAGTCCTTTAATGCTCCTAAACAGGAAATGAGTAGTAGAAAAACAGGTAACGCCATCTTGGATTGAGAAATCAAAGTAAATTAAAGTCTAGTAATAAAACAAACAATGATTCTTTCCTGGAAATAAACCTAAAATAATTATGACTAATGCAGGTCTTTTCAAGAGTACCAATGATTTTCCAAACATACAGTGTATGCCAGGAGCTAGTATGCGGGAAAGCTTCCTATTTCAAAATGTTGCCGGTTGTGGATGAAATTCAAAGCCAAATCCTGATGTTTCCGCTTTTTCATTTTGCGTCTTTCCTGTTGGAGGAGACAGCCTTCCACACAAGAAGTTAACACAGAATAGTAGAACATTTATCATTCACATTTCTCTCCATTTTTGGCTTCTGAGTGCAAGCTAGTGTACAGAAGAGAACACATTTGGCATAATGTCTTCTGAATCACATAGCAGTATCAGTAACTCAGAATCAGAGCTGTACAAATAACCACTAGTCCTCAACTCCAAGTCTTATGTGTATATCAAAAATGCATAGCTTTCCTTCACTTGTATTTTTCTTTTACTCGATTTTATCATATGAATTGTGTATGGTCAATACACAATGGCATAACATTATGAGCTGCAGCACAGTTGATGGCTCTGGCTATCTTGTGTTTTTGGACAACAGGATCAGCCTGAGAAGCATAGCAGTTTATTATTTTTGTATATTGATTTTAGGGGCAAAAAATTATAGACAAAACCATTTTCAGCTATTTATGTTTTTCCCTACTCGTTTTTTTATTTCAATGACTGAAAAAAATCAAACAAGCGTTGGCAATGCCAATAGGTCTGGCTATAAAGGAATGGCGTATGATAATGTGAAGCATTACAAGTAAATAGCGTGGTAATGGTCATGTAGTTGTCTGTAAGCAAAGAAATGTAGAATAATATTGGTGTAGGTTAAAAGGTCAGATTACAGATGAAATGTCAATTTAGACCTACAAATCCATGTAGGATAATGGTTTTAGCCGCTCCGAGCCGGATGGCGACTGTTGAGGCTTGAATCATACCTAATTGGACTTGGACTGCATTGTTTTTCCACTGCCCCTGCTATGAACCCATATTTAATTTTGTATCTGTGAATATGGGGCGTGCATACACTTGAAGGGATTTTTTCACTTGGGATAGGGGCATCTGTCCCTCCACCACTGCACTCCACCTTGGGGAGCTGGGATGCAGGCGAGTGGCAGGGAGTGGGGGGCACTGTGTCTGCTGACCTTTAGGCTCTGGTCAATCAGGTCAAATCGCAAGGATCTGGTCAGAAAAGAGTAGCGGTAGTTTGGTTCTTTCTTGAGGAGACACGATTGGATTGAGTAGCTAAAGGGTAGAGGCAGCAGTAGGAGTGGCAGTCCAGAATGAGGTATTACAGGGTGCACTTTTTTGCATATCTTTGTCTCTTGTATGGTGCAGATTCTGTAACATAGCATAACTCACTTTGCTAGAAAGGGAACTAAGGAGTTTCACAGAGTTCATAATATTGTGCTATGTTGGTGGAGAAACTCACTCATAGATGCCTGCTAAAAAAACAGACTTGAACCATTACAGGGGGCTAGTGGAAAGGAAGGTTAGGTACTTGTATAAATGGAATAGCATGTTTATGCAAAAAGATAAGGGTCGGCAAAGTCTGCAGAGCTTCTGGTGCTCTTAGAGTGGCATTGATGTTCATCAGAACGAAGCACCTCCCACTCTCGCCCCCGAAGCTCACACATTGGTTGAATTCTTAGCATTCTGTATAAAGGATTGTGTGGGCAAACACTTCAAAAGTTTCAATATGTGCAAGTTACTTAGGGCCTGATGTACAACAGCCTTTTGCATTCGCAAACAACCAAAATCGCCATTTGGGACTGCAAAATAGTCAGGTACACTGTGCCATCCCTGTTTTGCGAGTCGGTGGCAATTACCGACTCGCAAAGTAGGGATTTATGACTCGCAATTATTTGAAAGCAGTGACAGACATGGTGGTTTCCTGTCCCCAGCAGACCACCATCCCTGTGAGTGCAGCCATTCCCAATGCGCTTGCAAATTGTGACCTACCTCATGAATAATAATGAGGTAGGTCATTTGCAACCCCATTGGGAATCGCAAACAGTGTGAGTTACACTGTTGTGCATTTGGTTTTGCGAGTCGCAATTTGTGACTCACATATGAGTTGCAAATTGCGAGTTGCAAAACTCATGGTCGTACATCTGGCCCTTACTTCCTCTACGTTGCAGGATGTTGTTATGTTTTTATCACCAAAGCTGACTTTGCTATTAAAAGGGCTTTGGGGACAAGATCAGGATGGTTTGGAAATTTCAGGTTTTGTATTTGCGGAACCTCCATTATCTTCCTCAACATGTTTGTGCTCACAATCTTGGAAATGAAGGTGGGACAGTTTTTATTAATTACTCTCTTCTTAAGATAACTGGGAAGATTAGTGGGTTGCTGGAAAAAATGTGAATACATTTAAAACTGCTCAAGAAGAACGTATCCTCCTATCTTCTAATTTGGAGACCTTGGCTTCTGGTCCATCGCCTTTGCTGGATGTTCTCCTCTTAATTCAAACAAAAATGAATAGAAGCTTTGAGACAACAGTACTGACAAATGACAATATCAAACCAAAAATCAGACTAGCTTACCAAAAGAAATATCTCAGGAATTGAAGTTGATCAGTTTGCGTATGTCCACCTTAATTAGGCCAATACAGTGCCTGAAGGGAGAGGTTATTGATAGAAAAAATGTAAAAGAGAAGGAGGGATGGAGTCCTCATCGTTTACGTTTAAGGGTGTCCAATGTTCAGAAAATGTTGGTACTGGACAAACAAGAGAAAACCCAATCTTTTAGTAACTGTTTTTCCTGCCTAAGTTATATCCAAGAGGACAATTGCTGATGGCTGGCTAGGATGGACTAGGTGTTGGGTGTACTGGGCAACCTGGGTGTTTTCTCCTGAAACGTATATGGGATAAAAAGGTTGGTAAGAATGGCAGATCTCACTAAGGTGAAGGGAAAATGGAATGATTTGCTTTCAGGAGACCTGGTTGACTGGTGAAAACTTGAAGCTAAATGGGTATGTACAATTTAGAAAAGATGCAATGAAAATTGGTGCAGGACGATTATCAGGTGACCTCTTAACACTAACTTCGACTAAGTGTGCCAAAGATGCCAGGGTAATTAAGACATGTTTTGATTAGGTGCTGGTGTGTCTGGTAATTGTTTTTAGCGGTTCCTGCACCATCAATACTTTGTGATGAATGTGTATGTGACCTCGGTTTGGATAGTTATAACACAAGGCAAATGGAGTTGCTTAGCAAAGATTTGTCTAATTCGGTCAGTTTCAAACGTCACCTGTGGTAATTTTGGGTGATTTTAATTTGCAACTCCCCCCACCTTTGAATGATGATAACCAATTGGAAATCCTTGAAAAATATAAGATACCGCAGGCAATATCCTCAATTTGTCCCTTACGGAGAAAGGCATAGCCACTGTTAAAGTGTTTAGTTGAAGCTAGCTTTGTATGTTTAAAGAGCACAGACTTTTAGACATGGTAATCAGAAGTGCCCAATAGATTACATATTTATTCAAGCATCGTTCTTTGAACTGTTCTTTGAACTGTTCTTTGAGGAAGTTTCTTAGTGATGGACATTAGTGGGAATGACCATTGGGTGTTAAGAGAGGTACTTTGTGTTGATATCCTCCAAAAACAAACTCATCCCTGTAGAAAATACTTTTCACAATTGTAGGACAACACAAATTGATTATAAGTTCGTCAAAGTGTTGGCACATTATCACGCCACGCAGGTATACATTGTAGTGTGGAAGATTCTGAGGATGTTCGGATGTGACACAATCAGGTCATGTCAGAGGTGGTAACTTGTTTAACAACAATAGTTAAGACGTGTAATGAAACTATTCCACGAAGGGAGCCTTCACCTGTAACAAGTCATCCTTTGTATGATTCACTGCGTCAAGCTGTGAAAAAGAACATACAGAAATTAAGTCAGATAATAGAGCTTTAATTGCCTAGGGGTAGGGGAAATTTTGCAGTACTGATAAAGGAAAGGAAAAAATAATCTTACCGAACAAGTGTGGGTGAGATGCTAGGCATGCTTTCTGCAAAATGTGGGTGACATTAAGGAAATGGGAATTCCTAATTGTCTCTTTGCTATCTTTAAAGAACTTTACAGGGCAAACTGGGCAGTGGCGAAATGGATATGAATGGGTCTCTTTCGAGGAAGATCCCAGCAGAGAAAGGAGTTGGCACCAACCTTATTCTCCTTATATATTGCGGATCTTCTAACTAATCTGAGGAAGGCCCATGCCTTTATCCCAAAAATAGGGGGAACACATGCACCGTGTCTCGTATATGCAGATGATTTGGCAATTGTTGATTTGACACAAGTAGGTTTACAAAGGAAACGTAGAGTTTTTAGCAACCATTGTGTGGTTAACGATTTAACCATCAATATGAGAAAAACTAAGTTGTGGTAGTTGACTAAGCCCTACACCTGGATACTAGGTGATAGATTTGTGGACGTAGCTTCCTCATATAAGTACCTAGGTATTAAATGTAATGGACATTTCACCTGGAATGCGGGCCTGGAAGCTACAGAATCTTGGACTTTAATAACAATAGGATGCCTAACGAAGTTCAGAAAAGAGTTTGGAGGATCTTCTCTGTCGCCTTTATGTATAGCTTACAGGGCAATGGTCCAACCCGCAATGGGGTGGAACCTTTGTGCCTGGGTGCAAGTAATAACTGGGAAAAGGGTAATGGGAAATGTTTAAAAAATGCTTGATCTTCCTAAAAGGAATAATGGTTCTGGTAGTAAGAAGAGAATCTAGTCTGCAATCCTGGAATTTTGTGACACGTAAATTAACTTGGCAACTGCTATGTGATCACAAAATGTCCACCCAATGCAGTGTGGAAATCTACAATAGTGAGCTGCAATGTGCAAAAAAGTCAAGAGTGCAATTGTAGGGTATTGCAGGAATGCTGAGTATTAGGGTTTTTAAGGTGGAGAAGCCCCTTTAAAAAAATAATTAAATGAAACCTGTGCAAGCGAGTTGAGGCTTGCTGATTTACGTTATTTGGCCAGTAAGAAATCTCCCCACTATTTATTAGAATCCCGGCAGGCTGACTCATTTGACCCATACCAACTCGAATTATCCAACCCACTCATGCGCATGTTTTTAATGAAAATATCGCATTGGTTTTAATCTTCTGTATATAAGTGCTGATACACTACGTGACTCATGGGATAAGGATGGTCGATGTTCATGTGGATTACTAGGTGAAAATGTTAATGTTCATCTAGTATTTCATTGTTTGTATTTTTCATCAATGAGACTTTCAGATTTGGCATAGAAGTGAAGCAATATAATATTGTTTTTTTGTGTAACATGTTCGCTGGGTAGGTTGCTTAAGAAACTATTCAGTTAATGGTATGCATGCTTCATATTGTTTTAAGATAATGTAAATCTTGTATATGAAATTGTATAGATATGTTTTTTTATAGACAATGGTCTAGATAAAAAATGTTCTTACTACACGTAGGATAATGTCTGACCTCCTTACATTATTGTTCCTGCCAGAGAAAAACAACATCCATTATTTACTTATCTAAGACACATTAATAGCATTGTAATGTCATGTGTGTGCCCCTGAAAGTTCAAGCCCAGGCAGCTAGATCAGAATTTTTTGTGCCAGCACACAACTTCTGCCCAATCGACAGACGTATTCTTGGCTCCCAAAATGCGGGCACAGCCAAAGCCCCACACCTGTTGATTCTCACATTATTGTCTGGCAACAGCTGTACTGTCAAGCCCGACCACTAAAAGGGGTCAGCACTGGGGGTGGAAGGGGGGGGAGGGGATGGAGGCTGTGCATTTCAGAAGACTTTAGTACAGGACTTTATCACTCTAGTTGTTCATTAGAACTCTGTGTCAAAGCTGCAGTGAAATGCTGGGGAATCCATTGACCCGCTTTTGCTGTTACAATTACATGTTTTATTCAGCATGCCAGGTTATTTTCTGACATATAATATCAATGACAAAACGAAATGCTTCATTTGTTCATTTTGGTCATTTACTCCAGAGGAAATTATTTAATTTCTACACTTTCTGTGCCAACAACATGGTATTCATGTGGGCCTCACTTTTGTCATGAATACACAATGTTACAGCCTAGTTGTTCATTAAACTCTGTTTTATTCAGCCTGTTAGATTCTCTTCTCACATGGCTGAGGAAGATAGTTGAGAATTTATATAACATGCGTCCTCATTTTAGCTTCTAGACAGCTAATCATAATTTCCATGAGAAAATCATGGATGAAAACTATTTCCTCTCAAAGATGGTTCATCAAATTCTAATAACAGATAAACATTTTCAATAGTTGAAATCACTTCAGAACTCACCACAATTCCTAAAATTAGTTTGGCCCCGCCAATAAATGGTTTATAATGTGGCTCAAATCTGTTATCACTGTTTCTATATACTCCTTTTTGTGATCCTCAAAATCAGACATTTATTACAATGCATTTTAATGCTACAAAAGCGTCAGAACCTTATCACCAAAAAATACCAAATGGTATGCTTTTGTAACATTCACCGACATAGTCCAGTGAAAAACACACCATGTAATAAACATTTTGTGAATTTCTTCCCAAATTTTAACAGTCTGGTTTACAATGGCAATATTTTCAAAGGGTTGGGGGCCTCCAAGGTAGGTATCGAACTGAGTGGACACAAGGATGCAATTGCACTAAAGTACAGCACCAATTGCTGGTTTTGTATGTCATGTAATTATGCATAATTTTGCCAAAGTTTTGCGTAATTATGGAGGAGGAAATTACGCAAATTTTGCACACCTTTACTCAAAAAAATATTCTTTCATTGCTTAAGCCTATCAGTATTTTAAGAAATGTTTAGTAAAGTATATTTAATTGTATGTAAAAATTGGAAATTGGGTAGTGTAAATCTAGCGAAAAGGTAAGGGATTACACTAAATCTGTGGTTCTCAACCTTTTGACTTCTGTGGACCCCCACTTTATCATTACTGGAACCCGGGGACCCCCACTGAACATTATTGGAATCCTTGGACCCCACCTCTGACTCATTACTGAAAGCTGAGGACCTAATCTGTTAATATTAATTAATTTTCGAAGCAGTCGTGGACCCCCTGAGGAGGCTTCACGGACCCCCAGGGGTCCTCGGACCACAGGTTGGGAACCACTGCTCGAAATAACAGGGCAAGCAGGGAACAGTTCAAGATGAAATGGAAAAAGACAGCTGGAGGGGTGTGGAGGAGTATAATGGTCAATCAAAGAATCTCTTGTTGAGCTAATATTTATTTCAGTTAGTTTTCAAAAGCAGGTTCGGCATTAGGAAGATAAATGTAGGGCTAAGTCACTCAGTTTAGTAATAAATAATAAGTAATAAACAGAATGAAGTATATGGTCCTGGAAGATCGGTGGATAAAATTCCTGTAGGAGTCATATGACAAAAGGAATAGTTTCCTCCTACAAAGATTACTTTTGATGAAACCTACCACACATTTGGACGATCCCATTCCCTCTGACCTACTTAAAGAAATCCACCAATCCATCACTCCCTAATGGATGAAAGTCGTAAATGCAATTCTCCAATACCGATCCCTCCCAGAATGCCAGAAAATGGGCCAAGTATCTCCCCTACTAAAAAAAACGGGTAGAGACAACAAAGACTTAAACAATCAGCCAGTATCCAATCTGCCTTTCCTGGCTAAATTAGTAGAAAAATGCACCACGATCAGCTATGTGAACACATCAAGAATTTTGACCTATTAGACTAACATCAGTCAGGTTTCAGGCCCGGACACAATACTGAGGTCGCCATTCTAAACAACCTAGACAACATACAAACATCTCAAGACCAAAACAAATCCTATCTCCTAATACTTCAAAATTTATCAGCGGCGTTCAACACAATCATCCAGAAACGCCTCAAAGAAACTCTTGAATTCAGAATGGGCCTATCAGGAACCATATTTAAATAGTTCACCTCCTTTTTATAGAACCAACAACAAAGAGTCAAAATAGGCACCACCCTAGCTGATGTAGCAGGCATCGACAGGGAGGTTGCACAAGGATCTACAATTTCACCAATACTGTTCAATCTATTCATGAAACCACTCACTGAAATCCTTAAACCATCACAAATCTCCTACAACATGCATGCTGATGATACTCAGCTCTACATCAAACTCTCCTCTCAAGAGGATATCCGGAGTCTGGAAGACACGCTGAGGAAAACAAAGGACTGACTGGCACATAACCATCTAAAACTAAATCGGCTGAAAACTGAATTCATTCTTGTTAGACCTGGCAGCTAATGGCGTGGTTTCCCTGTACTTTTTTGCTTTTTACCCCCTGTTTGTTGGATCCTGTGCTGTAATTAGTTTTTACTGGTTTTGATACTCTGGGTACTTTACCACTGCCAACCAGTGCTAAAAATCAAGTGCTCTCTGTCTAAAAGATATTGGTAATTGGTTTTCCATGATTGGCACATTTGATTTACTAGTAGGTCCCTAGTAAAGTGCACTATGGGAGCCCATGGCCTGTAAATCAAATGTTACTAGTGGGCCTGCAGCACTGATTTTGCCACGCACCTGAACAGCCCTGTAAACTTGTCTCAGACCTGCCACTGCAGTGTCTGTGTGTGCAGGTTTGCACTGCCAAATCGACTTGGCAAGTGTACCCACTTGCCAGGCCCAAACCTTCCCTTTTACTACATGTTTGTCACCCCTAAGGTAGGCACAAGGCAGTCCCATGGGCAGGGAGCAGTGTATTTAAAAGGTATGACATGTACTGTTGTGTTTTACATGTCCTGATAGTGAAATACTGCCAAATTCAGTTTTCACTTTTGCAAGGCCTATCCCTCCCATAGGTTAACATGGGGACTGCCTTTAAATATCTTTTAAGTGCAGTTTCCTATTGGGAGCAGACAGAGATATGGAGTTTGGGGGCTCTAAACTCACAATTTAAAAATACATATTTTTGTGAAGTTGGTTTTTAGATTGTTTGAAAATGCCACTTTTAGAAAGTGGACATTTTCTTGCCCTCCCATTCTGTGCCTCTGCCTGGTTGCTGAATACACATCTGGGTCAGACTAACAGTTGGGGTATTTGTGAATTCACACTAGACAGTGACACAAAGGGAGCAGAGGTGTGCCCTGCATACCCTAATGAGTCTTCCTGAGCTAGAGTGGGAGGGAGGAGGCGACACCTGCACTTGAAAGGGCTGTGCCTGTCCTCAAACAATACAGTCTCCAATCCCCTAGTGTGTGTCTGGGGCAGGGCAAGGAAGAGGCACAGGACTGTGCACTGCAAAGACTTTCCTTCTTCAAAGGCAGAAATTAGTATAATTAGTGGACCCAAAACCCCCAGACTTTTAGATTATCTCTGGATCAAGAGGAACCACTGATAAGAAGAAAAACTTGATGCTTGAGGAGGACCTGCCACTCTGCCTGTTGTTTTGCTGTGCTGGCCTGCTGCTGATGTTTCTGCCTTATGAGGCAAGGCCTTGACTTTGCTTTCTGAAAACCTGCTTGTGAAGTTTCTCCAAGGTCTTGGACTGAGCTCAGGGACATCAAAGACTTCATCTGCCAGTGCCTGGGCTCTTCTGCTGAGAGTCCTGACTTGCTAAGTGGTGCCAAATCCAGTCCGTCGGCCCTTAGAAGTTGAAGCTGGTAACCTGTGAGGGAAAATCCACGCATCGCTGTGTGCAAGTCAGAAAAATCAATGCAGCTGAAAATTAGACGCAGTGGCTGCCTCGCAGCTAGAGAATCAACACAGCACCTGTTCTCAGTGCAGACCCTTTGCACAGCACATCAGATTTTCCATGCATCGGTTCTGGGCATCAAAATCTTCAACATCACTGCACAGATCTGAGGCTGCTTGGCTGGAAATTGACGCATTCCCTTCCCTGCATGGAAAGAATTGACGCATTGCTTACCTGGTGGAGAAAGAATCGACGCACAGCCCCACTTGCGAGTAAGGAATCGACGCATCACTTGCTTTTCTGACACACACAAACCCGTGCGGCTTTATTTTTTACGCATACCAGCTACTTTGTGCTAAAACAAAGCATCCGTTGATTTCTATGGATTAAGACTCTTTTTAGTTTAAAAATTCATATCTTTGATTGTGTATGTTGGATTTTTGTCATTTTGGTCTTGTTTTATTTAGATAAATATTGGCTATTGTTCTAAACCGGTGTGGAGTCCTTTTGTAGTGTTTTCACTGTGTTACTGTGTGCGTTTGTGCAAATACTTCACTCATTGCCTCTGAGATAATCCTGACTGCTTGCCCCAAGCTACCAAGGGGGTGAGCAGGCATTATCTGAGCTGTGTATCTCCCTTACCCTGACTAGAGTGAGTGTCTCTACTTGGACAGAGTGTAAAGTGACTGCCAATTAGAGACCTAATTTCTAACAATTATTTTCTCCCCACCCCTTAGATCCCAACAACCGCAATCCTGGTCTCAACATCAAATTGCTAAACTGCACCCTAACCATCTGTGACTCTGTACAATCACTAGGCATGACACTAGAGTCAAATCTAAACATGCAAGTTCAAACACAAGCTGCAACAAGAAGCTCTAACCTACATCTGCACCTTCTAAGAAAACAAAAACACTTCATACTGCTAGGAGGCCTCAAAGCAGTGGTGTACTCTCTAGTGCTCTCTAGACTAGACTATGGGAATGGCACTCTCATCAGTCTACCTAAAGCCAGCATAGCCACAATAAAAGTGACAATAAATGCAGCAGCAAGACTTTTAACTGGCACACTTTGTTATGATTGCATTTCCCCATCATTCAGAGCCCTCATCTGGTCCTATTTGAAGCTAGGATTCAACTGAAGGGTGCATTCATAACACACAAAGCCCAACACAATTCTGGTCCTAAACACTTGGTGAATAGGATGAAGCTATCAGGAGGTGGAAGGTGATGCTAAATCCCTCATACTAGAACCACACAGATTCAAAGAAAGGAAAACTCATGGCTGCACTTTCGCCCAATCTGCCCCAAAAATGTGGAGCTCCCTATTACCCTCAACAAGAGCAATTACATCACTCAAGCATTTCAAGAAGGAAGTCAAAACTGCACTACTAGAAAAACTTGTCATAAGAGAACTATTTTGAAGTACTGGAAAAAATGTGTCTCAAGAGAACTATTTTGAAACTGTAATCTCACCCTGTGTGATAATGTATCCTATTGTGATATACATTGCTCTTAGAATTCTACATACAGCATATCTTAAGTGATGGCTGTTCTTGCTGCTCTGCTACACTAATCAGCTCTCTTTGTACAGCGCACTGATGCCATGATGGTCATGTTTGTGCTTTATAAAACATAATAAATACATTACTTTTAGCTGGAGAAGATAATATTGCTTTTTATTGCAAAAAACACTTTCAACTAGTGAGATGAAGTTGGCTGAGCATAAAAGGGCAGGCAAAGACAACACTTTAGTTGCTTTCTTTAGCCTCTGTCACCTTACACTATCCTGTGAAAATATCTACAATTGATTTAAATATGAAAATTAATTTAAATATTGTCCAGAGAACTTAACCTAAAATATTTACAATCAAATGTCTCAGTTTTGCATCTGATTGATGTTTGGTGTCATGATGATATATTTCCTCATATCTCTAGGATACCAAATCAATGTATGAGACATATAATTTTAAAATTCAGACAAAAAATTAATTCATTATTGGCTTGCAATGAACTTGTTAATATTACTTACAAAGTAGAAGGAGATTGTAAATGTGGCATGAATATGAAATGCTCAAATGTACAGATTTTATTGGATTGTCAATTGTATATAGGGGTAAGTCTTAGAGTATTAAAACCAAATTTAATCATATACAATATAAAACAATGTTAGAGAGGGCTGAGTTTTTTATTCACTTTGCATTCATTAGAAGTAATAGGTGCTGATGGAGAATTTTTACAAATGGTTGGAAAAATTAGTTTTTTATTTAGTTAGATTTTATGTATTTTAATTGTAAGCATAGAATTTGTAGAATTTTACTGTGTATGTAATGAACTGAAATGGTATGATGGTTTTAAAATGTTTTGCCATAGTTTTATGGACTATGGTCTCAAAAATATATTATCTGACTGACAAAACACCAAATCTTGTAAGTTATTTTATCAAAGCAATCCCTCAATGGATGTCTTTGACTGTCAAAATATGCCCTTTTCAGAATACTTTATCCCGATGTTTTAAACCATCTTCATCTATATGTTATTCTAGAAACAAGGAAAGAAACTATTATTTTGCTCTAGTGGAACCACTTTTTTTCTGAATATGTTCAGTGTAAGACATAAATTTCAACAGTGAAACAGCACTTATGTTAATTTTTTAACTTACTCAGTGGCTCTAATACTACGTCAGAGTTTCCAAAAACAGATAGACAGATAAATGGATATAGCTATTTTTCACAAAGTAAAGTGTGTTGGTGTTTGAATCACATGAGACAGAGAACAGAAGAGAGAAGCACTAGGAGAACAGCATGACATTTTCATACATACAGAATTTCATGTAGGATGTCTCTTGTCCCAAAGAAGAGGAATCTGAACATTACAGTATGAAAAAACTACTTGCCTACAGATCCACGTTTTATTGAAGATCTTCCAGGACTCGCATTGTGCAGGGGAGGAGCAGTTGTGTGTCTATGCAATTTCTTGAGGAGATGGTACAACCCTTGAAGAATACTTAAAGGACTTTCGTCTGAATTAAAATTTGACAGACTCTGAGACTGGCAGCAAGTGAATTGTTCTTAAATGTAAGGAAACAGGGTTAAATTATTTATTTCCTGCTAGTTTCCTTCTGTGCAGTTTCAGAATGAAAAAAACAGACCTGTGTTTAGACTAGTGAGCATTTGTTTTGTGAGTTGACCGCGGCACTCATGATACCTACCTGCCCGTTTCAGAAATCATCAGGAGGGTTTTTCTGAGTTTCAGGTGATAGATATACACGTTGTTGCAAATGCCAACAATGTGATGGTTTGTATAACGAATGTGGAAAATGTTGACAAAGGCTTGTATTGAAGAAACTATGATGCGTTTGAAACCTGCATGGAGATGCTGCAATACTTACATGTACAAATACCACCTACGCCAAGGCTGTGCCTAGGGGTTATTTTAGGCTGTGAGAGATCAGGGAATGCCTGTGTGCGCTTCATACATTCAGAAGACATGTTGCTGAATACCATGCACAGCAAGTAGGTGGACATCTTTTGGCCTGGGATGCATTGATGGTTCTGTGATCATGGTCACCCAATGGAGTATTTAAATGATGTGTTCAAGTCAACAGTTGACATGTGATGCGGTGAAGATTTCAAATCTGGCAGAAGGCCAAGTAAGTCAAACTTGGTCTTCTCTGCCTCATGTTTAGAGGATGTCATGATTCTAAGAGAATAGGTGTGGTCACGCTTATGAACCACCCTTACCAAAGTATTAGAGATTCCCAATCCAGGATGAAGCATGAGTATTTCCTGTGATGTAATTTCCTGTTTGAGTCATATATAAAGGAGGAAATCATGAGAGGAAGATATGTTGTGATGCATTTATTCTCTATTTTTCATTGTGTTAACTCCTACGTGTTCTTTATTTTTGCCATTGAATTTTGCTCCAGCACCTGGATTCTAAATTGCAGTTGGATTCTAGATTCTTCTTGTGGAATCATTGGCCTGGTTCTTATGGTACTGATGCTGGGGGGAGTTGGGTGCCTCACCTATCTACTGCAACATAAATTTCCATCTTGAATTAGGCATTATCCGATTCACAAGGAATTTTACCTCCTAACTTAACTAGGACCCTCCAAAAGAGACACCTGACACATTTCATGTGAGCTTTACTGTGCAGGGTAACGTTGTGGCCACTGAAAAAGTCACTCTTTCGTCAAGCAATCAAGCCCAGCCCTTAACAGCCTACATGCCTTGATCAGTATATTATCCCACACCATCAGCAGTGATCAGTTTGTCCTGTGAGATTTCCTAAATGCTGATTGAAGAGAGTGAAGCAAGTAATCTGCATCCATGAGCAAACAAACCTGATGTTGGAATTAAAGACAGTAATGGGGGCATAATTTTATAGAGATCAGGCTGCAAGGTGTGAGAACAGAGCTAGTTCAAGGACCCAATTCCTAGGTTTGGAATGCATGCATAAACTTAATGGACATTATGCACATGGATTGGGGTATGTGGATTTACAACTATTAACCAAATTTGAGCACTGAGTGACCTGCTTTTGACCCACAAGGAGGATAGATAACGTAGGTATTTGAAACTAGACAAGCACATTTGGTGAGACTGATGTGTAGAGCATATATGTGATGTGCATGTGAACACTGCAAGAAGGGGCTGGACCTAGTGGGCATTTGTGCACCTGTGGGAAAGCTCAGTGCTTTGACATCTGCAATTAGAAGTTACGCAAAACAATCTTTAAGGTTAATTCCACCGAGTTGTCTTTACCTATAAACATAGGCCCTGATTTATACTTTTTGAAAAACCTGTGTTAGCGCAGGTTTGCGTCAAAAATGTTACCGCCGGCTAGCGCCATTCCTGGACGCCAGCTGGGCATCATATTTAAGGAATTACACTATCTGGCAGTAAGGCCCGGTTAGCGTCAAAATAAATTACGCTAACCGGGTGGGGAGGCGTAGGGGAAACAGGAGGTTGTGTGTCAAAGAACAGCGCTAGTCAGGTTAGTGTCAGAAAAATGACTCTAACCTGACTAGCGTCATTTTTTGACGCACAATCTCCATGGACATGACTCCTGTCTTAGTAAAGACAAGAGTCATGCTCCCCTGCCCAATGGCCATGCCCAGGGGACATGTGTCCCCTGGGCATGGCCATTGGGCACAGTGCCATGTAGTTAGGCCCCCCATAGCACTTTAAAAAAAGAATTACAACTTACCTGGACTTACCTGAGATGGGTCCCCCCATCCTTAGGCGTCCTCGAGGTGTGGGTGGGGGTGGCTGGGGTGTCCCTGGGGGCAGGGAAGGGCACCTGTGGACTGCTTCAATGGTCTCCGACCATGGAAATGAGCCTACAGGTCCCCTAACGCCTGCCCTGACCCAGGCGTTAAATAATGGTGCTAAACAGGCTTAGCGCCATTATTTAAGGCCCTCCTCCTCCCATGAGTGAATTTTGCACATGAGGATAAATAAGGTGCTAAGGCCTTAGAGTCATTTTTTGCCCTGGAACACCTACCTTGCATCTCATTGACGCAAGGTAGGTTTTCACAGTAAAAAAATGACGTTAACTCCAATATTTAGACGCTAGACGGGTCTAGCGTTAAAATATAAATATGGAGTTTAGTTTGCGCCGGATTTGCATAAAAAAATTACTCAAATCTGGCACAAACAGAGTATAAATATGCCCCATAATCTGTACGTGCTTGTAGTTCTTGAAGAAGGCACATATTCAATACCATGAAGAGCATCCTTTCATTAAGGTACTATAGGTTAATGGCTATTTCCTGAGAAGCTTCTGACACGTGTGTGTTCTGTCTCATACTGCATGATCTATGTTGTATATCTGATGTTGGAGACCAAGATCTGCAGGAAGTGCCCTCGAGAAGTTGTCCAGTTGGTGGGTGCAGTGGGTGGGTCTTTTCTGGTAAGTCAGCTTTCCTGATACTCACAGTGTGCCCATTTGCAAGGGTTTAAAATAATAAACATGAAAGCAGAAAACATCACCCAGATTTAAAAAAAACTATTGACGAAATAGGTGCCTGACCCACATGGTTGAGTCCAGCAATCGTCAGGGTCTGGAGAGGTGGGAGGGGGTGGTCGAAGAAAGGGCAGTGTTGGCATCATGCCCGGGCCGCATACTTTCCAGGGTCCCACTCAGCTTCAGCAACATTTATTTATCATTTTTAATTACAAGCAAGTCAACTGTTGTTACTAATAATGAGGTGCTTTGTGCTGCAAAACCACTTGATAGCATCAAGTACCATAGTTTCTCTTTCGCTGAAGTTCATTTTTAATAATAGGTAGATGTGAATGCTGATTACCATCCCTGGCTAAAACAGAAAAAGTATGCAGAGGGTCCAGCATTACGATTTGGTCCCAGGCTTGGTATCAACATCTGACAGCCCTGTGTTGAGTACAGAATCAGAAATGAGAGTTGGGTCCTAAACTCTGAGAGCAGGTAACTTGGATGATAATAGGCTCAACATTGATAACTTCATACAATCTAAGACTCTGCAGAATGGGTGCTGCATTTGCGTACAGTATCTTGACAGGGTTAAGAATGTGAATAGGCAAGAATGTGAGGAACTTTGCACGGTATAAAGACGTACACACCCAATTGATGAGAAACTGACAGTGACCCCTGGGACTGGTCTTACACCGCTTATTTCTATTACTAAGTATGGTGACAACCACACCAAGGGGATCAATAGGTTCTGAAAGTCATGTCAGCATACCTTACAGGACGTAATTAATAAGCTCCATTCTGGATCCTGAGATTCTGGGTGGTTGCAGTTCTAGAGTGAGTCTCCAGTGGTTCTTGTCTTTGAAAAGCCCCAGGTCTATTTTTCTCATGGTTGGGCAAAGAAATTCTGATGAGGCTGGTCACCTAGAAATGTGTTTGTGAAGAAAATAGGAAAGTATGTGAGCCTGTAGACAGCACTAGATAAAGCTAAATTATCAACTAGCATGATATTCCCATTGAAGGCTTTTAACCGAGCATGGCGAGGAGCAGTCAACCAGACTTTACTGGTACAAATGATCGAAAAAACTGTTGCAAATAAAACCTGGTGGCTGCTGTTACTAGCAGCAGCATAGCTGAACAATCTCCTTCCGATGGAGTAGATATTTGACAGACGACCGTTGTCAGTTTAGGGACTCAAGAATCCACATTGTAGATAAGTGAGACTTCTTCCTTCATATTATGGAGGCATTGGGACTCATAGAGCTATGGTTTTCAAAAATGGAAGTTAATAATTTCAGCTTCCAGAGTTCTGCTTGTGTTTTCATGTAAGGGTAGATTTCCATGGTACTCGGTTTCAGAAAAAAACCTGGTATGTACACTGGGGTTTTGCAGTAGGAGCAAGAGCTCATACATTCAGTGGTCAGAGATCTCATTCAGATCCGAGCTATAGAAAATCTCAAGGAGTGTTTTGTAAGTAAACTATTTTGGAGAGCTAAAATAACTGAAATGAAGATAGACCAATCACAAAATTAAGGAAGTTCATTGTCTAGCTCAGGTCCATACACTTCAAGATGGAAGGCAATCATCTTCAAAAAGACAATCTCTGCTCCAGGGACTGGCTAACTAGACCACATCTGAGAGATGCTTATCTTGCAGTGCTAGACGTTGGCCCTTGTAGGACTTTTCACCAGTTTGTTTAGAGTGCCCATGTGAGTGAGTCTATCATTTGCCCTAATGTTGGTGCCTTGGGGTTTTACTAGACTATTGAAACCATAGCAGGGTCTCTTGAGTGAAGAGTCATTGGGATGGTCTTTTACATGGATGACATGATATTGGTTCATCAAAAGAAAGCTCTAAGGCCTTTACTACAAGTAGCCAACAAATTCCAATGGGCCAGGTAACAGGTGTTGCCATGCCCATCAGAATTACAGGTTTTTATTCACACAGATATTTTGGCTGCTTAGAACCTGTGGGAATCAGTATGGAAGTATAGATTCCTGCATATTATTCCATAAAAGCTTGCAATTGCTGTTATTCCTCCTCGCACACAAATACCTGTACCACCAGAAATGTTTGATTCTATCAAACACACAAAGTAGGCCTACCTGAACAGCCTCATTCACTTCTACCAATCTTCCATCTACCTCCTCTCTGCCAGTCTCTTACTAGCACACCCCGCGTGTGCCAAAGTAGAGCAGGGACTACACTTTCTCGTACCCGGCCCCTAAAGCCTGGAATGACCTCCTACAACACATCAGGGTCTCCTCCTCTCTTCTTGACTTTCACCAGAAGCTGAAGACCTGGCTTTTCAAGTAAGACTCCAGGGCTGG
Organism: Pleurodeles waltl; assembly: GCF_031143425.1. Classification (NCBI taxonomy): domain Eukaryota; kingdom Metazoa; phylum Chordata; class Amphibia; order Caudata; family Salamandridae; genus Pleurodeles; species Pleurodeles waltl. The sequence continues at coordinate 1,196,512,886 of NC_090444.1, forward strand.
CCTCAGACACCTGCTACAGAGCGCCTGGATACCCTGATTGGTGATTTGTGTGCTATAGAAACACTGATAACATAACATACCATAGTATTCACCCGCTTCTAGCATTTTATTGAAGAGTTGTTTCATTAAAATATGATCGCTGGTTGAAATTTCCTAATTTGTCTTTGTAGTCTTGCTCTGGCTGTTTTTAAAAGAGAGAACTTGAGAAACAATGCTGAACTTTTTGAATGTGTTCAATGATTGTTTTCCCTTCATCTTAATGAGTGTCTTGTCTTGGTTATGTGGGGAAAAGTGTCAAGTTGAGTTAAAGGATTTGAAGTCAGGCAATGAGTTTAAGGGTTGAAGCTATTTTTGGGACTTGGAGAACAATTTTCTATTCTGGTGGATATAAAGAAATGAACTGTCTTAACTTGGAAAGGCACCATTTTTGAACTAGAGCTTTGGTGTTTGCTGCTGTTATTAGCAATGAAGTGAGAGCATGGTTCTCACTTCCATGTCTTTAATCGAGTTCCCTTTAATTCAGTGGTGTAAAGAAACGTGATACCCCCCCCCACCCCCCTGCAAAGTACCTTAAGGGGGGCCCCTCCCCCTGGACCAGTTGCGTAACAAAGGCCCCTGCAGCCCCTGCGGTGCAGGGAGGACAGTACACTGTGCACGGGCGGCAGGGCCCTGACTGGGTCCAGGGGGTAAGTGGCCCCCTCAAGGTACTTTGCCTGGGGGAGTAAGGGGGGGGAGGCGGGGGTCTCAAGTTTCATTGCGCCACTGCCCTTGACCCAGTCCGGGGCATGGACTTCATTTAGGGATCACCTGGCTTGCCCTTGGCAACCCGTGGCACTCAGAGTTGGCAAATTCCATGCTAGGAACATAGTGGCAGCTGGCCCTTATGGACGACAGTTATGGCTTAGCTATCTTTGTTTTCTGTCAATTTATTACACGAATAGTGAAAAATAAAATATTATTTACTATTAGTGTAATAAAAATTTGAATATGCCCTCCAGTGGCAGCTGAGGTAAGTAAAAATGCTTTTAAATGTATGTTGTATGCGTGCTTGCGGGTGAGAGTGTGTTTATGGGCGCGTGACGTCACTTCAGCTACTCTTGGCATTTTAGTGAATTGAAGGCCATGGTCAGGGGCCTGCCGCCCCTGCACAGTGTACTATGATGAGGGGCCATCTGGAGCTCGCCCCCACCCCTCCGCGGGGATGCGGGGGACTTTGTTACGCCACGGCTCTGATTTATTAGACGCCATCCTTGGAAACAGCCACACGTTTAACCAACACCACAATGAAACTTGATGAGGGTCTCTGTTGAAAGAAGGGTATCACAGAAAATACTCTAAGGGATACTGAAGTGCGAGGTTCGAACTGCAAAGAGAGGGTGGTAATGAGGTTCTATGAATTCAGTGGATCGGTCTGCACCCGATTGTCTGTGACCTAATAAATGACCTACGACCTTTACTCTGTAGTATGAAAATGGTTCTAATTTAAAAAGTCGAAAACGTTTTAGAAAACTTCTCTGCCTCGGGTGTCAGTAAATTAATGTTCACGTCATTATTTTTGCCTTTGGGCTGACAATAATCCAGGAATGCTCGTGGAGAGGATATGCAACAGTGAAGGAATTCATCACTTGCAAATCCCAGCCACATGCAGCTCAATGTGACGCACTTTTTAAATCTAGTCAGAGAAAGCCCTTCAAGCATTGATTTCTGGGAGGCAAATTGCCCTAGATGGAGCTTTCCGCTGCTGGTTCAGATAGAGTGCCGAGTGAGTGTTTGCTTATGGGCTTTGCTGTGTGCAGAGAAAGACCCTCGTCACTGCGACAGAAAGGCGAGGGAGCAAACAACACACGGATTAAGTGGCATCCGATAGAAGATTGGCACAGTTGGGGCTCGACGGCTGTGGATGGGAAGCGTTTGTTGGGCAACTCCTGGCGATACATCTGCCAGGGCCTTTCTTGCCTCACCCAGGCACATCTATTAAGGGAACGGGGCCAGCGCTGCGTTTTCTTGTGAAAATACTTAACATGGGATAAACATGTTCTTCAGGTCTGAATAACTGTAACTGCATGGGAGGGTCTATACAATTTAGAACGTTTTCTTTAAAGTCAATACTGGGTACATAACATAGGTTGTACTTTTCCGGTGCTCGTGTTAGGCAGGTCTCTGTTAGTTTTTATGCAAGTTATATGTTACAAATACGCTTCCGAGTTTTCAATGTGTTACAAAGGAAATTTGCCCAAAACAAAAAAGACAGCCACAAATGGCCTGTTGTCGTTTGTGCCCAATATCTGTCCATGTATGTTTGTGTAGTGTGTGACGGTATACATGCATGCCAAAGTGATGGAGGACTGGAGTGAGGGGGCTTGAAGCACATGTACTGATGTATCTTTTGAAAATTAAAGTGTGTTTTTCTCCCCAGGAAGACGGTAAAATACTACATGGGTTACTTTGGAATCAGTCACACAGTGATGTATGTTGGTGACAGTGAACATCCGTTTTGCAGAACTGTAAAATGGTTCCACTGTCGCTCCATACAGTGTCACACACATGATTCAGCTCATGAATGGTCGCAGACTACGCATGTGAGTTGAACCTTAGGCTTCTTTCGGAAGCATACACAGCACATGACAGCTGTCATTGCAGCCTCCCTCTTGTAAAGGTGCAAGTGCCCAAGTGGTTAATCAGCTGGCTGCCAACACTGGAGTCAGACTACGGCTCGTGGATACAAAGGTAACTTTGAAATAGGTCCCATGAAGTGTGTCCCCAGGGGAAGTGTGGATGTAGTCATGTAGGTCTATAATCTCATCCAGTCTACTTATAGATGGACCCCGGAATAAACTCTTTAAGACACCGTGGAGCATGCCACTTATTCCAGTGATGCATGGTGTTGTCGGTCCTTAAGACAGTGGACATTAGCTTTGTGCCAATTCGAGTGGGGTCCTTGTTATGTACGTCTTTGTTTTGTTTAGGTACTTTGGCTTGGTGGCTTTTGCATCGAGGGGTGGAAATCGTCAAGGATCCACTTTCCTGTGACGTAGCTACTTGATCTCTCGCAGAGCATTGCACATTAGTGCGCTAGTGCATGCCAACACAGCCAGATGTCTACTGCATGAAACATCTTAAGCGGTCAATTTCCTTTTCTTGGACCAACAGTGATAGCAACATAAAACTACTAAATCCTGAACAATAGGTTTAAAGCACAGCAAACAGAGTAAATGATGACCTCATCTACAATGAAAACCTAATGTGAAAAATAACACGTAATAGTCTCTGAAAATCAAATTTTATGTAATTTATGAATTTACATATTCTGTACTGCAATTTTTGCACTATGTTATATTCCCTTTACTTACAGAGGCTTCTAACCAAGACATTGTACAAGGAAAGTGTTCCTTGTAAATAAATATACCAATTGTAATTGTGTGAAGTGGAGAAAACCACAATACACTGTACTACTTTTCAATTAGGTTGTCTCCGTCCCTCCAATTATACAGAGATAATTCAACATTTTATGGCCTGCAAAGGCAAACCTATAATCAGAAAAATCGGGATTTATCATTGCAGTTCCCAAATCTTGCTTGATGGAATGAAACTCTTGGAGCTTTTCTGAAGGTATGGTTTTTCAAAAACAACAATTTCCACCAGGTGGGTGAGTTCTTCACTATAGTAGGTTTAGAAGAGCAGTTAGAAAAGAGGTGTTTTCACGCAATGGCCGATGGGCTGGCAATGTGAAATATTGACCTCCACCACCAAGAAAAAAATTCAAGTATTCACAATTATTATGGATGGATTTCCCCCAACGGTAGAGTAAGTGTGCGTTTAAGTTGGGAAAATTGCACAAACTCTCTAAATATTTTGGATGACTAGCGGAGAAGGGATACTTACAGACTTTTCCAGAAGGGTAAATAGACAAAAAATATGCAATCAAACATTTCCCCCAACTATCACTGGTGAATTGTCATTGGGTGAGGAGAAAATGGAGTGAGCTTGGAAAGTGAGACTTTAGAAGCTATTCACAAAGGCACTTACTGGCATGTAACATAGTAATCTTGTAGTACTCTTTTATGTGTACTTACATGCCTTTGTGAATTGGACTCAAAGCAAGTAAAATGTGAATTGAATAGGAGTATTCAGGTAATATTCATATACAATTCGTACAAATAGAAAGGATTCTGTCCTCTTTCCACTTTTATTTTAAAGCCAGTTGAATATTTCCAGACAATTTAAGAAGGTAAATAAGAAGACACAAAAAGATATTTCTTTACTACTACTTCCTGTACTCATAAATGCCTTTGTGAGTTGGCCTATTGTGGAGAGTTTTATGTGTACTCATCGGAATTATTGTGAATCCTAAAAAGAGTAAATCTGAAAAACTCCTATGTACATGTTTCAACTTACAGTCCTCCTCGTGTTGTCAAGAGGATGGCCAACAATAAGCAGAAATATGGAGTCGTTTCTGCTGTAAAAATTATTATCCAGGTGTAGACCACTTGTACCTTTGTTCCCCCACGTCACCACCACACGCAAATCTAGCCGCTCGCCGGAGAAAAAAACTTGCAGCTAGAGAGAGACTGAAAAAAGGTAGGAACCAACTCAATCAGAAACTTTGCTGTCTGCTCTTGTCACATTGCTGTGTTATCACTCATGTGATATTACAAGATTAATAAATACATGTTAGAGTCAACCACCATCGGTCTAAAATGCCACAGCATTACAACGATTGGAAGTGCTACAATGATAGGTTATTTCTAATATGAAAATGTGCCCTTTGACTTTGCTTTTGTAAAACAGTGTTTTGTGTTTTGAAAACTAAATAAAGTTTGGTTCTCCCCAGACTTACATTGAGAGAGAAACACCATTTATTTCGAATGTAGACAGCATTTTATTCAATACTACATAATTCAATTAGTATGGGTTTAATTAAAACTCAATGTAGGAGTAAATGGGGAATCAAGGACGTTCAACTCGAAATGATCTACAGTGGATATCTGGCCTTCAAATTTATAATGCTTTCCCAGAGGGACTAGTCACGAAATACAGACCATCGATGTAGCACAAAATAGAGTGCGGGCCATAGACAAGCAGGATGGTCCGTCCTAGGGCAGAGTGGAGGGTGGTGTGTAGGAGCGGTTTTTCATGCAGATATTTCAAGAATAAAAGGCAAAACATCTGTCAAGAAATGGAACAGCTCATGTGCAGAGTTACAGCCGATCCTTTTACAGGAATAATTCACTCAGCCCTGTTGACCTGAGTGCATTGACTTCAGCTGCACTCTAGTTCAGGTTGGGACATCACAGAAAGCCGACAGATAATTTGTGTAACCCTAAAGGGGTCAGAAAATATTTTAGAACCAAAAGAGAAAAGTTGATTGTTTTTCAGAAAACAAAAGTAAAAACAGAAGGCACAACAGTGGTGGTCAACAGCAGCAAATTAGCAGCAGGAATGTTTTAAAATAGAAAAATATAGGTCCCTTCAAAAGCCAGTGCCATTTAGCTAAGGGACAAAAGTGCTCAATAAATGAATCAAGTTCATTTCCATAAGGAAACAAAACGAGGATACACTTTACACCACAAATAAAATAAAATCCTAAAATATTTCTCTGTCAGCCACTGGACTTTGTTTTCAAGTTTATTATTATTGATGGGCTTTTGAATCAATTTAAACATGCTCCAAAACTGTTCTTATAAAACACATAAGATCTTGGAATTAGAAAAAAAATGCAATGGTCTGACTTTTGTCACATGACACGAAAACCAGCATTGCAGGCAAATGATGTAATTGGCCGAACAATGGTTTGAGGTCATTGGATATCGTGAATTTCAGTGTAATGCTATCCAGTAATGAGCATCCGGGCACAATAGCCTTGCTTCCCCATAGCCAATTATTCTAAACAATTCCCCAAAAGTCAGATGTATTCCCTGTGCAAAGTCATCCCTATAAATTTGTGAGATCTGAATTCCCAGTGGCTCCTGGGGCCCAGTAGCCCTCTTCCTCCCCTCCTTTCCTTCCTCTCAAGTCTTCTAGGTTCAATGAAGATTACCTCATGGGCAAACTATGCCGTGTACCCTGAGAATCAAAGCCGCCCCAATTGGCCGCTATTTAGCAGTAATGTTGCTGCTGAAACACACACCCTCTTCCCCTCCCTTGTAGCCCGCTAGCCATTAGGCGAGAGGGAAAATCTGATCAAAACTGTCGACCGCCAACTGCAAAGCTTTCTATGGACTCAACGAAGGCCACCTTAACGGTTTTCCTAATTAATGGATGACATTGTTGGCTGGAGGAGAGGCGATGCATTCGGCTCTGCCTTATTCTTTGTTCACCTACTAATTAACTTTCGTAGGTCACCCAGGTCTCCCAAACCTAAAAGTGAAGAGGCCCATTGTGCGCCAAGCAGTAAACTTACTTTTTCTTCTGCCTGGGTACTTAAAAGGGGGGCTTGAGCGGGGAGCGATTATAGGCAGGGAAAACTAACTCTATTTAAAACCTTTGTGCCTTTAGAGAATACACAGGGTCCATGCCTTAGAGCATCACCGAAACACCTTTCACGACAATAGACCCCCACATGAAACAAATTAGCCAATGCCTCTGAATTTCGATTTTTCTCAGACTGAGACAGAAGGTGGACTTCTGTGTAGGCCAACAAAGGGCCTTATAGAATGTATTGCAATTTCTAGAGAGAGATCAGGCTTTGTATTGAGTGATCTCAGACAGCAAATACACTAAACACACACATTATGAGCAAGACTAGAAGAGTGAGTGTGAGGAATGATATGACGCTTGAGGGCTGGGTCGCCAATTCTACTGCATGATCAACAAAAACTAAATGCGGTTGGTTACGGTTGGTTGTAAATTAGTGTTTAAACTTAATCAAAATGCCGTTGGGTAAATAACAGGGCAAGCAGCTTATTGAGGCATCAAAATCCACCCACCCAACAGTCATCTCTATTATCATACTGACATTTTTCTCCCTAAAACTTCAGTAGATTTTTATCACATTAAGTTAATTCTTCTCATTTGTAGAGAGGGTTTTCCAATGAAAGTTTTGTTTCTTACTTTATGTTTGGGATGTTGTCTTGTCTTGTCTTTGAGTAACAACCTCTTTCTAAGCCTGCAAAACAAAATATGTTACTAAAATGCTCCATGAAGTTACACAGTGAATACTTTACACATTATCTTCTGGGGTACAGTGATTTCAGGAGCACTGCAGTTCAGCCCCTGTGTACTATGTTTTCCATCAGTGTTTACATCTTTCATCTGCTATGATCTCCTAATTATGTACGCTGAACACCCACCAGTCTCACTGCCAACATGTGAGTTGGTTTAACGCAGAATGTATTGCTGGATCTCATTTTAAACACCGAAGGACAATTAAGAGTCCTTTGATTTGACATAGAAATGTGTTCATGGAAAAAACACGTGCTAATTGTTGCCTTTTTCTGAGCAGTTCAACCTGCTAAACAACTGTATAATATTCTGTTTTGTGCGGTTTGGCACTTTGAGTTTAAACCTGGCTAAAAGATACCCTTCCAGGTACACACAGGTTTATTTTACGAAACTGTGGTGTTCATGTAAAGCCCAAATACAAGGGTTGAGGGTTAATGCCCCTCCTCACAGGACCAAGCTGAAATCATTGGAATATTCCAACAAGTTCAACACGTACAGTCTCTTGAGTAGTTCTGAATTATGGCACACAACTGCATCCAGGTTACCTAAGATAAGTACCGCCTCCGCTCTAGGAGCGATGCAGGCGGCAGCCGTAGCGTGACTGCTTCCAAACACGACAACGACTCCAAGGCCATTGTGACTGTCTAAGGGTCTCACAACAGCAGCATTAATGTGATTGTACACAAAAGGGACAAACAGAAGAAACGCCGGGTTGAATGGTCGACGGGGGAGAATTAGTGCTCAGCTATTACTCTGCCACAAACTTCGTTCTAACAGCACGGGGAAAGATGACATTTATTAGGAATAAAGTGGAGCGGAACAAGTAATAGCAGAAGGAAAAAAAATCACTAATACAGACCGTCGACCTATGATAAAAAGCAAGGGATAAAAACGATGTAATATGTATGTCGGGGAGGAATAAATCACACATGCAAGGTGGGACAAGTGTAACAGAGAAAAAGCAAAGGGACAGTATTACAGAGAAAGTTCAGTGTCACCAGGCAGAAGAAAACCAAGCCAAGAGCTATCGTAGGGAAAATAAGTTAGGACCGGAAAATGCATTTTGAAAAATTCCTAGGGAATATATCTGTGCAGATATTAAGAGAAAACTAAAATGTGCAATATTAGTTATTCTGTATTAATACGTATATTTCAGGGCACACACTGTTATCGTAATTTTTCTTTCACTTTTCTTTAAAACGGCACTAAGGAAAGACATTAAAAAGAATCTCTGAGTCCCTACTCAATTATCGTCAGGGAATATCATCTCCTGACACAGCTAAAAAGAAAAGGGTGTGCGTGATCGCAACGTGATGCTTGGGACGTTATTTGTAATGCACCCTGACCGAGTGCGTTTCTATTGAAATTGTCTTATTTGAAGCGCCCCGAAACCTATTAGATCTAGTTCGGGCTGCAGGAAGTTCCAAAATAAATGAATAAATAAACCTCATTCCCATCATCATACTCTCAAATTATTTCGATTTGCTCTTATATATTTTAATAGGGGACATCTTTACTGCCTTTACATCATCCACGAGTAATCAGTCCTGGTAGGTAGGTCACTCGCTTTATTTCACATAAGCATCTCGCTGTATATATACAGCGTAAAGCGCTAGGTCTGCCTGGCACAGAAAGATCCACCCTCACAGTGTATACCCTGCGCTGCATTAGTCTGGCTTACAAGAAGTGGATACCGTTTTTCCATTTACAGGGCTAAACAGTTTTCCCGGCAACGTCGTTCTTTTAGCTTACTGTATAAAGCATACATTGTATGATTTTCTTTACCATTCAACATTTCTTATTTTCAAGCTTTATAACTTTCTAGCCTACTAAAGGTTGAAATGCATTTAGGCTCGAGGCAAAGTATAATCTGCACCACTAATACCAGCCAGTCCTGTGTTCTTATTATTACATAAGGACCCTCCCTCTTCCGTCAGGATCAATAAAAACAAGCATTGGCAAAGCTAATAGGCCTCACTATTTTTAAAGAAACAGACACATTTTTATTTTTATGCCCTAAAAAAGATGCATTCAACACTTTCCCAGGTGGCAGTAACTTAGGCTATTACTAGAGATAACGTGAGCTAGGCACAAGTGCTTTCTGTAGCAGGTGCTGGTACCTTAAACCCATACGAGAGTTCCCATGAGCATAACTTGCCCTTTTAAATAATAATAATAATAATAAAAAAAACACTTCAAGGCCATCTTACAAAAAAACATTCTGCAGAGGTGGAGGTTGGTTAGGTATGGTAGGATAGCTATGTTAGATTGTGACTGGTTGGTTAGTTAAGAACCCTAGGTTCGGCATGGGTAGTAGGTATGGCTGGTCAGTAGGCGTGGCAGGTTGGGTTTGGTAGGTAGGTCGATATGTTGTTGTAGGTAGGCAATTGTGGGTATGTTTACTGATAACACTTGGCTATTAAGGACACTTAGAAAAGTGTTGAACATGTTACCTAGCTCACCATGGAAAGTGGTGGTGGGATTAGGGTTATCAAGATTGGACTACGGTAATGCGCTCTGCTTGGGTAGTCCTCAATTTGTGATCAAAAGACTACAAGTGATACAAAATGGGGAGGTCTTGTTCCAAACCAAATCCAACCCTCTCGGTAACAAGGGTATAGCCGTCCCGGGGCTGAAATGTGGAAACCAAATCTTTTCTCTCTGGGATAAGACTCCCCCGCACCCTCGGAGTCTTTACCCTCTGGCAATAGGGTCCTTCATTTTCCGGGGGACCAACAGCATTCTAGTTTCAGGGAGTTTGCATGCTTTAACGTCTCTGATGAAGTATTTCAGGATTTCTCTTTTCCACTAGTATCCTCCTCCCACAATGAGGCTCTTGGTCCAAGTATAGCTGCCTCGCTCTCCCATAATACCATCCTTCGTTCAGCTTGTAACTCTGACGACTTTGCCCCTAAAAGGGAGGGCTCGCTCATTGGAGCCATGGAAAAAGTCCCCTCCCAAAGTACTGACCTTGGTCACCGGTTGGATGACTTCACTCTTCCAGATTTGGACTTAGAACTATACAAAAGATATTGTCCTCAACAGGGGGCGAATACCCTTCAGCCTCCCCCCCTGCAATTGTCCACAGGCTTGCAGTTCTTTAGTAGCACCCCCTCTAAACGTCCTTCATTATGCTCACATTTCTCAGTGACCCCTGACTTGAGTATAAATGCTAATCTTCCAAGTAATCCCCCGGATCAAAATATACAGGCTTCTTCTTCTCTCTTTAGCCTAGAGAGACTTCTATCATCTATATTAAATATTTTGGAAAAATACGTTGGGAGATCTGATTTTATCTTTGACACTGTTACAATCATACTAAAATAACTAATCGCCAGCAAAGGAGGCAACCGTGAATCTTTTACATTGCAACAAGAAAAAGCTTCAGCACTGCCTAGTGCCGCAGAGAACAAGGCGACTGCCTGGGATTGACTTCAGCTCCCAGGCTGGCAAGTCTCTGGTTAAGGCACTTCCCGCAAATTCAGTTTCTATCGAAAGCCCGGTAGACGCTATTAGATTTATATTCAATAATTCCCCCCCCCCAAAAAAAAAAACTGAACTTTGAACCCCAAAGCACAGTACAGGAAGTATTCCCGATTTTTAAAGCACGTCCGAAGGCAAACATAGTGACTGAAGAATCATGTTCATCCCTACAAAAGCCTTCAGGCAAAAAGAAAAATCTCAAGAGGGACAAAAAACTAAATCGAAGGTTCTCCAAAAAAGGTCGGAGAAAGGTGCACTTCCCTGAGGGTCTCCTTACATCACAAGAACTCCCTCCCCCGGAGGATCCTGTTACACAACACCATGCCTCATTCTCTGATTCTCGAGTACAGGTCGCTCCTCTATGTACTGCCTGTGGGCCAGGCATGGTCGACCCAATCTTCAGCCAAAATATACCTCCTTTCCAAACAAGTATTCTACCACTGAATCCCCTAGCACAGCCGTTTGGGGTTCCAAAGTGGTCCAACTCCCGGCCGGTCAGGTCGCCTCCTCTACGAAATTATATGGACACTTTGGCTTTAGACTTTAAGCTTCTGTATGACTCAGAACAATTTTTAAACATATCTCTTCTTCTAAAGTGTTATTCAGAGGTAGAGTCGCTTAGTTCAATAGATAGCAATGATTTACATTTAGTATCTTTGGCGGACTCGAGTTCTTGTCCCATAACAAGAGTGTTTTTTTTTACTCTAAATTGATAGTCTGCAATATTCTAAATAATTCAGACAGTTTGCAATGCAAAGGTTTTGATGTTGTCCCCACTCCGAGGGTCGCAGGGAGCACACTAGCTAGTAAGATCTCACAGTACCTCCTCGTTGGCTCCGGGAACCATATGTCTATTCCCCCACACCTATGTCACCCTGACAACCACCCCCTCAATCAACAGGGTTTTCAAATTTCTCTAGGGAAACATGGCAGGGAAGTCACTTACGAACCCCTTATGAGTGCATCACAAAAATGTAGTGTCAACACCTCCTATTGGAACTGGTTACCGGCTGCCTTAAGTAGCTCCTTTACAATGTCCCATCCAATAGTCCCATCACTTTAGCAATGAGCTCATTATCATATCCTGGAACGTTGCTGGCATAAAAAATGAGGGGGAAAAAACTGAGTTTTGAACTCCCTAAATGCGGACGAAATCTGCTTACAAGAGACTTGGTCCACTAAGGAGCTCTCATATGCTAAATACTACTCGCTTTACTGTAACGCTACCCCCTCAAAGAGAAGCCATGGTAAGGGAGGGGTAGCCTGTTTGCTGACTAATAGGCTTAGCTGGCGCTACAAATGTTATAGAGATCCCAGAAATCTGTTCTTGGTCATAATTTTTTAGAGTGCTGGAGAAGGGTCTGATGGAGCTCCTCTAGCGCTGGTAAACTCCTAAATCCCCCCTGGTGCTTCCCACGAAATCCTCTTAGGTAAAGTATTCCTTTTTATTAATGAGCTTTGCGACAGGGAGTCAGCTACTCGAATTATCATGGTTGGGGACTTAAACTGTAAAGTTTCTAACCCCACCCTCTTATGTTTCTGGGATGAGGAAAAAGAGGAAGCATTTGGTATTCCCACTAGTGTCTTTCCCCAGAAAATAAGATCAGATAAGCGTGGGAAGCTTCTCCTGGAACACTTGAAGGTGAGTGATCCTAGCGAATGGTAGACTGCCCTCCGATTCACCAGCCCACCATACGCACAAATCCTCGGGGGGAACTGCCATTCTACATTATGTGATAACCAACTATCAGACATCCTCCTTGATACAGGACATAAAAGTGATAGAGACAGCACTCAGTGATCATAATACCCTGGTTGCATCTATTAACCTGACAGTTCACCTTGCTGATTCCTGGTGCCTGGATGGGTCAAAATCAAAGTTTAATATTAAAACTGGCAGAACGCATTGGTCCCGTGACAGGGTTAAGGGGCTTGAAGGTATTCTATAGACCGTCTCAGGCTATCTCGAAAACTGGGCAGGAAATGTTTTGGAGAAATTTTCAGAGTTTATGCAGCAACTAATTATGATCACCCGCCATAAGTCCCAGGGCAAGCATGTGGTAAAACCCTGCCCCCTACTTCTGCTAAACAGAGAAATCAACGCCCTTATTCGCAAACAATACAGGGAATACACTTTGAAAAGGTATACTCAGTTGGCCTTATTAAAAAGAGGAAGGAGGTGTATAAGAGCACGTCTAAAAAGAGAAGCTATCGATGGATTCTGGATCGATGTAAGGGAAGCAGCATCTAACGGCCATTCAAGACGTTTCTGGTCATTGGTAGCAGATGGGTGCGGCTCGAGAACTAGATCTTTCCCAATTGCCATTAATGAATCAAGCTGGTCCACTTTCATCTCCGATCTTTATGCATCCAATGGGTGTACTGTGAAGCTTCCTCCAACTGGTGACAATCCCTCATACTCACACCCCACTATGAAAGAAATTGAGGATGTTATTAGAGGCTTGCGAAGCTCTGCAGCAATGGGTCTTGATGAAATCCCTATATTAGCTATAAAACATGATGTTCCCACCTGGAGTAAAATATTGTTTCTGGTCTTTAAGTGTTGCTATGAAACCAGAAAAAGTCTACCATCCTGGAAGGGTAGTTTTATTATTCCCCTTTACAAGAAAGGGAACCGTAACTGTCCCGAGAATTACCGCAAGCTTGCTCTGTTGGATGCGGTGGGTAAAATATTTGCTAAATATTTGCTTTCCCAGATTAGTGACTGGGCAGAAAGGAGCAAAATCATCCCTCTGGAGCAATCCGGCTTTCGAGTTGAGCATTGTACAATTGATAACATATCAGCCCTTCAGGTAATAAAGGAGAAATATGTCACTCTGAGCGGGGAGGTGAGTTATGCAGCCTTTATTAACTTTTCTATGGCATTTGATAAAGTAGATAGGACTATGCTATGGGCAAAGCTCTCTTGACTAGGCATGGCAGGTATCCTCCTAGATCTCCTAGATTTGGTGATTGCCTGCATTCCTCCACCTGGTGTAGGGTACTGTTAGGGGGCGATAGGGGCTTATCCCATCAAATTCCAACTCAGAATGGTTTAAAACAAGGTTGTATGTTGGCCCGATGCTGTTTTCCATGTACATATCTAACTTACCCATTTACTTAGCTCGGTGCAAGGGTTTCGCCTCTATATTAGGAAGAAGGTCCATACCCTGTTTGCTCTTTGCAAATGATATAATCATATTGGATTGTACACCAAAAGGGCTAAACAATAGTCTTCAGGCCTTGGGGCATTTCACAGAAGCCCACTTTCTAAAAATAAACTGCTCCAAAAGTAAAATCCTGTATTTTCACAGTAAAAAAAGGCTAAAATACGGCAGTTTCTGTTGGTCACTGGGAGCTTAGAAACTTGAGAGGGTAAATTCTTTACATTTTTGGGTAAAATTGTTTGCGGGAACCTCAGCGACAGGGCACACATAGAACAAAACTAACGCAAAACTCTATCCCAAGCTAACATTATGAACACCCTCTATAGGGCTACTGGCAAGAGACTTTTTAAACACCTCTTAGTGGTGTACCCAGCAAAGATACCGCTGTCTTTACTCAATGGCCCAGAGCATGTCGAAGTTTCGAAATGTTTTTATTTAGATAAACTAGAGGGCCGCGTTCTGAGGAAGCTTTCTTCCACAAACTCAGCCCTCTCCGCAGCAACCTTAAGGCTTGAGATGGGCTTGCGAAGCGCTTTTGTTCAAGGTCTGGCTGGGGTTGTACGCTTGGTGGTTAGCATGATGAACGTGGGCATGATTCTTTGATGTCACTGTTAAAAAAAAAGTCTTGGCCGGCAGCAGGACAAAATACACCATTGGCAGGAATTTTATACATGCCATGGATCTCCTACAGTTAGACCCTGCCTCCATTCCCACACTTCCTCAGTCACAGTTAAAAGCCATTTTTAGACATGTAACTTGGTTCGCAAGCCTTCGCCTGGATAAAAAGGCCTGCGCACACAGGCAGGGCTTTCAATCTGCAACTGAAACTGTCCTTTTGAGGAAAATGCAGCCCTACCTCAGCTGGAACCAGCCTCACGAGATCAGTTGATTCTGCCTCCTATTGCGACCTGGGCTACTTGCCCTCAATACATTGTGTGCCAGATGGTATGGATCTGCAGCCACTTGGAATCTTTGTCATAATGGTGATCAAGACCTGAGCCATGTAGTTTTCATATGTCCGGCCTTGCTGTTATTCTACCGTAAGTGGATACGCCCTATCAGTCGCAAACTTTCCTTACGCACTGCTTGTGAGTTATTGCTGGCCTTTTCTGATCCCCCTAATAAAATGTTTTGCTATATAATTTTTTACTTTTTCAAATGCTTTTTATCTATGTATTAAATTTAATTATCAAATTCTGTTTTAAAGTTTGCTCAGGAATAATGTTTGTTTAATGTGATTAGATGCTTCTGGGGGGGTTGGGTGGTTGTTGTATATATAATATTGTGTTATTTATTTGTTCTATGTATTTGTTCTCTATAAGTGGACCTCTATATAGTTCCATAACATAATAAAAATAAACTGAAGCTGATCAAAAGACTACAAGTGATACAAAATGCAGCCACATGGATATTGCTGAAATTACCTAACGACCAAGTTGTTTTACAGTGGATTGGCATCTTTACATTGGCTGCCTATTTCCAAAAGAATTCAGTTTAAGGCTGTATGCATCCACTATTGAGAGGTTCATAAAAAAGGACCACAGATACTACAGCAGTTGGTCTCTCTTTACAATCCAAAAATATTGTTACACTCCACCTCTTTAGGACTACTAAAAGTTTCTAGGATTAACCCCTTTGCTGCCAGGCCTTTTCTCCTCAGGTGCCAGGCATTTTTTTGGCTGTTTGGGGCAGTTTGCGCTTAGGCCCTCATAATTGTTTGTCCACATAAGCTACCCAAGCCAAATTTGCGTCCTTTTTTTTGCAACATCATAGGGATTCTAAAGGTACCCAGAGTTTGTGGGTTCCCCTGAAGGAGACCAAGAAATTTTCCAAAATACAGCGAGAATTTCGATGTTCTTTTTAAAATGGGAAAAAACTGTCTGCAGAAGAAGGCTTGTGGTTTTTTTCAGTGAAAATGGCATCAACAAAGTGTTTCCGGTGCTAGAATAACCATCTTCCCAGCTTTCAGGAACAGGCAGACTTGAATCAGAAAACCACATTTTTCAACACAATTTTGGCATTTTACTGGTACATATGCCATTTTCACTATTTTTTGTGCTTTCAGCCTCCTTCCAGTTAGTGACAGAAATGGGTGTGAAACCAATGCTGGATCCAAGAAAGCAAAACATTTCTTAAAAGTAGACAAAAGTCTGAATTCAACAAGGGGTAATTTGTGTAGATCCTACAAAGTTTTCCTACAGAAAATAACAGCTAAAATTAGAAAATATTTAAATTGAGGTGAAAAAAACAGCCATTTTTCTCCACGTTTTACTCTGTAACTTTTTCCTGCAATGTCAGATTTTTGAAAGCAATATACCCTTATGTCTGCTGGACTCTTCTGGTTGTGGGGATATATAGGGCTTGTAGGTTCATCAAGAACCCTAGGTACCCAGAGCCAATAAATGAGCTGCACCTTGCACTGGGTTTTCATTCTATACCGGGTATACAGCAATTTATTTGCTGAAATATAAAGAATGAAAAATAGACATCAAGAAAACCTTTGTATTTCCAAAATGGGCACAAGATAAGGTGTTGAGAAGCAGTGGTTATTTGCACATCTCTGAACTCCGGGGTCCCCATACTAGCATGTGAATTACAGCGCATTTCTCAATAGATGTCTTTTTTACACACTGTCTTACTTTGGAAGGAAAAAATGTAGAGAAACACAAGGGGCAATAACAGTTGTTTTGCTATTCTGTGTTCCCCCATGTCTCCCGATAAAAATGGTACCTCACTTGCGTGGGTAGGCCTAATGCCTGCGACAGGAAACACAACATGGACACATCACATTTTTACATTGAAAACTGATGTGTTTTTTGGAAAATGCCTAGCTGTGGATTTTGATCTCTAGCTCAGTCAGCACCTAGGAAAACCTACCAAACCTGTGCATTTTTGAAAACTAGACACCTTGGGGAATCCACGATGGGGTGAATTGTGGGGCTCTCACCAGGTTCTGTTACCCAGAATCCTTCAAAATGTGGCAAAAAAACATACTTTTTCCTCAAATTTCGGTGACAGAAAGTTCTGGAATCTGAGAGGAGCCACAAATTTCCTTCCACCCAGCGTTCCCCCAAGTCTCCCGATAAAAATGGTACCTCACTTGTGTGGGTAGGCCTAGCGCCCGTGACAGGAAGTGCCCCAAAACACAACATGCACACATCACATTTTCACAAAGAAAACAGACCTGTTTTTTGCAAAGTGCCTAGCTGTGGATTTTGGCCTCTAGCCCAGCTGGCATTTAGGGTAACCTACCAAACCTGCACATTTTTTAAAACTAGACACCTGGGGGAATCCAAGATGGGGTGACTTGTGGGGTTCTCATCAGGTTCTTTTACCCAGAATCCTTTGCAAACCTCAAACTTTGGTCAAAAACACACTTTTCCTCACATTTCGGTGACAGAAAGTTCTGGAATCTGAGAGGAGCCACAAATTTCCTTACACCCAGCGTTCCACCAAGTCTCCTGATAAAAATGGTACCTCACTTATGTGGGTAGGCCTAGCGCCCGTGACAGGAAATGCCCCAAAACACAACGTGGACACATCACATTTTCCCAAAGAAAACAGAGCTGTTTTTTGCAAAGTGCCTAGCTGTGGATTTTGGCCTCTAGATCAGCTGGCACCTAGGGAAACCTACCAAACGTGTGCATTTTTTAAAACTAGACACCTAGGGGAATCCAGAATGGGGTGACTTGTGGGGCTCTCACTAGGTTCTGTTACCCAGAATCCTTTGCAAACCTGAAAATCTTACCAAAAAAACACTTTTTCCTCATGTTTCGGTGACAGAAAGTTCTGGAATCTGAGAGGAGCCACAAATTTCCTTCCACCCAGTATTCCCCCACATCTCCCGATAAATATGGTACCTCACTCGTGTAGGTAGGCCTAGTGCCCGCGAAAGGAAATGCCCCAAAACACTATGTGGACACATCAAAATGATCAAATACTGAACTACCTGTTTTTGCAGGAGGGGGTCCTGGGCTCAGCAACCATATAGGGAAACCTACCAAACCCAAACATTTCTGAAAACTAGACACCCAAGGGAATCCAGGAAGGTGTGACTTGCGTGGATCCCTAATGTTTTCTTACCGAGAATCCTCAGCAAACCTCAAATTTAACTAAAAAGTTACATTTTCCCACATTTCTGTGTGGGATCACTGCACTGGGACAAATTTCCTACCACCCAACGTTCCCCTCAGTCTCCTGGTAAAAATGATACCTCACTTGTGTAGGTGGGCCAAGTGCCTGTGACAGGGAAGAGCCAAAAACATGTCGAAATTGAGGAGGAACCAAAGCGGGTCCAAAAGGGCAGTTTGAAAAAAAACATTTTTAGGCTGACAAGTGGGGCAAAATATTTATCGGTATAGATGAGAAAATGCTGGGTGGTAGAAATTTTGTGGATTACTGCAGATTCTGGGAGGTTCCATCCCAATAATGTGGAGACAATGTGTGATTTCCAGCAAAGTTGGAGGTTTGCAGTGCACTGTGGTTAAGAAAATGGTGCAGGTGCATGTGAAGCACACCACCCTGGACTCACCCAGATGTTTAGTTTTCAGATCTGTCTATGTCTTGTGGATTTTTGTACATGGCAGCGTCCCAAAGCCCAAAAAGTGCAACCCTCACCATTCCAAGTGGGACGATTTTGAGAGTTAGCCAAGCTCTCATGGCCTAAATGTAAAACCAAAACCCCAAATAATCAAATGTCCCCTTGCTTGCCGTGGGATAAGATGTTTTAGTGTGCGGGAGGAGAGCTGAAAGACTGTTACCCCCTTCAGTTGGGATGGGGGCATAACCATTCCCATACTTGTTGGTAGCCACCACCACTCAATTTTTTGTTTTTTTCAATTCCCTGGCATGTAGTAGAATTTCAGCTCCCCGGTGTGTGGATCGGGGGTAATTGCCCCATCTGCCCACTGGTGGGCAGAACAACTTTGGCCCAATTTATTTGGGGTGGGGTATGTACATACCTCCACCCTCTTATTTTGAAAAAAAATCATCCCTGGTCTATGGTGGGCTTTCTGCCCCCTTTGGGGGCAGATGGGCCTTCCAAAAATAGGCCGATTTGCCCCCAAGGGGGGCAGATATAGCTAACATAATGTGCCCCCATGGGGAACGACCCATTCCCAAGGTGCTTCCCCCTCCCAAACTAAACACACACATACACACACACCAATCCATGGTGCTTAAGTTGTTTCTGCCCCCGGGGGCAGATCGGCCTTATAGAAATGGGCTGATCTGCCTCCCAAGAGGAGCAGAAATGGGCTAAAATAAATTTGCCCCCCACAGGGGAGCGACCCTTGCCTAAGGGTTCGCTCCCCTTGCGTGAAATTGGCGCAAAAAATAAAAATCTCAGGTGCCTATTGGTTTGCCTAAGGGGTCGCTCCCAACATATAAAAAAATAAAGTAAACCAAAAAACTAGTTTTTGTCCCCCAACGGGGGCAGATCGGCCTAATTATAATAGGACAATCTGTCCCGGGGGGGGGGGCAGAAAAGGCCTAAAAATATTTTGCTCCCCTCATTCAATAAGATTTTTTTAAAAATCCCTGGTGTCTAATGGTGTCTGCCCCCCTTGGGGGAAGATTGGCCTAATAAAAATAGGCCAATCTGCCCCCAAGCGGGGCAGAAATGGCGTAAAAGTAATTTTGCCCCCCGGGTAGCGACCCTTGCCTAAGGGGTCGCTCCCCACATATAAAAAAAATAAACCAAACAAAAAAATGATCCCTGGTGTCTAGTGGTTTCTGCCCCCCTGGGGGCAGATTGGCCTAATTATAATAGGCTGATCTGCCCCCCAGGGGGCAGATATGGCCTAAAAATATTTTGCCTCCCTGGGGAGCGGCCCTTGCCCAAGGGGCCGCTCCCCTCATTCCAAAATATTTTTTAAAAACTCCCTGGTGTCTAGTGGGCATTTCTGCTGCCCGATCATATCGCGATCGGGCAGTAGAAATGTTGAGAAAGACATCAAAGGAAAGGAAAGGCCTTTCCTTTACTTTGATGCCTCTCCCGGCCCCAACACGTGATCGGAGGAGAAATGCAAAAGCATTTCTCCTCCGATCGGTGCTGGAAGCTGAGCTTCATCAGACGCCACAGGGGACATGGGGGGCGGGGTAGGAAGGGGAAGCGATTCCCTTTCCATCACTGCCCAGGGGAGTGGGGTGCAAGGCGCCCGAGGGGAGCGCTAGCGCTTCCCCTGAGGGCCCCTACTTGGACATAATGGTTATGTCCTGGGGACCCGAGCAGTGCTGCCCAGGACGTAACCGTTGCATCCAAGGCACCCGAGGGGTTAAGATATCAAAGAGCAGAAGACGGTCTTTGGCTTGTTCAGCTCCTAAATTATGGATTGCTCTACCTGTAACATTAAGAAAGAAGAGGTATGAATTAAGCTTTAGCAAACAGCTTAAGGCAGTGTTATTCGCATAAGTGCTGAAGTCTGATACAGTCGATCTACCACTGGGAGGCCATTGGGTAGCAATGCACTTTAGAGGTGCCAAGAATAGAATAGAATAGAATAGAATGAAATGGTTGACAGATTTGGTAGATAGGTAAGGTCAGTTGTGAATTGTAGGTAGGTTTGGTAATTAAGTGGATATGGTAGGTAGATTTTATAATTTTCGGAGGTATGCTACGTAGGTATGTTAGGTATGGTAGGTAGATTATGTATGGTAAGTAGACATGGCAGGTATGGAATGTATGTGGCTACTTAGCGTAAGTATGTTAGATAATGTAAAGTAGGCTAGCTGGGTAGACATAATGGTAGTGGTAGATTAGGTATGGCGTATAGGTTTGCTAGGTCAATAAGTGTTGTAGGCAGGTATAATAGGTATGTTAGGTCAGCATGGTATTAAAGATGCTGTCTTAGCAGTGGGGGCTGGTAACTGTAGAAAATGACAGGCATAGGATATTTGATGCTGCTACCGTAACATTATTTTGTCAATTTTTAAGAGCGAGCTTGACCAACAGTATTGGAGTCCTTTGTCATTACATTACACAAGACAAAATGTAAAATAAAAAATAAACATAACAAATTAACAGTCAACTCACCTCAGCAGTCGATCTTCTTTGCACACAAACACACTCGACTGACTCCTTGAAATTCACACCTTGTGCTGAACTGAAGAGCTGAGCAATGCATGAGGAGCGGGCAAAGTGAAACTAAAACACCATGCATCTCAGCTAATTAAAGCACTGCTCTTGTGGTATTTATAATAGTGAACAACATGAGAGCAGAGCAAGGATTAGCTGGGACAGGCAACCACAGCGCTCCATCTGACACCGATGGGGCTGTCTCTGCTTCTCCAGCTCCCTGACAGATATGACTGGGGAAGCATCAACAGTGCATGTCGGGTTGGCCATAAGCAAAATACCGGTCAACCTGACAAGCACAGTTCAGTCAAACAGCCCTAGCTGCCAGTCGACAATTAACCACTCCTACTGTCTGCCGGGAGAGTCAGCTCCATGTGGTGGCATACATAATAAAAAAATACATAATAATTAAAAAAATGTACCTTTCTTGCCGCACTGCTCCAATCCGCTCTGGTCCTCCACTGCAGGCACAGGCTCCTAGCCTGCTCTGCATCCAATCCTAATGCTGCTTTCATGCTGCTAGCATTAGGATTGGATGGAGCACCCAGCCAGGGCGCTCTGAGGCAGCGTGAGAGTCTCTACCTGCTCTCTCCCACCTGGCAACACAGTGCGGAGTTGGAGAGAGCCTAGAGCGCATGTATGTTTGGCCGGCCTGAGACGGCAGGCCAAACATACATGCTCACTGAGGGGAAGTACTGTGCACTCCCCCTCTGTCCATGTCACACCCTATGGCCCACCCCTTTTACAGTAAAACCATAATAAACTAGTTTATTATGGTTTTACTGTAAAGATTTTGCAGCTGCTGCCGCTGGTGGGGGGTGACCCTCCCCTGCCATAGCAGAGGAGCCGCCCCTGATAGGTGCTATTTATTCTACCCGATAAATAACGAACCCAGTGGTATCATTATTTATCAGGTGCTATAACTAGCACCTCAACTTGTAATCTTTTGTTATTATGTGTCTGCTTCGTATGAGCTGAATTGCAAATTGTCTTGTGGTGTAATCCATGATGACATTTATGAAGCCATATGATAATGTCATTTATTCTTTAAGTATTGATGTCACTGAAGATTATTTTTAATTGCAAGCTGTCGTACAAGTGCAGTGCACTCTCCATGCACAGGGCTGCTGCATGACATTTGCAGGCACATAGAGGATATGGTTTCCCCGAATATGTTTGCCAAAGCAGGCACAGGATGTCCACTCCACACTGTCCCCTCTATTCCCTGCACTCTCTATTTAAATGGCACTGTGGTCAGCAATACTGCATCGCTTCTGGATGTTTTCCTGGCCCCAGCTCTGCCTTATAATGTGCTTGTCGTTTGGGGTTGTGAGTAGAAGTTCCAATGTATAGAATACTAGGGTAAACATGCATGAAAGTTTCTGGCAATGCAAATGTCCAGATGCAAGTTTAGGGCCTGATTACCACCTTGGCGGATGGGATACTCCATCACAAACGTGACGGATATCCCACCCGCGGTTTTACAAGTTCAATTATATTCTATGGAACTTGTAAATCAGCGGGTGGGATATCTGTTAAGTTTGTGACGGAGTATCCCATCCGCCAAGGTCGTAATCAGGCCTTTAGTATATGGATTTATAGATTATGCTGAGTTATCTTCTTCCTGATAGAATACCTCTAACAATACCAATCAATATGTGAATGAGTGAAGTAAATATTTCATTTAAAGATGGCACAATATGGGCTACTCAAAGTCAAAGACAATATTCAATCTTTTCTAAATATGATGGGGGAAATGTTTAAGTGCGTGATTAATTGCACATCTCAATATCAGGTGATGCACTATATGGACTATGGACCCAATGTACAAAGCTATTTAATGATCAGAAGCCCTGCGATTTCCACAATTGGAGGGTTTGAACTATGAAGGGTCTTTTTTTCAATTCATTCAACCTATTTGGAGAGTCAGAAAAGCCTTTCTGGCTTGCCAATGAGCTTTGCAATCCATTCCAAATCACAATAAGGCAGAGGCATGAAAGGGTCATCTACTCCCAATTGCAAGTCGCAATGATGTGTTTCAGTGGTTTGTGACTGCAATTGCGATCACAAAGCATTTATCAATTACCGACACACAAAAGGAGTAGTAACTGCTTCGCAAAGGGAGACCTTCCCCTTTGTGAATGCTATTAGCAGGCTTAGGGGGAGTAGTTTGTGTAGCACAGCTTGCTTCACCCAAAGGTTCCTTAAATTGGAAGCTCTATTTTTAAAGCAGCACCAGTTCCTTTAAGGCACACAGACTTCTTTAAAAATCATGCTTGAGAATGCAAACCTATGAACTGTGGTCTGTTCTCTGCAGGCCACCATTCATGTGTTTGCAACCAATCAGAGGTATCACAAATAGTGATATGCCTAACTAATATTTATTAGGTGGATCTTTCTGCGATACCTGCAACTGGAACTTTTGTGATGCGACCTAATACATAGGTGTACATATATGTGAATCTGTCTAAATAAGTCTCATCGCAAAAATAAAGACAGATCACAAAAAGACTGTGCAATTTGCAATGATTTTGTTGGTGTCTGGTCCTGTGTTAGCAGTGAACCTTCAGAAAGTAATTATGTTGAGCCTTAAGTGTTTAAATGTTGATAGTTTTGAGAAACGTTATCATTAATAACTAGTGATCTACTTATGTTTTGTGGGCCAGGTAACCTTATTTACATCAGTACTTACGGAAAAAAACAAAGGATAAAGTAATGTTAGAGCTAGGTTAAATATTCAGAAATAACATAACGTTTTAAGCTAAAAAAAACACACAGAAATCCACCAGTTATAGCTATCTAAAGTAGCTATAACTCATTCCCTAAGGTAACTACACCTCGCACAATATTTTACTTCAAGGTTCTATGCTTTGCCTCACCCTTTTCAGTCACTACGAGGAAACTCTTGCATCTCTGCTGGGTTGCTGTAATATCTCACCGTGTCTGTGTGTATGACATTCAGCTCTTTCAGAACATTTGTTTTCTCCTAACAGCATCTGTTATGTTACTCTGATTACTGATGGCATTCAGTCCTGGATATCTCATCATCATCTCATACATACTATACCCATTTCCTACTCATCTGCACACCAGAGTGTCTTACTCTTCCAGTTCTGGCTGGACTAGCTGATCATTTTATACTCTAAACCATCTACTATTGAATTCTCAGTAATTAGGCATGACTCTTGTAATTTCCTCTTTCTATGGGTGCTGCACACATAGAAAGAGGAAAAAGCCTCAGAGGATTGTTTTTGTGCAAGAAGTGTTCCTTCCTGCACAAAAACAATCCTGCCCACCATGAAGGCACCCTTGCACCATGGTGCAAGGGTGCCTTTGTTGATGCTAGGCAACAGGTTGTGCACCAGCACAGTCAGAGGGCAGGAATGTGCCATATAGTGTTAAATAAAGCGCATTTCTGCCTTGTCCCTTTCATGCAGTGCCTCAAGGTGGATTCCTGCATTACGTGAATATTTGCTAAACATGCCCGATGCCCCATAATGTACATGCACACATCGAGAGCGAGAAATGCCCAATTTTTGCTGAGGCTCATTTGGGGAAAAGGACTTGTATCCTAGACTCTGATTTCAAAGTTTTATCCAGGCCTATAGAGATACACCTTGCTCCTCTGGAGGTGCTCCTGCATGATGCTGTCAGACTCTCAGACACCAACCAATTTGTCCATCCCACACCAGTTCTCCTCCAAGTGTTTGTTTTTTGCAAATTTATTTATTCACATTTTAGAGAAGCAGTACAAGCAGTACAGGGCAAAACAGTAATTAGTAGCAACAGTATGGCAGGTTTAGCAGTGGATAATCACACAATTCCAACAGTAGGAGAGAGCATCAATAGGCTTTCAGTGGTCAAAGCAGGAAGTTTAGGGGGAAGTCAGGGAGCCTTGGGGGAGAAATAAAGAGAACAATCCACAATCAGGCGAATCAACTAGGTCAGGCGGGAGGAAGGAGGAGGGAAGGAACGAGTAAGCAAGCTAGCCATGACCCGCACTCTGCAGCATGTGCAGCAATCCTGCGCCCATACAATTGTCCTAGAAACCCTCCCGAATAATTTCAGGATCGTGGTGGTTAATCGACGTTAACTGGCATAGAAAGTCATCCATGCATCCATCCCACAGCCCGAAGTCGTTTGTTATACAACAATCCCAGTCTTCACCTTCATTCCTCTCACTCATTTCCACCAAGCAGTATGTCCATGGGGGCGATCAGTGTTGGATTTGTCTCGGCTGCTGATTCACCAGTTTCCCCACTCTCAGCCCCCTCCTCTCAAACGTTCCACTATCCCATCCCAGAGCTCCAAATCACACTCTGCATGGTCATCCGTACTGACCCTGTGGAGCCGACATTCCATAGCCGTTGCCCATTCAAGGAGGTCTATCAACCATTTTTCGCGGGTTGGGGGATTCGGGCTGGCCCAGTGAATAGCAATGCATCGCCTTGTAGGTATCAACCCCAGCTGCGCAAACCAATATGCCATTTTGTGACCTTTTCTGGAAAGAGGTAGCAATCCCAATAAACAGTATTGTTAGCTCCACTTTCACTGCTGTTGTACTTTTTTAATACTCGTGCTATCTGATGCCAAAAGGGCTACAGTGACCTACATACCCACGTGACATGTCCAAAATCTAATGTGACAGACTCCTTGTGGCAGGTATGCCACGTTGCAGTTCATGTGCTTGCTATGTGTTAGGGCAGATTGACATATCCCTCTCTAGGGAGACGCAACAAGGCTGAAACCTGTCTTGTTTGCCTGTGTTCTCTTTCAGAGGCAATGTAACATGTCATTTCTGGCAGGACTGATGCTGTTGGAGCAGGATCAAAACTGATTTGCATATGGTTGCTCCTCTTTGGAATGGTAGAGCAGCAAAAAATACAGAGGACTGGAAAGCAACTTAAGTGATTGTCAGTGGCTGAGGCCTTTCAAAGATTCCACCCTAGTGTTTTGTTGTTTGTATAAGTAAGGCTACCAGTTTTCAATATTTACTGATTTTGCACTCACACACAGACAGGAAAACAATGTGTTAAAAACAATGTCTTAAATCAGTAGCACTCTGCTACTCACATACCTTTTCTGATTTCCTTCCCTTTTGCCTTCCTCGAGTCAAGGTATTTTCTGTTTCATGGTGATTGGGACTGTTTTGTGTATTATACTCACTTACACATCACTGGTACTGCACAATGTGATGGATTTGCCACTCTTAGGGGTATATTTACAAGACCTTGGCACCACCTTGCGTTGCCCTAGCATCATTATATTTTATGCTAAACCGGGGTTAAGGAGGCCTTTCTCAGGCGCCGTATTTACAAAGCAGTGCAATGTTTGCATTGCGCTGCTTTGAAAACCCTCGCGCCACAGTATTCCTGCGCCAGGCATAATGTATGCAAGGGGGGCATTCCGGTGCAGGGAGGCCTGAAAAAATGGCACAGTGAAATTTACAACATTTCATTGCGCCATTTTTTCTGTCATTTTTAACGCCTGCTCCCAGGAGGAGGTGCTTTGCTGCACTAGCATCAAAATGTTTGATGCTAGTGCAGCAAAGCACCACAATAGCGCCAAAAATGTTGACACTATTATCCTAATGACTGCCAAGGTGCTCTGTATTGTAAATACAGCGCAACCATGGTGTCGTTAGGTGGGACAAACGTAACGCAAGAAAAGTGGCGCATCGGGACCGATGCACCTCTTCTTGTTAATATGCCCCTTATTGTTTCTTTTTAGCAATGTAATCTGTCATTATATTGGTATTGTATGTATACAGACCTAACTACACTGTAAAAAACCTTGTACATAACATTCTCAACTGAGTGGAGGGAGAAGAATCATTCAAGATTTCATACAATGTGTGTGGGTAGATTCTTTGTTGCGGTGCTTTCTGCAGGCAACGCGTGGTTGGAAACTTTTGGTGACTGAAGAGTAGCTTTTTGAGAAGATGAGTCTTTTTTTTTAACAAAACATTTCACTATTAGGTCTTGAAACATTTCTTACATCACAAATATAATAGTATCAAAATTGCACCGTTCGAATGTGAATGTACATATATTGATAATTTTGGACTTCAGACAAACGAACAATTGTGGTCATTTGAGTATGGATTTTGATTATTAATGTAGTGATATATGTAAATGTATCACAATAAACATACTCATCCCTTGAAGGTTAGCTGAGAAAGTCAGTCATCGAGTGATGGCCCTTTCTAGTGTTGATTCCACTCGTTAGCTAAGGCTTTTAGAAGAGCCCCTGTACAACATTTAACACTACCTTCTGCCTTTGTGGCTATTGGATTACCCTGTATCATCTACCCAGGGCAGGCTCAAAGGCAGTATAACACTAATTTAGTCACCTGAGACCTATTTACCACTGTACGACCCACTGCTAAACCCTACGGTGGTCTATGGGCAATTGGGCTTCAGGCTGAAGCAGCATGGCGTCCATTGAGGTACCTCTGCAGCTCCTTTTCTACTCACTCAGCAGTGCCTCAACCTCAACTGATTCCAATTTTAGCAAAGTTGGCCTCCAGATGGCAATCGTCAATGTTTTTGAAGAACACAAGTTCATGGTTATCTGTCTTTTTGCTAATAAATGTGCTGTGTCTGAAAAATTACAACTTTTGGTCTAACCATTGGTCAGAAGAGACACATCCCTTGGATGTTAATAAACTGCCTCATGCCCTACCTCACTCCTGTATCACTGCAGTTCCCAGCATTTCTGCTGAAAACGTGATGCCACAGAACCACTTCTTAGACAGCCATCTCTTACACTTCTGTGTATCACATGCAATCTCTTGAGTGTCAGGTAAACACAGTCTAGGTAGTTCTGTTATGATCTTTTGAAGCATGTGTTAGAGGGAACTGTTGCTGGGTACTTCGTTGTATTCCCCAAATACCTCATCTAGAAGTGCTCTGTAAAGGTTTAAATCCCTTCTCACTCACAGCTCCATCAAACCTCCATTTAATGTACCGCGCATGGTTTGGTATAATAATGTCACAGCTTTTCTGGCTCTACCCATCGTCAATAAGCGATCCAACATATTGTTTTTTTTCTGTTATCCTTCAATGTTCCTTCGTAATGTTCCTGATAGTTCTATTAAAGGTAGCATGTCCAGGAGTTAATTGTTTAGGTAAAGATCCATCATACCACTCCAGATTAAACCCAGCCATATGCAAATCATTCTTGACCCTGCTTCAACAGGAAGAGTTAGCCCAAACTCCCAACCCATGTCCTCTTTGAACTGGAACACAAGCAACCCAATACCAGTTTGGGCTGAACTTTTCCTATTGGAGTAGGGACAAGGATGATTTGCATATAGCTGGTCCAAACTGAAGTGGAATGGTGTGCAAAATAACAATGAATTGGGATGCAGCTAGAGTAATTAGCAATGGTTACAATTAATTCAAGCGTTCCATCGATAATTTTTTTGTATAATTTAGTGTGTTGCCCTAAGTGAGATAGTTATGCCCAGACATGGGTCCCGTACACACAGTGTAACTAGAACCAAGCTATATCTACTTGATGAACCCTATCTATGGCAAAACAGGTTCTGAGTTTCTTGTGTTCTGGTTCATGGAGGACCTGGCCAGGCAGTTTGGGATGGACTGTTCGCAATGGAGCAGGATCATGACTAATTTCGCTTGGTGTAACCTGAGGTGGCATGGTGTGCAAAATAACACTAAGTTAGGATGTGGCCCTGAACAAGTGGCCAAGACTAATTCAGGCATTCCATCCATGACTTTTTGCATACTTTAGATTTTCAGCTTGTCATGCTTGTGTGCTAGTTGTAACTGTTGCATATGCGATTTATCTGGACATCAAGATTATAAACATGGAGAAGAGCAGCAAATTAATTTCTTAGTTCATTGAAGAGTCATACACTGGCATGCAGAATAAACTTTAGCAGGGCCGCTTAGGAATCAGTGATTCTCTTAAATACTTCTTTAACAATAAAAGTATTGCACCGGGAGTGGAAATTGTATGTGCATTATTGTCACTCACAATTCCAAATAATTTGGTGTCTCTGGGACCAATATTACTGGGTCCTCAAATCCCAGACAGGGTAATCTCTGGTCTGCAAACTCTGGACCCCGAAATTCCAAGCCTAGAGACAGTGGGTCCGGTTTCACCAGATGTGGAGGTGTACTCAGTTTAACCACTGCAGTGAGTTAGGCACGGGCTGTGGGCATGACCATAACCTCCAACCCCTGCAGTTCCATTATAGCAGCACACAACAATCCCCCCAGACAGGGCGTAACTCCACCACCCTATTCCCCACCACCAAGCAGCATTACTAGGTGCAAGGACACACCTGGTCATATGCAGGGCCCCAGGCCACAGGCTGTGTCCAGAACAGATATGGTCCCACTTACATTCCCCACCCACTTCCCCAGCACAGCAGACACAGTCCTGGGCCAAGAGATGTGTCTGGGGTTGCAAGTCCCCACACTCCTCGGATCATAAATATCTGGTCTGATGGAAGTGCCCAGGGTTGAGTGAGCCTCCTACTTCCTCTCTCCTCCCAGACAGAAAAACAGTCCCAGGCCATTGGCAGTGCCTGGGGATGAGTAATACTCCTCCCTTTTGCTTTCTCAAAAGTAAAGTACAACGTTGGGGGGGGGGGAATACAGCGCTATCCACAGACAGGCTCTGGACCCCTCTCTCACATCGTCCTACTTCTGCACCACAAACCAAAGGTTTGACACTGTCATATCCCAGGGCTGTGTGCACCCTTTTTTCCACCTCACCCTACCAAGAAGACATCACAGGGGATATCTTTAGACTGCCCTCCCACTGAGACCCTAACCCCACCAGCACTATTTTCATTTTGTTCTGAGCAAGCAGAAAATATCAGATAACTTATTTCAAGAATCAAGGAGAAACGCAAGAAAAAACAGTATTATGTGTCTGTGCTATTAGTGTTCATTCCGGGAACAAAGTTCGGATGAGCCGTATTCTAGTGCAGTGGCACTAGATGGAAAGGTAGTGTCCGGCCAATGGTATCCCCACACCAAATTCTAGCTAACTTGGAATGAGGGCCATTGGCCCTCTTTACAAGTGGTCCAATAATTATGACGGGTCATTTACTGGAGTTCAGGATCGTAGGAATTATCCATTTTGAAGGAAAACAGTAGCTCAGGGGTATTTCACCCAGAGATTTAACTTGCTGTAAGTAGGTGAAGTCTCCAGGGGGCATACCAGAGAGAAATATACAGAAATTGGCACCGAAATTCTTATTTTCATATGTGCTTCCAGCGGTGGTGAAATAACAGGAATTACTAGTTTTTGACGAGTAACATACTTCTAATGTTGATTTCTAGTCAGGGAAATGACAGGAATCTTTATGGACCACTTACAATGAGCCTTAATTAGTGTTGCCAGCATCTGAAATAAAGAAGAAGAGAGTTTGGAAGGTAGCTCTAGAGTCCAATGTGTGGAGTCTTTGCTTTATTTTGAGTGGCAGTTAGAGCTGATAACATGGTGTCGAATTTTCTTGGTGATGTGGGATCAGACACAGACTATGATGAATCCAAGAGATTTAAGGCTCCCTGGAAAGTAATGGTGTGGATCCTTCTATCTTTATGCCAGAGACATTCATTGATATGACACATCTAAATGTGAGTTTGTTCAGGGCAGGCTTGATGTATGAGACTGACATCCTGGCCTAGAAGAAGCTGAGTGATTTCTCACGCACTGATGTTCTGGGAGCGTTGGTGTCAGTCAGAGAGACAGAAAGTGAAACACTGGAGTACGTATGTGTGAATGGCATGCATGTGTCCAAGGTAGTGGTTAAGGCTTCATAGTTGACAATGTTGAATGCTGTTGAAACCTGACACAAAAGATAGACTGCTAGTTGATTGTTTAATTTTGCATTTGATTAGCGACTCCTTTTTCCATAATAAGTCTGAAGAAAGGCAGGTGTATAATGGTTCAGTAGTTTATAGGATTGTTGCAGGCCTAAGTTGTTCTTTCGGGATTGAGGGGGACAGTGTTTTTCTGAGTACATATAGGAAGAAGTGGTATGTGGTGAAGACATTAACTATGTTGGTGAGTAAGCACTTCTTAAGACTGGTTTAATGTTTTTGATTAGGTTATTGGCTCTTTTTATGGTTTCCTTAGAGCAGCAGTGATGGTGGTGCGGTCTTCTGTTTCAAAGTAGATCAGAAAGTCTCCACGAGGGTGTCCGGATGGGGGCACAAAGGTGGCTTACTTTATGCTGCAAATGCAGTGTTTGATTTTACAAAACATGCTTTATTTAAATAAAAGAATGTATATGGAGCATTCTCATATTTTATGTTTATTATCTGAAATCACCCACAAATGATTCCTGAGTGCAAGACAAGTGACATAAAATCCCTTAATTGGTTTCAAGGAGCAGAAGTGTTTGGGCCTGAGGATTTCTCACACCAGAATGCATTCTCCCAGGACTCACTGCAAGGTATTACCTAAAATGCTGAAAATTTTACAACTACTGCTTTCATACAGGCCTACAGTAATAAAACACATACAACAGTAAGATCATAAACCTCCTGATCTTTTACCTTTTTTTCTGATTGAATTGTATTGCAACATTGAATATCTTTCTCAGTTATTAATTGAGTTCTGTTCCTCTACTCTTGGTGTAGCTCAGTCATGGGCCCTGGAAGTAGTGGTGCGGGGGGTGCTGCAGCACCCCCAAAATAACCATGATGGACTTTGAAAGGTGAATGAGCAATGCAGATGCTCTTGTATTTTTTTTATCTTGTCACATTTGCTGAGCATTCAAAGATAGAGGTCAGATGCCAGGCTACCTCTTCTAAGCGACTGATGCTTATATTTTTAACATGAAGGCTGGTTTTTACTTTTCTTTCTCTGACTGCAAAACGAGAGGTATTTGTAACCTGAACTTAATGACAATTTGCTGGGATACAGGAAGTGTAAAAGGAAGGGCTGTAGGATGTCAATATTTTTCGTAACACAGAAAAAAATGAACACATCTCAGTAAATTGTACAAATATTTCAAAATTTAGCAGCAGTTAGGAAAGCACAAATGAAGCACATGTTTTGTAAATCTGAAGTGCAATGGAAACAAGCCTTTTAATAGGATAAAAATGTATCAAGACACTTTACTTGGTGATGCGCAAATGATGAATTTTCGCTGAAACTTGATTTCCACACATTATTTGTGTACTATGAAGTTTTAGCATTCAAAACTGCATTTCTGTGAAAATGTAATTGCCATTTCAGTGGAAAATGTGTTCTATGTAAAAGAGAGCGAAATAACAAACCATGATTAAGTGAGATATTTGCGACAGTGTGCTTCAAAATGCAACACTACATCCTGGCAACTTGATTTCCACACATTATTTGTGTACTATGAAGTTTTAGCATTCAAAACTGCATTTCTGTGAAAATGTAATTGCCATTTCAGTGGAAAATGTGTTCTATGTAAAAGAGAGCGGAATAACAAACCATGATTAAGTGAGATATTTGCGACAGTGTGCTTCAAAATGCAACACTACATCCTGGCAATATGAATCTTACCCTATGGTGCTTCTCAAGCCTACATGAAGGCAGCCTAGATGGCAGAGCTATATACGATCAAATGAATAAAAGAAAGCAAGAAGACATGAAAAGTGAGAGTAAAATCACCAGAATAATCAATCTGTTATGTTCTAGTAGCGATCACCCAATTAACATACTGTCTTGCTCGAGTTTATCTTCACCCACAAAGCAATAGTAGGTAGCATTGCATCCCTTATATATTGTAGTGTCTATCTGGAGTAACAGTTCTAGACCATGATGTAACTCCTAGTTGCTAGAACAGTGCTGGGTCTAGCAGCGTAATTTGTTTTTTAAATGCCATATGCTGTGAGTGATGGGAAATATAATCCCAGTCACAATTACAAATATAGCAATAAAAAGACAAAATCTGACACATAGAAATGTGCAGTAAAAATGTGTTAGCAATGAACAAGGGGAATACATAAGTAGTGAAAAAAGGATAGTGTAAGAAATGGGGTCTCTAGTTGGCAGTGGTTTGGATCTTGTCCAAGCAGGGACCCTCACTTTAATTAGGGTAAGGGAGACACACAGCTAAGATAACCCCTGCTCACCCATTTGGTAGCTCAGCATGAACAATCAGGCTTATCTCATAGGTAATGTGTAAAGTATGTGTACACACACACAGTAACACAGTGAAAACACCACAAATGTACTCCACACCAGTTTTAGAAAAATAGCCAATTTTTATCTCAGTAAAACATGACCAAAACAACAAAGATCCAACAAACACAAGTAAAGATACGAATTTTTAAATAGTAAATCTTAGTATAGCGCTTAGAAAGACAATAGCTCCAACTAGGGTTATCACAGCGCCTTGACTGAGTTGCTTCCAACAGTCTGACGCCACTTGCAAGAGGGGTGCGGGCCGGTCACTGAGTCGCACAGACCCACGGGCACAGTACCTTGGAACAATATGAGTAAACAAAGATTTTGCACAGTCAGAATTAAAATTATAATTTTGATTTTTTTTTTTTTTTTTGCTTGTGAATTAAATAAAATATTTTAGAATTTGTGTATTTGTTTGAAGCATACCACTATCTGAATGTAGTGTATTGTCTTGAGGTTCAAATTATGAACATCGATTAGGTCAGGGTCAACTGTCTCCAGTAGTGATTCGGTGGGATCCATGGAAGTCAAAAGGTTAAAAAGAGCTGCTGTAAAGAGATCAGAGTATAAGCTCTGATAACTTACTACAAAACAGTTCTTATCCCGCAACAGGATAATCATAATACTGATTATGTATCAAGATAATGCATAATACGGATTACGTATAAATTATCATTGTCTCAGTTGTAAATATTTATAGTATTTTTTTCATATCTGTGGCTCCTGAAAACAGAAGTGGTCAAAATATTTTCTGCAGCACTATATAAAACATAAAAAATAAACATATGCAAGAGCTCAAGGTAAAACCTGGGGACAGGGAAAGACGAACGAGGAACTGTGAAGAGGAGGTAAGGGAAAACCTAGAATCCAAGGTAGAGACAGCGAAGATATGAGAAGCACTGAAAACAAAGAAGGAATTAATAAGGGGAGGATGAAGTTAAGACTGGCCATTTTAAAAGACGATCTCTAATTAGATGAAAGACTAAAATCTAGCAACTTGGGAAGATGAAACAGAGGGAAGGGATGAAATCAGACGAAATAGAAAAAAACAGTAAGGGCAAAAGATGGTGGAACTAGGAGGAGAGGTGAAAAACTAAAAACAGGAAACTGTCTTGAAGACAAGAGATGGAAGAGCTGAAAAACACAAATTTGCACACCAAAGTGAAAATTAAGTGCATTAATGCAAGCAATTATTAAGGGGAAATTACATTGCTTATTTGCGGAATTATAAAAACTCAGATATTGGCGCCATAAATTGGATTTGCTCACATAGAATTAATGCTGCTATGGTGGAATTTCTGTGTAAGCAAGTCTGTTTACAGTGGCATGTTTTGATCGTTCCTGGGTTGGCCTACCTGCAAAAGGTGCTAGGGAAAGACTCCAGCTTATAACTGGGGGCGCCTACATTTCCAGACATACTGCAGGCTTAAGATCTTAATGCAATATATTTATCTTTAAAACAAGCTTTTAATTTTTGAGGTGTATGGCTGTGTCAGATTATTTTGGGAGCGGGCTTTTAAATTAATGCTTACGTGAACAGAACAGTTAAAAAAAATCAATGCAAATATGTTTGTAACTGTGCCCTTAATAGTACTATCCAAGTCTACTGAACTAACATGGTGTTTTGTATTTTATTTCATTTATGTTGTCTGTCCGTAGCCCAGGCCCCTTCGCCCACTGGATATAAGTGTTCTAGGTGTATTCGATAAATGTGAAAACTCCCCACTTTGTCGCCACTCTTGTAGGACTGTCTGCCTGGCGCTAGGCCTCGCCTGATCTGCATTGGGCGTATTATTTTCCTGCGTGCTTTGCTACAGTTATTCACGCGGCAGCGCATCCATAAAGGCAGTCCCAACCGACTGCGTTCACGTGAGAGCTTACAGAAGAGACTCGCAGACTGAAAGGCAGATTTACAGCAGACAAAGGAAGTAAAACAATGAAACTTGGAGCCTTCGGAGCCGTTGGGGAGCCTTCGCCTTATTGTACGCTAGTGTGTGGCATGGAAGCTCTCATCGGGCGCGCGCATTAGGTACCTCCCCCCGTTAGGAGAATTCCTGCAGTTCAAGAATTGAGCTTTTACGCCACAACCACAAGTGACAGCAGTTCAGCTACTGCATAAAGCGCATGTAATCCATCCACGCAGCTGTGCGGCAGAGCGCTCAGACCCCACAGAGAACTGCCACTTTTACCTCACCATTGATTGGTGCGAAGAGAATCATGGGAAAAAGGCAACGCCATGATCCAAAATGGATCCCAGACTCCCCTGTAACTTTTGTTTAGGGTTTTTATCACGCCATGGCGTTGAATTTCAGCCAGTTCGAAGCACTATCAAAGCAAAAGCAAGCAAAAAAGGTGATAAGTATTGTTTGGGATAGGTTATGAGGTACTGTCCAGTTCTATGCCAAGCAGTGGCGGGATTCTCATATGTTCACATCATGGACCTAATTTAAAAATATTTTGGGGTGTATGACTCCCGACTAGGTATACTCACTCTTTAATTTCCCAGAGTAAGATACACTTACAGACAAAAGATTTGTGAATTAGTTCACATATTTTTAAAGAAGCCATGCTATCAAAAAAGGTTATGCTGTTGTGGTCAGTGGATATAATCTCCAACTGCCTGAGAGAGGTGCTTCATGGCAAGGAGGCTGAGACACAATGGCAATCTTGTATGAGAGACATGCTTAGCGCTATCGCACACAAACATACAACATACAGGGCAATAAAGACATGATAACCCTGCCAGGACTCTTTCAGGAGAGTTCTCACACCGTGGTAGTTGAGCGTGCTTAGCCACCGTTTACCACTGCAGAAAGACCATCAAGAATATTCTGCCAGAATGCAACAATATTATAACTCCATTACCTTAGAGGTACATCATTTAGCTATACAGTAAGTAATTTATTGAAAAAACCGTTCATTTCTGTGAACTGATTAGTCACATCTGTTGGAGGGACTGTAAGACTGTTTCGCCTGTTGTTTAATTGTTTGACTATGGTATGGTAACCATGGTAAGGATGCAATCCAATGGGAGAATAGCCTTTGTATCTCACTGAAAGGTGCCATACTTTTCACCAATAATGTTTAAGTTTATCTCTTCTTGAGCAGGTTTTTGCATTTGCACTGTTAATTGTTAATAAAAACTACTTTAAATAACTACTAAAGGTTTTTAAAAAACGTAGCCCATTATAAGACCTCATCACTAAATTGGCAGATATTGGGTCTGACTGAGAGTGATTCATTCTGGAGTAAACACGGAGATGGTCAGAGTATTTCAGAATCATGCATTTTTTTTTTTTTTACAACATTCACTAATATTTCCTCCTAAAAAGAAGTGCAATAAAATAGTTGTAATTAAAAAATAGGAATGACTAGTCTGGCAACTAACAGTGAACGTTCTTAAGGCGGTGACGTAACCTGGAGGTGGATTTTTTGAAGGATGTTAAAAAGTAGTGATAAACTGGGCTGCTCATATGTGGTCAACCGCTGTGACGGGACATAAGGAATTTAGCAGTAATGTAAGGATGTACAAAGAGAGGTCTGACAGCCAGAAAAATGTAATACTACTTTTTTATATTTGTACTAGTGTTCGGGAAATCATCTCCAGAAGGATAAAGAAGATATGGAGATACTCCAAGTAGAAGTTAGCAAATGGTGCATGTTTTGAATGGCACAATCCTCAAAAAGCTAGTCGTGGTTGAGCTTGTCTCACATGGAAGGAAAGGTTGATTGGGTACATGATAGAGACACTGAGATTCCTAAAAGCAGCAGCAAGCGCAGTAGGTACCGTGAAACATCTACAGGTGAAGAGTTAATGTAAATTAGCAATTATACATGTCATTGTTTTTTTTCTGGTTTTCATCAAGTGAAAAACATGTCTGTGTGAAGAAATCTCTCTCCCATAGCCCTAAGACAATGTGGGTGTCTGGGACAGTTTCTCACACTCATTGCTCCACCTCACTAGCCAAACAAGGTGCAAGTTTAGAAATGTAATGAGTTTAAGAAAAGGCCTTTTTACTGTGAGTAAATGCCTGTAAAGTTAAAATGTGTTTACCACTCTGGCAAGGCCCCCTCCAAAGGCACTCTCACAGGGACCCTGATAGACCCTCCCAACACACACATGTGCATTAACCATGGCTTATGTCTGTACTTTCTGTACCATTTTATTAAATCCGGACAAACCCCTGGGATAAGCAGTCACAGATTCCCAACATTTTTAACATACATATCGAATTACACAAACAGAAACGCACAGTTGTATATTTTCATATGTGGAAAAGAAACACCAAACTTCTTTGCCCTGTGTAACTTTTTTTCTTTTGCAGCTGTTCCCTAAGGCAGGAGAGAATCTTCAAACATTTTCAGTATCAAAATCTACCAGCAGAAGTAAATGAATGTCACAGACCTTTTACGTTTGTGTATTTTTAACACCTTTTGCAGGTAGACCAAGCAAGGAACAACCAAAATATGCCATTGCAAACAGACTTGCTTATTCAAAAAATCCACCTCAGCAGCATTAATTCTATGTGGGCAAATCCAATTTACGGGGGCAATATCTGAGTTTTCATAGTTATGCAAATGAGCAATATAATTTTCCTTTAATGTTTGCTTGCATCTATGCACTTAATTTAGCTTTGTGACTCAAGCCTCAAGAAATTTACTGCAGTAGTAATA
Source organism: Pleurodeles waltl (assembly GCF_031143425.1). Taxonomy (NCBI): domain Eukaryota; kingdom Metazoa; phylum Chordata; class Amphibia; order Caudata; family Salamandridae; genus Pleurodeles; species Pleurodeles waltl. The sequence continues at coordinate 1,196,550,596 of NC_090444.1, forward strand.
GCCACCTGTGCACACAAATATCCTCAGACACTGATTCAGAGCTATCTGTCATTTGCGGGCGCAGGTACAAAGTTTCAAGCTCGTGAAAAGATTTTGTAGGTGGCATGCACATTTTCTAGGACCTGTATGTTTCTGATTGTTACAGCAGGTAAATGTCTAAATGTTTGTATGCACTTCCACAGAACAGAAGCCAAAAATGAGTCAAACTGAGGAGAACATGAGCTCTGCAGAGCGTATTGAAGTCAGATGTGTTTTAAAGTATGGCGCAAGTGGGCAATTGCCCAAGGCCCCTACCTTCCAAGGGGCCCCCGGGGAAAGTGAACTTTTTCTCTATTTTACTTTTGTCTATTTCTCTACCTCAACCTTTAACATATGGGTCACTTTTGTTTACCATCATGGGGCTTCAGTTAGCAGAAAACTGGTAATAATATTGGAAGTTGTTCCTATTAGGGGCCCAAAAATATTTTTTGTCTGAGGTCCCCGAAATCCTTAAGGCAAAACTGAATGGAGTAGACGGCGTAATGTTTCCATAGATACTTTGATTGAGTGCGAGAGGAAAGTTCGAAGGATACCATGGAGGCAGTCACTGAGCGATGAAGTGCAGCTGGATGTCGGGGAAGCCACAAGAACACAGAGTGATCACGCAGAGTACTCGAGGGACAGCGTGAAGAAAGAACAGGCAGCATGGAGGTAAAAACTATTTAACTTATGAATGGAATTAATGAGTGAATAGATGAATAAACAAGTACATAAGTGAAGCAGAGATGTGTCAAATGTGTGAAGAGGAAGTAAGAAAGTGTATCAGTGAGTCTGAGCATATGAAATTGAAGAAATTGAAGATGTGAATAAAATAGGTTTAATGGTGGTAGTCAGGGCAAAAAGGAAAGAACCAGCGATGACACTATAACCAAAGTGAATCAAGGCCGCCATACCCATGATCTGGTAGCACGATGACATATGCACTATTAAGGAGTAGCAGTGAAAAAGCTGCTCATTATACCCTTTCTGTTGCTCCATGCTCTCACGCTTCACCTATTTCAAGAGTCATACATAGAAGGACTAGTCTTTCTGGATATGCTCCCTGGTCCCAAGAAAATCATCAAACTTTAAAATAAAATGTGTGACCGTATAACAGAAAAGAGAGCAAAATCGATCCCTGCAATACACTGATGAGGAACAGAGACCCCACTCTAGACTAGAGTGGCACAAACTCCATTTTATGCTTTTATGACTGTTATCATTTCAACTGATGTGTACAGGTAGCATGAGGTGAGTTGTCTATAAACCGTGCAAAACCACTGTAGGATGAGCACCATTAATAATCCTGGCAACAGGACCAATTAGTCACCATATTGTTCTCCTCGACAATAAAATAAGTCATTTGTGGCACCCATGGCGGTGCAGTGCCGATGACCAAAATGCTAAAAGCATGATTTCATCCTATTACTGTGGTTCTTATTCATGCCACCTCCTTGCTCACTTCATTTTTGAAAGGGTGTGACTGAAAAGTGCTAACATCCAGATGGCCAATTAAATAAATATTCCCCTCTCAAAGAATATCTTATCTCTACACTCCCTTCTTGCGCCCTCCAAGTCTGGCCTTTGGTATCCTCCCGGCATGACTGTTCTTATCAGGGGGATAGAGCAAAAAAGATGGGGGGGGGCCTTCAAAAATAGATGATGGACACTAAAGTTTCTCTTGTACAATCAGTTTCACAAATTCGTAGGGGACATCAGTCAAATGGACTGGGTGTTTTTCACTAGAGGAGGACGCAGGGGGCTTCAGTGGCCTGTGTCATGCTCGTGGCCACAACCACCTTGGAGGCGACCCTACACCTTTTACATATAGATGTTCAGAGAGTCCTCAGTCAGCAGCAAAGCAGGCGGAGATGAAAGGCAGGGGTGTCACGTGTGTGGGAATGTGGCTCGGGGCATGACAGAGAAAGCTGATGCAATGGCTGTGCCTAAGGACACAGCACTGGACCTTGGGAAACCACTTCTAGCAGACAAGCTTCGCTTTCAGCTTTTCTAGTTTTCCCTCTTCTCTTGGGAGAAAGAACTCGAAAATAGAAGAGAAAGAGAGAATGAGAGAGAGAGATCAGGCAGAAAGACCATGACGTCCCGTAATCCAACAAGTCACCTTCCAAAGCTCAAACACGGGCTGTTTTTTTTTCCTCCCAGCCCGTTAAAAAAAAGAAAAAAGAAATTGACTTTTGTTTGGAGTTTGTGAAAAGTGGGACTCGGGGCCCAGTCAATGGGACTCCCCACGGAGCTGGCTGAGTGCAGCCATCTCAAATCAGTCAGCCAAGGCCCCAATTAATCCGCCCTTTGTCCCATCCAAACCACCAGCAGCACATCAACACATTTGGCCATTGTTCAGACCTTCATGCAACGGGATTTACCCTTTCAAACCGCGAGTTTTGTCCAAACTAGTTCGAGCGGAAGTTTCTCACTGACAATTTGCCTCAAATAGATAGATTTGTCAGCATCGACTTTCAGCGGAGAAGCCACGGAGAGGTAGCAGCCTATAATAAGCTAACAGGTGGAATGGCTGTAGGGGGGGCTACTTAACCCTCCCCTCCTCCACCCCCCACCACCATCCCCAGGGAAAGTGGGAGTTAGGGATGCAGCAGGCCTTGTTTATCTGTGGTTACATCCCAGGCAATTAACAAGCCAGACCGAGGAAGCTTTCTCTGCAGCCCGCAGGCATGTCTAGTCTCCAACCATCCCTTTCTTTAATCCGGCAAGGGAAGCAGAGAAGAGAGCGGCTGCTACACAATTGCATATATCATATAGGTTACACGGGATTGTAGGACACCTGGTGCAGGCTGCGCCACTTAACTCGCGTAACCAAGTGCCTCAAGTTGCAGGAGCCATGAAACTAGCACTTCAGTTCCCAACTGGTGACATTGTCGTCTTTCACGTGACGTGTGCGCCGCGCCGACGTCCTCACGATTGTGGCGTGTGTAAGACAAGTTTGCCTGCCATGGACCTAGAATGGCTAGGATTGCTGTGTGTTTTTCCTAGGCTCTGTTACCGGTTGGTTGCCCACATTTCAAAACACATTTTAAATATGTGTTTACGGATAAGTATGAAAAAACACTGATATGAGTTTTTGGCAAATAACAGAAAAAGTGAAAGTAAGGGCCTTAATGAAAGAACAACACCTCCGAACAGCCAGCGGTTGAGCTGGGTGCAAATAATGACTGGGATTTCAAATTTCAATATTACTTCCAATTAGCTATGTCTATTTCCCACACTTCTCTTTCTCCTAATCTACCTGAACCAACACGAAAAGGTGACAGGTGACAAGTGCGCCGTTGCTCGGATTACTTACCAGTAAACCTCATTAGTCTCGTCACAGTCCTTACTAATGAGGCTTATGCCTGAGCCTAACGGGGGAATGCCTCCTAGCAAACATTATGCCTGGCGTAGGCATAATGTGGCACAAGGATTTACAAAGTGGAACAATGCAATCATTGCACCACCTTGTAAATATGGCGCTGCGTTTTTGCCACACTATCGCCACATTAGCGTAAAAAATGACACTAATGTGGCGATAGTTGGCGCTGGGCCCTTCATAAATTTGGGCCTAAAAACGTATTCACAATCCTGGCCTAGCCATTGGTTTTATAAAACCCCACCGCAGGCACATTGATATAAACAAGGGACTAACCCTCCTCCAATTCCTTTGATACCCGAGAAAGAAAACCATATTATGAGCTGTATAAAGAACAAGGGCGGGAGGAAACGTAGGACTGTGACGAGGAAGACTACGATTCAGGGTAATGAAGACTTCCAGTAAGTAATTCAAGCACTACCTCCACATCTATCTTCATAATCGCAGTCCTTACTAATGAGGACGTGCCCAAGGTATCTGCTCTTTAAATGGCAATGATCACAGAAATAAAGATAATGTCAGGAAATATATGCTACACCATGTACATTTTTTAAGTACTTAATACAAAACTGCAGAAAGAACCCTTGATGCAAAAGCAGCAGATTTAGAGTCCCCTAGATGCAACATATAATGCAATACAAAAGTATTTGGGGAGATCCAGCTAGCAGCATTATATATATCTTTGAGAGATACCCTGGACTGAATCATGTCGGACAGATCCCTTCAGACCATAATCTAAATAGACAGTCTGTGTAATCCACCTACATAAATAGTGGCAAATGAAGGAAAGACCCTTTATTTGGAGTACCAAAAGTTAGGAACAGAAATTGCACCCACCTGAAATCTGAGGTTTGTGAAACAAAATTAGATAATCCTCTTTGAACATCTAATAACTGTAACAACTGTTCTTCCTGGGAAGAGGGAGGGAGGAAAAAAGATCTTAAGCTAAATGAAATGAAGATGCTACCTTTGGTAGAAAAGTTTTATCAGTTCTCAACACTGCCTTCTCTGGGGATCATTTAGGGTATGCATCATCAGCCAAAAGCAGCTCAAATTTCTCCTAACCATCTTCCAGATGTGATAGAAACTAGGTTACAACTTTAAAAGTTAGACATTTTAGAGAAATTGTTTCCAGTGGTTCAAAAGGAGAACTCTGTAGAGCTTTGAGAATCAAGGGTAAATCCCAAGAATGGATAGGAGGACGAATCACAGGTCTCCGGTTAGAAAAACTCTTCAGTAAGCTACTTACAAGATCTTCTTCCTTCAAGACATATTTTTTCCTGAAGGCCTTGATTGTCGCATCTCCAAAGTAGTGTAAAACTAGTGTAGGGGGGGCAAGTGGAGACTTTTAACCCCTTTGCTCCACACCAATTCTCAAAATTCTTCCAGTGATTTTTTTATGTGGAAGGCCTTCTACATGCTTGAATTGCACACGCTACATCCTCTGAATTACCTATCAACTTCCAGACTCGAAACTTGAGTTTGAGCTGAAAGAAGAGGGACTAGAATACAAGAGGGATGGACAGGAAGGATCCTTGGATCTGCCACTAATGTGAAAATTGCCAGAATTCAGGGTCTTCAAGGCCAGTATATGGCTACCAGTCTAACCTGAGTCCTAGTCTGTATTACTTCCCTCAACACTCTGGAAAGTAGGGGTATTGGAGAAAAAGCATAAATCTGAGATTTCGGCCAAAGAATCAATAAAGCATCCAGAGCCCAGACTTTCTGTGATGGAACCAGAAAGCAGAACCCTGGAAGCAACGCATTTGTCTCAAATGCCAATATATCTATTGATTGAAACCCAAACCTTCAGATAATCTGATGGAATATTACAGGATTGAGAGAAATTGAAGTTGAAGAGTAGACTCTGCCCAATTCCATATCTCTGTTTGCTAGATTACCCAGGAACCAAACTCTTGTTCCACCCTAATTGTTTGCATAAGCCTGAGCACTTAATTGTCTATTCTTATTTTACTTCTTGATTCTGAATCAATGGAAGAAAAACCCAGAGAGCATTGGTGATGGCCGATAGTTCCCTTCAAGTTGTGGAATTTTGGACTTCTGTTTGGAAACAGAGACCTTGAACAGAAAGACCTTTCATTACAGGTCTCCTGCACCTTAAATTGGCGTCTGTTCTAATGATTTTGTCATTTAGCACTACAAATGAAGCAACCTACTCCAGATTGATTTTATTCAACCACCACTTTAGATTCGGCCATACTGAGTATGTTACAGGAATTATTTTGTTGTAATCCTGGGATCAAGGATTCCAGTGTCCCAGCAGGTGCTGGACTAGTGGATACAGTTGAAGGAATGATTGCCAAGCAGGAAGCCATCACCTCCTGAGCTCTTAGCCACTCTCTTCATTTTGATGAAGTCTTCTGTAAAAGATTTGAAAGGTACTGTGTCAATTTCTCTTCTCATGGATTTGGAAGGAACACCTTGGCTTCTTTTGTTTGAAAAAATGCTCCAATGTACGGCAGTGTCTTAGATAGCAGAAGGTTTCAAGTTCAAAAGCAATCCATGATGTTGAAGACAACTGCATACAGTTTGAACATCTTGTTATGCCTTTATAAAAGAAGATGCATAAAGTGAGAAGACCATTGTAGGAAGTTGGCTCTGTATGCACTATTTCAAAGTAAGGAATAGTATGCACAGAGCCCAAGGGTTCCCCTTAGAGGTAAGATAGTGGCAAAAAGAGATACTTCTAATGCTCTATTTTGTGGTAGTGTGGTCGAGCAGTAGGCTTATCAGAGGGTAGTGTTAAGCATTTGTTGTACACACAAAGGCAATAAATGAGGAACACACACTCAGAGACAATTCTAGGCCAATAGGTTTTTGTATAGAAAAATATATTTTCTTAGTTTATTTTAAGAACCACAGGTTCAAGATTTACAAACAATACTTTAAATGAAAGGTACTTCACTTAGGAACTTTAGGAACTTTGAATTAGCAAAATAGCATATACAGTTTTCACACAAATGACATATAGCTATTTTAAAACTAAGTGCAATTTTCAACAGTTCCTGGGGGAGGTGTTTGTTAGTTTTTGCAGGTAAGTAAACCACCTACGGGGTTAAAAATTGGGTCCAAGGTAGCCCACCGTTGGGGGTTCAGGGCAACCCCAAAGTTACCACACCAGCAGCTCAGGGCCGGTCAGGTGCAGAGGTCAAAGTGGTGCCCAAAACGCATAGGCTTCAATGGAGAAGGGGGTGCCCCGGTTCCAGTCTGCCAGCAGGTAAGTACCCGCGTCTTCGGAGGGCAGACCAGGGGTTTTTGTAGGGCACCGGGGGGGACACAAGTCAGCAAAGAAAGTACGCCCTCAGCGGCACGGGGGCGGCCGGGTGCAGTGTGCAAACAAGCGTCGGGTTCGCAATAGAAATCAATGGGAGACCAAGGGGTCTCTTCAGCGATGCAGGCAGGCAAGGGGGGGGCGCCTCGGGGTAGCCACCACCTGGGCAAGGGAGAGGGCCACCTGGGGGTCGCTCCTGCACTGGAGGTCGGATCCTTCAGGTCCTGGGGGCTGCGGGTGCAGAGTCTTTACCAGGCGTCGGGTCTTTAAAGCAGGCAGTCGCGGTCAGGGGGAGCATCGGGATTCCCTCTGCAGGCTTCGCTGTGGAGGCTCAGGGGGGTCAACTCTGGCTACTCACGGTCTCGTAGTCGCCGGGGAGTCCTCCCTGTGGTGTTTGTTCTCCACAAGTCGAGCCGGGGGCGTCGGGTGCAGAGTGCAAAGTCTCACGCTTCCGGCGGGAAACATGTGTTGTTTCAAAGTTGCTTCTTTGTTGCAAAGTTGCAGTCTTTGTGGAACAGGGCCGCTGTCCTCAGGAGTTCTTGGTCCTTCTAGATGCAGGGTAGTCCTCTGAGGCTTCAGAGGTCGCTGGACCCTGTGGAACGCGTCGCTGGAGCAGTGTCTTTAGAAGTGGGGAGACAGGCCGGTAGAGCTGGGGCCAAAGCAGTTGGTGTCTCCGTCTTCTCTGCAGGTTTTTCAGCTCAGCAGTCCTTCTTCATCTTAGGTTGCAGGAATCTGAGTTCCTAGGTTCTGGGTAGCCCCTAAATACTGAATTTAGGGGTGTGTTTAGGTGTAGGGGGTTAGTAGCCAATGGCTACTAGCCCTGAGGGTGGCTACACCCTCTTTGTGCCTCCTCCCTGAGGGGAGGAGGGCACATTCCTATCCCTATTGGGGGAATCCTCCATCTGCAAGATGGAGGATTTCTAAAAGTCAGTCACCTCAGCTCAGGACACCTTAGGGGCTGTCCTGACTGGCCAGTGACTCCTCCTTGCTTTTCTCATTATCTCCTCCAGCCTTGCCGCCAAAAGTGGGGCCGTGGCCGGAGGGGGCGGGCAACTCCACTAGCTGGAGTGCCCGGGGGTGCTGTAACAAAGGGGGTGAGCCTTTGAGGCTCACCGCCAGGTGTTACAGTTCCTGCACGGGGAGGTGAGAAGCACCTCCACCCAGTACAGGCTTTGTTACTAGCCACAGAGTGACAAAGGCACTCTCCCCATGTGGCCAGCAACATGTCTAGTGTGTGGCAGGCTGCTAAAACCAGTCAGCCTACACAGGTAGTCGGTTAAGGTTTCAGGGGGCACCTCTAAGGTGCCCTCTGGGGTGTATGTTACAATAAAATGTACACTGGCATCAGTGTGCATTTATTGTGCTGAGAAGTTTGATACCAAACTTCACAGTTTTCAGTGTAGCCATTATGGTGCTGTGGAGTTCGTGCATGACAGACTCCCAGACCATATACTCTTATGGCTACCCTGCACTTACAATGTCTAAGGTTTTGCTTAGACACTGTAGGGGCACAGTGCTCATGCACGTATGCCCTCACCTATGGTATAGTGCACCATGCCTTTGGGCTGTAAGGCCTGCTAGAGAGGTGACTTATCTATACTTCATAGGCAGTGTGAGGTTGGCATGGCACCCTGAGGGGAGTGCCATGTCGACTTAGTCGTTTTATCCCCACTAGCACACACGAGCTGGCAAGCAGTGTGTCTGTGCTGAGTGAGGGGTCCCCAGGGTGGCATAAGACATGCTGCAGCCCTTAGAGACCTTCCCTGGCATCAGGGCCCTTGGTACCAGGGGTACCAGTTACAAGGGACTTACCTGGATGCCAGGGTGTGCCAATTGTGGAACAAAGGTACAGGTTAGGGAAAGAACACTGGTGCTGGGGCCTGGTTAGCAGGCCTCAGTACACTTTCAAATCATAACTTAGCATCAGCAAAGGCAAAAAGTCAGGGGGTAACCATGCCAAGGAGGCATTTCTTTACAACCATCAAGGTATTGAAATACATCTATACAATGATCATGCAATCTTTCAGTCAAGGGAGACCAAAAGCTTAGTAAAACCTTAGGGGCTATGGAAATCCCAAATGGTGGAACTCTAAATTGAAGTTTTCTTCCTGAGACACAAATAAGTAAATATTTTCAAACCCATTAGTAGCTAGGAATGTGTACGTATGCGTCCAGCAGATATAAACAGGCAAGAAAGTGACACATGCCAATGGAGCTGATGGATTACCAAACAATGGATCGGTTCTATCGCTCTGGAGGGCTGGAAGGATTTTCAAGGCAGAGGGGGAAAAAAAACATTCCCCCTTCCAGAAGGTACGTTAAGGATACATATTCCCAAATCCTACACTATCAATACACAAATATCCCTACACCTTAAGGTTGGCCACAATATTGACCATTCTAGAGGACCAGCCACAGTTATTCCTTTGTCACAAGAAAATTATTTTTTCTTGTTTAGTGACCCTCACCCACTATAGTAGTGGCATGCTTCATCATCGGGTCCACCCTGGCTCCTAACGGTCAGGGTGGGCTCAAAAGACTTGCGGGAGCACATATAAAGATCCTACCAGAGGTCTAAAGATAAAAATACCTTAGGGCCAGATGTAGCAAGGTCAGAATTTGCGATTCTGAAATTGCGAGTCGGTGCGACTCGCAATTTCAGAATCGCAAATCCTGATGCAGAACGGTATCTCAGACACCGTCTGCGACTCGCTAAGGGGTCGCAAAGACCCACCTCATAAATATTAATGAGGTGGGTCGCATTTTGCGACCCCATAGCGAGTCCCTGCACTCACAGGGATGGTGGCCTGCTGAAGTCAGCAGACCTCCATGTCTGTGACTGCGTTTTCAATAAAGCAGTTTTTTAAATTTATTTTGCAGCCCGTTTTCCTTAAAGGAAAACGAGTTGCAAAATAAAAAAAATAACGAAACCATTTGGTTTCGTTTTTTCAGTGTAGGCAGTGGTCCATTGGACCACTGCCTACTCTGAAAAAACCTTTTGGGCAACATTCACAAAGGGGAAGGGGTCCCCGGTCCCATGGTGACCCCTTCCCTTTTGCGAATGAGTTACCACCAGTAACTGCGAATTGCTTTGCGACCGCACTCGCGGTCACAAAGCAATTCTGCATTGCGATGCGAGTCACAAATAGGAAGGGAACACCCCTTCCTATTTGCGAGTCGCATTCACAATTTGCGAGTCGGTACCGTGATCTCAGGGAGAACTTCCCGATAGGGCAATTTCTACGCATTCGACAGAATTGCTCAGCACTGTTAGATTTCAAACAGGAAGCCAAATTCTTGACACAGAGATTACAAGAGAGAAGATATCCTGATCAAATCAACAAAGGAGTGAATAAACGGGCATGCAATACACCAAGAGGAATGGCTTTTATAGAGAGTAACAGGACCTCAGGATGAGTTACAACTCCTAGCCCCTTTGGACTTCTGAGAACAGGTTCTGTTTTTTGCTCATTCACAAGTGCTGGCTGGACACTAAGGAACAGAAAAGAGTACCAATTCTATCCTAAAATGCTTTATTGGCCTGGTGTTTACGCTGACATCAAATGCTATTGCCAACGGTATGAGATCTGCCAGAAAAAGAACCTATACTGACCCCCACCAGTGCCGTTATAACTCTTGTCCATAATAGGGAAACCCTTTGAAAGAATCAGAATGGACCTGATCGGTCCCCTTCCTCGTATACCCTGTGGGTATCAATATGTATTAGTCTTGGTTGATTATACGACCAGATACCCATTCCCTTGAGGACCGTTAACAAAAAAAACATAGCTCAACATCTGTTGGAAATATTCTCCCAGATGGGGTTCCCTCTGGAAATACTTACAGACCAGGGTACCCCTTTTGTCTCCAACCTAGTGAAACAAGGTTGTCGGCAACTGGGTATAAAACAACTAAGGACATCAGTTTATCATCCACAAACAGATGGTCTGGTGGAGAGATATAATGGCTCCCTGAAGTTAACCCTAAAAAAACGTTTGTCTAAAGATGGGAACAACTGGGATAAGTTGCTTCCCTTGGTCCTCTTTATTCTACGGAGTCAAAAACAAAGCATTCTATGGTTCTCGTCCTTTGAGTTACTCTTCAGACGACAGCCACATACCCTTTTGGGAATCACAAAAGAGGCATGGGAGAAAGATGACGGCGACCATGCTGAGTCTCTTTTAGAATATGCCACCCAGTGAAAGTCCCGCCTGGGAAAACCACAGGCATTGGTATATGACAGAGGAAAGAAGTGGAGGACCTATGATGTAGGAGAATGCATCCTGGTACTCTTACCTTCATCCACTACCAAACTCGAAAGCGAGTGGCAAGGTCCTTTTAGAATAGTCAAAAAGGTTGGAAAAGTGACCTAACGTTTGCAACTGTTTCCAAAAAAAGAACAAATATCCCATATCAACCTCTTAAGAAATTGTTAGGACCACCCCCTAAAAATCCATGTAGCTTACCCGCCTCCAAAACTCTTGGAGGAACCCACATAAATAAGACTTGACCCCAAAATGAGAACACACCTAATAGAAACCTTAAAGTCTTCACAAAATATTTTCTAACCTTCCTGGAAAAACCCACCTAACCAAACACACCATCCCAACCCCAGATGGAGTGATTATCAAACAAAAACCCTATAGAATCCCCAAAGTATGCCACAAGCCACTCCAAACAGAAATCAACAACATGTTACGAAATGGAGTTATAGTACTATCTACCAGTAACTGGTGTTCTCCCATCGTTCTCATTCCAAAACCTGATGCCAGTATGGGTTTCTGCATTGACTTTCAAGCCATCAATAAGGTAACTAAAATAGATGGGTACCCTTTGCCGAGGGTGGGCAAGCTAATCAAGACACTAGGAAGCGAAGTTCATAACCACCATCGATTTAACCAAAGGGTACTTGCAAGTGTCATTGAGTCCTCAGGACCAAGAAAAAAACGCCTTTGCCACTCTATCTGATCTGTACCAATTTACCGTCCTTCCTTTTGGCCTACACGGTGCTCCCGCAACCTTTCAAAGACTAATGAATACTGTACTGCATAATCATCAGGCAAACTCCTTGGCCTTCTTGGACAATATAGTTGTGCTCAGCAAAACCTGGGATGATCATTTACACAACCTATCTCTCATTCTTTCTGAGATACAAAATGCCCATCTACATCAACGCCAAGAAGTCCAGATTTGCATACACTAAAGTCAAGTACTTAGCTTATTTACTAGAAGACAGAGGTACAGAGCCACAAAATGAAAAGGTTAAGGCAACCCTAGACACTCCCTTTTCTACTAATAAGAAGGCTGTGCGATCATTCCTAGGATTGATTGGATATTATTGCCGTTATATACTGCAGTATACTGAGATATCGGCCGCATTACCTCACCTCCTAAAAAAGTCAGTTCGACCATGTGTTTTTGACCATCCAATAGCAAGAGAGGCCTTTGACAATCTAAAGAAAGCTCTCACTACAAAACCTGTCCTACTGTCCCCTTACTTTGACAAACCGTTCCCAGTGTAGATGGACTCTTCACACGTAGGAATAGGGGCTGTATTATCTCAGAAATATAAGAAATGAGACGAACATCCTATTGTATTTATTAGTCATAAGTTGTTCCCTCAGGAGCCGAAGTACTCCACTAATGAGAAGGAATGCCTTGCCCTGAAGTGGGCTATAGAGAAACTATTGTATTACCTGGAAGGGGGACATTTTCTTCTCTATACAGACCATGCTCTCTGGATCTGGCTACATAGGAACAACGGACAGAACAATAGACTATTTCATTGGTTTTTGGCATTAGAACCTTTTAGTTTTGAGGTACTGCATTGGAAAGGCAAGGAGCAGGGCAATGCTGACTTTCTCTCACGTTATCCTCTTTTCCCCTATTGGGAAAATCCTAGGGGGGAGATGTGTCAGCGACTGCCCAATTGCCATGAGATCAAGATCTCAATACGTCCCTCTTCTCCCCTGCAGGAAAATACCTTCCCTTTAAGGGAAGTTTACATTCTGAAGAGAAGGAGCGGCTAGAGGATAACTTCTGGGTACTGGCCCTGGCGTCAGGAAGAAAGGAGGGGCCAGACTTGGAGACGGCGTCTTCGCAGTGGCAACCTGAGGTGGAGCCAGGAGAGAACAGTGCAGAGCAACCAGAAGAACAACAGGTGCTCGAACGTCTTCGAGGGTCAACTGGAGTTGAATAAAATGATGGGAACTAACCCCTTGGCTGTGGCCCAGAGTAGGAGACAACAGAAGGGAAGCAACCCGAAGCAGACCAGGAGACGACTCAGGAGGCTGTTTGCTGTGGAGCTGCATCTTCCTGCCACGTTTCAGGAGGAGCGTGGCTTCGTCAGGTGTTGGCCAGGTGGGGGGACTGGGAAAGACGCTTGCGGCTATCTGACTGCCCCAGTAGTTCTAACAAAGAGAAATCACGATGTGGAGAGGGGGGGCTCTGTCTTGCATTCCAGGGAAGGGGCTGAGTATAAGCCTTGCTACCCTACTGGTGCAACGTATAAGTTTCTTTATATTCTTCTTTTTCCTCCCATACCTAAAAGGGAAAAAACCTTTATTTTTCCCCCCATTCCACCCTTTTGAGTGTTCAGTGCACATTTAGGGTGATTACGGTGATGGTATCAAACCAAGAAGGAGAATCAAATACTCACTAATACTTAGTGTGCTTCTCTTGAGGGAACGGCCGACGGACCTCCTCCTTGGAACTTAGAAGAGAGAAGAAAAAGAACAAGCATTAATCTTTGTCTGATGTTTATGTTGAAATATCTTGAGAAAAATAAATATAAAAAGTGCAACTAATTCCTAAGAAGGGCTGCCAAAATATCACAGAAGCAAAGTTACGGTGGATATTTACATGTGTAGTATTTAATGACGATCATGACAATGGGGTGATTTATACAGGTAGCATCACATCATGCATGTGTTTGAGTTGAGCACATGCAGACCACCGTGGGAAACAGGGTGGTTGTCGCTTTGCTGTGTGTGTTTCGCTTTATGTGTGAAAACGTTTTTATGTTTTTTTAGATATACCGACTTCGGTGTAAGGCACTACTGATAGTCAAGAAGTTGGCAAATCTTACGAGTTGTCATATGTTTCTTCGTATGTTTCTTCCTATACAGGATCACAAGAGTGCGTCATACTCCCTGAAAGGTGAGTATAGGTGCTACGCCTTACATGCAGTCTTTCAATGTATTGTGCTTGTTTTATGGTCATTAATCTAATGGTCTGACTCCCAAATGGGCTATTAGAATAGTATATGTCCTGATGAAAGCCCCGTACCTTTATGGCTCTTGAAAGGGCTAAAATATGTTGACACACTACAATAGGGTCATAGGACCATAAACACCTAGAACACTCCCTATTGCTTCTATTTTTGATCATACTTAGTGTCACTCTGAATAAAGGGATACCTTGGTGAACTGTAAGGTATTTTTATCTTTAGACCCCGGGTAGGATCTTCATAAGTGTTCCCACAAGTCGGTTGAGCCCCCCCAGCCTTTAGGAGCCAGAGTAGACCCAATGATGAAGCATGCCGTTACTAGAGTAGATGAGGGTCATTAAACAAAAAAAATAATTTTCTTCTGACAAAGGAATAACTGGGGCCAGTCCTGCAGAGTGGTCAACATTGTGTCGAACCTTAAGGTGTAGGGATACTTCTGTATTGATAGAGGCAATAAAGTACCCTTGATATATTAAAGAACCATTTGAAGAGTTGCCATCTTGAAGGTAGAGATAAGTGTTCAGTTTCTTGAGGTCCAAGATTGGTCTGTTTTCTCCTGAAGGCTTTCTCACCACAAACATTATGGAATAACACATTCCTCCTGTGGAACTTAAATTATGGACTTCTTCTGTAACACGTCCTGGATTCCCTCTATAATTCCTTTCTTTTTTGAGGATTCTGAGGAGCAGGATTTAATGTGAAAGAATGTTCTGGTGTTTCCTCAAATTCTATTTTGTAACCCTCTCTGAATATGCCAAGAACCAGGTGTCTGAGATCAGTAATTTCCACTTGCTGAAGAAAAATAGAAGCCACCTCTGAACTGGCTTGGAAGAGTCAGGATTTCTGGGAAGGAGGCTGAGAAAATCCAGATGGATGTGACTCACAATAGTAACTTAAAAAAAAATGGATTGCTTTCATTGCTTTCTCCTTTATCTGTTTGTTTCCTATGAAGTAAAGAATGGTGATTGTGCTCTGGGAAACAACTGTGAGAAATGTATCTGTTGTGTGCTCTGGGTTACACATGCATGTCTCACACCAATCTTGTGAAAAAGGTTTCCTCATAACTTGCAAAGCTAGCAGAACATACAGATATAGTGCCCTCTATGTTTAGGGCAATTTCCCCATGTAAAATTGATATCCTCATGCACAACATCCAGATTTGTAGATTTTGATTATCACATATCCACCTACCCATGGGGAAATGTTTATCTATTGGATTAAAAGTTCTGCACAAGTAAAACCTGCCTTAGGAAGAGGAGAGAAAAGAGTGTAATGGAAACCTAAACCAGGGTGGTGGCCACGCACACATTGGGGAATTCTCCAACACTGGAATATATGTATATATATACATGTCCATAAATCCATGTACCAGGACAAAATTACATTTTATGAACTATTGATGTGAAATTGCGCTTGCACATGATGGTATTTTCGCACCTGTTGCATTGATGTGCAACTCCTTCGTGAGTTGGGCTTCTAATGTGTAACATAATATAACCAATAAGTATCCATGATCATTTTCCACAGAATGATCACCCTACATCTTAATCATGCGAGTTCAAACACTGAGAACATATTTAAAATATTACAAAGCTAAAGAACACAAGAATCTTCAAGAGTTCTTTTTTGTATCAAGCAAATCAATCCACAAAATGGATATTCACTTATTATGACATGAACTATCTTTGATCAGCTTAAGCTTCATCCTTATCGGCAGCAACCTTGCTCTTGAACAGGCCTTTTGAAAAACGCAGAATGCTGCAATGACTTTCTTCTGAACGCCATGCATAATCCAGCATTTTGAAGACCTACATTGGTAGTTGTTCGGAAACTTCATCAGGGATGAAACTTCAAGTACGTAGTTAACTTATTTTCTAAAAGCAGTTGCAACAAATCCAGCCATTCACTTTCCACTTAAGTAATATGTATTTTATCCACAGAACATCCTGCAAATCTTCAGCGTAACAGGAAGTCTCATCAAGCAAAGTGACAAATTAAACAACTTTGCAATTGAAATAAGCACTTGAGGACTGTTGCCACCATCTGACTAAAGACCTGAGCTAGATTTCTTTCTACCAAGGGATACAATGATTTACTTAAGATGTTACACAAATACCATCAGTAAAAGACAGGAATTATAACATAAATTGTAAGATATGCATTGAATGTTACATCACTACCAACGCCATACTCATAGAAGTTTTATGTTTTTGTATCCACTGACGACGTAGTGGCAAGTCAAACAGAATTTGCCAATTTTTAACCTTTCACTAATTCTCTCTTCCCAACTGCTTTCTCTCTGATTGGGAAGTTTATTACACTGTGAATTATAGTTTAAACTTCAACAGATCTCATATTTATGCGGCATTTGATATGTGCTGTCTCAATGCACTTTGTAATATGCTTGCACTATTCTGTTAAGAACTTCGTTTTCTTCTCTGCTTCTATCACACTGACGTGTAATGCATTTGTGTTGTTTAACGGTTGTGGTACTTGATACAAATGGACGATGTGACAACCTAAAAGAGAATTTTCAGCCCATAAGAGAGTCTGAAAAATAAACCATAATCTGGATATGAGAGGGTCACACAGTATTAATTATTTATGGATAGAAACAAAACCTGATACCTCACTGCATAGCAAAAAAAAAAAAATAATAATAATTTCAAACTCAAATCACTAGATCAAACAAACTAGAACTTCGACTTTAATAGCTAGGAAGACCAAAAAGCAGCTAGCAAAAAATATAACTCACAGCAGTATAGTCAGAAATGGCAAGCCAATGTATCCTTTCCCTCAGCCTCCCTATGGTCTCTCAGTGAGCAAGCTGAAGTTTAACTTCACATAATTCTTCATTCTGCTTCTTCTAGCTCTCTTGGGTTTACACAATACTTTTACAAAGTCAAGGCCACACACTCAGATGGCTTCCAGGCTTGGGCTGGGCCTGGCAGTTCCTGAGAGTGCAGTAAAAGCAAAAGACGTCAGGATTGTCTTCTTCTGCAGCAATCTGGATTCCATTGCACAATCTTTTCAACACCATTTTGCTGATGGTGACTGAGAAGCTTCTGTTTATCGTTGACTGACTTGACTCTCTTTGATGGACTCAGCTGTGACTCCAGCTGCAGGATCTGATTTCTAGTGGCTTCTGGGGAAAGGAAAGGAAAGGAAGACTAGTGTAGTTCTCAACAATTTTCAGTATGCTAATGGGAAGAGAAGAAACTGACTAAAAAATTCAATGACAAATTCTTATTTTCTTGGCATCACTGCTTCACTTACCAACCCATCTCTTCCCAATGGGTTCCTTCTGCCCATTAACATTTTGGAGAAGGAAATCAATTGTCAGCTGTAATTATTCTTGGAAACGAACAAAATTATTGATCCTCATCAGTCTGGTTTTCATCCTCTTCATAGCACCGAATTTGCCTTTGTTGCCATTCTTGACAACTTTGGACTCATTGTGGATCAGGGTAGTACTGCCGTCCGAATCCACCTTTATCTTTCTGCCACGTCGATTCGGTTTCCCACCAGATTGTCCTCTGCTACCTCTTTACTCCAAGCTTTACTAACCAGGCCTTGGTTTGGACTGCCTCCTATTTATCTAATAGCTTTCAGGCCATTCTCCTTCCACCTCAGAGATCTTCTTTTCTGCATGTGTCTCATGGGATTCCTCAGAGATCTTCCCTGAGTCCTAGGTTGTTGAAGGTTTATGTACCCTTTTGACTGTTCTTATTGGCTTATTTAGCTTTTTATTTATGACTTATACAGATGACAAATAAAATTGGATCCATCTGGATTTTCCTCAGCCTTATTTTAAGTTGTTTTACATGTTTCTGGAGTAATAGTTGAGATGTGTTTCGAAATTTGCTAAAAATTAATACTGACAAAACAGAGAAAAGATACTTCAATGCGGTTAGCTGATTGGTGGCCTTCAGAGTTAGCCTCTACTTGCATTCCTGATTGCCAGTGTCTCCTCTTCGTGCTTTCATTCCTTACATCTGATTTGAAAAGCCAATCCGTCCCTGACACTTTCAGTTCATCAAAATGTGGTGTAGGTGGTTTCTGCATTGGCTCAACCATTATATCTCTTTTTAAGTTGGCCTTCCTGCTTCTACTCTTTCCAGGTTGTCTAAAATTCAAAATGCAGCTGTGAGGGCTATTTTTCAGCTTCATTGTTTCTCCATCGTTCTTGTTACTATGCCATTTTGCACTAGCTTTCTGTTCCGATTGGTTTAAGACTATGTTTGTTTCACCATGCTAGGCCCAGTTTTCTAGCAAGTTGATTTAGTCACTATAAAAAAAACTCTGTTTACTCAGATCGTCATCTCAACACCCCTTTCTGTTTCTAAATTCCACCTTTCCCATTCTGGTGGGTGCTCATTTTCCTATATAAAGACCAAGGCCACTAATGCTTTCCCTTTTACCTTGCATCTGATTGATAATTATTTTTTGCAAGGAATTACAATCTCACCTTTTCACAGTCACTCTCTAATAACTTGTCTTTAATTGTCCAGGTTCCATGTAGTACCTGAATGCCATTATTGGGCAATTACATACTCAAGAAATTCCAAAAAATAGAGAAATAGGGAGATTGGGGTTCGGAGCATGGCTGCCATTGTTCGCATCTGCTAAAGCACGCCTTTATAGATTAATTATTGCATTTCTGCTACGATATTATTGGTCTTGGTGAAGGCCCACACTCTTTCTACAGAGCACACAAGCCCCATACCAATAGATTCTCACTGCCCACCTAGCACATTGACTTGGGCTTCAAGGAGGGGGCCTGGGGTGGCCGTAAGCATGCTCATAGTGGTGGCCGGGCCTTGCCTACTACAGTTGGGATATGCCCTGCTAAGGATACTACAGAGTTGCTGTTTTCCTAGGAGGGCCCGTGGGGGATCCTCTTTGGGCAGGACTTGCCTCCTCGTCCCTATTTCAACTCATGAGATACTGCTGTAGGCACTGAGGAGAACACTAACATCTTCAAGGCCTGGTGGGTGCATTGGGCCTTGACATTAGTGAGCACTGAGGATTTCCCTGCCATTCGGAGACCCAAGACGGGGAGAACATTTGCAGCCTAAGACTGAGAGGCCTGGTGGTCTGCTGCATAGGGTCACCCTTCCTGAGGAGTGAAAGGAGAGCAGCTGGGTCAGATGCACTCTTGGCTTCTCCCAGGTAAGGCCTTTGGGCAGCAGCAGCGGGGGTGCCTAGAGGTTATTGGCCTGGGGGAGTGACCCTGGGAGAGCCCATGCGATGCCTGTGGGTAGGTGCTCTGTGCAAGTGGAGGCTGGAGAGGAACTTGGTGACGGAGAAGGGCTGAAGGTTCCTGGAGGCTTGGGGTTGTCTGCCCTGCTTGGTGGAGTGAACACTCAGGTCCCTAGAGTTGTTGCTGGTTTGGAGTGTTGCCCTTGCATTGCTTCGAGGGTCATCCTGAAATTGCTAGTGCTGCCTGGGGCCACAGATCCTTCAGAGCTCCTCTCTTTAAACAGGGGCTGCGGGTTGAAGGAAACACCCACATGCCTGAGGGGCACTATGCACCATGGAGAAGGACAAGACCACTTGCTCTTACACTACTAGTATTATCACACAGGACACCATGCTGAAGCAGTCGTCTCAATGGATCACCTGGCAGGGAAGCGCAGAGTCTAGGAGTACTTCCCTGGATGGGATTGGGGATCCTTCACATGTGGATCTGCTGGCGGTGATACAGGGCTCTTGCACCTCTCTATCAACATGAATCTGCTTAGGGCTGACCTGGGAAAAGTGGCTGACGGGGTGACAGAGGCTGAGGGTAACATTGAAAGTTTGCAGAGGGTTGTCTTGCAACTTAAGCAGCAAATGGCTAAGAGGACAACTGTAACCCAGGAGCTGGAGAAAAGAGTGGAGGAGGTGAAGGGTCGTGCCCGTCGCAGTAACAATAGGGTGCTGGCCTTCCGGAATAGACCTGAGGTGGCACCTGTGGAGGAGTTCCTGAAGGGCTCAGTGCAACAACATCTGCAAATACGGGGGCTTTATTCTTTGTGGTTGAATGTGCGCATAGGGCATTGGTCCCACTGCCCCCTCCTAGTGCCCTTCCGAGGGCAATTATATCCATAATCCTGAACTGTCAGGACAGGGATTACATTTTGTGAGCTGCCAGGGAACAAGAAGTCCCATTGTTTGAGAATACAATTGCGATCTATCCGGATTATAGATGGACCAGCTGCAGTATAATATGTGCTGGGTTTTGGACTCCCTTTGATCCCTTTTTGGAACACCCTGCTGTTGTTGCTTTGGGCAGGATCATAGTCTCCAAGATGGTGCCCCTGCAGCATTGTCTTTATACAATACAGCACTCCCTTTACCCTCTGCTTGCGTGGGTGTTTAGGTCATTGGAATCCCTGCTTACTTCGCTGTTATGAGTGGGCAAGCACAGTAGAGTAGCCAGGGCAATGCTGATGAGAAGCTATGAGGAAGGAGGGTTGGAGGTACTGTGTTTGGAGTTCTGTTATTTTGCAGCACTGGTGCAGCACGCAGCCAGGTGATTTGCGGAAGGCAGTAATTGAGAAAAACATCTTTTGGAGGTGACTGTGGGAGGAGAGGACCTCTCAACTTTATTGATGGAGGGTCAGGGGTTTTGGCTGACATGCCACATGTGGTCAGGCATGTAGAAGACTGGCTCTCTATATAGTGTACAAAAACAAAGTGCACTATGCAGAGGGTCCAAGCAAACCCACCTTGGTATTCAGAGGTAACAAACAGACCACCTAATGCTCTATTTTTTAATGGTAGCTTGGTCAAGCAGTTAGGCCAATCTTGGAGAAGTGCTAAGCATTTTTTGAACATCCGCATCCATAAATGAGGACACACACTCAACAGAGTAACTCAAGACCAATTTACAAAGATACTTTTGATTCTTCTACAACTTTTAAGACCAAGATCAGCAAAATCAGGTAAGTACTTTTTAAACTATGATGTTTGAAAGTTTAGAATTTTTTTTCTTTTTGTGCGTAATTACGCACCTTTGGAATCAATGGGAGAAAAATTTAAAAATGCAAATAAAATCAGGCAATGCTCTCACAAGTGTCACCTTCTGTTTTTAGGTCGAGGTCATCAAGATGTCCTTTGGGCCAGCCGTAGAAGTTCGGGCAGTTCCCGGTTCAAGGGGGAGCGGCGGCTGAATGTCTTGGAGCTGGAGCAGAACAGAGAGGGGGGCCACTTGAAAATGCACTTCACAGGTGGACTTAAAGGTAAATGCCGTGGGTCCCCTTGGAATGTGGAGGTAACAATGGGTTAGAGGCCCCTAGAGCACAGCTGTTTTTCAGATGCAGAGGGCAGGGAGGCTGGGTGCAGTGCAGATAGGTCAGCCAAGGGCTGTGTGTAAAGGCCTTTGGAGCCAGGGGCAGGCACGTGGAGGGTGGATAGCAGGTCAGCAGGGCCACTATATGGGGTGGGTTTTGGGCATCTTTTAGTCCCTTGACTGGTTCTTGCTTTTGGTTCTTGAAGAGTCCAGAGTGGACTTTTCTTCTGGTTGTCCGACATTAGGGGTCCAGTACCCCAGGCTCTGGCACACCACTTCAGGTCGCAGTGCCACCAAACTTGGCACACTGGCAGGGTTTGTCCTCTGACTCTGTTGGGTGGGATTTGGTCAGGCTGATGGGTCAGGTTCATTGCCATCCATGATGGAGCTAAATGAAATGAAGTGGTCACCTTGCCTGCCACACCTGAGGGGTTGTGCAGTCTGAGGGTGATCACTCCCCCTTTCCTTTGTTAGTTTTCCCGTCGTTCCTCCTGCCAAAAGTGGAGTCTGGGACGGAGGTGGCCATCTGCTGCTAGCAGCCAATGGCTGGAGCGGTGCTTCAGAAGCAGCATGGTCTTTGAAGCTTCCTGCCATAGTATGGCACATTCCTGGGGGAGGAAGTGTGACACCTCCACCCAGGAAGGGCTTTGTCTTCGGTTCCCAGAGAGCAGACTCTCACTCCAGGGATCCAGAATTGTGTCCGGTGGTGGCAGGCTGGTTTGAACTAGCCAGGGTGGTGTAGGTTTTGCAGGAACAACTCTAAGGTGGCCATGGGTACATTTTATGTTAAAACTAACACTGGTACAAGTGAGGATTTATTACTCTGAGGTGTTTTATACCAAACTACACAAAGTTCAGAGTAGCCGTCATGTTGTTGGAAAACCTGTATTGACCAGTGTGCAGCACATGTACTTGCTATTGCTCCCCTCTACACTTGCTATGCCTTAAGGTTTTGTAAAGACACAGTAGGGGCATATTTGCTTCTGCAACTATATGCCCTCACATGCATTATAGTGCACCCTGCCTTAGGGCTGTAAGGCCTGCCAGAGGGGTGACTTCCCTATAGTGCATGCAGTGTTAGTGGGCATGGCACTCTTGGTGAGTGCCATGTCCAGTTTGCAACTTTTAAACACAGCTTGTCATGTACTTGCAATGGAGGTCTGCATGAGGCTGATGCGGGGCCTCTCAGAGTGGCAATATTGGTGCTGCAGCTCTGGGGGGGCCAGGAGTACAATTTACCAGGGACTTACAAAGGGAGCTGAAGTGCCAATACATAGTACAGTTTTGGGGGAAGAGATCTGGCCCTGGGAACCCGTTTAGCAGGGGCCCAGGGTGCTTACAATTTTGAAACCACATAATTTTCCAGGCAGAAGGTGGGGGGCTAACCATGCAAAAAGAGGCCCTTTCTTTCAAGGCAGACAGCCAGAGTGTGGCAGTGGTTGGTACATTTGGTGCTTCGACAGGCGTCCTTTCTGTCAACACCAGGGCTGTACGCGCTCTATTGGCGACAAAAATGCAAAAACCCAGCACTCTCAAAACAAAGTAATTTATCCATTGTGCTGATATGTTGTGGTTTAACCTTTTGCATTGCAGAGTTCAATCCTGAAAACTTATTTTTAATATGCTTACAAATACTGTTCCTATGCAATGTATTGCTGCAGGTTTTCAGAGTGTGTTAGGGTGTGGCCCCTTTCCAGGGCCTTCCAGAGACTTTCCCCGCAACATGCCTGGGCGTGGTTCTGGGCTGGGCCAAGACTCTATAAAAGAGAGCCAGCCCAACTCCCAGTGCTCACTATTCAGAGGTCCCGGTGCAGAGCAGCAGCTTCTTCCTGAGCTCCTCTCCCGGCGGCCTATTTGGATCTTCCAGTCTTCTGCCCTTTATCCTTCATTGGTGATCATTGTTCCAGGCGGTAAGACGGTGGTTGGACTGTTCCGACACCGTTATTGAGAATTTTCATATTCTTGGTTTAATTCTTAAATGAGTAACAGATTACTTGTGCGCTACCATTTCTTGACATTTATATGGTAGTTTACAAATAGGCAAGACGCGCGATTTGTTTCATAAAGGTTTGACTTTGTTATTCATTGCGTGCTACCATTTCTTGACATTGGCATGGTGGCTTAAGAATCGGCAAGACGCGCAATTCATTTTATGGTGTTTAAACATTGTTGTCCATTGCGCGCTACTATTTCATGTCATTTACATGATGTTTTACGAATTGGCAAGACGCGCAACTCATTTCATGAGGATTTAACTTTGTTGTTCATTGCGCGCTACCATTTCTTGACATTTACATGGTGGCTTAAGAATCGGCAAAAGAAGTGCAATTCGTTTCATTGTACTTTGATCTTGTAATTTATTGTGAGCTGTTATTTCTTGACATTTACATCGTGTTTTACGAATCGGCAAGACGCGCGATTCGATTAATGATGATTTGACTTTGATATGTATTGCGTGCTACCATTTCTTGGTATTTTACATGGTGACACTCGAATCGGCAAGACGCACGATTCTCTCCTCGAGTTTATTTCATATTGTTTATTGTATGCCACTATTCTAAGATATTTATTATGTAATATTCGAGTTGACAAGTTATGTGATTTGTTTCCTGAATCCATATTGTGTTATTCATGGTGCACAATCCTTTTATGGTGTTTACTATATATATATATATATATATATATATATATATATATATATACGTCTGCAAAATGCGCAATTTGTGTTGAAACATTTTAAGAGTACACAGAAGGCCAGAGTTTCTAGATGCAATATTGTATGGTCCTAGTATACATTCTCAAAACAGGATTTATATGACTGGTTTAAAATTTAGTCAGAATGTTTTTTCTGATTCTCATGTAAAGGAAAGTACTTGAATAAGAAAGTTTTCATTTAATTCTTCTTGATTCCCTGACATGTATCCGGCCATCTTGAAACTTAGTCATTTTAAACTTAACTCTTAGATTGTTCATGTTTTCAGAGTGACTAGGCTTAGAATCATAGTCTAGTATTGATTTCAGGAGATATAATTTTCATATTGTGTGTTCTAACCTTTTTCTTACTACAGGTCTCCTTCCCAGCTGTTCCCTTCCTAATCCCCTCTTCCCCTCTTAAACTCTCTCAGTCTCTGTGATTTATCTATCAGAGTCTTGGAGCTGTTCAGTGGTGGACGTGTTGGGAACGTGCACAGACCCCGAGGATCTGGTGACTCTGACACTTTCATTGAGAATTGCCGGTATGGATACTTAACCTGATTCAGCGCATGGAAGCACACATAAACTGTCAGGCGTGGTGGGAGGGGAGCTGTGATAACTGGGGCAATTTACATCCAGATGATACTTTAATCTCCTTAAAGGATGCACATCCTGTCTTTAGAGTGGGACCTGGGCACCTTCTCCAGTATGCAGGCTTGGTTGAGTTTGCTTGACAGACTGGGGGAAAATTCCCGTCAGTCTCTCCTGAGTCTGATATCCTGTGGTTTATGTTGTCCTGTGGAAAGGAGAGACACCTGGTTTTGCCGCCATATAAGGCCATGATGGCGGATGTAGCCCACGGACCCTTGAGGGTGCAAGGGACTCGGGTGAACCTATGGCAGATGAGATCTGGACAAGAGTCTGCACTTTGACTAGGACTATCTCCAGCAATGCACAGTTTAAACTCATCCATTTTAACTTCCTTCATTGCACTTATATGATGCCCATGGCACTGAGCTGTCTTTATCTGGATTAGGCTTCTTCCTGTTCCCGATGTGGTTTTTTGGGGGCCAATTTTATGCTCTTGGCTTGGGGATGCTCGTTGGTGTATGCTTTCTGGACACTGGCTGTGGAAAGACTTGTACACATCACGGCACTGCAGGGTACCCTTCCACCCCAGTTTTTCCTTTTGGGCAGCATGGTGGGAACCAGAAGGAAGAAAATGGCCTATGTGTTTCTGCAATAAGCTCTGGTGTTGGCCAGAGGGTGCACTGCTTTCGGATGGATTGGACAAGGTGCCCCATCGGTGGATCATTGGGAAAAGGATGTGGTGGAATGGTCGCTGGCTGGGGAGATACATATGAAGAGTAGTAGAACTTACAAAAAACTTCAGGATGATGTGGAAGTATGGGTGTCATTGTGTGAATGATTTTTGGATCCCGGGAGTGGCTTCAGTGACAAGGAGGTTGATACTGATGACTAGAGAAGTGATGATCCACTATTCCGGTCACGCTGATTATGGAGTGCTTTGTATTCTTTGTTACTGCGCATATCTGACATTCCCATGTCCTTGTGTGGACCTATAATTGGCCATCTTCTCCTATGAGAAGCATTGTGACTTGAGTTCCCCAAATTGCACTGACTGGCAAAGTATAATAGTATTCCTGTACAAGCTCCACCTCAGTTTCTTAATACACTGTATTTGTGATGTTGTTTGTGCATTCTGTTATTGCATAAATAAAAGGATTAAGTAAGAAAAAAAACAGGAGCTGAAAATCAAATCAACATATTCACCACAGTTTCAATTTCAATCTTGTGAGTCAATGAAGAGAGTTGGAGTGAGTTTTAAAGCTTTACTTAAAATCTTTTAGTAAGTAAATCTTTATCAATCATCATCAAAGTAATCAATTGAAACAAATCAATAGAAATCATTAATATCAGAACAAATGCATACAGCACATTCCATAAAGGAAAGTTCCTGTTATTAGGAAGATGAGAGAAAAGAGGCAGATGGAACTCATAAAGAGCCGTAATTTAGAGAGGTGAAAGCATGAAGCTTTTAAAATAAAATCTCAAATCATGCAGCACAACTTCCCATACTGAGAGGTTCAAGAAACTCAGTAGAGTCTCAGAGCAGCATAGATTTAGGCAGAGGATTTTAAACTTTTAGAAAGATAAATGACACATTTTGCAAGTCAGGGAAAGATTCCCAGCGTTCACTTACTATAAGACAACTACAGTTCATGGTTAGGTCTCTACATTACACTATTAGATAATGGGTCCCTCACCCATCTAAATTAACAACCTTATTGTTCATGGGAAATATTCTACGGAAATTAAACTAAACATTTTAATAGATTATTATAGTGTATAAAAACTATGCCTATGAGAAGGTTGAAATTGAACAATTTCTATTAAGTCATTCATTTCTCAGAACATTTGCATCATTGAAAGTTTATCATCTCACATCCCTGACCTAGCTCAGGGTTTCTAAAAGAAAGGAAAAATGTGTTCTACAGCCTTTAAAACGTAACACTGATAAATGTGAAAGCTTAGTGCTCTCATTTGCATTTAAAATACAGCTTTTCATCTGAGGCCTACACAGTTATTTCTACAGTTTTCATTATTTAAAAATGCTCCTGCACATCTCCATAAAATGTTAATCCAGAAGGCCAGACTTCCCCCACCAGAAACATTTTGCCTCATTGACATCTGTCTTGCTGAGGTGTGTTTCCAACATTTGTCTTCATTTTGTTGGGTATGTTTGACCTTGCAATCTCCGAGTATTTGATATTCCCTGCCACTTCAAAGGCATCCATCTTGAAACATAATATATGAGCCAGCCATCCCCAACTCCATCCCTGATCTTTTTCTACTTCCAAGGCATAGTGTTCAACCTAAGGACAGCTCCACAAAGATGTAAGAAAACATGATGGGCAAAAAAAAGGAGCAAGAAGAAACTTGAACAAGATCTGTGGAAAGACAAAGACGCCAAGAGTCAAAACAATGTCTCCTATTAAAACAATACAGAGGGTCGGATTCCCAGGGCTAGAGGTTCCACATTTAGTAATTAATGGAGTCAGAATTCAGCACTCAGAAGTGCTAGCCATCCAAATACTGTGCGATGAGTGTGATTCATTGCTGATTTGTATGTGTATGTACTATTTCATACATGTGACAAAAACTCCAGTGAACAGATTTTTTTGTAGATTTTGTTCCCTGTAAACATAAACTTTGCGAAGAATTTTGGAATCACACCATTTTGTGAGGGGAAAAAAATATTATTTTCTACATGCAAATTAAAATTTCACCAAAACTCTCTATTATCATTGAAAGGATCCAAGGAGAAAAGTTAATTAAATATGCAAGGAGCCTGAGAAAGTAAAACCCCAGATAACCGATAATGGGTTTACATTGGCGCACAGGTTATAGATGAGTACGAGAAAGGTACTTCATGGAGGGGCGAATTCGCCATGGCATACTACAAAAAAATCTAAAAACTCTGAGTTAAAACAGCTGACAAAAAAAGTATATTTGTTAGGAAGTGTGAGAGCTGAAATTATCGTTAATGATATTTGCATGTTTTCCTGTATTTGACTTAACATATAAGATGTAATTAACATGAAATATAACGTGACAAAATGTGCCTACTTGATTGACCACCATTGTGCATGGGATGGTTAACTAATAATGTATTAATATGAATTAGGAATATATATATATATATATATACATATATATGCTTTATAATGCATTACTCTGTTAGAATTGCAGCTAAATAATATGAACTTTGCATAAGCTAACTGAAAGTGCCTCAATTAAGCAAGGCAGGAGCTAAAGTTAAATGTCTGCCAAAGCACTGAAAACTGTTACATTAGTAGACTGATTTCATGTCCGTTGTATAACAAGTGCTTTGTCTGAATTTCAAACGTGTCCTGAGTTTGTATTAATGAAATGTATTTCTTTTGAGGAACTATTAAAAACCCAAGGATGTTTCTACATCATTGTAACTGTTGTATCATAGCGTATTTGGTAATGGAGAAGAACAATGAACTCTCTGATGATGATCGGAAGGATCCACAAGTTGATTCTTATTGTATCGATTGGATGTACGTAAACGGAGAGAAACCAAACGTAGATGTGCAGATGTCTGTCTAATATATTTTTCTGCTATCTAATGTATCTAATTCTTTTCGCCTGATGTTTCTGACAAATAGCAAATGTGTGTTAATTTTAATTTAACAAAATGCGCACAGGGAGAGGAGTTCTTTCAATCTTTCATTGCTTTCAGGTTACCAGAGACTTCACCGCGTATACTTGGTATGACTTGTCACTTTGACACTTCGTACATTGCCAGATAGTTCTGGTGGTATGTGATTTTCTGAGTTTATTTTGTTAGTTCAATGCTGAAGTAATGTTCTGATGGTTTAGTGATCCTATAGTTCAAATTCTAAACCGTCCCCCTTACCATTCTCCTATCCTGATGCTTACGCTATTATTCCCCTGATGCAGTCGAAGCTGTGCTGCTGGCACTCCTTAGGGACAGGGCAGTCTTTAGGTCGGTGCGAGCGTTGTAGCCGCACCGGGTGCTCACCTGGATTGGGGGGCGCTGACCTCAAGGGGGGGGGGGCTGTGTTTAGCAATGACTTACGAAACCTGTGATTTAAAAGCACCTACTGAAAAGTTCCTTGTTCGTCCAGCCTTCAGGAAGCGAATCAAATGTCAAGGTACTTCTTGTGATTTATGTTCCTGCTGGGGAGAGAGATGGGAGTTTTGACTAGTGCCAGTTTTGATTTGCCATAAAGTAGTGTAGAGGGATAATATGCCTACTGAAAAGAATAGAACTATATTTTCTGTGGATAGCTGAGTGGATTGGTATAGTCAGCCTTTAAAAGTGCTTTAAAACAAATGAATGTATCTGAGAGAAGGGCTATGAAGAGATGAGGGACACATTTGCCGGGTGTTAGTGAGGGAATCCAAGGAGGTGGTCATGGGGTGGGGAGTGCCAAAAAAAGAATGTCGCACAGGGCTCCACCAGTGCTAAAGCCGGTCCTGCTTAGGGTTAGGTAACTATGTTTAATCTGTGCATTGTTATTTTTCATTTGTTTTCCAGGTACCAACTGCAACCATTTTAATACTGCTGCTGTTTTGGTAGCCCCATAGCTAGATGTTTTCTAAATTTGTGTTACTAAAAACCTTTTGCATAAAGTCCAACATGCCAATGCTAATTTGTAGTTAGTGAGGTGATTACCTATCTCATTTATAGCTCAATACTAATTCAGTTGCTGAACCAATGCATACCATTTCTCTTGCTCAGACATTGTTGTTATTAATATGTGTGATCTCTATTGAAATCATATTGATTATAGTTCTGTTTAAATTGGGATTCTTTAGGAGGTTTGGTCAGCCAGTGTTGTTCCTTTACATGTATCATTAGACTAACTTTTGTAACTTTAGCACTGTTAATATAGGGAAATAAACGTTCTAATTGATACCAATGGTGTGGTTTTTCATGGCCAAATTGGTCATGGTGCGTTCTTTATTGACTCTCTATTATTACTCAATTGTTTTTTATTAATGTGTGTTACAAAACCTTCCAATATTAATTTAAACTAATCAAAAGGTTCACTGACCTTATAGTTATGGCCGCTTACTATTACTATGTCAAAATAGATAAGCCAAGGGCGCGCTAACAGTTTTGGTAGCAGAATTTGAAGGTTATGTCTCTTTAAATTATATTGTTAGGTATTTTTGAGTTGAGATTTATTGATTTTAAATTGTTGCAGAATATGGAGAAGATGTGTCCATAAACACCCAAGGTGACTTTTACCGGTCCTTGGCGTTTGCCTATGTTGTTGGGAGTGTTCTATTGTCAGGTTAATGAAGCAGATTATGCGCTTGCACAGCTTTAGCTAATTTGTAGGTGATTGAGTTGTTTGCGAATTTTAGGGGAGTTTGCGCACTCCAAATGTTGAAGAAGGAGTTTGCATGCCTCAAAATGATGTTGTAGAAGGGGTTTACATACTCCAAAGTGTGACATTAGAGAAGTCGGCGAACTTCGCATGTGTGTGGCGCTTTGTGCTAAAATATTGTCCACGTGGTTGTTGGAATACAGACCTCGCAGGTAGGTCTAAGACGCCAGAGTATATTAAAAGTGTAGTGAAGACACTTGGGAATTTTGTTGTAATTTGTCTGTTTAGTAGGCCAATCGGGCGTGGATGGCAAGTCAAGGTTGTGAGTTGAGTCGAATGTAAGGTCTTTTCGACTGAGGTTTAGTGAGCCCAATGTGCACCAGGACAGACCCATTGATCAGTTGAGAGTAACAATTTGCGGGTCGAATTTTGCTTGCGAATCTTGGGAACTGAGAAAGAATGAGTAGCTGCTACAGCAAAAAGCCGTCAGTGAAAATCCGTAAGGTTCCTGAGGCGATTGTATAACCCTACCTGTAGTAAATAGACAAATTGTTTTTTTTGGTTTTGTTGAAGTGCTTGCAAATAATTTTGCATTATTTTAGATTGTTTTTTAATTTAAGAAGACAAGCTGCAAGACTTTGTCAGCCACTGTGTGTGAGTGTGCAGTTCTGGGATAGGTTAGTGAGTGAGAAGGGTCGCGCACGGATTGGTGGATAATTGTGAAGTGCAATTTGACCAGAAGGTAGACGAAGAGGATTGTGGGATTAAAAGTGACTTCCTGATTATTGATTTTTGACATAAAATTTGGAAAAAGTAAGTTTTTCAAAGCTTTAAAAAGAGCACTTAGGGCAGATGAGTATATTCCAGCTAGAATAGGAGACATTTGCCCGCCAGAAGGTACTCCGGCATTAATATAGTAATAGAAGAAAAGGGTGCTGGAGCATGACTTTGGTTAAAACATTTGTGTAAAATTACAGGAAAAGAAGGGAGCTTAGCGTTTCCTGAAAATGGGACATTTAATTTGAGAATTTTAGAGAATTAAAGACAAGTGATGTATAGTTTAAAACCTCTGCCAAGACCAGCACAGTTCGAAGCATTAGCGATCTGGGGGCTAGTAGCCAGACAACAACAAACGTTCAGGTTTGAGAGAAAAATGAGAAGAGCAAAGACACTAGCAGAAGCTAGGTGGGATAATGACCAGAGAAAGCAGAGATTAGATACCCTACACGGTGTTAGGATGTTTCCTCCGATTTCAGAAAACATTGAGAAAGAAGCAACAAAGGCTTCTAAGAAATCGAAAGGGAGTTCTATTTCAGATGAAGAGCAGAAATCAAAAAAGGCCAAGAAGTCTCTAACTCCTGATGAGGATTCAGACAATGTAACTATTTTACAGTTTTTGAGAAATTGACCACCACCATATATGGCACAAGAGAACGGTCCAAGCATCAGTGTGAATCCTACTGCACCGACACCGGTTAACATGTCACAGAAATCAATAGAGAGTAATCTTAACATGACTGTGAGTTCTGTACAGGATAATACTAATAAGACACAGAGTTCAGTACAGACTAGTCCTCACTTAGCACAGGTATCAATGCAGAGCAGTTTTAACCTGCCTACTGTGTTTACAGTACAAAATCAGATGCCACAGCCCTATATATTTCTAGGGTTTATTCAGATGTGCCTATTGTAGATGCAGCAACAAACCTAACAATGCCGACAGGATAGGTTTATCAGAAACCAATGCTGGTTCAGTCAGAGCCAACTCCGCACTTACTGCCTCAAATGCAACCACAAATGATTCCACAATACACTCCTATTACAGGAATACAGACAGATATGTCTGTATTGAAGAGTCAGAATACGGGAGTGATGCACCCTCAGATTGTAAATGCTAGACTGAGTCCAGGCGCTGTGTCTGTACCTGTCACTATTGGTCCAGTGATACCATTGTTTGCTCAAGGAAATGATGGCACAAATGCTCAGGAAATCTTGAATCAGAGTCGAGTGGGAGAAGGACTTAATGATAGGGACAGAGTAGTTTCTTCGGTGAGACAGACCTTTGATGGAACAGGGTCACTGTTAGATTTAAGTCCTCTCAGAGTTCATCTGAATATTGGAAAAGGTTATATATTGGTCCTAATTAAAAAATAATGACACCTCAACTTCCGAATTTGACTGTACAGCAGTTATCAAGCACTCAATCTAATAACATTTCACTACAAGGTATGACAGCTCAGCAATTGACTGAAGGGTTAGATAAGCTAAACAGCCCAAAATGTGCTTCCAAGGGAGAAGAATACTTGAACTATATTAGGCTTTTAATGGAAGCAGGTGAACTAGCTGAGGGGACTATGGGTGTAAATCGCCTTGAGTCCTATACAGAAGCAGAA
Source organism: Pleurodeles waltl (assembly GCF_031143425.1). Lineage (NCBI taxonomy): Eukaryota > Metazoa > Chordata > Amphibia > Caudata > Salamandridae > Pleurodeles > Pleurodeles waltl. Next base: position 1,196,582,791 of record NC_090444.1, read on the forward strand.
TTACGATATTTGTGTTAAAAAATTACAAAAGAAGCAGGTGAAGTACATCAACAGTTAATAAATGTTTAAAGCATTTAAACATTACAGTGGTACTGAAATGATTGAGTCGAAAGACATGATTCACTTTGTGTACAGATTTGTTGAAGGACTCAGAACAGAAATTAGTCAGATAATTAAAAGCCATTTGATTTGATGGCAAGCCAAACCAATTGATGAGCTGCTGCAGTACTTGAAATACTGTAGTGATGAGACTGAATTGAAACAGAAAAAGTTGAAAGAGAAAGCAATGGTGATGCAGATCAAAGCTGCACAGACAGGGATTAAGCAGCAGCAGGGAAATGGCATGTTTCAGAATCAAGGCACATTTCAGAATATGGGCTGAGGTAGAGGTCATTTGGAATGGGAAGTGTTAATCGTGGTCCTGATTTGAATACAATGGTAATAGAAGGAGAGCAACAGGTGAAGATGATGTTCCCTTGTCATGTTCGTGGATGAATCGGACATTGGAAACGGGAGTGTCCAATGGCAAATCAGGGAGGTGTTGTTCAGCAAATGAATGGTGTAAATTCTCTCCGGAATATGAGAGGATTAAGAATGAGAGGTCAAAGTCCAAATTTTCAGAATAATGTAAACCCAATGCAAGGTTTCCAACCTATGCATCCCATGCAACCCGTACAGCCATTGCAGGTACAAGTGCCTCAGATTCAGCAGATGCATCCACAGGTGTAAATGGTACCTGGACAACAAATTCAAGTGCCCAGACAACAAATCCAAATACCTCAAGCCTCTATGTACCAGCAGCAGGTGATGCTTCCTCAGACGGTCACAGGTCAAAGATTAAATCAAAGTAATAATACTGTACACCAATACCCTCTACACAGTGTGAATGGAATAAACGATGTTTGGATGTCTGAGAGTTCGGATAAGGAGGAATGTGTGATGGCAGCTTCATTAGAAGTGGATCAGAAAGGTCCCTATGTTAAAGGAAAAGTGAATGGTCACAAAGTTTCATTTTTGGTGGACACCGGAGCTACACGCTACACAGTGAAAACTGTCAGGGAAGACAGTCCAGACTGTAGGAGTTGCAAATCAATATTTGACAAATTGAATTACAGAACCAGTTAAAGTTAAAATTGGTAATTTTAAAGGATTGCCCAAATTCGTAGTTTGTGACCATACTGGGAAAGGATGTATTGTGCAAAACAAGATGCTCAATTACCTGTTCAGATGAGGGAATTGAAATTCAAACAAACAGTGATGATGAGGAAGACCTGATACTTACTGTTAGCAATGAGTCAGTGTCTGAAGAATTTCTTTTGAACAGTTTCGATGAGCGGATGAATGAAGAAGCTCCTTTGATCAGTTTCTTTTCAGTTTTTGCAGTGAAAGATCTTCCTTCTGACATACAGAAATCTGTTGTGTCTAAGGTATGGGATCTTTCAGGAAAAGACATTGGTTTAAGAAAAGGGGTTGAGCCAGTTAGAGTCACAGTTAAGCCTAATACAGTTTTCCCCAAGACTCCACAATACCACATGCCAAAAGATGCAATTGAAGGTGTGAAGCCAATAATAGCAAAATTTGTGGACACAGGAATTTTAAAAGAAGTGTTGAGCAGCCCGTGTAATTTGCCAATAATGGGATAGTGCAAGCCTTGTGGGAAAATGCGAGTTATTCAGGATTTGAGGAAAATAAATGACATTGTGGTCAAATGTTGCCCAGTAGTGCCAAATCCAGCTGTCATTATGTTTCAGATCCCATGCGATGCTGAATGCTTCACTATGGTGGACCTATGTCAAGTCACCATCCATATTCAACCAGATCTTGAAAAAGAATTTGGAATCATTAGTGATGCCATACCAGTCAACATTGGTACAGTACATTGATGATCTACTGATCACGTCTAAAACTAGAGAAGGGTGTAAATACGATACAATTGCATTACTGGACTTCCTAGGAGACAATGGTCATAAAGTGTCCCCTGCTAAATTGCAGTACTGTCAGAAAGAAGTAAAATATTTAGGTCATTTGATTGAGAAAGGCATCAGGAAAATCTCAAGAGAGAGGGTTGTAACCATATTGCAGACGCCAGCCCCAACTACCCAGAAGGATGTGAGGATGTTTTTGGGAATGGTGAGCTACTGCCGTCAATGGATTCCGATTTTTTCAGTCATTTCCAAGCCTTTGCAGAAACTGACTCACAAGGATGTTTCTGATCCTTTAGTATTAGATCAAGACTGTATGAAAGCATTTATTGATTTGAAGGAAAGTTTGTGTCAAGCTCCAGCTTTGGGAATGCCTGATTACACAAAACCCTTTCTGTTGTTTTGTCATGGACATGATGCATGTTCTTTGTCTGTTTTGACTCAAACTCATGGCAGTGTGAATCGCCCGGTGGCATATTTTTCAGCCACTTTGGATCCGGTCGCAGCAGCTTTACCAGGTTGTTTGTGGTCCGTTGCAGCAGTTGAGCAGAGTCTCACTCAGAGCGAGAATAATGGGTTATCCCCTTATTACAATGGTACTTTATTCAATTGAAATTTTGCTTACAAGGTCCAAGACTCAGTATCTGACCAACTCTAGGTTGACTACGCATGAATCTGCAATACTGGGATCACCTAATGTGACCATTAAGAGATGTACAGTGCTTAACCCAGCAACATTTCTTCCAAATGAAAATGATAACATTGATAAAATGAATGACATTGAGTATGATTGTCTAGAAATATTGAATTGTGCACAAAACCCAGAGCCGATATTAGAGATACGTGTTTGGAAGAAAATTACCAAATTATTTTTGTTGATTATTCTTGCCTGAGAGATAATATGGGCACATTAAGAGCAGGATACACGGTGTGTATCATCTCTGACATACTGGAAGCTTCATGTCTTCAAGGTGTTTTTTCTGCACAAGCAGCAGAATTGGTGGCTCTTACTAGAGCATGTCATATTTCAACCCAATTGAGAGTTATCATTTACACAGATAGCCAATATGGATTCAGCATTGCGCACGAATTTGGCCAATTATGGGCGCAAAGAGGGTTCCTGACCTCATCTGGTTCACCAGTAAGAAACAGTGAAAGAATACATGAACTGTTACAAGCTATTCAGTTGCTCGAAAAAGTTGCTGTGGTGAAATGCAGTGCACATCAAAGATCAAAGGATTATGTGTCATTGGGAAATTAATATGCGGATCAGGTTGCAAGGTTTTGTGCCTTGAACGGCATGTCCGACAAAGGAGAATGGGAATTGTTATCTGAAAATGATGAGATCTATGCAAATTATGTAATGCATGTTATTGACAATTTGAAGGAGTTGAAAACTCTTCAAAACAATGTCGTAAAGGAAGAGCACAAGGAATGGATAAAGATGGAGGGCCATATTTATACTTCTCGACGCACAACTGCGCCAACGCAGTTGTGCGTCAAAAAATCTAACGCCGGCTAACGCCATTTGAATCGCCATGCGGGCGCCATATTTATTCAATGACGTTAGCCGGCGTTAGCCGGCGGCGCTGCCTGGTGTGCGTAAAAAAAAATGACGTACACCAGGCAGCGCCGGCGTAGGGGAATATGGAGCTTCGGCGCCAAAAAATGGGGCAAGTCAGGCTGAGGCAAAATTATCGCCTCAACCCGATTTGCGCCATATTTTTCGACTCCCAACCCCCATTGAAATGACTCCTGTCTTAGCAAAGACAGGAGTCATGCCCCCTTGCCCAATGGCCATGCCCAGGGGACTTCTGTCCCCTGGGCATGGTCATTGGGCATAGTGGCATGTAGGGGGGCACAAATCAGGCCCCCCTATGGCACAAAAAAAAAAAATAATAATACTTACCTGAACTTACCTTATGTTCCCTGGGATGGGTCCCTCCATCCTTAGGCGTCCTCCTGGGGTGGGCAAGGGTGACAGGGGGGGTCCCTGGGGGCATGGGAGGGCACCTCTGGGCTCCTTCCGAGCCCACAGGTCCCTTAACGCCTGCCCTGACCAGGCGCTAAAAAATTACGCAAAAGCGGCTGGACGTCATTTTTTTTGACCCGCCCACTCCCGGGCGACATTTTTGCCCGGGAGTGTAAATACGGCGCACATGCCTCGGAGTCACTTTTTTAGACGGGAACGCCTACCTTGCATATCATTAACGCAAAGTAGGTGTCCACGCTAAAAAATTACGCAAACTCCATGGACTTTGGCGCTAGACGCGTCTAACGCCAAAGTATAAATATGGAGTTATTTTTGCGTCGGAATTGCGTAAAAAAAATGACGTAATTCCGGCGCAAACAGAGTATAAATATGCCCCGAAGTACGTCCAAATGGACGACGATGTGTGGGTTTCAGGAGAAGGGAAGGTAGGTCTGCCAAACAGTCTGCTGACTCAGATGGCCAGAAACTATCATGGTCAGACTCATGTGGGGAGAGATGCCATGGTCAGGTTGCCACAGATGCGTCATTTGTCAACAAATGAACATGGGCAGAGGAACAGTGGTCGATATGGGCCATATTGGCATGGCTGGAAGACCATTTAGCAGAATGGAAATAGATTTAATTGAGATGCCTGCGTGTGCTGGATTGAAGTATGTGTTAGTGATTGTGTGCAATCATTGGATTGAGGCTTACCCTAAATAGAGAAATGACAGTCTCACAGTAGCAAAGTTACTGCTTGGGGAGTTAATTCCACTTTACGGTTGCCCGGTCTCTTCAGAATCAGATAGAGGAAGCCACTTCAACAATGAAGTGATCAAATTGCTATATTCAGGGTTAAACATTAAGCAGAAGTTGTATTGTAGTTACCGTCCTGAAGCTTCAGGACTTGTAGAACAGATGAATGGTACCTTGAAATCAAGAATGCCAAAAATGTGTGCATCCACAAATCTGAAATGGCCTGATGCATTACCTTTAGTTTTGATGTCAATGAGAAGTACACCTGACAAGAAAACAGGATTGTCGCCACATGATATCCTCATGGGGAGAGCCATGAGATTGCCAGTTGTTCCTGCAAATGCTCTTATAAACATTACAGATGATATGGTATAGGACTACTACAACGGTCTGGCTGATGTGGTTCGCACTTTCTCTCATCAGGTGGAAGCTACCACATTGCAACCGTCTCAAGATCAAGGACATAATCTGAGAGCAGGTGACTGGGTCATAATTTGAAAACACATGAGAAAATCGTGTTTGGAGCCTCGGTGGAAAGGTCCTCGCCAGGTGGTATTAATCACTACCACGGCTGTGAAGTATGCAGGACTTCCGAACTGGATCCACACCAGCCACACTCGAAAAGTACCAAATCCTACAGGGCAAAAAGAGGAGTTGTTGAGAGTACCAACAACGTTCAGACAAACTCCAGGCTTGGAAAAAAGAGTAACTGAACTGGAAACGGTGCCCCAGCACTCCTCAACTGACTTATCTATTCCTGTGAGAGACTAAGTGGAAGAAATATAGGAGGATGAATATGTATGAGCTTCAACTGGAAGAATAGAAAAGCCTGGTCAGAGGAGGACTTTCCCAGAAGAAGACTGTCTTCAAAGACTGACCAAAGAAACAACTGACCCCAGCAGGAAAGGAGTTGAGTCAGATCAAAGCCACAGAGATTTAACTCCTCCTGAACCGGTTGCGGGAACATCAAAAGATGATAACTCGTGTCCAATACTGAAAAGAGCGTTAACAGGAAAATCGTTGAGAGGTGACAAGTGGCCAGAAACAAAGTCAAAGACAAAGAAGATAAATTTGGTACCACAAATTCAGGAAGAAGTTGACACAACCAGAAGAAAGGATTTGAGTGATGGAGAATTAAGTAAGGATCAAAAGTTGAAAAGAAAAAGAACTGCAAATCGAAGATACAGAGGTCCCGATTGGGCACATGTAACTACCAACGATTAGCAAGAACAATTTTTCAGTTTTTGTTTTGATCAAGACATTCCAGGCCAATATTTTGGCACATGAAGAGAACTGATGAACTGAACTGTTGAGAAACACAAAATTAAGAAAGTGCAAAGAAAGAGACTGTTGAAATGTTTACCAGAAAAGACTCTGATAACCTGATTTTGACAAGTTGCTAAACTGATTTTTGACAACTTTACCGGTTTTTGATAAAAGAAGATCCTGAAAATAAGACTGAAAGCTGTAAATAATTGCTGAAGAAGATTGAAGATTACTTTCGATTTTTGCTGCATAGCTGTAAAATTTGCCTTTACTTTCTGATTCTATACAGATCATGAGCAACATGAACCAGCAGAGTGGAAAGGACAGGTGATGTAAAACCATAGGTATTGGTTGGACAATTGTTTGTGTGATAATATGCTTGATGTTGATTGTGTGTGTAACTGTTTTTGACAAGTGTGGGGCAAACCATACTACAGCTATAGAGACAACCACTACCTTTTCAGAATTAGATTGGTTAAGGTTAGATTAAAAATATTGCATGTAGACGACACACATAGAGAACTTTCTTCTAATGTTTTCTATCGCTTATTGCGTGAGTATGTAGACACAATGGATGCAAGAGAGTGTTATGTTTGTACACAGATTCCAGCCTCTGTTGAGGGGGGAATAGCCTATCACAGTCTGCTGTTAACATATGGCATAAGTTGTAGTCTTTTACTAACAAGATTCTATAACCAAGAATATATCCAGTATTTCTACTCAAACTTTGATCTTGTGTTTTCTTTTGTACCTGTCATTAGAGAGCTCAATAAGGTAGCTAAGGATAATAATATGGTAATAATGAGGGATATCTTTGACCCTACATTAACATTTGGGACTGGTTATGCTCATAAAAATAACTTAACCTGTTTACTTTCACCTTTAAAAAATAGTTTTTTAGAATACACAGAAGAAAGGAGGAGGTCAATGAAGGCAAAGGTAGATAAGGGATTAGTTTCACGTAGTCCTGGAATTGACTATGCATTCACTGACATTACTAAACAAGGGAGATTAATTTTAGACCCACAACATATAGGAGAGCTTTGTGTATATATAGGCCACAAACTAGGGTTGATAAAATATTTGTTGGAACGAGTGAATGTAGACATGTGTTTCTCTTTGAACATAAATGGACATTTATGTTGAATGGTCAAGATCCAGCAGTGCCTGGTATATATTACATCTGTGGGAAAAATGCATATTACCGCCTTCCTAAAGGATGGCATGGCACATGTTATTTGGGAATAGTCTTCCTGAAAATGTACCAACTTGAAGACTTGAGTGAGTTACATAAAATTACTGAATTATAACACAAGAGACAAAAGCGAGAATCAGTTTCCAGCATTGTTGGTGACATACTTGGAGCGATAATTCTTTCAGTGGGAGTTGTTCTGAATGCTATTAAATTTTGACGGTTGTCTACAACTGTGGATAACATGTTGACAGGTTATTGAGGAGCCATTGTCCTTTTGGATTCAGAAATGGCTGCGGTAAGAGCTACGACTCCTCAGAACCGCCTTGCATTAGACATCCTTTTAGCAAACGATGGTCGAGTTTGTAAGTTGCTGTTCCTATATACCGGACAACAGTAAAGCAGTTAGAGGCTTGATTGACAATATAACAAAAGATAAAACTGAAATAAAAGAACTAACTGTGCCCACTGTTTGGGAGAAAGCTGGCAAAGGGATGACAGCTGTGGGAAACTGGATTGGCAACCTGGGAAAAGGAATGGTAATGAAAATAATACAAGGGGTTTTAATTATTGCGACTGGTCTAATTGGAATTTGAGGAATATGCAAATTGTACAAAGTGATCAAAAGGAAAAGATTTGAAAAGAATCAGAGGAGGGTAGAATTTCAATTGGAAAGATTATATGGGAAAAAAACCAAGGAGAAAAAGATATAATAAAAATGGGAGGGAAACAACAATTTTGAAAATCTGTGGAATGAAATAAATACATTTATTTGAAATATAGATGTGATTACATATATAGTCATCAGAGGAGGGATTGTGAAAGCTGAAATTATCATTAATGATTTTTACATGTATTCCTGTATCTGACTTAACATATAAGATGTAATTAACATGGAAAATAACTTGTGACAAAATGTGCCTACTTGATTGACCACAATTGTGCATGGGATGGTTGAGTCATAATGTATTAAAATGAATTAAGAACATATATATATATATATATATATATATATATATATATATATATATATATATATGTATATATATATATATATATATGCTTGAAAATGCATTACTCTGTCATACTTGCAACTAAATAATATGAACTTTGCTTAAGCTAACTGCAATGCCCTCAAGTAAGCAAGGCCACAACTAAAGTTGAATATCTGCCAAAGCACTGAAAAGTGTTACGCTAATAGAACGATTTCATGTCCATTGTACAAGTTCTTTGTCTGAATTTCAAACTTGTCCGGAGAATGTATTAATGAAATGTATTTCTTTTGAGGAAATATTGAATAACCCAAGAATGTTTCTACATCGATGTAACTGTTGAATCATAGCGTATTTGGTAATGGAGAACAATGAACTCTCTGATGATGAACAGAAGGATCCACAAAATGATTCTTATTGTATCAACTGGATATACGCAAACAGAGAAGAACCAAACATAGATGTGCAGATGTCTGTCTAATATATTTTTCTGATATCTAATGCAGTTGTAATTGGATAATTCTTTTTGCCTGATGTTTCTGACCAATAGCAAATGTGTGTTCATTTTAATTTAACAAAGTGCTCATAGGCAGAGGGGTTCATTCAATCTTTCATTTATCTCCGGTTACCAGAGACTTCACTGCGTGTACTTGGTATGACTTGTCACTTTGACACTTCATGCATTGCCAGATAGTCTACTGATATCCTGGTGGTTTATGATTTTCTGGGTTTATTTTGTTTGTTCAATGCTGAACTAATGATCTGATGGTTTAATGATCCTATAGTCCAAATTCTAAACCGTCCCCCTTACCATACTCCTATCCTGAGGCTGATGCTGCTATCCTCCTTATGAAGTCGAAGCTGTGCTGCTGACATTCCTTCGGAATAGGTAACTATGTTTAATCTGTGCATTGTTATTTGTCTTTTGTTTTTCAGGTACCAACTGCAACAGTTTTAATACTGCAGCTGTTTTAATAGCGCCATAGTTAGATGTTTTCTAAATTTGTGTTACTAAAAACCTTTTGCATGAAGTCCAACATGCTGATGCTAATTTGTAGTTAGTGAGGTGATTATCTATATAATTTATAGCTCAATACTAATTCATTTGCTGAACCAATGTATACCATTTCTCTTGCTCAGGTATTGTTGTTATTATTTTGCATGATCTCTATTGAAATCATAGTGATTATACCTCTATTTAAATTGAGATTCTTTAGGAAGTTTTAATACTGCTCCTGTTTTGATAGCGCCATAGCTAGATGTTTTCTAAATTTGTGTTACTAAAAACCTATTTAAATTGAGATTCTTTAGGAAGTTTTAATACTGCTCCTGTTTTGATAGCGCCATAGCTGGATGTTTGCTAAATTTGTTACTAAAAACCTTTTGCATGAAGTCCAACATGCCAATGCTAATTTGTAGTTAGTGAGGTGATTACCTATCTCATTTATAGCTCAATACCAATTCAGTTGCTGAACCAATGCATACCATTTCTCTTGCTCAGATATTGTTGTTATTAATATGCGTGATCTCTATTGAAATCATAGTGATTATATTTCTGTTTAAATTGGGATTCTTTAGGAGGTTTGGTCAGCCAGTGTTGTTCCTTTACATGTATCTTTTGGTTTTGAGACTAACTTTCATGACCTTAGTGTTGTTAATATAGTGAAATAAACTTTCTGATTGATACCAATGGTGTGGTTATTCGTGGCCAAATTGGTCATGGTGCATTCTTTACTGACTCTCTATTATTATTGAATTGTTTATTATTGATGTGTGTTTCAAAACCTTACAATATTAATTTAAATGAGTCAAAAGGTTCATCGGCCTCATAGTTGCGTCTGCTTACTATAACTCTACCAAATTAAAAAAGCCAAGGGCGCTCTAACAGGAGAAAAATGCAGAAAACCCTATTCTCATTCAAAAACAAATTTTGGTAGAAATGAGAGTTATGCGAAGTTTACAATGACTGGAAAATTGTGAACTACACAGGCTTTGTCAGTGGTTCCTAACCTTCTGACTTCTTATCACGCCCGCCTAATCACTACTGGAAGCTGGAGTCCCTCAGTAAATCATGATTGGAATCTATGGACCCCCAGTGAGTCATTAGTAGAAGTCAGGTAACCAGGCCTAAGCATTTTTGATGATTTGAACGCAAAACAATACACAAGACACACAGAAACAATCTTCTGAAGATTAACTTAATGTTTAGCCTCTAATTTCAAATTCCTTCACACTTACAGAACGTTTTAAACATTTTGATTGTACATATTGCTTCTTTGTTTATGTACATATTAGTAATCTGTTAATATTATTTAATTTTCTAAGCAGTCATAGACCCCCTGAGTAGGATTCATGGACCCCAGGGGATCCCCGGACCACAGGTTATGAACCACTGTACTCCATCATTAAAGCTGCTTGATGTAAGTGTTGGGCGGCTGAGATCGCGTTACAATAGATCTAATCTGCATGCAAAGTGTTGAATACACGAGATTGCCTACTAACAGCATTTTCACCCCGGTGTGGTCAATGCAGTGCTTAATTTGTGTAGGGCATTGCAGGTAGTGGGCACTCATTTGTGAAGGCCAGAACGTATTTTACATCATCAGACTTTAACTCACAGAAGGAGAAAGAAAGGTCTAAAATAATGAAGGAAGCTGAAAGGTAAAGATAGTGAAAGAGTGATAAAGCAGAAATTCAGGGATTAAAAAACTATGAGTGGGATAAAGATACAGGAACTAAGAATGAAGCATGAGGTGGAATCAAAAATAGGCAGCCCTGGTATTCTGGAACCTCAGCATTCAGTGTCGCCATCAGCGGTTCATGAGAAAAAACATTAGGCTCCTGCATGTGAATTTTTTAGAATAAACACTGGGTCCATGCCTCTTGCAGAAAGAAACTGAGGTAACCTTAAAACCTCAGTTCACAGAACGTGTTTGGCACAGTAGAGCCGAAGTGAAACGCACTTCTGTGCAAGAAAGGAAACTGATTACAGCATGTACAGTTTTTAGCAGAACTGACATGCAACAAGGACCATATGTAAAGTAAATTCACTTGTCAAAGGAGGGTCTAATTCTACAAACACTTCCCGTGTTTTGTACAAAAATTAGAGCTCTGACGAAATAATCTATCTGCTCCTTTCTTATTTGCCTTTTGGTGATCAGCTTGTCATGGAACTGTGGAGCACAACTTAATCATATATGGAGCCATGGAATTTGCCGACTGCCTATGGAACAATCCCACGAACCAAATTCATAGAGTGTAAGATATTCACAAAAGGTGACCGTACAACCGTGTAATATTGCACATGAGTAAATCCTACCTAGGGGTAGGGAGTTTCTAGGTCCAGGATGCCCAGGATGCCCAGGAAGTTTTGGGACCACAAATAGTGAGCTTCGCTAACTTATTCTGATTCTGAACATGGTTAGAGATTTACTCCTGACAAGTTCTGTAGCTACTAAGGATACTAGGCCTACATATCCTTTACTATCTGGGTTTTAGTCCACCACACTGGGCAGTATTTCCGATCATAGGCTACCGGAACCACGGGAAAGCGTGCAAACTCTCCGAAATGCCATCCTCTGAACAGGCGCAATTAGTGATACTGAAGCGAGATGCAGTTCAGCGTCAACGAAACTTAAAAAAAGGAATCTTTCATGTTTTTCCCTCTGTTAGCATGGATTCCTTGGTCACCCCAAGCAGGATCTTTCAGGGTCAATACAATCCAGCGACTGTATGTGATCAAACCAGCATGTTGAGCTTCGGAAGAAGTTACATCTAAGAAGTGGGAGGGATTATTTCCCACAATATCCACAAAAGAGCATGAAGGAAGTTGTGCACAGAGATGGGATAGGTTGGCCTGATCTCTGAACTCTGCCTAAGAGCATCAAGATCAACCCCACCATAGTAGATTAATGCATTTTAAATGACTGTAATTAATCTCTCACGAGGAACGTACCTGCGGGAAACCTATTATGCAAAATGTATTTCATTATTGTGCAATTAATGTAACATTGACGGAATGCTGAACATTGTTAAACATTCACCCCTAGTACAGTGATCTGGGCCTAAATCCATCGTTTTTTTGCTGCCCATGCCATTCCAGTTTGGACCCAGCCATATGCAAATCAGTCTTAACCGTGTTCCCCATGGGAACAGTCCAGCCCGAACTGCTAGGCCAGATCTTCCCTGGACTGGAAACAAGCATCCTGGGACCGGTTAAGGGGTTTCAACTCTCATCAGCCAGGCTAGCTTGAATCCAGTGGCATGGGAAGCACCGGACCCACGTCTGGGTATACCCTTCCCACTTAGGGCGACAAAGCAAAAACAACAAGTGATGGACGGAATGCTGAACATTGTCAAACATTCACCCCCAGTACAGTGATCTGGGCCTAAATCCATCGTTTTTTTGCTGCCCATGCCATTCCAGTTTGGACCCAGCTATATGCAAATCAGTCTTGACCCTGTTCCCCATGGGAACAGTCCAGCCCAAACTGCTGAACTGGTGAAACCGGTCCCAGGATGCTTGTTTCCGGTCCAGTGAGGACCTAGCTTGGCAGTTCGGGCTGGACTGTTCCCATGAGGGACAGGGTCAAGACCGATTTGCATATGGCTGGGTCCAAACTGGGGTGGCATGGTGAGCAGAAGGACGATGGATTAAACCCAGATCTGTGACTGGGGGTGAGTGTTTGCATTGTTCAGCACTCCGTCCATCATCCTTTTGTGTTGCTAAAGAAGATAATATGCAACATTACTATATAAACCAAAACATAACCCTCTTTCATTGCCCATGTTTGCCACATATTTTCTGTTTGTTCAGTTGAATGAGGCATTTAGCCATGCCCATAGATTGTGACGTTATTCATTATGTTTTACAGTACAAACATAACTTTTCATCAATGCAGTGTTTGGCCATCTCATTTCTTTGGGTTGACATTCACCAGAACCTTACAATCATTTATCCTGGAATTAACCTCAAAACGGAGGCAATCATGTCATGATTGGTGACTCACTCTAACTATGCCTATTTACACAATTATTGATGAAATCATCAGTCTTGTGTTACACCAACTGTTGAAAGTAGCTTCTTGGCAAAGGAAAGAGCCCTGCTTGTAGAACGATCTTGTGCATTTGCATTTTTAGCTCCTCCCACACAAATCTTCATGATGCTCCAAATGTACATTTTCTTTTAATTTTTGATGCAGATGTAACAGCTGTGGTCAATGGTCACTGGAACGAGGAGCACCATCGATTTACAACGCACACTTGCACAGAGGAAGATCAGAGGGTATCTCGGATTCAAGGCAGAAATACCAGGTTGAACGAAATGGGGAAAAGAAAGTTGAAGCCTATGTGTGCTGTATTTCAGCATCACAATTAAGTCCTTTCAATAACTCTAAGTGCAAGAATAAAAGAAGGCATTACTCGCTTATTCCTGATGGCCCAACTACAAACAGAATGAATGTTCCTTTTTCAAGCACTTTGGCAAAGGAAAAGGACTCTTCTTTAAGTAAGCTGAGTACCGCTCTGTTAACCGGCAACCAAACTTTTTCCGAAGTCGAGTCTTTACAGGGTATCAAAACAATTAATGACACTAAAACTCCCTCAGATAATCAGGGAAGCAGAATGACAAACGTATGTGGGCATGAGTTACAGGATGCAGGCTTGTCATAAGAAGGAGGTGTTTCTGGAAAAACAAGCAGTTGTGGAAGTCTCTATCAGGCAGCTTTGCAGAATAGAAATCGTTCCACTTCTGGACAACAAAGACATTGTGCCCAAACCAATATGTAAAGTGGAAGACTTCCACTTACTATGTCTGGACAAGGCTCTCCTCTTGGAAGGGCAAAGCCAAAAGTGAATGCCAGTGTGCTCTTCCTTGCTGGAAATGTGCATACTGATACCTAGGATCTATAGAGGAGCTCTGTCGGTTCTCATAGCACGCCAAACACTGGCCTTTCAAACACAGAAGTTCAATCAAAATCCCAATACATTAGTCAGTTCAATCTCTGTGGAAACTTAGTCAGACTATCAACAAACATGAAGAGGAACCTCAAAAATGCTGCTGCGCTAGTATGCAGAATACCGTAATCAAACTACAGCCTCTGTGGCTAATTTCGCAGAGGACTTAAAAACTTATGGCCTCATTATGACCCTGGTGGGCGGCGGTACACTGGCGGTAACACCGCCAACAGGCTGGCGGTGTTCTGCCAGTGAATTATGACCGTGGCGCATTAGCCACGGCCATACCGCCGGCCCCTCCACTTGACCGCCAGGCTTCCGCCAGGCAGTCATAATCCCCAGGGCAGCGGTGCAAGCAGCGCTGCCCTGGGGATTATGAGTCCCTAACTGCCAACCTGTCTATGGCGGTAAACACTGCCAGGGACAGGCTGGCGGTAAGGGGGATTCGGGGTGCCCCTGGGGGACCCTCCACTGCCCATCCACTTGGCATGGGCAGTGCAGGTACTTCCAGGCACAGCCTCATCGTGCATTTCACTGCCCGAATTTCGGGCAGTGAAATTCGTGACGTGTGCTGCTGCACCCGCTGCACATCAACATTGCCACAGGCTCTATTATGAGCCGGCTGCAATGTTGATATGACTTTTCCGCTGGGCCAGCGGACGGAAATGCTGTTTCTGTCCGCTGGCCCAGCGGAAATGTCAAAATAGGGAGCCAACAATACCGCCAGCACAGGCGGTATTGTGGCACCCGCAGCTTCGGCGGCCTTCTTGCAAGACCGCCGAAGTCGTAATGAGGGCCATAATGTGACACTTTGCTGGTATATCAAGTAAGATTGTCTTGTATAATACTGTACTGCAGCATTCCCTGTTTAGACAGTGATGTTGGAAATTAGGTTGCAGCAAGGGCTGAATCCTGAGATAAACTCCAGGGAGCGTGGTAGAAAAATGGGAAGAGAAGAAACGATTAAATGTGTATTTTTCATGCAACAGGTGGCATATGTTTGAAGAAAATAAGACGCTGGAAGTAACTAAGCCAGACAGTAAACTTGTTTTGCAAAATACTGTTCATTCTATTATCCTTCATTCTTACTTGCAACTTGTGCTCATTTTGCTTTAATCAATACATTTTTTGTGAACTATTTGGTTTCACACAACATTTATTAAATCAAAGAATTCTAATATTTTTGTGATCATACTGCAATGTGTGGTGATTTAGAAACTTGAACTGTAGCGACACTCGTGGTGGCATCATGAAGCGAATGTAACTGTGAGATCTGAATCACTAATATTCACAGAAGTGAAACACATTTACTAGTTTACTTTGTATAGTTTCGAAATGTTTCGAAAAGTATTAGTACTAAAACAAAGATAAATGTGACACAGTGATACTAAATGCTAGACTATGATGCAAAGATATTATCTGAGCAATGCCAAAACAAACCAGGCCACATCAAATAAAGGATAACCCTGCTCTGATGCATTATTCCTCCTTTCTTAATGTCTCCTGTTTGAAATACAAATGGCACAACTGCAGATCTATAAATCAATTCTATGAGTTATACCATGGGGAAGTTGTATGCATTACCTGCATACAGATGCCATTATCTTCTAACACACATAATTATTTTGTTTTTTGCCTGCAGAACCAAAATTCACATGATTTTAAATGGAAATCTTTTCATCCTTTCCGTATATTATTTGCAGGTGTTTGATACGGTCAAACCAAGTTGCAAGAAGACGATGGGCTATTTATAAGGAACATTTTTAGTGCAATAGGTGATTTCATATCACACATATTTACAATCTCGCACATAAAAGTAAAGCGATTTGTCAACTATCACATGACTTTTCCTCAAGTATGGAAAGTCTGAGTTAGAAAGCAGTTTTCCTAAGTGCAAGATTAACAACTAAGCTAATGGATCAAATCCAGCGCTGGAAGTGAGAGGGGTCAAACCAGATCCTGAATTCGGCAAATATTATTGAGCTGTATCCCCAATTGGGGCTGACATCAGTGAAATGTGCTGACTTTGCTCAGGTGCAGTTTGCCAACACCGGGCCAAAGTAATTTGTCATTTGTCCCCGCACTTTCTCTGCTGTTTATTTAGAACAGCAACCTGCAAGATGCAATGGCGGACTTTTACTTTTAATTCCAGCTGGGCCAACACAAATTCCTTTCTTAACGGACCCTCAGGAATAATTTTGTTTCAGTCTGATCCTGGGTGGGGGCTAACTGGATTTTTAGCATCTTGATGCTAGTGCCTTCGAAGTGCCAGACAATCAGTCTGTCATTTCACAAGTACCTTAGCTAAACTATGATTTTTGGTGCAGGTTTTTGGTTTTCCATCCTCCCTATGTAGAGGTAAGCATGCACTGTAACCACTGCCACCGACGACATTAGAACCATACTGGACAGTGGCGAAACCGCGGCCCTCATCCTCTTGGACCTCTCGGCCACGTTCAACACCGTCTGCCACCACACCCTACGCTCACTCCTCAGCAATGCTGGAATCTGCGACAGAGCCCTGGACTGGGTCACCTCCTTTCTCACCACAGAACCCAGAGAGTCTGCCTCCCCCCATTCCGCTCGGAGGCCACCAAAATCATCTGTGGCGTACCCCAGGGTTCGTCCCTCAGCCCGACCCTGTTCAACGTCTACATGGCCCGCTCGCTAATATCACCCGATCCCATAACTTCAACATCATCTCATACGCCGACGACACCCAGCTGATCCTCTCCCTCACCAAGGACTCTGCCAAGACCTACCTCCACGAAGGAATGAAGGCCATCGCCGAATGGATGAAGAGCAGCTGCCTCAAACTCAATTCCAACAAGATGGAAGTCCTCATCTTTGGCTTTGGGATGACTCCTGGTGGCCTGCCACTCTCGGAACCGCTCCAACTCCCACCAACCATGCACGCAACCTAGGATTCATCTTGTACCCCTCACTATCCATGACCCAGCAAGTCAACGCCATCTCCTCCTGCTTCAACACCCTCTGCATGCTCCGAAAGATCTACAAATGGATACTCACCAAAACCAGAAGAACAGTCACCCAAGCCCTCGTATGCAGCAAACTGGACTACAGCAATTACCTCTATGCAGGAACCACAGCCAAACTCCAAAGAGGTTGGAACGCATCCAGACACCTCTGCACACCTCATCCTGGACATTCCCCGCCACTGCCACATCACATACACCTGAAAAACCTGCACTGGCTCCCAGTCAACAAGAAAATCACCTTCAAACTTCTCACCCACGCTCACAAAGAACTGCACAACACCGGACCAGAATACCTCTACAGACGACTCTCCTTCTACACCCAACACGGCATCCCCACTCCGCCGACCTCACCCTCGCAACCATCCCGCGCGACCCAGAACTACAACCGGCGGTAGATCATTCTCGCACCTCGCCGCCAAAACGTGGAACACTCTTCCTACCCACCTGCTCCAGACCCAACACCTCCTTACCTTCAGGAAACTTCTCAAGACCTGGCTGTTCGAGCAGTAGCAGCACCTCTCCCCCCCCGCCCCTAGCTACGCCCCTTCCCTCCTCAGCACCTTGAAACCCTGATGGGTGAGTAGTGCGCTTTACAGCCCCCTCCCTCCTCAGCGCCTTGAGACCCTGACCGGTGAGTAGTGCACTTTACAGATCCCTGATTGATTGATTGATAAATGTGTCAAGATGAGTTTTGGCACTAATAACCATTTCTAGGACACTTACAAATGAGCATTTCCTACCATCCAAAGAAACCCTTCGTAGCAACTTTAGAACAATGAAAGATTGTGAAAAGCAACATTAAAATACACTTATGCCTTTCAGTTTGCCTGGAACTTCTTGACGACGGTTCATAACTTACTGAGCTATATTACAAGGCTTATAATTAGTGATCTGCAGTTGAAACAAGGTTCTCTGCACAAAAAGCAACGACTCACTGAGCTGTCTACATAAAAACACGTTGCACTTTGCAGCAGGCACATTAACCTGTGTTGTACTTTATGACGAGGCAAACCTGTGACTAGACTGCATGCAGATTTGTCCAAAAGGTGCATTATTAACAGTTATTGTAGTGTTATTATACCATTGGAATTGATGGGTATACAAAGAACTCTGCAGTAGGTGCTGTTACTTGTAGGTAGGATATTCAAAAATATGGTTTGTCTGTTACCAATTAAGTAAGATTTGCTATCACATTTGTCATTGTTGCTAAATTAATATGTAAGTTGGCTGTCAGACTCCACTTGCAATGTCTCATTAACCCATTAACCCACGCTTTTTCTGCTACCACAATTTCAGGGATCCCATATCCAGCACTGATCAAATCTCCCTCTATAATGTATGCTTCACTATCACTTTTTTTTATGCAGTAGCTTTTCCTCAATGGTTTTGCTGTTTTCAGTATGATTTCTCATATGACTGCTTTCTTATTTAGAATGCACTACAATGTATTCAGTAGAAGTGCTCGCAATTTGCGCACAGACGTTTACCGAGTGAATTGGTATTTTGCAAACTAACCTATGTATGAATTGGTTGCTTCAGAAAATACTGACTCATAGTGGGTTGCAATTCAAACTGCCTTATTATTATGCATAAGATAGGTCACACATTGCGACCCACTAGGATTGGCTTTAACCACAGGCATGGTGTCAGCAAATGTTTTTAAATGAATCAATGTCACTTTAAATGCATTCCTTTTCCTGAACTAAAACAGGATGCATTTAATAAAAAGTAAAAAAAAGTTTACAACTACTTTTAATAGTTGTCACATGGAAAGTAAGATTCACCAAACAGTAGGTAACTTTAAATGGACAGTAACTGGATTAAGAATACATATAACCATGGGGGTGTGGCCGAGCGGCTGACCAACAAGGCAGCGCGGCTTTGAAGCTCCTGCTGAGGCTTCCTGTGAACCGAGCTGGGGAGTGCACCCGGGACCCAGAGGCAGCCCAATGTTTATGTCGGAGCGGTGAGGAGTGGGGGTTGATCGCGGGGAGGCGTCTGTGGATATTGCGGTGCATGGTTGCTGCTGTTCCTATGGCCTGCTCCCGCAGGCCCAGGCACCTTGGAGGCCCTGAGGTGGCAGGGGCTTCGGCTGAGCCTGAGGGGCTGGGCAACACGGTGGTGCGGTTCCGCTGGGGACAGCCGGTGATGTCTCCCCCCCCCCAATCCCATAGTGATGCTGAGGGAGCGTCCCCCGTACTTCCCCTGGACATGAGCTGCACAGGCCGAAAGGCGGTGAGGCCTAGAGCGGCCCTCTCTGTGGCCCCAGAAATGCCTGCAGGAGCAGGCGGGGGCCAGTCGTGCTGTGTAGTGGTGTGGGCCAGGTTGGGCCCAGGAAGATCTATGGCAAGGTGAGGGGTGGGCCCCATGCCCCCCTCTCTTTGATTCACAGTGGGGTGACCGGCGGGGTCGAGCTCTGGCTAGCGGTGGGGCGCCCTGATGCAGATTTCCCTCATGGCAGAGTGCCCATCAGCGGAGGCCTAAATCGGGATCCCACGCTCCGGCACTGCACGCACTGTCCGCATGTGAGACACAGCACAACAGACTAGCTCCCATTTGTGTTGGTGCCTGCAGCTGCCTGCCCGGTGAATTGGGTGGGATCTGTGGCGCCGTGGCCGATACTTGGATCGCCCTCCTACGTGGTGCGGGGTTTCCCCCGATGACTCTTGGTGCATAACTAGACCAGCGCTAGCTGGAGGATGGTTCTGGGGGGCCATGGGCTGCTGTGACCCCAAGCAGCAGAAACTTTGAGAGGAGGCCGCAGGACGACATGGCTGCTGCTCTGGTGAGGAAGTCGGAGGATGTCCAGAGTGAACAGATGTGAGATCAGGCATCGGGTGCAGAGGAAATATTGACGGAACTGTGGACAGGATTTCACGCATGGAGCTGTTTCCCTCAGATTAGACGAGGCGGCCATGCAGGAGGCAGTGATCGACTTCTTTAAATCAAACGAGGGTTCGGTGGGTATGTGGGCGATGTTCTGGGATGCCTTTAAGGCTTCCATCAGGGGCATCTGCATTTCTACACATTCTGGTGTCCTACGGAAGAGTTGTTGTGATCTGCCACAAGTGGAGGCTTAGCTTGTTGACACTGACCGGGTGACTGGGGCCCCTGATACAGCCCCTCACCTGGGGCAGCGTAGGACTCTGCTTGAAGAGTTCAGCAAACTAGCAGAAAGGGAGGTTCATTACATGGGAAAATATGCAACAGCCCATAGATATAGAGAGGGGGACAGGCCCTGGAGGCTGTTGGCCAGATTTATCTGGCCCCCACATCCTACGTCCCATATCCTTGAAATTAAAAGATCTGACGGCAGTGTTGCTGTCGGTACCACTAAAGTCCAGGAGGAGCTTCTCAAATGCTATTCCACACTCTCTACTGTGCAGGGGGGGGCCATCCGGACCTGAGTTACAGGACTATTTAAATAACATAGCTATGGTCTGGCTCACACTTGCCCAGCAGCAGTTCCTTAGTGAACACTTTTCTGCTGAGGAGGTGTCATAGGCTATTGATTCTCTGGACGGGGAGCATGCCCCGGGTTTGGATGGGTTTACTGGGGTGTTCTAAAAGAAATACAAAGATATTCTAAGCCCTCATCTGGTATCGGTGTATGCAGAGGCTCTGGAGACTGGGGCTCTCCCGGCATCTATGAGAGAGGCAGTTATTGCTCTTTTGCCGAAACCCAGCAAAGATCCCCTGTGACAGTGGTTCCCAACCTGTGCTCCGGGGACCCCTGGGGGTCCGTGAAGCCTTCTCAGGGGGTCCGCGACTGCTTAGAAGATTAAAAAATATTAATAAATATTGACAAATTAGGGCCCAAGCTTCCAGTAATGACTCTGTGGGGGTCCCCGGATTCCAATGATGATTCAGTGGGGGTCCCTGGGCTCCATTAATGATAAAGTGGGGGTCCACAGAAGTCAAAAGGTTGGGAACCACTGCCCTATGAAGTGGATCATATTGCACCCTCTCTCTGATAAATTTCGACAACAAGATCCTAGTCAAAATGATTGCCACTCACCTTTCCCTCCTGTTGGACACGATTATCTCCCCCGCTCAGTCTGAGTTTGTTCCACATCGCTCTACCTCTACCAATCTTCGCACTGTCTTTTTGGTGATGAAAAAGGTGTTCCCAGAGGTTCCAGTGGCGATAGCCTTGTTGGACGCGGAAAAGGCTTTCGGTTCACTTGAGTGGCCCTTTTTACATGCTGTCCTTAATAAGCTTGGGTTCCCCTGAGGCTACACCAAACTGATCGCCGTACTGTTCTCATAGCCTACAGCTGCCATACGGCTTAATGGTGATCTCTCTTCATTTTTCCCCATAACACGTGATACACGGCAGGGGTGTCCTCTGTCACCTCTACTCTTTATCCTGGCGATGGATCCCTGGTACCCTACTTACAGGAGGGGCGTATGCACATGGGACTGCAATGATCCACTGGACTGCTTCTGGTGTCGTTATATGCGGATGACATCCTGCTATTTATCCGCCATCCGGACACGAACCTGGCACCAGTACTGTCAGAGGTGACCTGCTTTGGAGAATTCTCTGGGTTGCATATAAATTGGAGCAAATCTGAGCTGTTTCTGCTGACTGACATTACTCGTCCACCTGCGACAGAATTCCCCTTGCGCTGGTGCGCTGATTCGGCGAAATATTTATGTACACATTTGCATAGAGACAGGGAGCAGGTGATATGGCTCAATTATGGGCCTGCGATGGAGAGATTCATAGCATATGTGGACAGGTGGATGAAGCTGCTGATCTCTATGGCGGGCTGGATATCGCTCATAAAAGTGGCGGTTCTCCCCCAATTTCTGCATCTATTTCTAAATATCCCGATCCAGCTCACTAGCTCTTTTTCAGCCACACTTCGTAGCCTGGTCATTTGACTGGTATGGGCAGATAAACATCTGCACATTCGATGGGAGATCCTTACTCTCCAGTATGAGCGGGGTGGGTTCAGGGTCCCTCATTTCCAGCTTTGCTATTTGGTGGCGCAGTGCCAGTACACGTGTCATTGGTATCATCCTGATGTCTGTCTTCCTTACTCTATCCTGGAGCGGGACCAGGCAGATCTTGGCCCGTTGAGTGCCCTTCTGCCTGGGAGTGTTCCATGAAATTCAGACTATCTCCATAACAAGCTGGATATGGCGCAGACTGGCACACCTGCTTCAATGCAACAGCACTGACACTGAGTAACAATCCATTTATACCCATCTCACAGGAGGCGCTTGTACAGCACACATTACGAGCTCTTCAACTTTACACTTTCAGGGACGTTTTCCCTGAGGACCACATATTTTCACGCACTACAGATACTCGCTTTGCAGACGCTACACACCTGCAACAGTTTGTACTATGCTGTGTGCAAGCACGCTACGCTACTTACCCACTGGCTCCTGTGGAGTTTACACCACTTACCCTGATTCCTACAGCGGCCTGGGGAGCGCGCTTGGTGTCCATACTCTACTCCGCTTGCATTGAGGCTTTACCTGTTCAAGATACACGACTAAGAGATTCCTGGGAAGAGAGATCTGGGTTGCCCACAAACCCAAAAGGTCTGGGAGGCATGCTGCGCACAGACCAGGTTTGTTTCACCTATCCAGCACCACAAATTAATACATTTTAAATTTCTCAGACAGGTGTACGTTACCCAAGAGACATCGCTCGAATGGACCCATGCCGCCCTGCTACCTGCCTCAAGTGCTGTGGGCTGAACACAGAATTTTCACATATGACCTGGAGCTGCCCTAACATTAACCCTTTTTGGCGTGAGGGATATGACAGAGTGTCAGCCATTCTGGGTCGGCCTTACGACCGGACCCATTCTCAGCTCTTCTTGGCTATACTGGTGACTTTCTCAAGTCCATAAGCCGCCTCACAGCGATATTGCTTTTACTGGCTAAGCGGGAGGTTGCAATCCGATGGGGGTCTAAATGTGCACCTAGCGTTCATCATTGGTTGGCCAACCTCAAGTCCTGCGACACAAATAGTGAACTATATGCCTCACTACAGCCTGTGAGTTCTAGGCCCAGGGACATTTGGCAATCACTAAGTTTCTACTTGTCTGCATTGGCCCTCACACCTCCCGCATTGCAGTTAACTAATGATGACAGCTCATGTTGAATTCAAGCCACCATGTAACTCTGTCTATTTCAGCACTGATTGTTAATTTCACTTTCTGCGGCTCAATAGCACATGAGATTATGTTATATATCATTTCTGCTACCGCTTGATCATTTAAATGCTGTACAGTGTACATGTTTGAACTGCATTCCTATATGTTTGTTCTTTGATGAGTTTTAAAATGAAAAATAAAGCCTTGAAAAAAAGAATACGTATAACATATAAATGTACAATTGTGGAACTAATTGTGATCATGAATCTGTAAGTGGTGGGAAAAGAGTCAGGTCTTATCTCCCACTTTATGACTGGGGAGAGGTCTTCAATGTCTGTTAGTCTGTCTTGCCCTTTGTTCCCCGAATAATATTGAAATTAGAGAGATGTTTGCTTTGCATACCTTTGAGGATCTGTAGAACATTTTGAAATACCAGAACTGAGATATAAAAGGTAGAAATAAAAAGACAAGTCCTAAGATGAAGCCAATGGCTAGCAGAACAATTGGTTATATCTGACAGCACAGTGTTAAGCTTTATTGTAGGCAAATTCTGCAGTGAGGAAAAGACACTTCCAACTAAATGGTGTTGCAGCTACAAAAAAACATTAATACCCTTCCAGGGTTCAATCACCCAGTCTGATCTTTTGTTTAAAGGCTAAATCCTCAAGATTAAGCTCTTTGAATGCCTAATGTATTACATAAATGAGTCCAGAATTTGGAAATAGTCTGTCCGAAATTATCTTTTTGGGTAGAATGTGCCATAGGCAGAAAATATTTAAAAAATGCATTTGCCATTTGAGATAGAGATGAAATCTTTGGTCAAGGTGAAGCGTGAGCCATCTTTGCAAATTACTCTAATGTAACCATGATAGTAGTACATCCTTTTGACTGGTAAATCTACAATAAGTAGATTATTTCTTCAAGCTGATTTGGCCTTTCCAATGGATGCAGAGGACCAAAGTGAGGTTGAGAATATCCCACATTCCATAGGGCTGAACATACATCTTAACATCTAGGTAGATGGACAGCCACCAAAATCAGCATAGAACTAGATGTTCAGTGACGTTTGGGCCACAATTACCTACGTTCAAGGACTCATGGGTATTCATAAAATCAAGAGTTTCAATTCTTTAGTTGGAACAAAGAGTCTTTTATTTACAAAGATTAATCTTTCAGACTTTACTGTGTCTTTGTTCCTTCTTACTCAATGGTTCTCATTCAACTTTTTGGGTATTCTTTTGAATGATTTCAAGAATCTATAAGAGTAGTAGAATTTATGACATTTTTTGAAGACACTATTCTCTCTTTCAGTAGTAGATCTTCCCTTCTTGGATACATTCTGGGTAACAGTCCAAAGTTGTGTTATGGGTAACAGGAATAAATGTGTTAACAAAATAATATTGTGAAAGAAATGAACCCATCGGTTATGTAGTCATTTGCTTGTTGTAGCATCTGCAAATGTTCATTATATCTTCTAAAAGTAACTTGTTATGATGCCCCAAGATGAAAATGTTGCCATTATATAAAAGCCTCTTTAAGTTGTTTGTTCTCAATAATTGAATAATTGGTTTCTGTCATGGAGTCCCTCATTGATGTCTTAGAACAGGGGTGTATATTCCTGCAAAACAGTTTCAGCACATTTGGAGGTGTGGGGGTAGATGCATTATTGAGTTTTATCTTCAATTCTTGAAAGGCTTGAGAGATTTACTCAATCTAACAAAAGGGCTTTTCCTTCCTTAGGAGATCCCTGGTGGGATTGAAGTAGACAGGAACATTTTTTTACAACATTCTGATAATAATTCACCAATGCTATTAAATTTTGGGTCTCTCTGACTCCATTTTTTTCAGCTGAGAAGGTTTTTAACTATCTTGTCTCCCATCAGTAACCATTCAAAAGATAACCAAGATACTCAATTGCAATTTGGTCTAAGGCAGAGGTCTTCAAACTGGGGGGCGGGCCCCCCTTGGGGGGCCTCAAGTGATCCCAGGGGGGGCGCCAAACTCTGACCAAAAGAAATATTATACAGATAACAGGCCTTTGTTTTAAGCAAAAGCATGTTATTGCAGTTTTAAAAAGGTAACAATACTTAACTGCAATGTTTAAATAGGTTTAGACCTATTTAAACATTGCCATCTTTCTAAAATAATTGTGAAAAATTCTGAGGGGGGGGCCCAATGATTTTAATTTTTCAATTGGGGGGGTGCGGCATTAAAAAGTTTGAAGACCACTGGTCTAAGAGCTATTTTTTGGTTTGGCTAGCAAATTATTTTCTCTTAAGCAGAGCAAAACATCCATGACATGTGCTTCATGGGAAATCGGATATTCAGAAAATTTCAAAATGTCTTCCAAATAAATGAGCATAGTGTCTAGTATCAAATCTGAAAACATTGAGTCCATGAACTGTTGTTGAACGATGGCAGGAGCTTTACAGAGGCCGGATTACATCACTCAGTATTTAAAATAATCTAATTCTCTTCTGCAAGAGTTGTTTTCCACTCATTACCTTCTTTAATGCAAAGAGATGGTGGCACCATTAAATACAACTTGGTAATTATTTTGGCATTCCTTACAGCATCTAGAATATCTGATGCAAAGGCAAGAGGACAGTGATTTTTTAATGTGACCTGATTCAGGGCCCAGTAATTGATGCATGGACAAAACTTTGTGATGTCATACTTGAAAACAAAAAATAATGAAGCCCCAGGAGGAGATTTAGATGAAACAATTAGACCATTTTGTAAATTTCCCTCTAACTATTTGTGGAGGGCTTGATGATGATCATAGATAGATAATAAGTAAATCTGACCAAATAGAGCGATTGAGTTAGGCATTAAACCTTCAATGTGGAGGTACGATTCTCTCTTTAGGGTTATCAATACATCTAGAAATTCATGATACCTAGGTGAAATTGAAGAAGATTGCTGTGCTATAGTTCTTTGGTGGGTATGCATTGGAAATGAATGTAGAACTGATTAGTTTAAACTTTCTTCAATGGCACAATGTTTAGTGCAAACTTCAGATCCCAAAACAATATTCATGCCGTCCATTTCATGAAAGGATTGTGTAGTGATAACCAACTCATTCATAGAATCACTAGGTATCTCAAAGATGCAATAAGGTCAAATTGAATAATTTCATAATGTTTTGGTATTGCAAAATGAATTGGTAAAGTCTGCTCCTCAACAGGTATTGCTTTAGCTTCATTTCTCTGAAAAAATAATGTTATTCTATTTCTTCTGATAGCTCCTTGTCTCCCACGTCAAAGTTATTTCAAATCCATCTTAATTATTTTCTTTTTTCAGCCTTTTTTATGATTTTTCTAAACAAAGACTTGTTATTGCCCCAGCACTTCATTTAAATGTTATGCTTATTGTTTTGGAATACCACTTCATGGAATTACTATAAGAATTGTTGACTTGAGGGGTGTGGGCTGCGGACCATGGCAGTGACAGCAGTGCTGTAAAGTTCCATAGAGGCCTGCGGCTGCGAGTAAAGCTATCCTGATTAGAGGAGCACCAAATTTGACCCGAGGTAAGAGGAAAGAGCTGTGGACCCCCTGACACAAACAGGAGTGAGCTCTCCTCCCAGGGAAGCCAGAAATAAGGAGAGATGCGGCAAGGCTGCTGCGGGCCCAGTAATCAAGATGGTGACGTGGGCTTACACAACACGAGTGAACGGCACCTGACCTGTGGATCAGCATGAAAGAGAGACAACGCAATGCTTTGAGGCTCCGGGGGACTCGATAGTGGCCACGGCAGAAATCCTGTGTTCACCTCATGACTGCTGCTGTAACCCTAGGAAAGAGACAGCGGCCTCAGCAGAAGTGAGAGGAGCTGAGGGACTTCTTGCTGTGTGTGGCCGCTGTGGCCTTGTGAGGAGAGCCGCACCGCCAACGGAACACACCAAGGGCCTGCCACAGCGCAGAGGTGCAGAAAAGTGAGTCAGTTTGGGGCAAGAGGGGGGGACAGTGGACACAAGAGCGGGCGCAGCATCGAAGACTTACATGCACTGGGGAAGGGGGCCGCACCACATAGAAGGTGGAGAGACCGAGTACCTCTGGGGAGAGTTGGAGGTGCAACAGGGAGGAGAACTATAGCTCGTTACTACCACTCAGTGGCACTAAAGAACTGAATGGCTGAGGCTGGAAGAGACTGAGACACGATAGTGGATCATACAAATAAAGGGGCCGCCTCACCCCCATGCGACAGCCCTACCCAACGCCCAGAGACCGCATTGCCCCAGAGGTTCCCCAAGAACGGGTGTATACGGAAGGGGAGAGGTAACACTGATGGATGAATCATGGTTGGGAGTAAAGGATAGTCATGCCACTGGGACTGCAAAGAAAGAAAGGCGAGAGAGACTGCCGAAAAAACACTCTGCCCACCTGCTTTCCTCTCCCCCCACACGGCCCAAGAAGCTGACTACATTGAAGCACGACAAATAAACCTGAAAGGTGGCCTGACGGTCTCGGGCAAATAATAGAATGATATAAATCTGACAGACATCCCCCAGGTGGGGCTCTGGCAGTAACTACTGGGGTGCTCGTGCCAGAGGGTGTCGGTCTGAAGGATATATGGAGACCCAAGCAATGACTGCGTCCCTGAAAAAACGGATGGATTAAACCCGGATCTGTGACTGGGGTGAATGTTTGCTTTGCTCTGCATTCCGTCCATCATCTGTTCTTTTTTGCATTGCGTGCCCACAAGAGAACTGGACCAAGGATCCCCCGATAACAATAGTGAGGTTTCTAAAGTACAGAGACAAGGGTGTGGTGTTAAAGACAGCAAAAACACATGGCCCTTGGCAAGTGGAGGCTTACATTGTCTCAATATATCCGGATATCACAAGGGCTTTGCAGAAACAGAGAGCCATTTACCTGTCAGTCAATTGACCCCTCTGATCATTAGACATACATTACACGTTGTTCTTCCCAGCAAGAATCTGTATCATAGTAGAAGGTGAGATGCATTTCTTCCCGAATCCGACAGCGGCCTGGGACTGGCTGGAACAGTGAGGGTTTCCATCCCCACCAATTGAACCAAGGGCACCCACAGATGATGTTTGGAGGGCGCACAAACGGAAACAGAAACCACGCAGACAGCAACCCTGGCCAATGCAAAAAACCCAGCTGTGAGTAAGTGGAGAAGGAACAAGAGGAGGTCATTAAGGCAGTGAAGCAACAAAGAGAAATCTTAGGTGGATTTAGATGGGATGTGCTACAAGAGACACTGGAAGAGTTGGAAGAGGATGGATCGAGATCTACTTCCTCAGAGATAAGCCCATTGCCACCAGAGGTGACTCCAATGCCCTCGTGGGAAATTATTTAAAACCCAAAGATATTGCTGGATAGCCCCTACAATGAGGGAGAAAAACTGACCACGAACCCTCACAGTACCAGCCGAGTTGCACAACGCTATGGTTCCCCCTGACACAACTGGTTATTGAATAAGTTACTGTTCTAATTGTTTAATTAAGTTCAAGGCGAATGGGGTCTTGTTAATTGGGGAACTGGATAGCTCAATGGCAACAGCACTGTAAGACAGGGTGGGTTGGGAGTTGGGGGAAGGTATTGTTAATTGATTTTACAGTACAATTCGAGGGAAGGGGTAAAGTTGCCATGCAGATGACACCAGCTGGATGGGACATTGCCGGAAACAAATATACATATATCTGTGAGCAAGATAACAGTATTGACATGGAATGTCAACGGACTGGGACACAGAATCAATAGGGGACTAGTGTATAAGGCCCTAACTCACTACGCAACCGACCTGTTTCTGCAAGACACATATGAGAGGAATGACCTCTCCAGCTAACAATAATGGGAGGAGATTTTAACATGCTTATGGACCCCGTCAAGGATAGGACCTATACAAAACAAGTGCGAGTACCACACAAGGGGAAACTTAGTAGAGTCGTCAAGGCACTAGGCATGGTTGAAGTGTGGAGAGCACTCCACCACAATACTGCGGTGTACTCTCACTTTTCGGGGACACACAACATACAGACCCATATAGATTACATATTCACCCCTGTGCTATCACCACATAGAAGTGCAGACACACAGGTTTGTGCATGTGGTGTATCAGATAATTCCCCACTCAAGATAAAGATATAGACATACACAGAGATTCGAATGAATAGCTGGCGAATGGTGACATGGAGGCTTACCTCCCCGCAGGAAGTAGACAGACCATCCCAAGTCAAAGATTATTACTTCAAGGAGAATGAGGGCAAGGAAGTGGATGAGACGGTCTTGTGGGAGGCCTACAATGCGAAATTAAGGGGAGAGATTAAGGTGGCTAACGTAGCGGATAAAAGAAAGAGGAATCAAAAATGCAACAAATTAGAACAGCAAATACCCACCTTGAAGGCTGAATATGAGCAGACGCCAGGAGCAGAGGTGTAAAGACAGCTAGGGAAGGCTACGGCAAAATACAGAGCACTGTCCACAAATGAGGTTAAATTGATACACCAGGCCTAACAACGATGTATATATGAGAGTGGAGACAAATCTAGGAAGCTGCTGGCACGAATGGTACACAGAGAGACCACGACACACATTACAGCAATGACTGATCCTCAGGGAGTTGAGCTGCACACTAGAGTCGGCATAGCAGAGACAGTAGTGAGCTACATGAGAAACATTTACAGAGGAGGGTATGAGAACTCTAATGAGAAACACCAGGACTTTGTAAATGACTGCCCCGTTGGAGACTGGACGAGTCAGTGGCAATGGCACTGGAGGAGGAGATGACGGAAGAGGAAATAGGCGTGGCTCTAGCTCAACAGCAACTTGGAAAGATGCCAGGCCCTAGTGGACTCCCGGTGGAGGTCTTCCGCTGCATGGTGGAGAAGGTGGTCCCTCCCACCACATAAATTGTGCATCAAGGCATATAGTGATGGGGTGCTTCCTGAAGACTTAAGGACAACAATAGTAATCATAGTGGAAACAGGCTACCAGGAGTAATGACACTGGAGGGCTTTGGACAGTTGGAGCTCATAGGGATCAGCACACTGGCAGACGTTTGGGATGCAACAGCATGACCCCATTCACACACTTTCGAATGAAATATGACATGCACCCCTCACAACAATACAGATACCTCCAAATACGCGATGCACTGAAAGCCACATTGCAGCAGAGGAAGACACAATGGAGTCAACCCCAATGGAAAATAGGTTGCAAGCCGCCCCCTCACAATGAAAATGATATCACAAACATACCAGACACTCATGAGGAACAACCAGAAAGAACTAGACACATAGAGGCATAAATGGAAGAACGATGTGGGTGAAAAGAGGATGGTGAATAGGCAGACGCACTACAATTCCCAAAACAAGGAGCGATCAAAGCCAGAAATAAACGAATACAGTTGAAAATATTGCATAGAGTTTATTACACCTGGACACAATTGAGTATTAAAGGAAAGATTCCTGATTCGCTTTGCCTACGACATTGTGGGCAAGATGTAACATTATACCACACCCTGTGGGACTGCCCAAAGTTGACCAGATACTGGGAGAAAGTCTACCAGCGCTTAGAAGAGACCACTGGTATCCAATTGGGGAGATCAGCAAGAAGAGCACTACTGGGAATATGGCAAGAAACAGATGCCAATTCATTTCAACAAATAGGACTCCTATTGGCGAAAAGAGAGCATGCATATGGGGAGCTGCTGGACCCCCTAAGACGGGAAATTGACATATGTTGTGCACAAGAGAAGGAGCTATTTGAAGGCAGAGGATATTCCAAGAAATTTGATAAAGCATGGACAGGATGGATCAGTGCTTCGGATGATTGAGCACAGCAAAGTGGAAGAGGGAGGGGGTAGGCGAGGGAGGGTAATATGGCTCTATTAAATTCTGTATGTATCAATAAAATCAGAAAATACTATTTCAAAACATTGTTGACTTGACACTTGATTAACCACCAAACCTTTAAGTGACAGAAACAAAGTAAAAGATCCTTAAGAAACCTAGTCCCCAAACTTTAGAATGCCTTGAACTCTTCCCTCAAGTCTGACCCTAAGCCACATATGCTGGAAATATTGCCAAAAAAATGAACTTTTTAAACTTGTTTTTAGCGGTGGCCACCACAAATGTCAAGGGGGGGCTCGCTCCTCTGCTCCTGATGATGTTCCAGCATTCACTCAGACACTAGCACAGGATCCCCAGCAATCCTGGAGATGCTCTCATGCTAAACCTAGCATGAAAGCAGCCTCAGGATTGGTCTGAGTAGCTTGGACTGACGCCCCGACAGTGCAGTGAGGTCTGTGCAGTTTCTCCAGCCCAGCTGTTCAACACAGCTGGGTTAGAGAAACCTAAGGGTGCATGTGTGTTTGGCCGCCAAAGACAGCCGGCCAAACACACACGTGCACAAAGTGCAATTCACTCCCCCTCCCCTTTTCCACCTCCCGTGGCATAGCCCTGCCCCTCCTTGCACAGCTGGCTGAGCCAGCAGATGATAAATAAAACAATAGTAAACTATCATTTTATTTTTCATCTGCGGGCTCTTGGCCAGGGGGGCGACGCTCCTCCGCCATTGTGGAGGAGCAGCCCTGCTTGTTTTTGATTGACCAAGAAGTAGATTTGGAGTTATAATTGAAGATCATTAGATTGATCCCATCTTTGATTGACTGGATTCTGAACCCCGCCCCACCTTCCCCTCATTTCAAGGCAAACATTGAAATGCTGCAACATTATGAAGTGAAGGAAATAAAATGTATAGTGCTTTATAAATCAACATAAAAGTTCAACAAATAAATATTCTTGAAGTTGAGGTCATAATGGATGTGCACCTATAATTCTGTTTGTAATTCCTGCAGGGAAGAAATTCCACAGTGGTTAGTACCACCTGCTGCACTCTTTTCCATTTTTCCCCATACAAATTAGCCGGTTGTTGCATTCGATGACTTCAGTGTTCCTCCAGCATAGTCAGAGAAGAGTGACTGTTAGAAATGGGGTCTCTGGTTGGCAGAGGTAAACACCTTTGTACAAGTAGTGACCACAATCCTAGTCAGGGTAAGTCATAACACAATCCAAATTATCTAGTGCCCACCTTCTGGTAGCTTGGCACTGAGCAGTCAGGTTTAACTTAGAAGGCAATGTATGAAGTATTTGTGCAATAAATCATACAGTAACATATTGAAAACACCAGAAAAATACACCACACAGGTTTAAAAAATTGATAATATTTATCTGAATAACATAAGGTCAAAACAACAGAGATCCAATAAGCACAAGTTGAAATATCACTTTTAAAAGGTTTAAAAGAGTCTCAATCCTTAAAAATAAACAGTAGTCTTTTTGTTACACACAGTACCTTTTATGCATAAAAATTAACGACACACGGAGACCACAGAGGAGGAGATGCATGGAAAAATAAGGTGTTGCATCGAATTTTCCAACGCGGCACAGATGATGCGTCGTTTCTTTCCACGCTGCAAAGGGTTTGCGTTGTTTTTTGGCACGCTGTCTGGGTTCCTCACTGCGATGCGCAGATATTTTGATGCCCAGGGATGATGCATAGAAAATCCTTGATACGCTGGAAGAAGGCACAGGCGCTGCGTCGATCTGGTAGGTAGGCGCAAGGTAGGTGCTGCATCAAATTTCCAGTCGGGAAGTCGGTGCTGCGTCACTTCGGTCGGCTGAGCGGCGATTTCTCTGCCACAATGATGGCTCCGTGTCGATTTCGGCAGGCGTTGCATTGATTTTCGATGCACAAGGAAGTTCTTGAAGTGGTGAAGTCTTTGTTGGCCTTGAGATTTTAGAAACAGGAGGCAAGCTCAATCCAAGCCCTTGGGGAGCACGTTTGGGTAAGGCAGAGTCCTTCCAGCAAAGTCAGGGGCCAGCAGGGCAGCAGTCCTTCTCAGCAAAGCAGTCCAGATGAGTCTATTGGGCAGCCAGAGCTCCTCTAACAGGGTGCGGGTGTAGATCCCGAAGTGTCTGAGTTGATGGGGTCAAAGACCCAGTTTATATACCCAAAAGTGCCTTTGAAGTGGAGGAGACTTCAAAGAGAGGGTTTGAAGTGCACAAATTCTCATTTCAGCCCAGTCCTATCTGCCAGGGTCCCAGTGGGGGGGGTTATCAGTCCTGTGTGTGAGGCCAGGCCACTGGCCTTTGAAATGTAAGTTTCAGGCCCTCCACCCTTCCAGGAAGACCCATTCAGAATGCAGATGAATGCAGACGTGACTGAGTGTCCTGTGTTTGTGGCTGTCTGGGTGAGAAATGCACAAGGGAGTGTCAACCAGCACAGACCAGACTTTGATTGGAGCCAGGTTGTAAGGCACAGATGGTTTTAAGTGCAGAGAGATCCTCACTTTCTAAAAGTGGCATTTCTAAAATAGTAATATAAAATCCAACCTCACCAATAAGCAGGATTTTCTATTACCATTCTGGTCATACTGAATATGATCTAGTTACCCCTTTCAGATCAGAATCTACAACTGAAAAAGTATATGAGAGCAGTCCTAATCCTAGTCTATGAAAGGAGCAGGCCTCACAGTAGTGGAAAACAAAGTTAGGGGTGTTCCACTACCAGGACATATAAAACACATATGTACATGTCCTGACGTTAACCTACACAGCACCCTGCCCTATTTGTTACCTAGGGCCTACCTTAGGGGTGACGTATATATAGAAAAAGGGGAGTTTAAGGCTTGGTAAGTACTTTTAAATGCCAAGTCGAAGTGGCAGTGAAACTGTACACACAGGCCGTGCAATGGCAGGCCTAAGACATGGTTATGGGGCTACTAATGTGGGTGGCACCATCAGTGCTGCAGGCCCAGTAGTAGCATTTAATTTACAGGCCCTGAGCACATGGGGTGCACTTTACTAGGGACTTATAAGTAAATCAAATATTCCAATTGGGGATGAACCAATGTTACCATGTTTAAGGGAGAGAGCATATGCACTTTAGCACTGGTTAGCAGTGGTAAAGTGTGCAGAGTCCTAAAACCAGCAAAAACAGTGCCAGAAAAGTGGAGGGAGGCAGGTAAAAAGTTGGGGGATGGCCACCCTAACCTGTCAGGTCTAGAATTGACCTCCAAGAATATCCGCATAAACAGTGGAAATCATGTGTAGATGTTAAAGCTACAACATACAGTACCCCACGGGGAGAGGTCTAATAAGTTCACCTGTAAAATTCATCCATCTCGCTTTAATTGAGATCACTTTTATCCCTCACACTGATCATGATAAAAAAAAGTATCTAACTGTTCCACCTGGGCAATTGGAATATATTGGTATCTCTAAGCTGAGATCAGGGATTGCAGTGAGCTTCTGGCAGAGACATCTTCTGATCCACGGTGACAGTCACAGTAAAAAAAATCTATTTTCCCTTGACATTGGTGTACCAAAGTAACCTTCAAATAGAGGTAGGGTGCACTAACAACAATAATGGTTGTATGTCTCAAATTGTTGTATGTGAGCTGTAGTCCTGAATATCAACTACAAAAATATCATTGTACCAAAATATCAAGGTCCAAATGTTGACTAACAGTGTTTTACAATACTTTGTTTTTCTGTGCGTTGAAATGACAAAAGTATCTTCTACCAAAATATAACAAACAAAAAAATAGCTAGTTTAAAAATGTGTACAACCAAAATATTGAAAAATATATAGTATAGAATATATCTATCTATTTATATGTCTATAGATTTCTATATATATGTCTATATCTATTACCTCATGGTGGTGGCCACTAGGTAGTTAAAGTAAGGTCTGCTTTTCCATAGTAAGACAGTTTTTTGGTCTGATGATAAGATTGGCCCTGTTTAACAAATCTTCACAAAACATTCTTTAAAAAAGTTCATCCACCCCAACTACTTCCTGAAAAGTTTTGGGGTGATCCATCAAGCGGGGGCTGAGAAAAAAGGGGGATCCCAAAGCACAAACTTTCCATGCATTTACAATAGACCTGTTTAAGACAGGCTACAGCAAAAACTGCTGAATGGAATTACACCAAATTTGGCAGGAAGATAGATCCTGGTACAGAGATTGTGCTTTTTGTGATTTGGTGCAAGGTTGAAAATGAATTGTATACCCGGAATTGGGTCCCAGAGTCTCGAGGGACTCTTGCAGGAGCGGCAATTTAATAATAGAGCATTCTGATTGGCCCAGGGAGCTTTATTTCCCCTTGGCTATCTCGATCCTGTGGGAGTGATACTCCTGCAAGCACTCTGATTGGCTGTAAGCAACATGAGAAAATTGTTGTTGGCAGCCATTACAGGACTCATTTGAGATGTCATCAGTGATGTCATAAATGATGTCATTGAACATGTCATGAGTGATCTAATATGTGAGGTCATAAGCAGTGCATGTCGGGGGCACAAGGTATAGCTGGTGTAGCTATCGCAGTACCAGAATGAGGCAGGGCACTAGCACCCTCCACACATGTGGCCACTGTGGATGGAAGATAACACCTCTTCCAGTCACGGGGAGGGAGGCAGGATGTTGACACTCGCTCTGGGACAAGAATCGGCGAGGAGGTAAGGGACGCCTTGGCTCCCTGGCATGCCATGTACCCCTTATGTATGATATACAAATAAAGAACTGGTATCACTCCTACCTGTGTGACCCGGTATATGATTGTGGCTGGTGACTCAAGGGCATGACAGTAGCTGACTATAACTGTTGAATTTCTGTGGCTTGTTTTAGTTCAAAACATGAATGTTGTCATTGACATATTCACCTAACTATAACATTAATTTAACCTTTGTTTTTTTTTAGTGAATTTCTAAAGTTGTTTTTCCTTAAACTGAACTGACCCTTTTATCACACCTCACCATAATGTTACATAAACCTTTGTTTTTTCAGTGACAAAAATATATATAGAGCAACCTATCCCTTATCTTTAACACATACCATACATACCATATTACGTTCTCCATAGCAGCCTGTATGACCTTTCATGACCGGTCTACAGTCAGAGATCATTAGTCCCCTCTCGTGCATTATTCACGATTGGCATTTTATACAATCAAATAACTATCCGATTTACCCCCAAATATATATCAGGCACACGGCGTCATCTAGGTTATCCTGAACATGGCCCCATCATACACTTTAAAAAGACCACTCAATATGCAGGGACCTTTATATTAGGATACTATATATCTTGTCATTTGTTATTCAAAAGTGGGACAATGAAGGAGCACAGATGCTAGCTCTCTACATGAAGACTTCCCAGCAGTCTCTTCAAAACTGAAGTGAAGGCACTGGGCATCATCTCAAAAAGCCCAAACACAACTAAATTACACTGGTTATTAGGAATAAAAGGGCCAATATATAGAGGCACCACATATTCCTTACTTTGTTGTTCACAGCTCGAATTCTACTCGAGCATAAATGCTAACTCCTTGCGGACAGATTACCCAGCGATCTCATAAAGGTCAAGGCTACAAGAGTCTCTCTAATTAATTTTTAGGTACTGGATTATAGCATGAGCATAGGCACCAAAACCTAAATCTCCAGTGAAGGATCTCCACTATATATCCCCACTAGTAATTTACTAGTCTCTTTTTTGCTCCTTAACTTGCCTGTGAATATCTTCCACAATCGAGCAGTGTGGATGCATAACAGCATTCCATTCAAAAAGGGAGCCCAGCGCTATTGACGTTCTTAAAAAGGCCACCCATAACTACTTAAGATTATGTGACTGTTAGAAATGGGGTCTCTGGTTGGCAGTCGGCTTGCATCCTGTCCAAGTAGGGACCCTCACTCTAGTCAGGATAAGGGAAATACCCGATCAGATAACCCCTGCTCACCCCCTTGGTAGCTTGGCATGAGCAGTCAGGCTTATCTCAGAAGCAATGTGTAAAGCATTTGCACATAACACACAGTAATAAGTGAAAACAATACAAAAGGACACCACACCAGTTTTAGAAAAATAGCCAATATTTATCTATATAAAACAAGACCAAATAAGATAAAAATCCAACATATAGTAAGAAAAATATGAATTCTGCGAGATTTACTGAAAACTACAGTTCCTTGAAGCCGATAGCTCCACCTGGGGCTATCACAGCGTCGTGATCAACAAAACCAGCAGTTCAGGCTGGCCGCGGCATTGCGGGCCAGCTACAGTGTCGGGAAGACCCACAAACAGTACCTTGGATTTGCAGGGCGTCGTGATCCCTGCAGTGAGCTCTGGAGAGCGGCGTCACTGACGTCGCGGTGTCGGTGCAGGAGTCGGTGCAGGAGTCGTCAGTCCCTTGAGGTCACACACGTTGCAGATCGAACGCCAGGCTGATGAAGTCAGGTGCGCTGGCATGGATGGTGTCGTGGCTGCGGTGCGAAGTGGGACGATGCGACGTGTGGTGCCCACAGGTCAAGGTGCAGGCAGCGACTCGGTGACGGCGTCCAGTGCCGTTGGTAGGCCCAAGCCAGTGGTGTGGGACAGGACGGTGCTTCATGACCCTCACAAGTGGTGTCCACAGGCCACGGTGCAGGCAGGATGCCTGGTGTCTACACAGGAGTCGATGGTGCTGGCGTCGGTGGACCGGGGCTGCGGTGCGGGATGGGACGGTGCTTCGTGTATCTCACGAGCAGTGTCCACAGGCCATGGTGCAGGCAGCGGCGCCAGTGCCAGCAGGAGCGGCATCGTCGGGGATGCCCAGGCTGCGGTGTGAGCAGGCAATGCCGGAGTGTGGGGCCCACAGGTCACGGTGCGAGCAGCGGCTCGGTGAAGTCGTCCGATGATGGCATCGGGGAGACCTGGCTCGCGGTGTGAAGCGGGGCAATGCGACTCCGCGTGGCGTCGGCAGGTCACAATGCAGGCCAGCGGCGTCGTTGGCGGCGTCGCAGTGGTTTCTCTTCTTGAACAGCACAAAACACACAGTTCCCAGTGCTGCAGGTCGAGGAAACTGAAGTCTTTGGTGTCCCTGAGACTTCCAACAGGAGGCAAGCTCTACTCCAAGCCCTTGGAGAATTTTCTCAAGCAGGACACACAGCAAAGTTCACTACTTTGCACTCTTTTCAGGCAGAAGCAGCAACTGCAGACCAGTCCAGCAAAGCAGCACAGCAAAGGAACAGTACTCCTCCTTCAGCTCTTCAGCTCTTCTCCTGGGCAGAGGTTTCTTTTGATTCCAGAAAGATTCTGAAAGTCTGGGGTTTGCGGTCTTCTTCTTATACCCAGTTCTGCCTTTGAAGTTGGCAAACTTCAAAGCAAAGTCTCAAGTGTTTGCAAGATCCTTCCTTGTCCAGGCCAGGCCCCAGACACTCACCAGGGGGTCGGTGACGGCATTGTGTGAGGGCAGGCACAGTCCTTTCAGGTGTGAGTGACCACTCCTCCCCTTCCCTCTAGCACAGATGGCTAATCAAGATATGCAGGCTACACCACAGCCGCCCCCTTTGTGTCACTGTCTAGCGGAGAGGTGTGAACAGCCCAACTGTCAAACTAACCCAGACAGACAATCCACAAACAGGCAGAGTCACAGAATGGTATAAGCAAGAAAATGTCTGCTTTCTAAAAGTGTCATTTTCAAACAGACAATTTAAAAACCAACTTTACTAAAAGATGTATTTTTAAATTGTGAGTTCAGAGACCCTAAACTCCACATTTATTTCTACTCTCAAAGGGAAGCTGCGCTCTAAGGATATTTAAAGGCAGCCCCCATGTTAACCTATGAGAGAGATAGGCCATGCACAGTGAAGAACGAATTTGGCAGTATTTCACAGTTAGGACATATAAAATACACTAGTATATGTCCTACCTTAAACATACACTGCACCCTGCCCATGGGGCTACCTAGGGCCTAAATTAGGGGTGCCTTATATGTAGTAAAAGGGAAGGTTGAGGCCTGGCAAGTGGGTCACTTGCCAAGTCGAATTGGCAGTTTAAAACTGCACACACAGACACTGCAATGGCAGGTCTGAGCCATGTTTACAGGGCTACTAATGTGGGTGTCATAACCAGTGCTGCAGGCCCACTAGTAGCATTTGATTTACAGGCCCTGGGCACCTCTAGTGCACTTTACTAGTAAATCAAATATGCCAATCATGGATAGACCAATCAACAGTACAATTTCTATAGGGAGCACTTGCACTTTAGCACTGATTAGCAGTGGTAAAGTGCGCAGAGACAACAAAACAGCAAAAACATAGGATGAAGAAGGCAAAAAGTTTGGGGATAACTCTGCAAAAAGGGCCATTTCCAACAGTGACCATGCGGCTCACTGTGCTCACGTGACCACCTCGTGCACAATGCACTACAGACAAGACCAATACCACCCTTCTCGTTATAGACATAACCTCCACCTTTTATCCCTTACGGCCTCCCCATTTCAGGCTGTCAATTACTTAGACCAATGGTTCCCAACCTGTAGTCCGGGGAGCCCTGGAGGTCCGCAAAGCCTACTCAGGGGGTGCAGGACTGCTTAGAAAATTAAATAATGTTAAAGTTTAATAAACAGTATATAATTATTATTTTTTTAAAGCTAAATGTAAATTTGAACATTTTAATATGTTCTATAAGTGTGAAGGATTTTAAAATTGGAATCTAAAAATTAAGTTAGAGTCCTCATTTTGATTAGTAGAAGCAGTGCTAGTGCATCAAACAGAATGTAGTATGAACAACTGGTGGCCTCAATCAAATTTAGAAAAGGTCCAACCTTCCCATTCAAATTTTGATTTTTTAAAATATTTTTTTGAGAATTAAATATTATGTGTATTTGTTTGATAAATGCTGGTTTCTGTATTTTTTGTGCATTGTTTTGCGGTTCAAATAATCGAAAATGCTTGGGCTGGGGTCTCCTGTTTCAAGTAATGACTCAGTGGTGTCCCCGGATTCCAATAGTGATTCACTGAGGGTGCCTCGGTTCCAGTAAGGATTAATTGGGGGTCCTCAGTAGTCAAAAGGGTGGGAAGCACTGATTTAGATAGTTGCCATCTTCCATTTACATCTCATGGCACAATACTCCACATTATGAAACTGAGAGAGTGACTACTGCATTAGATCGCCATTCTAAGTTCAAGCCACTGTAGCAGTACTTAAAGGCTTACTTCTAAACATGATAAGCCACCCCTCTAAATTAAAACCACTGTAATATTGAGGGAATATTAAAATATACTAAGTGGTCAATCGGTCCCATTTTGTTTGCTGTTCAGACTCGTCCTCATTGTATTAAAATCTTAATACGAACCATTGCTCTTTGAATTTTCTGAACTCATCTCTATTGCCCACTCTCTTTTTATTTTCTATTTTCTTCCAAATTAAGCCTTTCATATCAGTACGAGCATGACCACTATTTAAAAGATGCTCCACTGACGGTGCATTTAACTTCTGAGTTTTAATAGCGGATATGTGCTAATTCTGTATCTCAGTTCCTTACTCTTCTCACCCACATTTCCTAGCTCACACTGACATATCACAAAATACACCACAGTACTACTACTATGACAGTTATTAAATGTGGTTGTGGTGAATTTAATGCACTGATATTCAGACTAAGCACTGATCACAGATGCTGCATCTGACACAATGG
This sequence comes from Pleurodeles waltl, assembly GCF_031143425.1. Lineage (NCBI taxonomy): Eukaryota > Metazoa > Chordata > Amphibia > Caudata > Salamandridae > Pleurodeles > Pleurodeles waltl. The sequence goes on from NC_090444.1 coordinate 1,196,623,452, forward strand.
TAATACAGGTGACCTTTGTCCTCCACATTGTCATGTGCATCTGGGGCCTATCCTCTCTATAAATATGAACTAGCGAACTTCTCAAGTTGAAGTTCATGCTCAATGCAAATAAAGGATTTTCTAGTTTTACTTCCTCCAGGTCATTAAGAATATTCCAATTACAATTGATTATGTTCTTTATTCGATTATTAATTGTTGAATAGGTACTGACAAATACAGTTCTATTACTATCAATATACTTCTGAGGTTTATTGAACATGCTTTCTCTATTATAAAACCGGGCTCTTTTGAATGAGTGGGTTATTAATGTGCTTGGATACCCTCTAGCCCTAAGTTTCTTTTTTAATACTTCAGAGTGTTTGTGAAACTCTTCCAATGAGGTTCAATTTCTCTGCAAACGGGTGAAATTGACCAAACAAGATATTATCGTTCTGTGATTTATGGCAATGACTGGAATAATGTAGATTTTCCTAGTAATTTATGAAGGAAAGTCTTAATTTTATTAAAGACACGGAGGCGAGTATTATGCAGTTGTCTTTTCTTTATTTTCAATAGCAGCTCCAGTCAAGATTCACTACAACTCCCATAAGGCAAACCACAAGTAGCCAATGGGAGAACAACAGTAGTCCATAACAGTGCACCAATCACCGTCGATTCCACGGAATAATACCCATCTTGACTGAAAACAGCCCTCTTTTCTTGTGCGAAACTCAATAAGAAGTAAACAATGGAATAATAACCCAACAAACACAAAACGCCAAACAAAGCGAGAAAACTTCTTGCAGATAAAATATAAGTCTCTGGAGGAAAACCGGCAGGTCTTGTCGACTCGTCGCTTGAGATTCCTTGAAAGGAAACAAAAGGGAAGCCACCGCACCTAAACGATCTCTATGCAGAGGTTTGCTGTGTTGAAGTAGAAGCTAAAAGGGAGGGCAATAAAACACAGAGTTAGAATTTATAGTGGTGGGATAATACTCGCCTCCGTGTCTTTAATAAAATTAAGACTTTCCTTCATAAATTACTAGGAAAATCTACATTTTATGACAAGACCGGAGGCTCCTATTATGCAATTTTAAAGCGAATCAATCACATTAAATGAAGCATGCTGAATCGGTTTGCAATAAAACACTTTGAATACATTATCATTAGACCAGTCAGCCGATCTGAGAATATCCTCTAAACGAGAACCAGCCCAAAAAGCTTTAGATGCCATGGCTCCCCTAGCTGAATGCGCACCAAAAGCAGAGGTATCAATACCAGCTAAAGTCATAATCCAGCGAGCCCAACGGGCCAAAGTAGGAGAGGATACAGGATTGTAAGGTTTCCTAAAAGAAATCAATAACTGAGTAGAAGAAGACTTTCTCAAATCGGCTGTCCATTGTTCATAAACTTTTAAACATTGACCCACACAGAGCTTGGGATGATCAGGAAAAAAGGGATAAAAAACTGAAGAAAGGTTAGTTTTGGTACGTCTCACTACATTAAACAGAACTCCGGAGGGAGTAAAATAGCGAGCAGTAACGTCGAGAGCTCTAACATCGGATAACCGTTTAAAAGATACCAAACATAAAAGCATAGCTAGCTTAGCCGATAATTGCTTCAAAGATAACAAAGGATTGTCGGGCCAAGAGACAAATAACGTTAAAACTGTATTAACATCCCATAAACAACTGTATTTAGGTTTTGGCGGGTTAGAAAATGTTACTCCCTTTAATAGACGACAAACCAGCGGATGTTCGCCAATAGGCTTACCTTGAAAGTAATCATGAGTCGAAGAAATCGCAGATCTATATAAATTAATAGTACGAAAGGACTTACCTTTACTGGCTTCCGACGCCAGAAAATTGACCATCAAAGACACATCCGCTGTAATGGGATCAACTTGTCTTCCCAAACACCAGCAACACCAGAGAGACCAAGCTGATCTATAAGCCTTCTTTGTCCCAGGAGCTGTAGCCCGGTCAATGAAGGCTGCAGCTTCTGTCGAAATTGAAACGCTAGATCGAGATTCCCCGAAATTTTCCACGCCGACAAGATCAGGGACTCTTGAAGAATTAAACTGTGACGGAGGCCTTGATGATTGGTCAGGAGATCTGGAAAGGAGGGTATCAGAATCGGGGATTCGATTGACAGTTCCAGGAGGGAAGGGAACCACACCTGGGAGTTCCAAAAAGGGACTATGAGAACTAGAGAAGCTTGCTGACGTCTGACTTGTGCCAGAACTCTGGGAATCAAAATAAAAGGAGGAAAGGCGTAATTGAGGGAAGACGACCAATCCTGAGTAAACGCATCGAAGGCTAGAGCTAGAGGGTCTGGAAGCCAACTGAAAAATCGTGGAAGTTGAGTGTTTAACCGTGAAGCAAAGAGATCTATGTGGAAGGGTCCCCACTTGTGTAGTAGGGCGTTGAACACCTGTAAGTTGAGCATCCAGTCGCTGGAGTCCCGAAAGAAACGGGAGTACCAGTCCGCTACCAAATTGAGATTGCCCGGAAAATATTCGGCTTGAACAAAGATTTTGTTTTGAAGACAGAACTCCCAAAACCCTTTCGCTAATTCCGCTAAAGGCCTGGATTTTGTGCCTCCTAACAGATTGATGTAACGCACCGCCGAAATGTTGTCCATTCTGAGCAGAACTGAACAAGAAATCCTGTCCCTTACGAGGCTCCTGATTGCAAAGGAGCCTGCAAGCATCTCTAAACAGTTTATGTGCAATTTTGACTCCTCTAGAGACCATGAACCTCCAGTCGAGATTGCACCACACCGGGCTCCCCAACCCGTCAGACTTGCATCTGACTCTAATACAAGATCTGGGGCTGATGCAAAGATAGTTCTGCCGTTCCAGGCATCTAAATGGTCTATCCACCACTGGAGTTCTGCCCGAGACTCCTGATCCAGAGCTATAACATCTGAATAAGCTAGGCCTTTTTGGATATGCCGAATCTTTAGTCTTTGCAATGCCCGATAATGCAGGGGACCCGGAAAAATCGCTTGAATTGAGGACGAAAGCCGACCCACAATTCTTGCTAAAGATCTGAGGGATAAAACAGAACTGCGAAGAATTAAGAGAATTTCGGACTTTATGGATTTGATCTTTGATGACGGTAGAAGGAGAGTACCTGATATGGAATCTACCAGAAAGCCTAGGAACTCGATTTGCTGAACTGGATCTAGAGAAGATTTCTCGTAATTTACGATAAAACCTAGATCTTCCAATAGAGCGCAAGCTAGACGCACTTGTGACAAAAGCAAATCGCGAGTCTGACTCATGATCAAGATGTCGTCCAAGTAAATCACCAGACGAATGCCTCGAGCTCTGAGGAAAGCCGCCACTGGCCTCATTAATTTTGTGAAGCACCACGGGGCGGAGGAAAGGCCGAAAGGAAGAGAGGTGAAACAAAAATACTGACCTGCCCAGTAGAATTGGAGAAACTTCTGCGAGACGGGATGAATGGGAACTGACAGATAAGCATCCCGAAGATCTAACCTCACCAACCAATCGCCCCGAAGAAGGGTATCTCTGAGATGAAGAATAGTCTCCATCATGAAATGCCGATAAAGAACAAACTGATTGAACTGTTTCAAATTGATGACCAGATGCATTTTCTTGTTCTTTTTCTGAACCAGAAAAACAGAACTGAGGAAACCTGAAGGATCTAGAGAACAAGGAACAATAGCTTGTTTTTGCAGTAGAGATTGAATCTCCAACGAAATTAAATCTGTCATTTGATCTGAAAACTGAGGAGGGGGAGGAAAAACCTCTTGAAAAGGCTCTGACAAGAGTTCTATAACATAACCTCGCACTGTGTTTAGAACCCAAGGATCCCTTGTGAGATCCTCCCATTTTGATAGACATAGCGCAATGCGGCCCCCCACCACCGGAATAAAGGAAGTCTGACTTACCGAGTTGGGTCGCACCTCTGGAGTTACGTCCTCCTTTTGCCCTGAAGCCCCTGCTTCTTTGGGGATAGAATTGAGGCCTGTAATCCTGATAGATGTTCTGGTAGGTACCACGGGAACCTTGATTGGCATAAACTCGGCCGGCAAAGCGGTTCCTACCTCTGCCGGCCCTGGTGAAAACCCGAGAAGCGAACATCTTCTTCAAAGATTGCTGTGCCTTATCCAACGAAGAAAAAGTGGTCACATACTTGCTTAACTGTTTAATGAAGGAATCACCAAACAATAATCCTTCTGCCTTCACCCCCGGATCCGAACCGGCTAAGTTAACCAACTTTGGGTCCAACTTGAGCAAGAGTCCTTTCCTCCGCTCGTGAGTAATAGAGGAATTAGCATTTCCTAACAAACAAACAGCTCGCTGCGCCCATAAAGAGAGCTCTTCAGGGTCAATAGCGACTTGTTCCAGCCGAGCTGCTTCCGCTATATCAAAAATATGTGTCAAGGGACCCACAATGTCCAAAAGCTTATCCTGACATGTGGACCAGGCCTTATCCACTCCTTTACGGGGATCTTTGCCGTATCTGGTAAAGAAAGTCAGGAGCGAAGAATCAATCGCTGGAGTCGCCGTTATCTTAGAAGACAGAGCCGGGCGGGGACACTCCGATTTTAACTTCGCCCGGACCTGTTTATCCAAGGGAGTACGAAGTCTTGCAGTGACATGATTCGCCACATGTTCTGAGGGAAGCCACTCTGTGGAATTCGGATGTTGTATATCTCCCGGATCAAACATAGGCACCCCTTCAGAATCCAGAATGGCTGAGGACTCCGAAACATATTTGGGCTTTTTAAGAGGAGGAGGGAAAAGTAACCCTCCAACATCCTCATCCGAACTACCGTTTTCTTCCTCATCCGTGTCCAAAATCTTTGTTATTCTGATAGGAGAAGAAATGTGTTTGGTTTTAACCATGCATTTTCTCATAGACTTAGCTATTAACCCCTCCTTATTAGGAGGCCCATGAGGAACCACGTCCTCCGCCAGTCTCTTTTTTATTTTTTGAGGAGATTGGACGCTTTCTGCTTTCCCCCGCAGAATGGGCCAGCATGGTCTTGGACACGATATTAACTACTGAATTTTCCAAATTTTTTGACAGTTTTTGCCAAGAGGTAGCCATAGCCTGATCCACAGAAGACTGAATAAAATCATTTAAATGTTCCTTTAAAACATCTTCCTCCTCCTCATGAGTTAACTGAGGCTGAGAACTATCCATAGTAACAAGATGAAACACAATCCTCCTTCAGCAAAAACCAGGTAAGGGTTAAACCTCTCACACAGAGAGAAAAGAAAGTATCTGGCCGGAAAGGGTTAAACCTCTCACCCAGAGAGGAAAAAGAGATATCTAGCCCCTCCAGGGGCTAGTATGACCTAAGCAAGTGAAATTGATTCAAAAGTGAAATTGATCCAAAATGAAATTGATCCAAAATGAAATTGATCCAAAAGTGAAATTGATCCAAAACCCTGCTCCGACAAGTCTCAGCGATCCCTGGAGCAGCAACACGAGATAAGCGGAGAGAAGAAACTCAAACGGTCACAGAGACTGTTACCGGCCTCATGTGAGCTGTGAATTTGACAGAACACTTGCAGCTGACAAGCTGATCTAGAAAAAACCCTAAAGAAAACGAAAGTCAAAACCTCAATGTCAAACTCATACAAGACGACGGCCACCAGTAAAATTGACATGGGCTGTGAATTTCAAATTAGGATCACCTAGATTCAGCTGCTCTAACAACTCATCTAATATTGTTCAGGAACCTTCCTATACAAAAAAGATATAATCAATAAAACAATGCCAGCACTTCATATTCTCAAAAAACGGGGCCACCTCATTGTTAATATGCTTCCCTTCAAACTCCCCCACATAGAGGCAAGCCAGTTTCAGTGCACAGTTGGCTCCCATCCTGGTACCCTTAAGCTAGAGATACAAGCCATTTCTAAAGAGAAAGATATTATTTTTCAATACCATTGAGGCACACCTAACTACAAAGCCTCTGAGCACCCCCTACTTATTCAGTGCTCAAAACTTTCTTGAGTACCTTGACTGTGTTGTCCTGAGGGATGTTCATGTATAATGACTCTATGTCTAGAGTGACAAGTAATCTGTTGTCTCTATTGAAGCTATTTCTTTCGAGCAGCAAAATTATATATGCTGAATCTTTTATGTAGGATATTTGCTTCCATACCAAAAACAATCTACATACTCACTGAGTGGTTCAAGCAAAAACCCAATGCAGGCCACAATAGGTCTTAGCGGGGTGGGATGATATAAATTTGTATGCACCTTAGGCAGTCCATAAAATGCTGGAGTGATTGGATCATCACTACAAAGAAACCTATACTCTTCCTCACATATCCATTCTTCATTCTTAGACTCTTCCGTTAAGGCATCAACCTCCCTCTTTAACCCTTGTGGCCTACTCATAGAGCCCTCCTGGTCATGTTCTCTCACAGACAGAAGTTTCAAAGCCCTTTCTTCATAACTAATGGTATTTAATATCACCACGCCACCACGCTTATTGGCAGGTTTTATTGTAATCCTCAAGTAATTTTTCAAAGCATTCATCGCCTTCCTATGGTCTTCTGAAAGCAAGGTTCTTCTAGAGCCTTACGAACACACATCTTCACCACCTTCTCAATATCTCAATGTTTCTCTCCATGTGTGCTATACTGGGAGTAAAGGTTGACTTAGGATGTAAACCTGACTTACTAACCACCTCTCATTACGACCCTCAAAAAACCGATTCAGTCAGATTTTTTAAAAAAAAGCCTTACGATCCCTTTCTATTTCAAATTTATTAACGCCTATGCTGGGGACAAAGCTCAATCCTTTTTCTAAACTTCGCTCTCTACACTACTTAAGACCCTACTTGAAAGATTAATTATAGGAGCTTTGTCTACCACCAGTACCTCTGACTCATTTTTTAATGTACTTTTGAGGGGGATGGTTCGAGATTTGATTCTTCGTATGGAAATTAGTGACAGAATAAATTAGATCAAGTAAGAGAAGCACTTATGATTTTTTCTATTTTGATTTTTTCTGTAGATAATGCCCTTCTAAGAAGAAATAGGGCTATGCACAGTCCTTAAAAAATTGTGAATTTAAAGATCTCTTGAGACTAATAAATGGAAACATAGGTTCCTAGACGAATCAGATCTACTTGGGTGAGTTTTTGAATTGGATGAGAATGGTTCATTGACAGGTAGTCCTTGTATGGGGAGTGTGTGTTGACAGAGCCAGATGATGATGAGGCTATGCATTATTTAAAGCCTATGACCAAATAGTGAAGTTGAGGGGTATATGATGAATCAATCAATCAATCAATCAATCAATTTGAAGTGACTGTTTGAGGAGTTTATGTATTACCTGTGACATATGAGTGAATGGCTAGGTTGAGTGAATAATGGCTCTGTTATGAGGCGTTGGTGACAGTTTATGAACCTAGCGAATGAGATATGACATAGTGATGTGATGGTGCCACTTCATTATGATTTTAAATTGAGTTGCTATGATTCTGTGGAATAGATTAATGTGGGTAGCCTTGAAGAAGGGGCCCCAATTGATTATAGGGAATAAAAGTGGGCTAAAGATGTTTTAAGAACAGAAATGTAATGGAGATGTTAGTGTTTGAGTTGTGATAGCAGCCCTAAGAAAGTTGTATTCATTATATATATATTTTTGTTACAGATTTTTAGTGTTGTTATACATGTGGGAGAATATATGTTTCAAGTTCTGTAGAAGGTGTTAATAATCCATAATAGCCACTGAAACGCGTCAACACCCTGATAGACTGATTCAGTATAATACATATAAGATGAAGATGCATATATAACTTTGTGAATTTTGGAGGAAAAATGCAGGAACTTCTAGTGATTTGTCTTATGACTCCATTATGTGGCCTGAACAGTGTAAACAAAGGTCTCTGACACATGCTTAATGTTGTTTTGAATGCAGAACGCTTTATTTTACACTTAATAGTCAAACATTGCAATGCCTATTATTAATGATGAGTATCTTTGAATATGGTCAAGAAACCAATTGGTTTTGAAATTCAATTCTTATTAAGGTAGTGACCCATTGACAAAGCCATTAGGCTTGTCTTTCTATATTGATGTTGGGGACCTCGTGACAAAGCAAGTAGGCTTTCCTTCATATCCTGATGTGGTGACCCCCATGACAAAGTCCATAGGCTTGTCTTTAATATTAATGGTGTCACCCCTTGACAAAAGACGATGTGCTTGCCTTTTTTATTTTGAGGCACTGAACCCTTGTCAAAGTGAGGAATCTGCTGCCTGTGGGGAGTTGTGGGGTACAGCGTGGCAGAACCCAACACTGCGTCTAAACCTACGCAAAGCAATCTACCCATCATCATGCCTTTGGCTGTGCGAGGCAATGGGGTGGCATTAGTTGTTATGAAAGGATATATTTTATATATCACACATTGCAATGTGCAATAAAAATGACAGGCATAATGTTTTTTAATAAAGCTTTATTTAAAAAAATGAAAACAACATGTATTCAAGTCTTTCTTTTAACATTTTTCTATCCACAAGGTGCAGCTATAGAACCTATCACATGGGATCCCTGCACTCCAGCTGAAAAGCATAGAGCTCCAGCTCAGAGTGCTTGTAAATAATTTGGTAAGCTCTTCTGGGGTCATGGATTCAATAACCGAAGGAACCTACTGTTTTTTTTAATGTTGCTGTAGACTTATGCCCTTCTAGGGGCACCACCAAGCTCCAACGATATAAGTAAAATGCCCTCACAGGGCATTGTTGGGAGCTTCTTGTTTGGAGATTTGAATAATAAATGAACGGCTTCTGACACTCATTTATTATTCATTGTAGGAAGCTGGCTATCCATGCAGTGTACCAAATGTAGGGGTACACTATGCAGATAGTACAGACAACCTTTATTGGTTTATAATACCCAAAAGCTCTCTTTTGTGGTAGTGTGGGTGAACAGCTAGGCTTTTCAGAGGGTAGTGCTAAGCATTTGTCTAATACACAGTCAATAAATGAGACACATACGATCAATGGAGATCTGACTGGGGCCAAGGGGCTTTTCCTGCAGCCCCCAAGAATGCAGACATTGTGAGTGCCCCCGTGGAGTTGGGCCATCCACCAATAATCTAAGTAGTGGCGCCTGCTTGGGGAGCGGGCAGGGGGGACCCTGGTGCTCCCCCTACAGCCCCCAGCAAATACCATGTTGTGGGTGCCTCGGTGGGACTAAAACAAGGTAAAATGTGTACAACTGGCACACACTCCTGTACCTTTGTAAGACCCTAGTACATGGTGACCCCTGTTACCTAGGGCGTGGGTACTGGAGAGGGTCCCTAAGGGCTGCAGCACATTGTGCCACCCTCAGAGACCCCCCAAAAAAGTTACACACAGCTGCAATTGCAGATTTCATGTCCTGGTGCAAGCCAGGTGAACACACAACATGGCAGAGGCATTGTGTACCATGCCGCACTCACTGCATATAAATATCTGTAAGCCACCCCTACAGCAGGCCTTAGAGCCCTACGGTAGGGTGCATTGTATTCGATGTGAGGACATATCTGCATGAACAGACATGGCTCTTTGATGTCTAGTTCAATTACTATCTATTGCAAGTGGACAGGATAGTCATCTTGAGTTATTTACTGGACACTCGTCATTTTGAGTTCCCCAGCTACATAATGGCTTCACTGAAACCTATTGTGTTTGATATCAAACACCTCCTTCTTAAGAAATCCAGGCTGATGCCAGCCTTGGATTATTTTTGTTGTGCACCCAGAGGGCACCTTAGAGGTTCCTGTAACCTACTAGTCCCTTAGTGTGCTGGCTGACTGGTATCAAGGAGCCTGTCACCACAGACATGTTTCTGACCCCCTGGAGCTGAGAGGCCGTGCTCTCAGAGGCCAGAAACAATGCCTGCTTCATGGGATGGTGTTATCACCTACTGCAGCAGGATGGCTAGTGAATCTGCATACCAAGGCCAGGGCGCATCAAAGACCCTGGCTTCCCCCAGACCTGGGAGTTGCCACCCCCGCCCTGAGGCCCACTTGGCATCAGGACAGGCAGGAAAATTAGTTATGCAGTAGGCATGTACCACCAATGGGCTAGCCACACCCCTAAGTTAGCTACCCGACATGGACACTCAAGGAGGGGTTCCACCCTCTTCTTTTTGGTGGAACTAGGAATTCTGGGAAAGGTTATTCCCACTCCCCACAGGAAGTGGTCATATAGGGGGTTTAGTCACCCCAAGTGTAAGTAGCCCATTGGCTAGTATGCTACACTCCCCTAAACGCCTCTAAAATGAGTATTTAGATGGCCCCCTCACACCAGAAGAGGAGATCTATCTGAATGAAGAAGAAGGAGGACAAAAGAAGAGCTGACCAATGCAAGAACTGTAGACCTGCCTACCCGCTGCTTTCCTGACAACTGCCCAGACCTGGTCCGTCCTACAGCTGTGCTTCTCCTGAAAGCCTTGGAGGGTTGCTAGCACTTTGTAAAGTAGCCCACATCTCCCATGGAGTAGAATAGCCCCTTCCCTGTAGCCTGCTGTCACCAACAGAAACGTCTGGCACACCAACCTGCTGACCACAGGTGACACCAACACAGCAGCCATCCACGAGGTCACCATGCTCCCCACCAAGTAAGAAGACACCAGGACCTACCGGAGCCATCCTGCACCAACTCCTGGGGTACCGGGCACCTTGCAGCAGCCAAAGCTTGTTTGTAGTACAGTCCAGACTCCAACCCCAAAACCGAGGACCAACCATCTAGGGACTTCAGCAACACAGAGGACATCACTGAGAGTGTGACCCAGCTGCCCTGTTCTGTCACTTTCTTGCAGGTCCCCCCAGGAGCCATGGGCGTCTTGACGCAGGAGCACCCGGTGACCTAAACTCTCTGCACCCGAGCTTCACGGCCCATGGCCAATGATGGAGGCGCCTGCTCCCAGGACCCCCAAAAATCTATTCCCTGTTGAGAGCTCTAGGACTTGTCCCCCTTTGTAGTTTTTTTCAGGTGGCCCCACCCCATCACCAACCTCGCAGTGTGCAAGGCATCCGACTAAACCAGCACCACTGCACCCAGATGTCTCGGGCAGGTAAAACTGTACTGCTGGTGTTCCTAGTGACCCTGCCTCCCTAGCACTCTTCAACTCACAGGGGACCCCTGAGAACTGTCTTGCATTAAAAGTACTTTAAAACCTTTACTGCGCAAAAGCGCATTTGAGTAAAAGCATTACTTACTTGCAACAATGTTGATGCATTGCACAGTACTTATCTTCTTTGCAGTATTCTGGTGTTTAAACATTACATAAACAAAGTAATTATTTTTCTATTTACTGGCCTCGAGTGCCCTCTTGAGCCATCAATGATGTAATTTCAGATGTTACAGTGACGTTATTAATGATGTCCTAGAACATGTCATGAGTGATATCATATGTGAGGTAATTAGTTGTGCATGGGTTCAGTGCAGATTACTTTAGAGCACATGTTTAAGTTACCTGAGATAACTATAACTGGGGATGTTTGGTATTTTTCTTCATAGTATTTTTTACCTGACTTTTTCACCTACATATAACATCCCTTTACCCTTTTTCAGTAAATTTCTAAGTCTTTTTTCTTATTTTAAAGTTAAAGTTAAAATTAAAGATATAAATACAATTCCTAACTATAACGTCATTTTAACCTTTGTTTTTTTCAGTGGACTTCTGTGTTTTTTAACGTTAAGTAAGATGTCTATGACAGAGTGTGGCTGGGCGAACAGCCTGGCAAGTGGCCATGTCCTGAGCCCATTCCTCTTCTGCTGCCCATCTCCCCACTGTGCACAGTCTTCAGCCAGGCCCTGCACCCAACCCTCCACTGCTGTCGAACCTCACACTGCGCATGGTCTTTGGCCATGCGCAGCACGAGGTTGGGCACGGGGCCAGGCCACGGCATACAGCCAGTCCTTGTGCACAACCCCCACATGCATGTATGGCTGACAATGTGATGTAACATTGTACCTGGTGTCATTTTAAGTAACGCAGACCTACTGACTTTGTCAAAGGGTCAGAACACCAAAATATAAAACATGGGCCTATTGCATTTATCAAGGGGTGGGCACATTTATCTATACATAAAGTAGACCTATTGTTTTTGTCTAAAAGTCACCAATAATTATAATCAAATGTATGATTCATAAACTATCACATTACAATGGTTCTATAAAACATATTGTCATAAAATGTGAATAATAAAGGTTTATTGAAAAAATCAACATTAATTTCAGTCTTTCTTTTCAGATTTTTTAGGTCATAAAGTGCAGCCATAAAAACAACCACAAGGTATCTCTGCACCCAAGCTGAAGAGCACAAAGCACCTGCTTGGGGGGCTTTAAAAAATAAGGTAAGCTCTCCTGGAGTCATGGATTTAATGACCTAGGAGATTTACTGTTTTTTTAATGTTGTTGGGGGGTTGCAGCACTCCCACATCAACAACAAAAGAACGTAAATGCAGTGATAACACAAAGCGCTTGCTTCACCTTATGGAGAAGGTCCAGCAGTCACGCAAGGAGGGTCTACGCCTGTCCATCGACGTAGAAAAATTGTTTGATCATGTACACGGGCCCTATCTTTTCGACACGCTTCAAAGATTCAAGTTTGATGAGCATTTCTGCAAATGGGTTAGTAGTATCTACAGCAACCCGAGAGCCTCCATATAAGTTAATGGCACTTCATCACCACTATTCCCTATTGTGAGGGGTACACACCAGGGCTGTCCTTTCTTCATTTTGCTCTGTATATGTAGCCACTAGCGCAATGGGTGAGGGACAATTCGAATGTCACTAGGATTCCCTTCAGGGGGGAACAACATCTGATAAACCTTTATGTGGACGATGTCATCTTATCTATAACAGAACCCCAAATTTGCTCCAGGCATTAATAGATGAGCTCCGTGCCTTCGGGAAGGTCTCAGGATTTAAAGTAAATGTGCAAAAATCACAGATCTTGAACCTCAATGTCAGCCCTGCTCATGAAGCCACCCTCTGCTCTCTTTTCCCTTTTGCGTGGGCAGTGGATACCTTCCTGTACTTGAGCATCGCCTTGGCCCGCACTGCCTCTAAAACAATGGATGTTAATTATTCAGCTCTTGTTTCGCAGACCTGCAAGATTTAGAGTCATGGAGTCACCTTCGCCTATCATGGATGGGCAGGGTCGCAGCGGTCAAGATGGCCGTACCACACTTTTTATATTTATTCCGAACCCTGCCTCTGACACCACCTTTGACTGCAGTACACTCTCTTCAATTGGCGGTCAATACATTTGTCTGGGACAGCAAGAAGCCCTGTTTTCACAAACATCTGGTACACAACTCTAAAGAGGAGGGTGGGTTGGCGGTCCCTCACCTGTCCCAATATTACGAAGCTGCTCAACTTCACTTCATAGTGGAATGGAGCCACCTGCTCTTCAAGAAGCACTGGACATTTAAAGATCAAGCTGTTTTAGGTTCCCACTTGTGGAAGGAGGTCTAGCTTCACCGTAAACATAGGGCTTGGGACCTGTATTCCTACCTGGTGACATGCTCTGTGCTGCGAGTGTGGGACTCAGTAGCAATCAAGGCAGGCTTAACAACTTTCCCTTCCCCCCTTACCCTGATCCTGGCCAACCTAGATTTAATTCTTGGAATGCAACCTGAGCAGTTTCGCCGCTGACGAGATGGTGGCTGTAAGCGGTTGGGCTTTCTCTTCGACACTCAAGGGGTAATACCCTTTAACCAGCTAAAAACTGACTAATCCTTAGCTGATGCTGAGGGGGTCCATTATCTCCAACTGTGTCATTGGGTGATGGGGCCTGAGATACAACAGAGAATGGGATGACCGTAGACCCCCTTTGAGAAATAAGTGCTTCTTAAAACTGATGACAGACGCCTCAGAACTGTATGTTCTTCTGAGGAGGGAACACTCCCCAACCAAATCTAAAGGGAGACCGAATTAGGTAGATCCCTCTCCACTAAATAATGGAAGGACATTTTTTAGAGGGTTCACCAAAGAGCGCATAATATGGCCAGCACCAAAACGCCATATAAGATTGCGTCCTATTGGAACCTGACCCTGCCGAGACTGCGGCGGTGGAGGCCAGATGGCTCCCGGGAATGTTGGTGGGGTTGCAGTGGCACTGGGACTCTGATACCTCTTTTATGGTGTTGCCCCAAGCTTACCCGATACTGGGATTAAGTCCTTCAACACCTCCGTTCTGAGGTTCCCAGCTTACAACATTCTAGGTTTTCCCAACCTCTGACTTATCCTCTTCACTCTCTCAAAGGAAGACAAATGCCCCAGTACTGGGGGCAGCGCTCCAGGTTATACTCAGTCTCTGGTCCACGGACAGAACACCAGATCACACCTCCTGGCTACACAGATTGTGGAATATTTTGGGGATGGAGAAGTTATCATTTGCTACAAAATCAGACTGCACCAGGTATGTGGACCAATGGGCCCCTTTCATTAGTCTTCGATTGTCTGATATTCAGGAATTAACATGCACGACATATCTGCAAATACTCTGCCTGATCCCGGATACACCCTCACTAGAAATCTATAGTGACCCATTGATACACTTTGTTTCCACAACCACCACCCAAATTACTATATTGCCAATTCCATTGACCACTCAGCCACTGACAGATAGGACCATTGGGGGGAGGAAGGGATATTGGGAGTTTTTCAACTTGTCTGTTTTGTTTTGCCTAACCTGCCTGTCTTATGCTGCCGGCCACCGGGATGTAGGCGGAAGCTGTGTACATGAATTACCAGTTCTTATGCTTACCATTGCAGCTGACCCATGGGATTGTAGGCAACACGCTGTGTACGTAAGAAATTGTGGTACTAAGAGTAAACAGAATTATTCCATAATAAAAATATTAACATGTCTTAGAGTCTTTCCTATATCATGCTTTTAGGCCACACAGTGCAGCCATAAAGGCCACCACAAACGGTCCTTGCACTCCAGTTGAAGGGCATACAGCTCTAGATGGGAGTGCTTTAAAAAAATGGTAAGCTCTCCTGGGGTCATGGATTCAATGACCTGGGAGACTTACTGCCTATTTTTAATGTTGCTGGGGAGCTGCTGCACTCCCTTCAGCCACCTGCAACATTAAAAAATGTTTTGTGGTGCCCCTGTTCCTTCTAGGGGCACCACCAGGCTCCAGAATTCTAATTAAAAAGCTCACCCAGGACATTGTGGGGTGCTCCTTCTCTGGAAGTGTGAATAGTAAATGAGTGGCTCCTGCCCTGATTTATTATTCCTTTTTTTGTTTTACTTTTTTTAGATGCCCTGATGCCCACCTGAGGCATGCACACCACATTGAAAAGAGGTGAGGGCTGTGTGGGAGTCCCAGGACACCCACAAGCCCTGCCAGCTCCACACACCCCCTCCATGGCAGGGGCTGATCCTTTTTCATTTTTTTAAGTGGTGTCCCAATGCCCTCCTGGAGCACCCAAAACACATCCTTCATTGGAGGCTCTGGCCTGTGATCCCAGCCAGCACTCCAACAGCACCCACTGAGGTGCCGGTGGGAGACACCTAACTCACTTTGCTCCTGCCTGAGCGGGACCAGCATTTTTTACTGATCCAATTGGGCAGGAGCAAAGTTCTGTTTTCTGTCCGGGAGAGTGCAAGCAGAGTATGTCACACTCTCTCGGGCAGGAAACAGCAGTGTCCCAGAGGATGGGGTCCATGGGACACTGCTTGGATCAGGCCCTGGGGGGTGGGACACCGGGGATGATCCATTGATTGGGGAGAGCTGTACCCCCCTCTCCTAAATATGAAGAAACACCCCCAGGAGATGGGTTCCTGAGGGCTTCGAGAAGGCTCGGGAAGCGGGCCACATGCCCCCCTCCCCTAAACCATAACCGTACTACCCCCTACCCACCCTGGCCCACCCTCGCTGGGGGGGGGTTAAAAAGGCAGGAGCCCGGTGGATATTCAAATGTGGTTGCCTACATATTTGTTCCACTTAGGGTGAGAGCTTCTTCCTAGTGAACCCTTTTTGTTTTTCTGGGGAGGAGGGGTGGCATGGGGAAATTTGCAATTTCTGGTACCCTTTCGGTACCATTCCCCTGTAACAGTTGGTGTAGCTGTAACCATACCTACATCCACAAGTGGTAAATCTGTTGATTGCGAAAATTAACAGCACAATAGATCATACAACTTGGAGGGAAGAGTGTTAGGGATTTAATGAATGGAGGTGTAGGGGGAATTAGAGAAAGGTGATAAACAAGCACAATAGTCATCAATTCAATGAGCCCATCTCAGCTGTCAATAAATGAAGATGACGGTTAAGTTACAAAATGTAAATAGTCTTTCTTTTTAGCTGCCCCAAGACTCTCAAGTTAGCTAATTATGCATGTCCCACTCACCCTTTAGAATATGGCTGAGCCCCAAGAGATGGGGTCCTTGGGACCAAAATCAGCCCAGGGAGGGGGGTGCTCCTCCTCCACAAAATGTGCCTGGCCCCAAATGGGATCCAAGGGGCAGAAATCGGCCTGAGTAGGTGGGGCTGTGTGCCCCTTCCCCATTAAATTTAGTGCTGCGCCTTTGCTTTTTTCAGTGAATTTCTAGTTTTTTTTAATGTAAAGTAATATTTAATTACCATACATTAATCCAAACACCGCCACGCGTAGCCTTTGGCCGTGTGGGGTTGGCAGTGATCCATGTGTAAACTGGTCCACATGTCTGTCATGAGATGGATGGACTGAACAAAGCTCTCCTTAACCAGTTGCAGCACTTGATGGTGCAGTGCTGTCACAGCAACAGTGGGAAAAATAGGTGTGTTTCGGAACCTTCTATTGTGGAAAAAGGGTCTCCATGAACTAAAGAAAACCCTGTCCTTTTATGAAAGTAAAAGGGAGGAGGTCAAGCGCTAACATTATGGTCAGCTTCCCATTGTGTAAATGGACTTTATCATAGGTTTGGTGGTACAGTGACTCCTTGCTGAACATAGCCTTTGATAATTAGTTGTTGTGACTGTTTTCTTTGAAGTATCTCCACTTGTGACCTATAAGGGGAAGGTAGGCTGCTTTGGTGCTTTGAGATGATATTTCTTCCTGTACTTTGCACTATTCTGATGTTGCTATGGGTGATGACCGAGCACTATGAGTGGCAAACGTAGGGCTGCTTTGGATGAAGTTGACATCCTCTTCTTCTTCCTCCTCACGACTGGCTCCTTTTATCAGTTCAACTTCTTTCTCACCAGCAGCTATATTTTTATATTTTTTATATGCTATTCCCAAACAATTGCATATTGTTTTTTCAGGTTAGTTAGTTGGGTCCCAGTACCGCAATGTTTGCTTGGCTTACCATGACAATCTTTTTTGTGGCAAATTGAGCACTCTTCGATTTGCCCCTCTTGTGGCCTGAGTGTGGCCTGAATGTAATGAATTCCCTATCTAGGAACAGGAGCTTTCCAATTGTGTCAAAGCCTGAAGAACTTGTTGAGGTGAAGCTGGGCTGTTTTATTTTCCTTTCGCTCAGGCTGGCTGTGACTGAGTAAGGGGTGACAGTTTCTGCAGGCTTCTGGGGTCTTGAAAAGATGAAGCAGGCAGTGTTGGTGATACTACGTGAGAGAGTAGGTTGAATGGAGGTGGTCTGTGCTTCCTCTGTGCCACTCTACACACTAACAATCACTGGCTTATCATCTCCCTCACTCCAAACGCTTTCGGGAAACTTCCTTTTCCCTTGTCTCTCATGGTGGGTCTCAGTGGGGCTCCAATCCATGTCAAGATTATCCAAAGGTGGGGGTTAGGGGTTGGAGAAAATGGGGGACTGCTAATTCTTTTCTTGCCAGAGATCATGAAGCTGATGTGTTCAATGGAAGAGCAGTCACAACAACCTCCGGTTTTGAAGTAAGCACAACTTTGTGCTCTGCTCCTGATTCTGGAAGATCAGATGTTGCAGGCTGAGGTTCCAGTTGTTGACTTTCTTGTGAAGATTCAGTGTGGTGTTGGGACAAACTGATTTGATACTCACTGCTCTATGACTGTAGTTGGTGCTTTATTGAGAGACATAAGCATTGTTTTGAAGCAGGTGCCATTGTTACAGGGATGATCCTCTTTCTAGCCTCTTCCTGGTCAGATGGGGGTGCATGTCATCTTTCCAGAAAAAGGATGAGGGCTTGATGCTAGCGGTGGCACTGTCAACAGACTTCTTCATCTCCATCCTGGCCACTTTCTTGTCAGGAACCTTCTTCTTTGGGACCAACTTCTTTACTTCTTGAACGGGTCAGCACTTAGAATGAGGAGAAGCAATTAGCAGAGGACTTTGGTGGCAGCATCAGCTAATTTTCATAATACTCTCCATCTCATTATTGTTTGTGATGTCTTGTGCACCTGCAGACAACAAATAATAATAAGCAGGAAGTCAATTAGACAATCTAGTCAGTTATGAAATCCAAGTCATTATCATCTTCATCATCACAAATGCTTTAAAATAGGCTGCCCATATACAAACTAAATATTGTTGCTAGACATTTCACCGAAAATGCAATTGGGGTCCACACAGAACCGATGTGACCCATATGGGAAGCAGGCAAAAATCTAGTAAATTAATTACATAAGAGCTGGTGTATGTCCACGGCCAATGGGGCCCTTGTGGGAGGAAGGGATAGGTATGCAAAATCAAATGAATAAATTAAATAATTGCTGGTACCATTCCAAGGTCCATTGGCTGCCTGTGGGAGGCAAAGGGGCAGGCAAAAATCAAATAAATGAACTCAATAATTGTTGGTATTCCTGTAGGGCCCATGGCACCCCTATGGGAGGAGGTAGGCAAAAATTGAATAAATGAGATAACTAATTGCCGGAGTCCCTCCAGGGTCAATGAGACCCGTACAAGAAGCAGGAGGAAGTGGGCAAAAATTTAAATAAATTAATTAAGTCATTTCTGGTGTCCCTCGAAAGCCCATCAAACCCCTAATATAGGCGGGAGAGGCAGGTAAGATTCAAAACAATTAATCAAAAACACCACCTGTGTACTGCAGACTACTAAAATCATATACAAGCACAGATAAATACATCAAGAAACATATATGATGAAAAAACAGCAAATGAACAAAAGTGACATGAGCTTCTTCTAATACCAATACTCCTAGAAAATGGGATTAAACATGGTCACAAGATAGGAAGCATGGAGTACAAAGACAAAATTGTCACCTATGACACACATATTCAAAGGCCTCAGAAAATGTCTGTCACCACATGGAGACATGACAAACATGGATGTCCTACCATGACTTGAGCCCCTTTTTCCTGCTCCATCAACAAAAACTTGCAAAATTAAAGGGAAAAGATTGCACAAATATGCAAACAAAATGAGATTGTTCCTATCTGTGGGCCTTGTGTACCACTAGTAAAGCAGCAACAATAAATTCAGCAGCATTACATAACCAAAAGAGTGAAAACATTTTAAAATAAACTTTAACCCCTTCGGTGCCACGGAGGTAATGGTTACGTCTGGTGGCGCAGCGCTGGGATGCCATTGACGTAACCATTACTATTATGTCCTGGTACCGGCCCATGTGAAGTCCAGTTGCGGACCACCCACCACCCCAGGGCAGGGATGGAAGGGGAATCACTTCCCCTTCAACCCCCCTCCCTGCTGCCCACCCCCAGTGACGTCTGATGATGTCATGCTTGCATTTCTCTCCCGATCTAGGTGTGGGGGAGATCAGAGAGGCATGAAAGGAAAGGAAGGGCTTTTCCTTTCCTTTCATGTCTCTATGAGCATTTCTGCAGCACGATCGTAAAGCAATCGTGCTGCAGAAATGCCCACTAGACACCAGGGAGGTTTTTTTTTTGTATTTACTGATAAGGGGAGCGACCCCTTGAGCAAGGGTCACTCCCCAGGGTGGCAATTTATTTTAAGGCCCTTTCTGCCCCCGTTGGGGTTGATCCGCCTATATTAATTTGCTCCATCTGCCCCCAAGGGGGGCAGAAACCACTAGGCACCAGGGATTTTAATTTTTTTGATTTTTTATAGATGGGGAGCTACCCCTTAGGCAAGGGTCACTCCCTTGGGGGACAATCTTATTTTAGACCATTTCTGCCAATCTTGGAGGTAGATCGGCCTATTTTTTGTAGGCCTGGGGGCAGAAACCACTAAATACCAGGGATTTTCTTTTTGCGCCAGTTTCACTCAAGGGGAGCCACCCCCTGGCAAGGGTTGCTCCCCTGGAGGGCAATTTTATTTTAGGCCATTTCTGCATCCCTTGGGTGCAGATTGGCCTACTTTTATTAGGCCAATCTGCCCCAAGCGGGGCGGAAACCACTAGACACCAGGGATTTACATTTTTTTTTTTACAGATGGGGAGTGACCCCTTGGGAGCAACTTTATTTTAGGCCATTTCTGCCCCCCTTCGGGGCAGATCGGCCTATTTCTATTAGGCCCACCTTCCCCCAAGGGGGGCAGAAACCACTGAGGCACTCTGGATAGGTGTGTGTGTGTGTTTTGTTTGGGTGGACAGCCCCCCATGGGGGAACATTACTGTTGGCCATTTCTGCCCCCCTTTGGGGCAGATCGGCCTATTTTTGTAAGGCTCATCTGCCCCTAAGTGGGGTAGAAAGTCCACTAGACACCAGGGAAGATTTTTATTTTATTTTTAAAAGGGGGTGGGGGTATGGCCATACCCCCACCGCAAATAAATGTGGACAAAGTTGTTCTGCCCACCGGTGGGCAGATGGGACAATTACCCTGATCCACTCCCTGGGGGGCGAAAAAGCCTACTAGATGCCAGGGAACTTAAAAAAAAATAATAGTGGGGTGGTGGCTACCAACCAGTTTGGGCATGATTATGCCCCCACCCCAAATGAAGGGGGTAACAGTCTTTCAACTCTTCCCCCGCACACTAAAAGATCTTATCCCAATGGCAAGCAAGAGGCCATTTGATTATTTTGGGTTTTGGTTTCACATTTGGGCAATGAGAGCTTGGCTAGCTCTCAAAGTCGTCTCACTTGTAATGGTGAGGGCTGCTCTTTTTGGACTTTGGGATGCTGACATGTAAAAAAATCTACAAGACCTAGACACATCTGAAAACTAAACATCTGGGTGAGTCCAGGGTGGTGTGCTTCACATGCACCCACACCATTTTCTTACCCACAATGCCCTGCAAAACTCCAGCTTAGAAATCACACATTTTCCCCACATTTTTGTGATGGAACCTTCCAGAATCTGCAGGAGTCCACACAGTTTCTACCACCCAGCATTGTTGCATCTATACCTATAAACATTCTGACCCACTTGTCAGCCTAAACATTTTTTTTTCAAACTGTCCTTTTGGTCCCGCTTTGGTTCCCCCTCAATTCTGACATGTTTTTGGCTCTTCCCTGTCACAGGCACTTGCCCACCTACACAAGTGAGGTATCATTTGTATCTGGAGACTAAGGGGAGCGCTGGGTGGTAGGAGCTTTTCGCATCTGAGGTGATCCCACACAGAAATGTGAGGAAAATGTGATTTTTTTAGCTAAATTTGAGGTTTGCCGAGGATTCTGGGTAACAAAACATTGAGGGATCCACGCAAGTCACACCTCCCTGGACTCCCTCGGGTGTATAGTTTTCAGAAATGTCTGGGTTTGGTAGGTTTCCCTAGATGACTGCTGAGCCCAGGAACAAAAACGCAGGTCCCCCCCTGCAAAAACAGGTAGTTTTGTAATTGATTTTTTTTATGTGTCCATGTGGTGTTTTGGGGCATTTCCTGGCGCAGGCACTAGGCCTACCCACACAAGTGGAGTACCATTTCTATCGGGAGATGTGGGGGAATGCTGGGTAGAAGGAGGTTTGTGGCTCCCCTCAGATTCTAGAACTTTGCAGCACCGAAATGTGAGGAAAAGGTGTATTTTTGCCAAATTTTGAGGTTTGCTAAGGATTCAGGGTAACCAAACCTGGTGAGAGCGCCACAAGTTACTCCATCCTCGGTTCCCCTGGTGTCTAGTTTTCAGACATGTCCAGGTTGGGTAGGTTTCCCTAGGTGCCGGCTGAGCTAGAGGTCAAAATCCACAGCTAGGCACTATCCAAAAAACACGTCAGATTTCAATGTGAAAATGTGATGTGTCCATGTTGCGTTGCCTGTCGCGGGCACTAGGCTTACCCACACAAGTGAGGTACAATTTTTATCGGGAGACTTGAGGGACCACAAAATAGAAGAAAAAGTGTTATTGCCCCTTGTCTTTCTCTACATTTTTTCCATCCAAATGTAAGACAGTGTGTAAAAAAAGACATCTATTTGAGAAATGCCCTGTAATTCACATGTTGGTATGGGGACCCCGGAATTCAGAGATGTGCACATAACCACTGCTTCTCAACACCTTAACTTGTGCCCATTTTGGAAATACAAAGGTTTCCTTGATACCTATTCTTCACTCTTTATATTACACCAAATTAATTGCTGTATACACTGTATAGAATGAAAACCCATTGCAAGGTGCAGCTCATTTATTGGCTCTGGGTACATAGGGTTCTTGATGAACCTACAAGCCCTATATATCCCCACAACCAGAAGAGTCCAGCAGACATAACGATATATTGCTTTCAGAACTTTGCCATAGCTGGAAAAAGTTCTAGAAGAAAACGTGGGCAGAAATGGCTCTTTTTTTCACCTCAATTCCAATATGTTTTTATTTTAGCTATTACTTTCTGTAGGAAAACCTTGAAGGATCTACACAAATGACCCCTTGCTCAATTCAAAACTTTGTCTACTTTCAGAAATATTTAGCTGTCCGGGATGGGAGGTGGCTGAATGCACAAAAAATTGTAAAATTGGGGTATATCCCAGTAAAATGCCAAAATTGTGTTGAAAAATATAGTTTTCTGATTCAAGTCTGCCTGTTTCTGAAAGCTGGGGAGATGGTCATGTTAGCACACCAAACCCTTTGTTGATACCTATTTTAGGGGAAAAAACACATGCTTTCCTCTGCAGCCCTTTTTCCCATTTTGTTTTTCAAAAACAAAATTTTAGCTGTATTTTTGCTAATTTCTTGGTCTCCTCCAGGGGACCCCACAAACTCTGGGTACCTCTAAAATTCCTAGGTTGTTGGAAACAATTGACGCAAATTTGGAGTGGGTAGTTTATGTGGACAAACTGTTATGAGGGCCTATGCGCGAACTACCCTAAATAGCCAAAAAAAGCTTGGCATAGAAGGGGGAAAAGGGGGGGGGGGGAGGGGGAAAAGGCAGCTTGGCAGCGAAGGGGTTAAAAATGTCTGAAATGTAAACAGCGCAAGACAACAATTATCACTGCTAAATACTTTTAGAAGTTGAAGAAAAACAGTTAGTGAGACATCCTACACAAACACACTCACATAAAATGGTGGGCAAACACATGGAGAAGAATAAAAGAACGTCTAGACATATGGGCCTAGACTCCTGGAGCCACCCCAGTCCTAGCCACCAACCGGTTCTATGACACAATATTGACTACAACAACATTGAACTACATAAATACTGATAAAAACATATTGCCTGGCAAACTCTCATCATCTTATACTTAAAAAACAGAAACAAATATTGACTACAAAAATAGTGGCATGCCAAACATCTAAAATATCCTAATATCAACAACATGAAGATATATAAAATATAGCCAAAATTTTAAATATAGAAAACACTACCAAAAATATCTAAACTAAAAATATCATCATTAATGCATAAAATATAACTATATTTAAAATACATTGTGTAACTAATCTAGAGTGCCTGAAACTATTAAATAACAATTAAAAATATTCAATAAATTATTTATAAATATTTTTACAATAACATCAAATTAAAGTGAAATTAAAAAAAAAATATACCATTAAAATCACATTTCATATAAAAATAAATACATTTACAAAATAACATAAAACATTACATTTAATAATAAACATAAATAAATATACTTTATAAAATATACGTAAATATTAAAATTATTGATGAGAAAACTGTGCATGGCTGGGGCTTGAGTTATAGTTACCTTAGGGCAGCCAACCCCTCCCTCTGCATGCACCCATCCCCACGCTGTACACGGTCTTTGGTCGTGTGCGGCAGGGGTATGGTGTGTGAAAGAGTGAGTTTTTTTTTCCCACTGGGCTTCAGATACACTGATCCAACACAGATTTAAACTGAGAGTCATACTTTGTGCCGCAGCGGATCCCCTGAACGGCCTAAAAAATTTGGGATTTTTTTTGCCATAAGGGGTGTAGTGGGTTCTTGCTCGGTCAAGGTTGAAATGAACTCTGGAGACACTGTATTTGGTGGTACCATTCCTTTTATTGCAATATGGGTTACTGGAAGTGTTCACTTTATTCCCTGTTCTTCCCTAGGAAATGTCTCTGGTATTGTCATCTTCTCGGGTTACCAAAATTTTAATAGTTTTTATCTTCTTTGTTCTAGGGTACTCCCGGTGACTGTCAGGACCTCATCCACGTGATTGCCAGGAGGTGTCTGGATCCCGACCTCAGAGGATGATGGCGTTCCCCAAAGAAAAACAGAAATACAAACCAGGTAAGTGTAGGTGTTTGGGGTTTAAGCTAAATAAAGGTTAGTAGGGTGGTTAGGATAGGGGTGTAGGTTGGTGTGGGGAGTAAACTGGTTTATAGTGTATCACCCTTCTCCGTGGAACTAATACTCTCTCTTTCTCTCTCTTTCTTACTAAATTAT
Organism: Pleurodeles waltl; assembly: GCF_031143425.1. NCBI lineage: Eukaryota > Metazoa > Chordata > Amphibia > Caudata > Salamandridae > Pleurodeles > Pleurodeles waltl. The sequence goes on from NC_090444.1 coordinate 1,196,648,060, forward strand.
ATAGGAGAGTGGTTTCCTTCATCACCTCCCTGTGTGCCGTTAGGGAATCTGACCGATTCTATTTTAGTCCCCTCCTCTCGGTCCCTTCCCGGTTCCTTGCCCCCTTGCTCTGTCCTTATTTCTACCCGCATCCACTCGGGTAACAGTTTTACACTAAGGTACGCCCGTACCTGTGAGAGCCACGCCCCTCCAGGGACGTGGCGGCGTTGTCTGTGGTTCCTCGGTGTCTCCGCGTCCTCGCCGTCGTCTTCCTCGGCTTCCGCTCTGATCCCTTCCTCGGGTTCCGATCCCGTTCCTGACTCGCTTTCTCCCTCGTCGTGCTCTGCTCCTTCCGTCCCTCCAGCGCGCCCATCATCTGGTCTCTCCTCTCTTTTTACAGTCCTCTTGTCCCGGATGTCCACATTGGATAGCACTTCCGGGTTGTGGATTCTCCCGGGCGTGCCCCCGGGGTATGGTCCGGCAGGTTCGGGGCAATGTTTTGTAACCGTGGCGACGGGCGCCTGGTTACAAGGGGTCCCTACAGGCCCCTCCATGTGTTCTGTGGGGTCAGAAAAATTCTATCCTGACCCCTAATGTTTGTTTTTATTTACGTTTTCTCCCCGGGGCCCAGCCAAGAAACAAAATGGTTTCTGCAACTTTCCTTTCAGGTTGTGGCCAGCCAATAAGGTCCTTGCTTTTTGCTCAGAACTGAAGGTGCCAGTGGGTAAATGCGGATCCGCGTCACAAAATATCTATATATTTTCCCTTTATTAACTCTGAAACTACTGAACAGATTTACACAAAATTACAAAACGCACGATCTGCGGACCAAGATCTAACTTCTTGCCAAATCTGATGTACTTTCTTTCAGCAGTTCGGGCTGTAGCCGTGACTAAAGATTGCAAAATCTCCATAAAAACAGAATGGGGATAAAGCATTTTGGGGCACCTCCTTTTTCGTGGCCCCTGATTGATAAATCACCCTGAAATTTCAAGACAGCAGCTGAACTGAGTGTCGTACTAATTTGGAAAATTTAGTGAAGATTCGTCAAATGGTGCCAAAGTTACTAGCAAAACAAAAAAATGCTTCCTCTATGGGAATTTTTGATCCAACTATAACGACCTACTGGATATTGCGACAGGTTATGTATATAAATATAAATAATATATATAGGTATATATATATATATATAGATAGAGAGAGAGAGAAAGATTCGCTTAAAAAAACAAAGGTTACAGGGATGTTATAGTTAGGTTATGAATTTACTTGTACCAAACTTTGGAAATTCACAAGTAACTATAACTCATGCCCTAAGGGAACCATAACTTGCGCCCCTGCCATGCACAATTTGTTCATGAATAATTTTACTACAAATGTTACAGTGATATTATCAATGATGTTATAAAAGTTGTCATGATTGCTGGAATATCTGGGGTAATTAGCAGTGCATGACGGCGGTGCGAGTTATAGTTACCTTAGGGCATGAGTTATAGTTACTTGAAATGACTATAACTATAGCAGGTGAATTTCTAAGGTTTTCTACAAGCAAATTCAAAACCTAACTGTTACGCCGATGTAAACATTGCTTTTTAACCCCCAGGGTGCCGCGGGTGAGCTGGTTTCGTCCACGGAGACGGTTCCCGTGTGCCCTGGACGAGACCAGCTCGTCCTGCACATGGCCCAAGGGGGGAGCGCTGGCGCTCCCCCCGTAGGCCGCCCACCCACATCCCTCCGTCAGGGATGAAAGGGGAATTGATTCCCCTTTCACCCCTGACCCCCTTTGCCCCCCCAGTGACGTCTGATGACGCAAATCAGAGGTCACCTCGGATCGCTGGGCAACCAGAAGAGTCCAGCAGACGTAACAGAATATTGCTTAAAAAAACCTGACATTGCAGGAAAAAGTTACAAAGTAAAAAGTAGAGAAAAATGGCTGTTTTGTACCTCAATTTCAATATTGTTTTTATTTCAGTTGTTATTTTCTGTAGGAAACCCTTTGTAGGATCTACACAAATTACCCCTTGCTGAATTCAGAATTTTGTCTACTTTTCAGAAACGTTTAGGTTTCTGGGATCCAGCATTGGTTTCACACCCATTTCTGTCACTGACTGGAAGGAGGCTGAAAGCACAAAAAATCGTAAAAATGGGGTATGTCCCAGTAAAATGCCAAAATTGTGTTGAAAAATTGGGTTTTCTGATTCAAGTCTGCCTGTTCCTGAAAGCTGGGTAGCTGGTGATGTTAGCACTGCAAACCCTTTGTTGATGCCATTTTCAGGGAAAAAAACACAAGCCTTCTTCTGCAGCCCTTTTTTCCCATTTTTTTAAGAAAAACTAAATTTGCAGTGTATTTTGGCTAATTTCTTCGTCTCCTTCAGGGTAACCCACAAAGTCTGGGTACCTCTAGAATCCCTAGGATGCTGGCAAAAAAGGACGCAAATTTGGCTTGGGTAACCTATGTAGACAAAGAGTTATGAGGGCCTAAGTGCGCCCTGCCCAAAAAAGCCAAAAAAAGGCCTGGCACTTGAGGGGGAAAAGGCGTGGCAGCGAAGGGGTTTAAGTGAATTTCTATGTGTTTTTTAAATTATATTTCCTAACTATAACATCCCTGTAACCTCTATTTTTTTCAGAGAAATTCTATGTTTTTTTAAATTAAAGTAATTTTCATTACTATATGTTAATCCAACCTTTGGCCGTGTGCACCGGAGATTGACCGTAGGGCCTGGCCTGCGACTAGGCCCTGCTGTCAACACCTGTAACCACCCAACCCTACGCTGTGCATGGCCTTAGGCCGTGTGCAGTGGGAGTTGGCTGCAGGACCTACACCCAATCCCCTATAACCCCGTCACCGTGAGAGAGAGAGAGAGAGAGAGAGAGAGAGAGAGAGAGAGAGAGAGAGAGAGAGAGAGAGAGAGAGAGAGAGAGAGAAAGAGAGAGAAAGTGACAAACTGAGAGACAGACGGTTTTAGAGAAAGATTTGACAGAGAGAAATTGAGAGAGAGACAGAGAGAGACAGAGATATAGAGTTTAGGCTTTGATGAATGATATATATAGAATGAGATATTTCCGGACAAATTGAAAAGAAAAACATTTTTGTTAGTTAAAAAGAGTGAGATCACCTTTCAATATGTAACTTTAATATTTATAGTTGAAAAGAAACTAAATCAGAAAATGACCACGGACTCACCTAAACTGGAAACCTTAACATTTAGTGTGCATGTCTGAGACCCTATGTACTAGGCCAGAGTTGACTCCTTAATGTGCAGTGTACAAACTTACTAATTGACTAGTGGAAAGTACTCCGGTTGGGTAGACATACTGCACAAACAGTGGCCTCTTCTTGGATAAATACCCAGGGAAGGATTAATTCTGGCATGATGCTTATTTGTCAGAAATCAAACCTCAATGGGAATCACTTATACATATAAACAAAGCAGATGCCCAAGTTCAAGGTCCACTTCTGTAAAGGACTTAGCATTATAATGTCTTGCTAATGGACAAGGCAAAGCAAGTGTGTTTTATTCTCAGCATTTTCATCTTGAAAAGTTATCTGTAAACCTTAATAGGGGTTTTTGCGTCCTTGCTTTTTATGAGCACAATATCTCATGTAGACCATGCAGTCAACCTCCATGTGTGGCAGTGGTTGGATTAACGTATAGTATTTAAAGTTACTTTAGGTTAAAATACATAGAAATTCACTGAAAAAAAACAAGGACTGCAGGGACATTATAGTTAGGAAACAGAATTAAAAAAACATAGAAATTCAAATTAAAAAACAAAGGTTACTGGGACGTTATAGTTTGGCTCTGAATTTAGTGATACCAAGCCTTAGAAATTCACCAGTTTTAGTTATTTCAACAAACTCGTGCCCTAAGGTAACTATATCTCGCACCCCGTCATGCACAGTTTTTTCATCAAAATGTTTACTGCAAATATTACATTGATATTATCAATGATGCTATCAAAGATGTCATGAGTGCCATAATTTGTGGGGTTATTAGCAGTGCATGGCGAGGGTGTGAGTATAACTATAACTATAGTTTTGTCAATTAAAAAGAGTGAGATCACCTCTCAATATGTAACTTAATTATTTATATTTGAAAAGAAACCAAAGCAGAAAACGACCATAGACTCAGCTAGACTGGAACCCTTAATCTTCAGTGTGCATGTCAGAGACCTTAACAACTAGGCCAGAGTTAACTCCTTACTGTGCAGTGTCCAGACTTAGCTATGACATTCAACCCACAGATTTTGAGAGGAAAAAGTCTTCAATGTTTCATCGCTAGGAATGTATGACGGTCAAAACACTTGGCAATAAACAGACACACTGTCATGAGACACTGAGATTTGAACCTTCAGTTTACTGACAGTTTAAGAGCTTTAGCATTAGGCCAGAAGTGACCCTTGTCTGCTGTCCATCAAAACATAAGTATAACTTTTGCCGCTGCATTCCTTGTGATCTAAGCCCCGAGGGGGTAGCGCCCCCCTCTCTTCATTTTCATATGTCCCCAGAAACTGGGCCACCCGGGGGCTTCATTAAATCAAGTGCAGGAGCCGGTGCTTGCTTTTTTTAACATTTTCACCAGATCCGTGGATCTGCCATGACTTGTGTCAGCGCGTCTGACCTTATTTGGTTTCTTATCTTTAATTTATAAGGGGATGCGATAGAGGTTCGATGAACCTTTTGACTGCGCTTAGAGGAAATCCCACAATAGGACTCCATTTCAATACCAATCAATAACAATATCATTCAATAGAATCAATAATCTGGGAGTCAGTAATCTCCACGCACCATGACCCATTTGGCCATGAATAACCACAACTTTATGTAATCTGAATGTTTATTTCCCTATATTAACAATGCTAATATCACATACCTTAATCTCAAAATCAGATGATATACATACAGAAACAACACTGAATGACCAAACCTTCTAAAGAATCTCAATTCAATTAAAGTATGCATGGTAATGCATTCTAGGATTACAGTACAACTCAATAGTAATAATAACTGTGGAATAGAAATAGCATACATTTAGATTCAGCAAAGAACTAACATCAACTATTGTTAATACTTAGCAGCCATCTTCTGTGAGTCTCCTAACTGACTTTCTGATTAGAATAGCATGTTTGGGCTTCATGCAAAACAATTTAGTCAACACAAATTTGGAAAAACATCTAGCTATAGCTCTATCAAAATTAGTGGTTGGTACCTAAGAACAAATGACAAATTGCATCAACAATATCATCGGGCTAGTACCTCTCCTCGGTATGGATCAGCAAGCTGCGACTGTCTTTGTCAATTGGAAATCTGTTCGGTCAGCATTAGCATTGAAACATGAAAGGGAATGGTGGTTCAGAGCAGGGGAGTCCAAGCTATCCAAACCATTTTAAAGCATAGTTTAAGGATCAGCATTCAGCATCAAACGTTTAAGCAATTAAGTTAAAGATAGAATTAAAGTTTTCAGGTACTGTTCAGCTCCTAAGACAGAATAAACAAGCTCCTCTCAGGAGGATATCAAAGTGGGAAAAAGCCTCTCTATTCTCAGTGCAGTCGGACTAACTTAAAATCATCCAGAACACTTTACATGTTGCCATTGGTCAAAGAATCGTACGTTTACATTTAGTCCGAAGAAAGTAGTACTACAAATCTATGATATAACTAGAACTGTCTTTCGCATGTCGATGATTGGCTCCTCTTTTCCTGTTCCCATCGTCAGACTCGTTAGGTAACAATTTTGTATCTCTCTGTCCTCCAGTCAGTGCATCCATTGTTAGCTCCAGGGAACATCACTTTCACACATACTAAACTCTACATTGTATCTATAGCTAATACAGCGTATTCTAGCAAGCAGTTCTCAAGGGAAAGAAAGCATTTACTAGTGTTTGCTCAACACAGTGGAAAAATACAAATACTCATTTTTCTATGCAGCCATTTTGTGTGAATCATTTAAACAGTGCAACTTAACATGAGGCCATGCAACTAGGACCAAGACCTTGGTAACTTAAGGCCTATTATTATTAAAGCAAATACATAATACATGATCATTATTATAACGTGCTACTATGTTTATCTAAACATGAGCACGACATTTCAAATTAATAAGCAGTTAATAAGGACATTCCGTGTTACTAACGGCCACTCAAGTAGGCAGATTTTCAAAGTTGTGTATTATTTTCTATATTAATTCATTTTCTATGCAGATTCATTTTTCTGAATACATGAATATCTATTAGTAAAAAATCAGCGTTAACAATTGCAGCGAACATTTTTTTAAAAAAACTTTTTTGCCCTTGGGGGGCCCCTCTGGGACCCCAGCACCAGAGCTACGAGGTCAGGGCATCCCTACCCTGGCCCCTTTTCTTTTCGTTCACCTTTTTTGTGGGACTCAGCTGAAGCCAAGTCCCAAGATGGCTGCTAACTCTTCCTGGTTGAAGTGTTGGCAGCCAATCAGAACTCTGCATTTCCCTGCACGACCTCATTATTATTCACAAATCCTTTGTGCCTATAGATGTCTATATTTCTTTTTCTTTTAATATCACAAAAACTACTGAACGGATTTACACTAAATAACAAAAAACATTCTTTCTGGAGCAAGAGCTACCTTTCTGCCTAATTTGGTGCAATGCTGTCCAGCGGTTCGGCCTGTAGTCCTCTCTAAAATTCCTATGTGAATTATAATGGGAAACATTTTTTTTTTACCTAGCCCTCCCTTTTTCTCAGCCCACGCTTGACGGATCACCCCGAAACTTTCCATGTACAACAAGATTCAAGGGCCAAATAAAGGCAAGTCAAGCAAGTCAAAAAACAATTTTTCAATGGAAACATGGTCCTATCTATAATTATAAAAAATAAATATATATACATATATGTATATATATATGCATATATATATATATATGTATATATATTTTCACTAAAAAAACAAAGGTTACAGGGACGTTATAGATAGGTTTAGATTTTACATACACAAAACAATAGAAATTCAGCCGTTATAGTTATATCAAGTAACTATAACTTGTACCCTAAGGTAACTATAACTCGCTTCCTCGCCATGCATAGGTTTCTCATCAATAATTCTACTGCATTACAGTGATATTATCAATGATGTCATGAATGATGTAATTTCTGGGGCAATTGAACCTCTCTTATCCGAGTCCATGTCCCTACCCCATTCCTCCTGCCCTCAGTGATCCAATGTACCATACTTGCCAACATTTTGAACTTGATAAGGCAGAGATTTTGAAAAAGAACCTGCAAAATTGATATTCCCTACTGACTTACATTGAAACAGAGGAGATTTTAGGCATGAGACTGAAAAAATAAAGCTCTTTTGGGCTTACAAACACTGGCAGTCTCCTGCCAGAATCAGTTCTCTTTGCAGATATGGTTGTACTGCCTCTACCTTCTGCGCTCAATGGTCTGTTATATTGCCACAGCCTCTCTTGCCTGTCCTGCATGGTTGGTTGTTGCACCTGCCCCCTTGCCCTTGTCCTCCAAGGTCTGTTTTGCTGCCACCATCCCTCCCTTCTGTCCAATGTGATCAACGTGTTGCCTCTGCACCCACCTGGCCTAAATTATCCGAGTCCGTGCCCCTCACATCTGCTTCCTCACGGTAAGTATTCTAATGAACAACTGGATTGCTAACATTCAGTATTACAAAAATGTGGGACACCTGACGTCATCTTGATGTAATCAAAACTGTAATACCTAAACCATTTCCTTAGAAATTAAAACATTTAGAGGGTCTTACTCCCATAAAAATTATGGTTAGTGCTCTAAAAAAAAAAATGAGGACATATTTTCTGAGTTCTTATGCAGCGACAAGGCACTTTTACATTATTTGCTATCTTGGTTTTTTTATCCAGTTGATCACTTGATTATATGTTGCAGTTAGAGGAGAGAAGCTTTACTGCTAGAGCTGTAGACCTTGCAACTGGGGAATCAGGTACGAGTTTTCGAGTCAGCTCGACATCCTGTGATTCTGGGCAAATCACTTAATCGCCCCATGCCTAAATCCCAAAAGGAATGTGTCCTTTTGTAATGTAACTGATGCAAAGCACTCCAATACCTTTGGGTCAGGAGTGCGCCGTACAAAACTGCAAAAAAAGATTAAGTGAAGTTTTTTGCACACTTCTGTCATTGTGCTATACTTGGGCTACATTTGGGTGATATTTGTGCTACCTTTGGGCTCTTTTTTCTCTGGTGGCCATGTTGAGAGATCTTATTTGTTACGAAGCTCCTTAACCCCTTCGCAGCCAAGAACGTAACGGTTACGTCATTGGCTGAGGCGCTGAGGCGCCAAGGACGTAACCCTTACGTCCTGGTACTAGCCCATGAGCCTCGCCTCAGCGCCCCCACTGCACTGATGGAAGGGGAATTGCTTCCCTTTCCACCCCCACACCCCCGTGGCGTCTGTTGGCGTCAGCGTGCGATCACGTGCTCACCTCATCTGAGGCCTACCCCTCCGCGCTGGAAGCTCAGCTTCCACCGCGGATCGGAAGAGAAATGCTTTTGCATTTCTCCCCCGATCATAGAAAGGCATGAAAGGAGAGGAAAGCTATGCGATCGGGCAGCAGAAATGCCCACTAGACACCAGGTAATTTATTTATTTTTTACAATTGACATGAGGGGAGCGGCTCCTTGGGCAAGGGCCACACCCCAGGGGGCCAAGTTATTTTTAGGCCATTTCTGCCCCACCGGGGGAAGATAGGCCTAATATAATTAGACTGATCTGCCCCCCAGGGGGGGCAGAAACACCCTAGACACCAGGGTGTTTTTTTTTCCTTATTTTTTTTTTTTATATGTGGGGAGCGACCCCTCAGGCAAGGGTCGCTCCCCGGGGGCAAAATTAATTTTCGGCGATTTCTGCCCCCTTAAGGGCAGATCAGCCTATTTTTATTAGGCCAATTTGCCCCCAACTGGGGCAGAAACCACTAGACACTAGGGGATATTTTGGTATTTTTTTGCAATTGACCTGAGGGGAGCGGTCCCTTGGGCAAAGGCCGCTGCCCAGGGGGCCAAGTTATTTTTAGGCCATTTCTGCCCCCCTTAGGGGCAGATTACCCTTTTTGTATTAGGCCAATCTGCCCCCAATGGGGGCAGAAACCACTAGACACCAGAGATTTTTTTTTTTATATTATTTAATGAGAGGAGCGGCCCCTTGGGCAAGGGCCGTTCCCCGGGGGGGGGGGAATATTTTAAGGACTTTTCTGCCCCCCCGGGGGCAGATTGGCCTATTATAATTAGGCTGATCTGCCCCGGGGGCACAAACCCCTAGACACCAGGGATATATTTTTGTTTATGTTTTCTTTAGTTTTTTTTATATATGGGAGGCTACCCCCTTAGGCAAGAGTCGCTCCCCTGGGGGCAAATTGTATTTAGGCCATTTCTGCCCCCCCCCCCTTGGGGTCAGATCGGCCTATATTTGTTAGAACGATCTGCCCCCAACGGGGGCAGACACCACTAGACACCAGGGATTTATTTTTTTGCGTCACTTTCACGCAAGGGGAGCGACCCCTTAATCAAGGGTCGTTCCCCTGTGGGGGCAGATTTATTTTAGGCCATTTCTGCCCCCCTTGGGCGCAGATTGGCCTATTTCTATTAGGCCGATCTGCCCCCGTGGGGGGCAGAAATCACATAGGCACCAGGGATTGGTATGTGTGTATTTGTGTGTTTTGTTTGGGGGGGCAGCCCCTTGGGTAAGGATTGCTCCCCATGGGGGCACATTACTGTTGGCCATCTGTGCCCCCATGGGGGGCAGATCGGCCTATTTTTGGAAGGCCCATCTGTCCCCAAGGGAGGCAGAAAGTCCACCAGAGACCAGGGAAGATTTTTTTTTCAAAATAAGTGGGTAGGGGTATGTCCATACCCCCACCCCAAATAAATGGGGCCAAAGTTGTTCTGCCCACCAGTCCACACCCGGGAGCAGAAAGTCTACTAGATGCCAGGGAATTAAAAAATATATATATATAAATAGTGGGGTGGTGGCTACCAACCAGTATGGGCCTGGTTATGCCCCCACCCCAACTGAGGGGGGTAACAGTCTTTCAGCTCTCCCCCGCACTCTAAAACATCTTATCCCACGGCAAGCTAGAAGACATTTGATTATTTGGGGTTTTGGTTTTACATTTGGGCCTTGAGAGCTTGGCTAACTCTCAAAATCGTCCCACTTGGAATGGTGAGGGCTGCACTTTTTGGACTTTGGGACGCTGCCATGTAGAAAAATCCACAAGACCTAGACACATCTGAAAACTAAACATCTGGGTGAGTCCAGGGTGGTGTGCTTCACATGCACCCGCACCATTTTCTTACCCACAATGCCCAGCAAACCTCCAACTTTGCTGGAAATCACACATTTTTCCTACATTTTTGTGATGGAACCTTCCGGAATCTGCAGGAATCCACAAAATTCCTACCACCCAACATTGTCTCATCTATACCAATAACAATTCTGCTGCACTTGTCAATCTAAAAATGTTTTTTTTCAAATTGCCTTTTTGGACCCGCTTTGGTTCCTCCTCAATTTCGACATGTTTTTGGCTCTTCCCTGTCACAGGCACTTGGCCCACCTCCACAAGTGAGGTATCATTTTTACCGGGAGACTGAAGAGAACGCTGGGTGGTAGGAAAGTTAGCCCAGTGAGGTGATCCCACACAGAAGTGTGGGAAAAATATGATGTTTTTAGCTAAATTTGAGGTTTGCTGAGGATTCTGGGTAAGAAAACATTGGGGGATCCACGCAAGTCACACCTCCCTAGACTCCCTCTGGTGTCTAGTTATCAGAAATGTCTGGGTTTGGTAGGTTTCCCTAGATGGCTGCTGAGCCCAGGACCAAAAACGCAGGTGCCCCCCTCAAAAACAGGTAGTTTTTTATTTGATAATTTTGATGTGTCCAGATAGTGTTTTGGGGCATTTCCTTTCGCAAGCTCTAGGCCTACCCACACAAGTGAGGTACCATTTTTATCTGGAGACTTGGGGGAACGCTGGGTGGAAGGAAATTTGTGACTCCTCTCAGATTCCAGAATTTTCTGTCACTGAAATGTGAGGAAAAAGTATTTTTTGGCCAAATTTTGAGGTTTGCAAAGGATTCTGGGTAACAGAACCTGGTGAGAGCCCCTAAGTCACCCCATCTTGGATTCTCCTAGGTGTCTAGTTTTAAAAATGCACAGGTTTGGTAGGTTTTCCTAGGTGCCGGCTGAGCTAGAGGCCAAAATCTACAGCTAGGCACTTTGCAAACAACATGGCAGATTTCAATGTAAAAATGTGATGTGTCCATGTTGCGTTTCCTGTCACGAGCATTAGGCCTACCCACGCAAGTGAGGTACCATTTTTATCTGGGAACTTGGGGGAACACAGAGCCTACCCACGCAAGTGAGGTACCATTTTTATCAGGGGACTTGGGGGAACACAGAATAGCAAAACAAGTGTTATTGCCCCTTGTCTTTCTCTACATTTTTTCCTTCCAAATGTAAGACAGTGTGTAAAAAAGACGTCTATTTATGAAATGCCCTGTAATTCACATGTTAGTATGGGCCCCCCGGAATTCAGAAATGTGCAAATAACCACTGCTTCTCAACACCTTATCTTGTGACCATTTTGGAAATACAAAGGTTTTCTTCATACCTATTTTGCACTCTTTATATTTCAGCAAATGAATAGCTGTATACCCGGTATAGAATGAAAACCCATTGCAAGGTGCTGCTCATTTATTGGCTCTGGGTACCTAGGGTTCTTGATGAACCTACAAGCCCTATATATCCCCACAACCAGAAGAGTCCAGCAGACGTAACGGTATATTGCTTTCAAAACTCTGACATCGCAGGAAAAAGTTACAGAGTAAAACGGGAGAAAAATGGCTGGTTTTTTCACCTCAATTTCATTTTTTTTTATTTCAGCTGGTATTTTTCTGCAGGAAAACCTTGTAGGATCTACACAAATTACCCCTTGCTGAATTCAGAATTTTGTCTACTTTTCTCCAAAGGCTTACGCGGGGGCAGCCGGCCCTGGTATGTACCGAGGAATTACTGCGAAAATCCGCTGCCCTCTGAGCTGTTCACACCTCCCTGCTGCTAGCTGGGATCGAGCATTGATTTCACACCCATTTCTGTCACTAACTGGAACGAGGCTGAAAGCACAAAAAATAGTAAAAATGGGGTATGTCTCAGTAAAATGCCAAAATTGTGTTGAAAATTTGGTTTTCTGATTCAAGTCTGCCTGTTGCTGAAAGCTGGGAAGATGGTGATTTTAGATGTGTAAACCCTTTGTTGATGCTATTTTCAGGGGGAAAAACACAAGCCTTCTTCTGCAGCCTTTTTTTCCCATTTTATTTTTTTTTAAAAAGAAATGTTCACTGTATTTTAGCTAATATCTTGGTCTCCTTCAGGGGAACCCACAAAGTCTGGGTACCTCTAGAATCCCTAGGGTGTTGGAAAAAAAGGACGCAAATTTGGTGGGTAGCTTATGTGGAGAAGAAGTTATGAGGGCCTAAGCGCGAACTGCCCCAAACAGCCAAAAGAAAAGGCTTGGCACCTGAGGGGGAAAAGGCCTGGCAGCGAAGGGGTTAATCCCCTCATGTACTGCAGTATCATAATTAGAAAATGCTATTAGTTTTCCAACTCAATTCCATCAAGATGGTGTTCAGATGTGCCACACTTTTGGCATTAATTCAGAATGACAGTACTCTAGTCGCTCATTAAAACACTGTAGTAAACTGCTGATCACCGGTGAGTTAACTGGCAGCCTGCTGCTGGCATTGAAAGTGCATGTTTCAGTCTATATGTCAGAATGTTTTAATGAAATAAAAGGGGAAGATATTTGAGAACTCACTTAAAACATGCCCTAATTTTTCTTTCTACACAACTAACCATAATTTCTGTGACAGAATGCCATCCCCTCGTTTTATTCCTTTCCAAATTAAATGTTTTAAGTTTTACCAGTTTGATTCAATCAAGATGGCTTCAAGTATGCCACACTTTTGTCATAAGTAAGACTATTAGTGCTCTAGTTGTTCTCTAGAACACTCTGGGAGGCTGCAGTAGAACACAGGGTAATCAACTGACAGACTGCTCCTATCGGAAGTACATTTTACTGAGAATGTCAGACTTCATTCTAATATGGCTGAGAAAGATAGTGGGAAATTACAGAAAATATGCTCTCATTTAAGCTTCTAGAGCACCTTCCATAACCTCTATGGGAAAATCATCAGAAAATGATTTTCTATCAAACACAGTTCATAATATCCCAGCAGCAGGCTTTTTTCACAGGGTAAAATCATCTTAGCAACAAATGATTTGTATTGTAAATAAAATCTGTTATCACCCTTTATACACTCTCTTTTTTGTGACCCTCAAAACCTGCCATTCATTACAATGCATTTCAATGGGGTGCTATCATGCATATTGGTTCCAAGATGGCTGCCATCACTTTCTGGTTTAAGTGCTGACAACCAATTAGATTTCACCAAGTGATATGTGCTTAGGCTATGCCCAGATACACAAATTTGGAATTTCCTGTAATATCTCGAAAACTACGGAACTGATTTACACCAAATAACAAAAAAAGTATGCTTTCCAGACCAATAACTACCTTCCTGCCAAACATGGTGTTATTCCATTCAGCGGTTTGAGCTGCAGTTCTATCTAAATTCTCTATGGGAGTTAACATGGGAAATACACTTATTATGACCCCCCTTTTTCTCAGCCCCCCGCTGGACAGATCATCCAGAAACTGTCCATGCGCAACAAAATCCAACAAGACACTTTTTTTTCGAAATTTTCCTGAAGATTTGTCAATCGGTGCCAAAGATATAGTCAAGTCACCAAACGCTTTTCCTATGGAAAGTGGGTCCGAACTATAATTATAACTACATATATATATATACACACACATTTAGAAAGATAGATAGATAGATAGATAGATAGATAGATAGATAGATAGATAGATAGATAGATAGATAGATAGATAGATAGATACTGGTGGGCGCCATTAGGTAGTTATAGTTAGGACCATGTTTCCACTGAAAAATAGTTTTTTGACTTGCCTATATCTATAGTCCTGCAGTGTAAAGTGTGAATGACCAGCTAGCCAATAGAACTCTTTGTCTCTGCACAGAGTCCACAAGAGTAAGGACCAAACTCAAACTGAAATGTATTTTGACAGCTTGCTTTAAAAAGAGCTGCGTAAAAAGAACTTGCGAAAAAAGAACTTGCGTAAAAAGAACTGCTGCTTGCGTTTGTAAAATGCTGCTCGAGTTCGTGTGGATCACCTTGTTTTGGTGGTTCTCCAGTTAGGATTTTTCCCTGGGTGCAATTTTTCATTCTGCGGCGTGCTGTAATAGCATATTTTGGGGCATTAGTGCTAAATATTGTTACGTGAAATGAAAAAAATTATGCGAATTACACCTGCAATTAAAAATTCGCACGGACCAACTCAAAACAACATTGATTTGTACACCTCAAAAGAGAAGATCTGCACTCATCCTGAGTGACAAACTGAAGCTGGAAACATCGATAAAATCAGTTGCAAAAGAAAGGAACTCAACATCAATTAAGATCCTAAAAGTTCGTGCAGACTTTGGAGATGTTAAGACTGCACTCCGGGGTCTCCATCCTCATTGGCCTCCCTGCCAGCTCTCGGAAAGCCATCCCTCAAGCTGCTGCTAGACTGAGGACTTAAAGTATGTTTGAACATACACCAGAAACACTTATTAAACTCCAGTGCACGCTGCACGTTCAGATCTGCCTGCTTGATCGTTGAAGTACTCAAACTGAAAACCCAAGTACCAGAAAAGCAAACTAATGCTATAAGGCGGACGAAAACACCTCTGCAGCAAAGCAACCTCAAACTTTAAACAATGTGCTGTAAGAAAACTTCCACCCTAGCACGTTCGTTCTCAGTTTTGCCTTTAAGATTTGGAAAAACATCCCATTTAGTGTCAGACAAGACCCATACTTCCCATCCATCAAAAACAGACTAAGAAACACAATGATTGCTGAAACTACAAGACACTTCCTAATGCACGCCTGCCCCCTCCCTCTCCACCATATAACAAAATGATCTACTACTTGCCTCTGTGACCAAACACCAAGGGAAACCCTTGCAAAGCCATCAGTGCGGCTACCCAGCCCCTTAATACTGGGGGCTGGCCTGCTATCCTAAGATCTGCTTTTTACCTCCAACCTAGGTTGTGCCTGTAACATATGCCCTGTCAAATTATCCTATACATGAAACTTTTCCTTGTTTTCCCTCTCGATGCCCATGGATACTTTGCATCCTGGTTGCCACGTAGAGCCCTATTTTTGTAAGCATGTGGTACCTACACCTTATGCCTGTCTACTTTTACGTGCTTCTCTTACCCTGTAATACAATGGTATCTTTTGTACCTGTTTGCCATACTCCTGCACTCTTCTGCAAAGTGCTCCATCCCTTTTGGAAGGTGTCCGTGCTAATGAAAAATCCCCAAATAATGTAATTAATGAATTAATGAATCAATTAAATAAATAAATAATCTCCTATAGCAACCCCCCCTTCCCTTACAGGACAGTAATTTACAACCAGTTGTGTCTCCCATACAAGAGTTTTGCTTACCGAATTATTGTAGTGGTAGGTGTCTGGGAGAGAGGCAGTAGGCGCTTTGTGGACAAGTAAAAACCAGAGGGAACTGGAACCAAGGTGCACCCCACGGAAGAGGCCAAGTCACGCAGAAACTGGTCTTGGGTCGGTTGTGCCTGGCTTGGCAGTTGGGCACGACTGTTCCTACTGAAGCAGGGCCAAGACTGATTTGCATATGACTGTTCTGGCTATTCTGAGGCGGCCTGGTG
Source organism: Pleurodeles waltl (assembly GCF_031143425.1). NCBI lineage: Eukaryota > Metazoa > Chordata > Amphibia > Caudata > Salamandridae > Pleurodeles > Pleurodeles waltl. The sequence continues at coordinate 1,196,663,854 of NC_090444.1, forward strand.
GGCAAAAGAAGGATGGGTTGGAAAGTTATGGAACTGAACACCAGGGTGTAGGCAAATTGCAATCATTCCTTCCATCACCTTTTGTGTGTTTGATAAAACACCAGATGGTATTGCTGCATGGGGCAGTTAGGACTGGGTGCGCCCACACTTAGGGCGGATCAGTCCACTCCTGGGCTAAACCAGAGGTTGTGCCAACCTTGGCCTATCTAAGAAAACTGGGAAATACGCCCTGTCCCGTATCCCTCATTCCACACTGGAGTACTAAGCGGTGCCAATGGGCAATAGGTTTATTTAACATTCGCCTGTTTTCCAAAATAACTCAAAAAGCCTTAGCCCAAGAAAGATTTTAAAGTGAATACCCTGATTGCTCTGTCAGAATCTTATCTAGAGCCGCCAACTTAGAGTCTGAGGACAAAAACCTGTAACACTCGGGCCAGTTCTGCGGCTATCCATGGTGCTGAACTCTCGTTGGGTAACATTAGTCTTCAAAGACATCATAAAGGGGTTTAGGTGGAATAAAGCATGAAACAAATGGGGTGATGTGGTAGGACATCTTCGTTGAGGAAAAAGTATCAAGTGCCTCGAGCTCACATATTGAAATTATTGCAACTATTATTTTGCAACGGAAAACAGAATCCAAACGCTGTAAGCAGAGTATTTTCCATCAAGTTATGCTTTGAACGTCTTTTAAGTGTTTGGCATTATATTCAGCGCACGGTGGAGGTCGCGTGCAGGAAGGTGTACAGATTAGACCCACGGTCACGCCATCTAGGGTTCTGTTTTGGGCTAGAGTTAGCGCCTTGAGGTTCCACTGCGTGCCTCCAGGAGCGGAGCTGCCCGTGCACACTGCACCGTAGTGTGGTGTTTCTGTCACTAGTCTGTGTTTTATGGCACATCCCCGTACTAACACGCGCCACAGCCGGGCACAGAGAAGGGGTTCTTGGCAGACGTTCCGCACTTAGTAGTGTTTCTTCTTCTACAGCACCCAGGGTTGAGAACTCGAGATGCCACGTTTGGAGGGTCCCCAGATAACGCGACCATAGAGGGAAACAGCCTCGAAACACACGAGGATAGAGGGAAACAGCCTCGAAACACACAGTGGAGCGGGAGTCTGCACTGAACTCAGCTGCAAACACAGGGCCAACTGCCGGGTTTCCAGTGCTCAACACTGGGGGGCTCCTTAGGAGGACATCAGAGACACTCAGGCATATTTACAAGAAACTGGTGCACCACCCCTGACCCACCTAAGGACACCATGGCTTTACAATACAACGCACCATGGCGGTCACAAGAATAGCACCAGAATTGTTTAAGCTATTGTGGTGCTTTGCTGCACTAGCATAAAAAATGTTGACATTAGTGCAACAAAGTGCAAGGAGGCCCATAGGTTTCTACCGGTGCATCATTCTAACGCCTGCTTTAAGCAAGCCTTAAAGATGACAAGATTTCACTGTGCCATTTGTGTGAGCCTTCTAGCGCTGGGACACCCCACCTTGCATACATTATGCCGGGCATAATGTTCTGCAAGGGGGTGCAAAGTGGCACAATGCAAGCATTGCGCCACTTTGTAAATATGGCACGGCAAAAAAGCCTTCCTCGCGCCACATTAGAATTAAAAAATTATGCAGGAAGGCACTTGGGGCTCGTAAATATGCCCCTCTCTGTTTTTGCCATGCATCTTGTCTTTAGGAAATATTCCAGACATTATCGGTCTGTCCTTCCTAACTTGCGCCATTGCTGTATGACCATACGAGGACTAAGCATGGTGAAAGATGGGCAGGTATAGAAAATGGTCCTTTGCACTGGCATATAAGCCTCTGGTGGTTTGGGCCCATATGTACTAAAGCTTTTTCCCATAGACACATAATGGGTAAAATCCTTTGATACATCTGGCCCTTGGTGTTGTCTAATGAGGTGCAGGACAGGAGCGTACAGGCCACTGAGGCCTCTGTGGGGCCGAAGTGCTCCATTCAGCCCAAGGCCAGTGATTGGCTGTGAGACATGGGAGACAGATTTTTGCACCTAACCCCACAGGCGCAGGAAGGTGAATGCATGTGTAGCACCTGCGGAAGATGACCTCGCTGTGCGGGGAGGCTCTGTGCATGCAGGCAGGAATGTAGCTTGGGACCTGGAGGGGGAGGTACACTTGGGGTGTTAAATCCCCCTAATAAATGTATTTTCTTAGAAGTAGTTGTGTATAGGTGCTTTCAGTCCGGTATGGTGAGATGTCACTCGGATTTCAACAGGGATTTTTGCATACAATCAGACAAAAAATGCACACATTGTTTGAAAGTCGCCAAAAACATTGGTTATTATACAGAATATTGTGTATTCTCTATTACTGCTTCTACCAAACTGCATTCCTCTCCATCTTCTACCCATCAGGCCCCTCTCGTGTACCCTGCTTGTGGTATTATGTTTTAAACATTATATGCCAACCTGATTGTTGGAAAATCCAAAGCTCACCCCTCCTCCCCCCCCCCCTCCCGCCCCAACCTTACAGACCAAGCTGTACCCCTGCACAATGACAGGGTTTTTGGGGGTACATGGGGCGGCGGCTGGAGCTGGAGGAGGGTCCTACAGTGGAGGGTCACGAGCCCTGCAAGGCGGGAGCAAGCCCAATTACTGACCTGCCCTGATTCCAAAGCACGCACGTTATGTTCTCCGTTTCAGGAGCCCGTACTTGAAGGACGGACTTAACCATAAACCGACGGTGGTCCCGTCCTGCCAGTAAACTCCCACCCCCCCTCGTGCTATTGACGGGCATCGGGCATAGCGGTTTTAGCGGTCCAGAAACACGTGCCTATTGTGGCTAGTGTCTTGTCATCCAGGGAGGAGGTAGAGGTATAGCGGCGGGGACACGTGCCAAGGAAAGGCCTGGGGCACACTGAGGGCGGAGGCCTCACATTCCAAGGCCTTTAACGGTGGACTGCAGCATGGGCACCGCCCACCACCCCCTCTACGCATCTCATAGTAATCATAGAACCTGTAAAAAAAAAAAAAAAAATCCTCGCACACGCGCGCGGACCACTACGCCCGTGTTTGGGCAAAAACTGCTGCGGTTGTGTGACACATGGCCTAAGGTATGGGAGGAGTCATGCGGCCTGGAAGCCTGAGACTAAATATGCATAAAACACATAACCCAATAGTCCCTGCAAGATCGCTTTCTTTTTAAAAGATCTTTTTTGTCTACTACAGTTGTTGTTCCCCGTACTTTCTACCGAGGGCCGGAAGGGTGGGGGGGGTCCACGAGGAGAACCAATAGTGCCAAGGACGTGGGTGGCACTACTGTGAGGGGCTGCGAAAGCACGGCCGAGGGGGGTGAACCGGAGGGAGCAACCGCGACTGTGGCGGGGTCTTGGCTCCGCGCGATGTGTTTGTCTATCGATGTAGTTATTCTGTTAGATGTGAGGTGTATAGTCATCAAATGCTGCACCCAGTGATTGGTCGGGTGCCAATCACGTAGACGGGTGTTTCACATGGTGGAAGGCAAACAAGAGACGTTCGGAGAAATGAGAGAGGAGGGAAGAAGAGATGAGGGAATAGAGAGTTGATAGAAACACCAATACACACCCACATTGGTGGTGTGAATGTCACAAAAACTGCCGAAACTTTTGTCGAAAATACATTAACACTAGGGAAAAAATAAATAAATAAATATAAACGTTATTTTTAAAAAAAAACTACCAAATATAAAACACACTCTTCGTGTAAGGTCTGATTCCAGGCCGAATTAAGTGCTGTCCCGTTCGGCAGTTTTTGCGTCCGTGCTTCACAGCCGTTGCCTGTGACACTTGCGACAGAGAAAGGGGGCGCTACACTGGCCCCGAAACTGTTTGCTTTGAGCTTTACTTAAACAGGAGTTACCATACATTTGGTGGGCACCAGTCCGAGCGCGCCAAAACGAAAGACCTCCACAAAATACCCTTTATGATGGAAGTTAAGATTCCACACGAGCTGGCGATCTCATTGTGTACGAACTAATTATTAAACGCACTACACTGCCCACAGAAGAAAAACTGGCAAATAAATCCACCTTCACACATACTACAAAGAGCTTAAGAAAGGTACATGCACAACTCATAACACAATCAAATACACACCACATGCACACATACAAATAGTCCACACACGTACGATATACAGACACAAATACACCAAGCACACACATTAAACAACTACCACACAGATTGGTGCGTGCATTTCACACACACACACACAATACAGTCACATTACACAGCCCTGTAAAGGCACATATAAGCCACACTAATAGAAGAACGCCACTAAAACACACACCAGCGTGCTTCTGTTTTCATATATGCAAAAAACACTGCCATATAAAGGCAAATCGGTTCCCTGTGGGCACTATGTGACTTTACTCACAACACATTCACGCGAGCAGATGATCAAACTCACGTAGCATAAAAAGAAAACACACACAAAGTCACCAATAAATGAGGAGCTAAACACCAACAACTCCGTGGGTATCGGAGAAAAGCGAATAAAACACGTCCATTTCGTTTAGAGAAAGTGCAAGTATAGTTCGCTGTGCTCCTTTCTGTAGCGAGATGCAAGGACTTGGCAGCTGGTTGCCCATTTGCCGCTTCTAACGCGCCCGAAAAATGCCAGCTGTGCCCAGTGGCATCAACACTTTCGTAGCTGGGAATCTTCACTTCTGCTGAGCTTGAAAATAGGTCGGTGCCTCTGGATCTGTGGCAGGCTGGTCGGGCGGCCGCCTCACACACGCACCCCAGGCACGTGTCATCCACACACTGTCTCACCACCACACCCGGCAGCTGTCACCGAGACACACCCGGGCCCTGTCACCCACACCCTGCCTCACACACGCACACCAGGCACTTGTCAACCAACACCCTGCCTCACACATGCACCCCAGGCACCTGTCACCCATACACTCTCACACACCACACCCGGCACTTGTCAACCAACACCCTGCCTCACACACGCAGCTCAGGCACCCGTCATCCACACACTGTCTCACCAACACACCCGGCAGCTGTCACCGAGACACACCCGGGCCCTGCCACCCACACCCTGCCTCACACACGGACACCATGCACCTGTCATCCACACACTGTATCACCACCACACCCGGCAGCTGTCACCGAGACACACCCGGGCCCTGTCACCCACGCCCTGCCTCACACACGCACACCAGGCACTTGTCAACCAACACCCTGCCTCACACATGCACCCCAGGCACCTGTCACCCATACACTCTCACACACCACACCCGGCACTTGTCAACCAACACCCTGCCTCACACACGCAGCTCAGGCACCCGTCATCCACACACTGTCTCACCAACACACCCGGCAGCTGTCACCGAGACACACCCGGGCCCTGCCACCCACACCCTGCCTCACACACGGACACCATGCACCTGTCATCCACACACTGTATCACCACCACACCCGGCAGCTGTCACCGAGACACACCCGGGCCCTGCCACCCACACCCTGCCTCACACACGCACACCAGGCACCTGTCATCCACACACTGTCTCACCACCACACCCGGCAGCTGTCACCGAGGCACACCCGGGCCCTGTCACCCACACCCTGCCTCACACACGCACAACAGGCACCTGTCACCCATACACTGTCTCACACACCACACCCGGCAGCTGTCACCGAGACACACCCGGGCCCTGCCACCCACACCCTGCCTCACATACGCACAACAGGCACCTGTCATCCACACACTGTCTCACCACCACACCCGGCAGCTGTCACCGAGACACACCCGGGCCCTGTCACCCACACCCTGCCTCACACACGCACACCAGTCACTTGTCAACCAACACCCTGCCTCACACATGCACCCCAGGCACCTGTCACCCATACACTGTCTCACACACCACACCCGGCACTTGTCAACCAACACCCTGCCTCACACACGCAGCTCAGGCACCTGTCACCCATACACTGTCTCACACACCACACCCGGCAGCTGTCACCGACAAACACCCAGCTCCTGTCATCCACACGCTGCCTCACACACCCACACCAGGCCCGTCACCAATACCCGGCCTCACACACGCACACCCGGCAGCTGTCACCCAAGCCCTGCCTCACATGGGCACCTCAGGCACTTGTCACCCATACCCTGCCTCACACACGCACCCCAGGCACCTGTCACCCACAAATTGTCTCGCAATCCACACCCGCCAACTGTCACCGACACACACCCCTGTCACCCACCTGCCTCACAGCGCAGCTCAGGCACCTGTGGCCCACACCCATGCTCACACACGCACACCCGGTAGCTGTCACCTACACACTGTCTCACACACCGACACCCGACCCCTGCCACCCATACCCAGCCTCATGCATCCACCCCAGGCATCTGTCACCCATACCCTGCCTCACACACGCACCCCAGGTACCTGTCACCCACACACTGTCTCACCCACCACATCCGGCAGCTGTCACGGACACCCCCAGGGCCCTGTCACCCACACCCAGTCTCACAGGCGCACCTCAGGCACCTGTAGTGAACATGCAACCTCACACACGCACACCCGGCAGATGTCACCCAGACCCTGCCTCACACACACACCGCAGGCATCTGTCACCCACACCCTGCCTCTCACATACCAGACCCTGTCACCCACACCCTGCCTCAAACACGCACCTCAGGCACCGCACACCCGCCAGCTGTCACCACACCGAGCCACACTCGCACACCCGGTCCCTGTCACCCACAACCTGCCTCCCACACGCACCTTAGGCATCTGTAGCCAACATCCTGCCTCACCCATGCACCCCCTGTTCTTGTCACACACACGCACCCCGCACGCGCACCTTAGGCACCTGTGGCCGACAGGTGCTGTCCCACATGCACACCCAGTCATGCCCTGGCGGGTGTGCACTCACGGCAGGGTGGCTCTTGAGGGAGCCGCCGGCGGCGGCCACTGGAGGCAGCTCACTCATATCATTAGCATCCCCCTCCCTCCCTCGGCAGCGGTGACGTCCCCCTGGAGTTGGGGACAGCAGGGGAAAGTGAGGGAGCCCCGGCCCCCTCCCGCCTCCTCCTCCTCGCCTGTCACAGCTCTTCTCCCGGCGGAGCCTCATTCCAGGGGCTGCAGCGCGAGGCAGAAAGTCACTCAGAGGGGAGTGAAGTTCAGGCCGCCTATCCCTCACCTCCGAGTAGCCCGGCCAGTGCCTCTCTCCCTCTTCCCTGTGGCGCACACTGAGCCAGGGGCCCTGGAGACGTGTTAGCAGCAAGTATTGGCCCGCTGCAGAGGAATTGCCTTTTTGTTTATCTTTTTGGGGAACAGTAAATAAGAAATTGAGAAAGGACCAGGGAGGGCCCTGAAGAAAGCACAGCCCGGGGCTGTTGGAGATGACCCCTGCTTGAGGTGGAAGAGGCCCCCACGGAAAGGACCCCACTCGGCAGAAGGTCCAGGGAAGCAGAAATATTGCAGGGATACAGTCGGGGAGGCTGGAAGCCTGTCTGAAGCCAAAGCCGGGGCAGGATGAGCAAACCAGCGGGATCAACAAGTGGGTATTTCATGTGGCAGCTTCCCGTGGAGCGTGACTGCCCAGGGCGCTTCTTGTCTGCTTGACGCATAGGTTGCTTCTTTGTGGGTCTTGGTTTAATGTCTCTTTTTGGTTTGCTATGTGTTTGTTTGCTTGCTTATTTGTTGCTTTCTTTTTGTTTGCCTGTTTGTTTTTGCATTTGTTTCGTGGTGGTTTACTTCTCCTTCTCTATTTTGCACCTGTTTTTGGTTAGTTGTGTATTCCATTTTTTCTATTCACACACTCTTTGTATGCTTCAATTTGTTTTTTCTTTATTTTCTGGCTTAATCGTTTATTTCCTTTTCATTCATTTTTCTTTTTTCGTTTCCTCGTCCTTTGTTTTGATTTATTTTTGTTAGTTTGCGGACTTATTCGTGTGCATTTTTGTGCGGTTTTTCATTAGTATCCCCGAATTTATTGGTGACATAGAAAGGAAACACTCACTAAGCGATCTGGAACGTACGATGCATTTTTTGGGCTAAATAATGCATAAATTAGTTTCTATATTTCGGTGGCCAGGAGATCGTTACCGGCAACTGTCAGGCCTAATTAGCTACTTTAATCCGCAAATTGGTCGCAAGTTAACAGCTAATATAGGAGGGCGCGCTCTGATTCCCACGCACTGATTTGTCTGACTCGAGGGGGCTCCCGCCCTGCCTCGTCCCGCGCACCCCCAGACTGCGCACATCGGCACCCCGCGCCTTTAGACTCGGGAAGGGAAAAGTCGGTTTTTGCCACATATTGAATGATTTCTAAAGTGGGGCCAGTTTCTCTAGCAGCAGGGAGGTGTGAACAGCTCAGAGGGCAGCGGATTTTCGCAGTAATTCCTCGGTACATACCAGGGCCGGCTGCCCCCGCGTAAGCCTGCGGAGAAGGAGAGCAGAGACCATTTAAAAGTCACATTTTTCAGTTTTAATCCCAGATCCACGCAGCCTCATGGCTGGGAAATGCGAAATATGACTCGGTGGCCTATGAATGAGTTTCTGCGGTACGGTTGGAGAAGTCAGGGGGTTCGCAGCTGATGCCAATGCGCGAAACACCCAAAAACAGATGTGGCTGGTTCCGCGGGCACTATCCCGGCTGAGGGTGGTCAGTTTGTGGGTTGTGCCACGGGGGGCGAACAAGGTCCGGTGCGGGTCACCGGTACAGGGTAAAGCATCTCAGAGGAGCAGAGCTCCTTCGACCAAACCCAGTCGATGAAAGTGAAGTCGGTGGTGGGGTTCACCTCACATGTAAAGGCGCTGAGGAAAGACACGCGAGCGCCACGAAGTCCAAATGGGTCTTTCGGGTACTTGGCAGCGGCTGCGTGATCCCGGCTTCACCGCACCCCTGAGAGGGTCTTGGGTGTGACTGACACCTGCCAAAGAGGCCGCCGCTTCCACAGTGTGTGTTTCCAAAACGCACCACCGAACGGGCCCTCGGCTCAGCCTCTCCCCTCAACTATATTGCCCCGAACAGCGAGGATGCCATATCCCGTGAAACAGCACCCCACCCCCGGGTTGTGTCCGTGGCCGGGATCCCACCCAAAAGCCAGTCATTCAAGCGAGATCGCTGACTTTTCTGGAAGAAGAAAGCGCCTAGAAGGGACAGTTTGAACATCAGATAGATAGGTCGATCCAAGACTCCTGTGATCTGTCAATATCTGTATTAATGGTTTCTTTGTTATAGTAAAGTCAACACATCTGATTTCCCTTGAGCAAATGATAAACGCGTCTGTGTGTGTGTATACAGTTGAGTGTGACTTTGTTTTTTGCGAATTTATTAAACACTGCGAAGGGTCACAGACAAAATTAGTGCTAATCAAACATTCATTTCCAGTGGAACTCTCCCAAACATAAGTGCGGTTGCATAACCAACTCTGAAAAACAATGTCTTAAGCACACTGCCGATAACCAGGGCCTGTGGAATTATGCAATTCTGTGGCTGCAGCATTTTCCACATAATTATGAATTTGTTGCATTTACCACATAATTCATCATCTGCTGCTGCACAATCTGAAGATTTTACTAAAAAATAATTTTGTTTGTAACTCAAACGGATCAAAAGTTACAAATAATTCAGTGACACATTGTTGCCACACAGTTAAAGGCCTTTGCCAAAGGTTAACCAGTCACCTTTTTTTTGCTTATTGCTGTATTTATGTGTTAAACTGATACTAATGAGATGAAACCTTTACCCAGACTGTTTTAACAGGTAACAATGACACAATTGTGAAGTAATAAACATTATTACAAAATGTGCATTTTCTGGCTGCATAATTTACTCAACTCCCTCCACCTAGTTTGGCCTCCTCCGCCACAAAATTCCTGCCGCATGCCCACAACTATAACTTATATGTTTTTCTGTAATTTACAGATAGATAGATAAGATACTAAAAATGTGTCGTCTTTCGCTGAAAAAGTCGGAGACTAATATACAACCTTAGATAGACATGTAACTGAACAGGACGTAACATATAACAAACAACATAGCCTATATTGCAAATTTGCAGTTAAGGTTTATTAGTTGAGAAAAGTTTTTGTTGTGATGGCAGATAACTTTAGCCATGTCTAATGTACCTTTAGAAAAAAAAAAAACATGTTAATGCACACACCTGTATGCTTCTGAAGTGTGTGTGTATATCTACCAATATGTGCATATATGTTATATATGCATATTATATGCAATATATAAAATCAAACATGCCAAAATATTGCCTGCAGTCGAACAAGGACAGTATAGATTATTTGCTAGCGAGCAGGGGCTGCCTGAAGATGCGATACACTGCAGACGCCTGCTTGAGATTCCTCACTTCAAAGTCATAACTGTGTGCATTGGGGGTCAATATATCACAATCGAAATATCACCCTACAAAAATATTGTGTCCAGTTAACAACCATGCCTGTTGAAGACCATAAAATCTCAGAATAAACAGCCCTTTGTGGCATCCAGAACAGGGGGCTGTGAACGTTTCACCATAAAGGGAACCTGTAGCGCTGCTCACAAATCCGTCAGCTTACTGAAAACCGTAAACTGTGCCTCTCTCTCGGGCTTCTCCATCCACCACACCGCGAAGCGCTTCACCTCAGTGGCCATCACGCACAATCATGGAAACACTTCCCACACAGAATGAAAACAAACACAGCACCGCTCCAGTCACACACCACGCACGGGGTAGCATTGCTACCTCTCAGGGCAAGCGCTTCAGCAGGCCACACTAGGGTAGCAAGCGCTATGTAATTGTTGTAATACATTAGCACTATATTGATGTTAGGCACATGGGCGCGGCTAACATAATTGTATTCGATATTGTGGAAGTCATGTTTGTGTAGGTCGATATTTCAATCACGATTTAGTGAAATAAAACACTTTGTGCATACTCTGGATGAACAGTTTAATACTGGACGAGCCTCCTGGGCAGTTGACAGGCGGCACGCGCATCCCTGGCCTCTGACTTTACTTCCAGTCCGGGCCCCTCAGCTGCGAGCGCTGCATCCGGCCGCCGCGGGCCTGGTATCAGCACCTCCCCGGAAGCCCAGCCCGCTCCTCGGTGCCTCTCCCGCGGCCCTGGGCTCCAGGCCAGGCTCGCGGTTCGGCCTCAGCACACCAGGTTCACACGAAAGTGAAAAAGGGGCCTTTCGAATACAGCGTTTGCTGCACGTCACGGAATCTCGAAAGAGCTGGTTTTGTACACATCTCCGATGGTTCCGAAGTTAAAATACACACAAGTCCAGGTTTTGTTAAAGTGCCCCATAGCTGTCACCGTTCCTAGTCAGACCCTGCTCTCTGAGCGTGTTTCTGCCCCACCTGGCCTGGTATTAATGCCCGCGCTTCACCACCAGGGCGGGAAAGTGGGTATCTCCTCTGTGCTCGCCTCCGGCAAACATCTGCGCCTTCAGCTGGAAACAAAGTGTGATATGTGGCTGAAAGGAAGTCAGATATATTACTCTTATAAGGTCCTGTTTCTTGAAGAAAAATATGAAAACATTAAAACGAACTGACAGCTATTGCGATATATATATATATATATATATATATATATATATATATATATATATAGTTGCAGTTCTGTTTAAACCTGTTTCTCAAATACTTTTCTCAATGTACTATTTTATTTTTCTTCAGTTTGTCTCAGTAAATATTATATATATATATATATATATATATATATATATATATATATATATATATATATATATTTATATAACAAACTGTAACCTCTATTTTGAAGAACAGTAGTACAGATAATTATCGCAGAAGTCAGGATTGGACAGGAGTGCAGCAATATACTATAAACACATATATACATATTCAAAGCTAGGTATTAGTTCCTCTTATAGATAACGGTTGTGTCTGATATATACATTGCATTGTAATATTTAGTGAGCTCGGCTGCTGTCTGTGGCTGGGCCGTGATGTCGTATCAGGGTAAATTACACCAGACTGGGGAAATTACATTTCACCTCACCCAAATGGGATTTGTAGGTTCGGAGAACCTCAAGTATTTTGGAATATGCACCTTTTCAAATTTAGGGGGAAAGGCTGGTTTGTGGAGATCCAAAGAGGGTCTGCATGCTTGCAATAGTAAGTAAACACCAACAAACTTGTAGGTTTTTGGGCATTCACCTCTTACGGAGAATAATGCACCAGGAAACAAGCAAATTTGCTCCTGTCAAGGGCAGATTTAAGTGTTTTGTATGGTGGGTTTGGACAGGGGACACACCGATAGATAGATAGATAGATAGATAGATAGATAGATAGATAGATAGATAGATAGATAGATAGATAGATAGATAGATAGATAGATAAACAAAAATATGTGGGAAAATAAATTTGCGCCACAGTTCCGTAGGTGGATGTGTACATCTGGTGGGAGCTCTGCCTGCGTGAATGTACTCATGTGACTCCACTGAGGAACCCTCAAATTCTTTGAGAATTCCATAACAGCGCGAAATTCAAGTCAAACACAAAAATATTTCTAATTTGACCGTTTTGAGAATGCGCACTCCATTTTCTTTTTAATCAACAGAGACTGTCTGTTTAGTGAGTTACGGGCGGGCATCCTCTTTAGGACAGCAGAGAGGTGCACAGACAGGCAGCCTCGAGACACAGCCTGTCAAACAGACAGATAGAGAGAGGAATAGATAAGGACAATAACTGAGAAATAAATAGTACTGGTTATTATTATTTAGCTCTAACCTGCCCCGTCCTAATGCCTCGTTGCGCTATAAACTAGGGCTGCTCCCACCACCTGATGCAGAGGCACTCCTTTCATCGTCTGATGTGAGCGGGTGAAAGGCGGAGTCAGTGTTGAAAAAATGTTAACTACTGATCTGCAGGTCGAGAAAGCTCCCCTCTGCAGGAGCAGAGCCCTACTGAGCTGTCTCGCTGTGCCGGGGCGCTGCGATGCGGCACCGGAGGCGTTTATATGCGCACAACAGACAAGGCAACCTGACCTACACATATGAGGTTCAGATACTTCTGTGCACGTTATGTTTTTAGAGCCACGTTTGGTGGCACTGTGGCGATTAAATATTGCTGATTTGCTCCAGTAAGCCGAACACAAATGTTTAAAGCGCAGCTCGTGAAACAAAGCCCCTGGGTGGTGGTGGTTGGGTGGGTGGGTGTGTGTGGTGGTGGTAGGTTGTATAGATATTTTTGTCTACTATAACACTGGTGGCGGCTGTTTCCTAAAGAGAGGGGAGACGGCGGCCGTGAGAGCGACTCCATAGGAATGTCACCCCAAAGGCCGCCAGAGTCAACCCGAGGCAGGCTGGACCGTGTCCTGAGTGTGGTGACTTCCAGCCCGGTGACCAGGGTCAGACGGCTCGGCGCTTGGCAGAGCCGGGACTCTCAGCTGCAGTACAGCCCTGGGTAGAGCGCGAGGTGGGGGGCGTTGTGATCCAAGCATGCCCTTGGTGACCCCCTGGCCTCCAGAGGGGACCACCGAAGAGCAGGTGCCTACCGTGATCAGTAAGATTGTGGGGGGCTGGGGGGTGGAGTTTCAGATTTCCCAACTATCACGCTGGCGTATCTTGTTAACATACATTATCTGAGAAGCAGGACACGAACAGGCCAAGTAGCAGTGGAAAGGAAGATCAGTGAGGATTGGTAGTGGTACTTAAAAAAATGTTTTGTAAAATAACCAACATTTTAAAGAATTTCATAAGGAGAGAGTAAAAATCTTAGGTGAAATCTGACAGACAATTCGCCATGTCCAACTGAGAGCACCTGTTCCCATTTGTTCGTTAAATAATACATATATTAGGGTGTGTGACACCCCAAACTTCCCCCTGAAGTCAGGTCCCTGCTGACGAGCAGCACACACGAGAACGGGGGATGACGGGCCTGCTGCCCCTGTTAGTACGAGGCGCTGCCCGGGCGGATAGATACACGGAAGTAACGCAGGCCCTTGCAGGCTCTCCGGTGCAGGGGGGCCCAGAGCCTCGCCGGGCCCTAAACCCTTGAGATGGGTCCGATGCAGGCCAAGCCCAACGGATATTTGTGATATGTGGGAGCAGGGCAGATCTTTGGCATGTACGAACTGGGCCCATGCCCAGGGCGCAGACCTCTAGAGGAGCGGCAGAGCTCAATGCAGCAATGTCCCTCCGCTTACACCCCAAAAAAAGTGTGCTTTAACATTTTTTTTCCCGAAGGCTGCTGGTGCCCTCGTCTGTTTTTTGTTTTTCTTTTCATGATTTTCAGTAATCTTGCACCAAAACCTCCCCGCTAGTTCTCTCAAATTTTCAAACCATAAAACAACTGAAGAGGACGAGAGGGAGGGGCGCCACTTTAGGAATCGCCCAGGGCGCTTTCTGAGCAAGGGCCAGCGCTGAATGCGAGACTCAGGGGCCTTTAGGGGCGGCTAGATAGATGGGCGGACGAATGAATGGATGGATGGACTGTTCAGTTGACCCCATCCATCGTACATATATGTGCCTCGATCGCGCAGAACTCTTTGATAAAGGAGCCTCGATGCTCTGATTTATGGGCTCGCAGACCCAGTGAGTGACAGCACCCCCTGGGGCTCTAACCCAGGAGAGGCCTGGTACTTGTCGCCTCTGCAGGGACAGTACCCCCTTTCCCATGGGACAGAGCAGCCTCCTCCTTTCTAGACTCACCCAGGTACATACCTGTCGGTGAGCGCACCGCCCCCTCTCCATCACCCCCACCTAGCAGAGCAGGATCTGTGCCCTAGCCCCACCCCAAGACTAGCGGGCCTCGCTGGTACAGTCCTCTATCCTCTTAGTGCAAGTTGGTCGTTTTACGTCCATGTACCCCACCCTCTGGTTGTTCCCCAGGATGCAGGGTGCATGGATAGGCTGGTAACTCCGTGCACCCTATAAACTACCCCCACCCCCTCGTACGTGGCTGGGCCTGACGTGACACGGGGACCTGGAATTACTCCTCCTTGGGAATCCTGGGGGCGGGGGCTTAAGGTACCATAGGCGGCATGGCAAGGAGCCCGGGATTCCTGCAGGACTGGGTCTCGCTTCCCAGTGAGGGGCTGGCTGAGTCTGTATGGCGCTCACAGGGGCATGGCAAGGGGCCTGTGCCCACCTCTGCACGATGGGTCTGCAGCCTGTGAGGGTTTGACTGGGTCTGTCCCCACCCTCGTGCATCATACAAGACATGGGGCCTGGGCCCTCCCTCTCTCTCGGGACTGCTGGGGGCAGGGGAAGGGTCTGTACGGCACCATAAGCGGCGTGGCAATGGGTCTGTCCACATGGACGTCATTTAGGGGTAGCCAGGGGTCGCAGCTGCGACCCCTGCCTCACACGTTGCGACCCCTGGCACTGTCTTTGCAACCCCTGGCTTCAGAGGTGGCAAATTGAGTGCCTGGAACACAGTTGCAGCTCGTCTTTATGAACTTTAGCTGGGGCTCCATTATCTTTGTTTTCTGGCAATTTTCTATCACACTAACAGTGAATTCACTATTAGTGTAATGACAATGGGGTACAATTAGCTGAAATATGTCATTTCATGGCAGCTGAGGTAAGTAAAAAATGCTTTTAAATGTAAGTTGTGTGCGTGCTTGTGGGTAAGAGTGTGTTTATGTGAGAGAGGGTGTATGTAAGTGTGAATTTGTGTGGATGTGTAAGTATGGGTGTGTGAGTGAAAGTGAAGGTCAAAGGGCGTGTGATGTCACTTCCGCTACCCCTGGAATTTCAGTGAATTGACGCCTATGTCTGTCCATCATCCGGAGTCATGCAAGGATGGGACGTGCATTATACATGACATGGGGACTGGGCTTACTCATCCCCTCCCCCGAAGCCCCCCTCCCCAATACCCCTGGACACACCTTCGCGGCATGGCAAGGCGTCTCCATCCTCCAGACTCACGCAAGGCTGGGACAGGGTCTGTGAGGCTTCCTCGGGTGCATCATACATGATAATGGGGTCAGCACCCCCCACCCGACTCCTGGAGGCAGGTAATGGGGTCTGTATGGCACCAGAAGAAGCACGGCAAGGCGTCGGACTCATTTAAGGCTGGGAGAGGGTATGCGAGGCTTCCCTGGTGCAGCCACCAGACACGAGAAGCCCCCTCCCGGGATCCCTGCAGGGCTGGCTGGGCCCGGGCTGGTGGGAGCCCGCTTTGCCCCCATTCCCCCGCCAGGGTGAACCGCGCCCCTCTGCTCTCTGCCTGGGTGGCGGCAGACCCCGTCCACTGGCCCCGCAAATCCCAACTGACTTCTTTCAGCGGCTTCTGACGGTAATTACAGTAATCGAAGCTGCCATATATCCTTAACCAATTACTGCGCACAAAAGGCCCCCGGGAGCCCCACGCTGGGCCCTGATGGAAAACCGTTTCCCAGCTCAATAAAAAGCCGGCCCTGGGCCTGACGGGGGCTCCGGGGCCCTCTGCACAGAGGCCTCCCCCCGGCTGTCCCATGACCCGGCAGGTCAAGGCCGCCGGCAGCAGGCTGAGCCCGAGTCACCGTGCGGCGGAACGACAGGCCCAGTCGCTTCCAGTGCGTCTATGTGGCGCGGATAGCTCCAGTGCACTGCGTCACTCTGCAGATACTTCCGGTGCACTGCGTTACTGTGCAGGTATCTTCATTGCACTGCGTTACTGAGCAGATATCTCCGGTGCACCGAATTACTATGCAGATATCCCCAATGCGCTGCATTACTGTGCAGATATCCCCAATGCACTGCATTATTGTGCAGATACTTCCGGTGCACTGCGTTACTATGCAGATATCCCCTATGCACCGAATTACTGCGCAGATGCCTCCAGTGCACTGAATTACAGTGCAGATACTGTGCAAAGATTCCGAGCACAAAGCATTATTGTGCAGATGCCGCCAGTGCACCGCAGTACTGTACACCCAGGCAGCCTATGGTACAACACCTCCAGAGCACTGCATTACAGTGCAGATACTTCCAGTACACTGCGTTACTGTATATATATCTCCAATGCACTGCACTACTGTGCAGATATCTACGGTGCACTGAATTCCTGTGCAGATATCTCCAGTGCACTGCACTACTGTGCAGATATCTACGGTGCACAGCTTTACTGTGCAGATACCTCCGGTGCACTTCATTACTGCACAGCCAGGAAGGCTAGACACGAAACCTCCACTGCACTGCAGTACTGTGCAGATATCTCCAGTGCACTGCATTATTGTCCATATATCTCCAATGCACAGCATTACTGTGCAGATACCTCCGGTATACAGCGTCATGGCACAGTCAGGAAGCCTACGGCACGACACCTTTAGCGCACTGTATTACTGTGCAGATACTTGTCGTGCACTGCATTACTGTGCACATATCTCCAGTGCACTGAATTACTGTGCACATACCTCCGGTACACTCATTATTGCACAGTCAGGCAGCCTAGGAACGGCACCTCAAGTGCACTGCACTACTATGGAGATGTGCAAATACTTCCGGTGTTCTGCTTTTCTGTACAGTCAGTCAGCCTCCGGCACTTTCGGTGTACTGCATACCTACACAGGCAGCCTAGTGCATGGCACATTGAGCGCACTACATACATTACGGCGTAGTGTGCCTAGGGGACGGCAGTTCCAGTACACTGCATGGCTGAACAGGCAACCTCGGCACAACACATCCAGTGCACTGCATCATTGCACAGGCAGCCTAGGGCACGAGTCCTTTGGTGCACCACTAGAGAAAATGCTCTGAGCTTACTGTAAAGTCACTTTAGTAGTGTGACCAGATTTTGAGGAGCAAAAACCGGGACAGGTCAGACATAAAAGAAGGACTAAAGACATTGCTCACTTTTATATCTGGCCTGTCCCGTTTTTTAGCGTAGCTTTGTGAATGTGCGCCTATACCTGTGTGTGTGTCCACACACACACACATATTTACAAGACTACATATATAAAATTAGCTTTGGCTTGACCTCCCACCCTGCACCCCCAACCCACCCCCCTCTCTCTGCTCCCCACTCTGTCTTTCTGCTGGGAGCAGACAGGGGACTGTGTTGCCTGACAGTAACAGATAAAATGCTTTAAATATTTCATACCTTGTGGTACTCTTAACTTATGCTTCCCTAGATGATGGCATTTGTCCCAAAAACCAGGACATGTATTTAATAATCTGACCTTTGTACCAAAAACTGGGACATTTATTTAAAATTAAGAAAAGGGTTGGGACACCGGGACAGTCCTCTAAAAACCGGGACTGTCCGGGAAAATCCGGGACATCTGGTCACCCTACACTTTAGGACAAGTCCACTGTAATTATACGACCGGGAGGACCAAATTCTTCTGCACGGTAAACTAAATTATCTGGCAAGAAAAATCTAATTATGCAGCATAAGGGGGCACATTTGTGATAGTATAACGTCAGTATATTATCTAACACAGTCCAGGCAAAGATTTCGCCTCATTAGTACCAGCTTAACACCCGAATGCCGAAATAAGCACCTGAAAGGGGACCAGTCAAGCTTTGTGAAGGGCCTTCCACTGTGTGCAAACACGTATCACTTCGTTTCTAGTAACTATGACCCGTTTGAACTAAAACATTTTCTGCAGTTAAAGTCTGCATACTATATAATAGATGATGCATTAAGTGATAAATGCAGCAAACTTACAAATACTTCCAGTGCATTTCTGCACAAGTAGGTTGCGGCACAGACATCTTCAGTGCATTACTTGCACATGTGCCGTCAGTTCGCTGCATTATAGCACAGACAGCTAATGACACAAACACCTTCAGTAACCTACATCAGTGGTTCCCAACCTGTGGTCTCGGGACACCTGGGGTCGTGAAGCCTTCTCAGGGTGTCCGCGACTGCTTAGAAAATTAAAACAATATAAACAAATATTGACAAATTAGTTCTCATGCTTCCAGTAATGACTCAGTGGAGGTCCCCGGATTCCAGTGATGATTCAGTGGGGGTCCCTGGGTTCCATTAATGATAAAGTGGGGGTCCACAGAAGTCAAAAGATTGGGAACCACTGATCTACATTACTGCAGTTCAAGAACCAACACATTACCTCCAGTTCACAGCACTGCTGCACAGGCAGCCTGCAACACCTACAGTGCACTACATTAGTGCACCAAAATGCACTGACAGTGAACTGCATTACTGTTCTGGCAGCATATAGCACAGATGTCTACTGAGCATTACGTTACTGCAGCACAGCCACTGACTTTCAACCCCATTATTGCACCCAGATTAATCCACTACTAATCCTTTTGGGTTCGAAAGTAGCTTGCTACTTGGTGAAAAACACTTTGATGCCTTGTCAAGGGTAGTAAGCGCTATATAAATATAATTACAATTACATGTAATTTCACTGCAGTGCCTTAACTCACTGGAAACCTCACTCTACCGTTTTATGCTACAGTATAAACACAATCAGTATGCTGCACAGTTGCATACGCACCGCCAGTGCACTACATTACTGCACAGGTGTCTTAAGGCACAGGCACCTTCAGCATATTGCATTACTGCAGCACAGGCAGCAACTGTGCACCTCAGTACAGCACACACATCTTCACTGTACTACCGTACTGCACAGGCAACTTCACTATGCTCCATTAAGGCACGGACACCCCAGGGAACCGCACTACTACACAGGCAGCTTCGATCCACTACTTCACAGGAGCCCTAAAGGATCCCGTTACTGCACACTACTGCAGCGCAGACACCTGCAGTGCATTGCTGCACTGACACCATCACGCTAATGAGCTGTTCCACATAGGTCTCCAGTACACAACGTTACTGCACAGATACAGTCCCTGCACCACAGCAAAGCAAAGGCACCAACTGAGCACTACATTACAGCGCAGACACCTCCAGTGCAGTGCTGCACAATATGTGTGATGCATTATTACACTGCATTACTGATAGGCACAGGAACTACACTGGAATAGCTCGAAGCCACTACCAGTGCACTGCACAGACACTACCTGCACATTGCACTACAGTGTACAGCCACTGTCATCATGGTGCATTTCTGCACAGACACTTTTGATCCTTCGCTGTACTACGTTACTGCACTAGAAACTTCAATTCATACCATTACGGAACACAGTAGTGTTACTGCATTATGGCACAATCATCTTTGTTGCATTGCATTACTTTAAAAGCACTTTACTGCACTTTATTACAGCATAAATATCCTCAAAGTACTACATTTCTGTGTAAGTACCATCACTGGACTACTGCACGGTCACCTTCCACATTATTGCACATGCATCTTCATTGTACTGTATTAATACACAGATCCCTTCTGTGTACTACATTACAGCACAGGCAATTGCACTGGATCTGAATAGGGCGCAGGCGCCTTCTGTGCATTACATTATTGCACAGAGATCACTAGCCGACGGCGCTACTGTACAGACCAATTAACTTTGCTGCATTGCTGCATATGCACCTCTGCTGTATGCAGTACTAGGTAGACAATACCCCTGTAACCTATTACAACACAAGCAGTCTAACTTTAGTGCATTTCTGAAAGGTCCCATTCAGCACACTATATTAGTGTAAAGACACCTACACCGACCCCTGGGAATAAAGGAATGCCAAATAAAACAAAAATAGAAACAAGCATTTGCAGGACAAAAAGGTCTTGGATTGGCTGCTGACCGCTTGTCTTTTCCAATGCTTATTTTGTTTTGTGAATGGTTTTCAAATAAAAACGCGCAACACATGAGCAGTCCAGTAGCAGTATTGGGGAGCCACCAGTCCCTTGCCGAAGTAGAACAAACATTATCTAAAAGCAAAAACTGGTCATTTTGGAAAGCACATCCTTTCATTCCCTGGTACTACAGGGAACTACTTATTGTGCGGATGTGCACATTGTGAAACTGTATAATACAGTCAGTCATGGCCGTTTACGACAGTTGCTAAAGTGGGCTGACCCTTTGCCTCATGCTACATACTGTAGTGGGGGGATCAAACTGTGAATGACAGTAGAACAGACCAATGGTTGAAGAGGGCTGATTGAAAACTTCTGTAAGTAAATATATGTAGCATCTATATTTTGTTACGTTTTGGTTAACACCAGACTTAAACAAGCATTGGCAAAGACAATATGTCTGGCATTAGCTGCTGAACTTTTGGCTTTGCCAATTCTTAGTTTGTGAATTCTTTTTGTATGAAGGTATACATTGTCTGAAAAAAGCATTCTCAGAAAGCCAATAAATTTTTTACACATTTCACCAGCAGCCCCTGGCAATGAAGGTGACTACTTGTTGAGCAGATATGCTCATTGTGCAAATGCAAAATGCTGTCGTTCACAGTCGGGTAAGCCAATGTTTAAAGTTGGCTTATCATGTTCCCCTTGTCGTATGGTGTGATTGATGAAGGAAAATGTGAATGCCACTACAACAGACCAATTGATGACAATTATATATGTTATTTATATTTTTCATTGAAAACAAAAGGTTGATTTACACTAGATGGGAAAAAGAATGAAGATAGTGCCTTTAAATAGCACCTTCTAATCGGGTGTCTCATGGCAGATGTAAATAACAGTTTACCACCGTACTGTGGCCAAGGTTACATCCAAGGCCTTTGTACTGCTGATTAATGATCTTTTCACTGGTGGGCTCATACCTCAGAGCCCCAGATTTATCAAGATTTGCCCAAGCAAAGCTGTGAGGATATCTGTAGCCTTTCATTTAATGAATGTCAAAAATGCAATGTTACTTATATATTATGCATTGTGTGCCATTATTGTCATTCTAAAGTATACAAAAAAAGTGATGGAAGGAATGCTTGAATTAATCTCAGCCACTAGTAATCACTCCAGCCCAATTGTTATTTTGCACACCATGCCACCACAGTTTGGACCCAGCTTGACCCTGCTCCAGGGGGAACCAACCAGCCCAAACTGTCAGGCCAGGTCCTCCCTGAATCGGACCCCAAGCAACCCAGGACTGGTATCTTCCTAGTTAGGGCTAATCAGACAGGTATAGCTTAGCTCCAGTGATACACTTTGCATGGGACCCACGTCTGGGCATACCGTCCAACTTAGGGTGATACACTAAGTGATGGACAGAACACTGATATGATGTTCTTTGTCACACTCTTGTTAAAAGCACCTTGCTTGCTTGCTGCCTGACACAACTTAGCATTGTGTTGTGGTGCAAAGGCAAGTATTGTCTGGCGTGCGTTTTGTACTTAAGGCCACCCTCCAATGCAAATCTTTCTGCACAAGCAACCAACTGTAAATCACGTAAAATGGGTAATTTCACATAAATTACGTGTATTGCATCTGGAACGTCACAAGATTTACCTTTTGCTCACTGATTGCGCCTGTTTTAATTCCACGTTAGGATTGCACACACTCAGATTGCTCTGTTTCACATGATTTGTAGTTGATCTGGCTTTGTGTGTAATTCTACAGGTGTTGTGCTTTTCCCTCTATGATATGTCCAATTTGAACAGATTAGTTAGGATCGCTTACTAAGTGATGAAATGGTGTTTCATCGCTGAGTTCTCTTCAACTTCCATAAAAATAATCTTATTGTGTGCAAAAGTTGATCAATGCTCTTGTTTGTGCCACTTTGTGCCACAGGGCACCTCCATGCATCATGCGAGCACCAATGCTAAAGTTTAGCGAACCTGGGTCTCAGTTCCTATTATCTCCAGTACTTTTGCCCATGCTGAAGAGATCCAAAAGGTCTACTACTGTGAAGACACTAAAGACATATGTAAATGAGCCACTGTCCTCTGGCCACATCTGGGCCAGCCCTTATAATCTCCGGGACACATCCGCTCCAATCTAGCAAGACTGTAATTTGCTTGATGCACCATACATATGTTTCCTTTTTTTATCCCATCATCATAATCATTGAGTCTAGTGCTTAATTTGTAAATAAAAATAAGTACCAGGGTCGTTGGCAGAGGACACTGCACCTTGCACCACCCATTGCCCCTGACAGCGCTGCCAATGACAGTACTAACACAACTTCTAACCATCACACTCCAGCATGTGTGACAGTTCAGACTATTCAAGGCCCCCGAAGTGATAAGAATGGCTTGGGCTGCAGGTATTAGTCATTTTAATGTATATTGAATGAATAATTGTTGTTGTGGTCATCTCTAAATTAGGCAACAGTGCCACCATGTGGCAGACTGTCATAAGTGCTAGTGTTGACAATTAAGCACTAGGGCTCAGTGCCAGAAACCAATGGCTCAAATTAAGCACTGATTGAAGTGATGACAATAAGTGCTTTCTCTTAGAATTCTTCTTCTAAATCCACTTACCACCATTTCATAGTGAGACCCTGGCCCATTGTGAATGACCTGTTCTCTACTTTTCACAATACTGGCTTGATGTATGGTGGTTTCCTGAAACTTGCATACTTCATCCCTGAAGGACCAGGGTGGAGATGACAATGCCACATAAAACAGAGAGTGAAAAGCAGCATATATGTGAGCAGTAGTGGAGGTCTCTGTTGAAGCAGCTTAAAACTGAATGTCTATCCAGACAAGGTAAGTTTTATTGTTTTTTAAAATATTTTTATTACATTTTCAACAACTATTTAACAGTGCAATTAAAATCTTCATGACACACCACCCCAGTTTCAATTCCCACACAAATCACACACAAGGTGGACAGGCAAGCCCAACTCCCACTGCAGGCAATTCGTAGGACCTCAGGTCAGATTTTTCTCTTACATTTTACAGTAGTTTTATTTGTTCTTTTACGTAAGTGCAGAAAGTCTGAAAACATGGGCGTCACGTCAGGATTATCATTTCACTCCTTCTGGCAACTGAAGGTATTGCCTTTTAAAACACTTTAGATTTCTCTTATATGTAGCATCCTAGGGCCACTGTTACTTAACATAGCAAGTAAAATGTGATTCAATTGGTGATAAGTCTCAGCCTGTAAGCTGGGTAGTTCAACAGATTACCAGCTGGGAATGGGGAAATTTGAGATATCTTCAGGTACTTGAAATACACTCTCATATCGGAGCTCTATAGTCAGTGCAGGAAATGAGGGGGGTCCAGTTGGATCCCAGATCAGCAGCTTTTTCGACCTGATCTGGGATCCAGGCAAGCACCAGTGAAATATGAAGAATTTGCCCGGGTGTAATTTGCCTACACGGGGACACTGTCACAGGGCCTGCACTTTGTCTGGCTTCTTCCTGTTTCCCATTCCGAGCAGCAACCTGCAGGTGTAGAGTTTTTTTTTATTTTCACTTCCAGCTGGGCCTAAAACAAAGGCTTCATTTAAAGGGCCATTGGCCCTGTTTTTTGTTTGAGTGTCATCCTGGCTGGGATCTATCTGGAGCCTAACAGGTAGGTGTCAGTGCCAAGGAGGAAAACAAAGGCAAACGGCTTCTTTCACGTCACAAGGGCTCAAGTGAAATGTGGTTTGGAGGCTGTTTTTTTACTTTGGTCAAACCGTGTATGTAATAGAGATAAATGCACGGTAAGAGTGGAGGATATATCTGTATAAGTAATTACAAAACCCACAATATACGGCGGCAATAAATCATCCACTCTTCTAAATCAATTTACAGGAAATGTTGCAAAAGACAATGAAGGTTACAAGGTGTAGGAGTCACATACCATTCATAGGAGTAGCCATTATATGTTAAGAATGCAGGGCTGGGAGAAACACAAGTTCAGGATTTAACACATCATGCAGCGGTTGTGATTGTCTGTACCCAAAAAACATTATTACTAAGCAAAGAAACTTGTCTTAGCAACCTTATTATAATGACATATTGAGGGGGGGGAAACAAAAGAGCTCTGTGTAATGACCTGCATGTGCATGCTCCTGCTTCATGCAGGTTCAGAGTACACTGTGCTATATTAGAAGGACTGCAACAAACGAACTGCAAGTAACGAAAGGATCTCTGTGTCAAAAACAGCAACCCACTTACTGAGCTACATAAAATACAAATCTGTAATCTGAATGACACACAAAGTGCTTTGCAGCAAGCACAATAACCTTCTATGCTACTTTATGAGTCAAAACTGTGACAAGACAAAACACACATCTCTCCAGTAAGTGCATTAACCTCAAGTTTATCTTACCATTATTATTATGTGAACGAATAATTAACCAAATCAGTTTTGTTCTCATTGCCAATTTATTTGCTACAGTTTTTTTCTCGAAAAATGTAAGAATACACATATAAATTGATTCTCAGACTGCTTGTAATGACACAGACCCTTGTGACGCCACCCATTTCCACTGGTACAATGTGACCCACACTTAATGGATCTGCGGATTCATTTTTAGGTAGAGCATAGCAGCTCGCCAGCGTTGGTATCTATGTGGGCTTTTAACCACGCCCACCTCACACCCATCACTTTCACTTATTTGTGGGCTTGCCTTTCAACAATACTTTGTTATCATTGGTAAATGCTTTACATTTGTCACTCCTTGGGGTGGTTTTATTGCCGCCTTGGGGACCGACCCTGCTACATGGATAATTGCTCTTTTGACGATATGTTTGACTGCGAGCGAATTTATTTTTCTTTTTGTGTCTCTCCTTCGTGCTGTGGATTTCTGTGGCTAATACTCGCCCCCCCCCTTCCTCGCACAGGAGGCTTCCAGAGGTCGTGGGACTCGCAGTGAGGCACCGTTCCCTCAACTCGAGGAAGACATACCTAAGATTCGGAACTGCCTGTAGACTCCTTTGCACTTAATCCTGGACTTGGCAGTGCCCAGGAGCATGAGTGCATGCTAATAGTCATTTTCCATATGGTACTCCTCTATTTTTGACAAATCGAAAGGGCGAATTATAGTGATGGCGAAAAAAAATGTAAATTACCTAGGGCCACACAACAGCCGTCAATAGGGAGAGGCCAGGTTCAGAATTTTGATTTGCTGGTTTCACACCAACAATACAACCACTGAAACACGTGTCTCCCTATACATAGTGCACACCATGGAATGCAGGCGGGCACAAGGGTTTGAATATTTTAACCCAGCCAGTCTCAACCTGTGGTCCGGGGACCCTTGGGGGTCATGACTGCTTAGAAAATTAAATAATATTAACAGATCAACAAAGTGTATATGAATAAAGTGGCTAAATGTACAATTGAACATTTTATAACGTGCTGAAAGAATCTGAAATTGGAGGCTAAAATTAAATTATTATCCCCAGATTAATTTGTGGGAAGAGTGCAGGTGCATCAAACAGAATGCATCAAACAGAATATAGTATGGACAATGTGCGGTTTCAACTGAATTTAGAAAAGCTCCAACCTTTCTACTGAAATTATATTTTTTATTTATAATGGCACATTAAATAAAATGTGTTATTTGTGTCTGTGTGTGATGGAATGCTTGTTTCTGTATTTTGTTGTGGATTGTTTTGTGGTTTAAATCATTGACAATGCTCATGTTTGTGGTAGTCAGTTGGGGTTCCCCAGATTCTAATAATGATTCAGTGGGGGTTCTCGGGTTGTAATAATGATAAAGATTGGATCCACAGAAGTCAAAAGCTTAGGAACCACTATTTTAACCCGTTTAGGTCTGCTTCGCGTATATGCCTGACTCTTCACACTCAGAATAAGACAGTTTCGAGCTTAGGTTATCCCTGCTGCAAAGACATGCGCACGGGGCCGGGAGTCAGCGGGTCGTTTAGTTTCGAAAACAGAAAGAACTTAGGCAGTTTGGGGAGGAGCGAAGGTGTTTTAGAAACGTTATTGTATCGATTCGTCACCTCATTCCTTACAAGTGCAGTAACATATAACAGAAAAATAGCGACAAAAAACTGTGACATTTGTAGTGCAACCGTGTTTATCACTGTAAAAGAGTTCGGATCAAAACAGACACACTTCACACTTAACACCCCACACGGTGTCACTTGCTACCCAATGTAGGCAAGCGTTTCAGCGCCCCACATAGTGGCAGTAGGCGCTATATAAATGTTGTAAAACAATACAAAACAGAAATATCTACTTAGAAATATTGATTACATGTACTTTTTTGCTAACTCGCTGCCCCATGCTTTTCAAAATATTGCTATTTAAATGTTAAGTTATTGCGGTTGTGTCATCGTGCTCCGATGTATGGTCTTGCGTTGTGGATAAGCCGTTTTTTAATGTTTTATATATGCACTCTATTGAGGGTTTGACAGTAATTTATTGATTTTATATACACGTTCAGAGCGCTGCGAGTTTAAAATGTAACACACGCCGTGTACTGATTCAAAAGGAGCATCTGCAAAAAAATATTTCTATGGTGAAACAAAGAAATCCCTAAATATTTTGCAACTATCTGAACTGCACGATATCACTGGAAAATTAATGTCAGACGGGTCACAAAGTATAAAGTGGTGAAAACATTTAAAAAACACAATGGATTACGCTGACATTCCAGTTGATCAGTTATAGATGGTTTCTCCTGGGATCCAGTTCTGGTAAAATGACCGACTATAGAGAAAACCCGTTTGATAGTAGTTGCATGCTGGATTGGTTAAAGATGTCTGATTATGTTCATTGGTGTCAGTAGACATACTAATTTACTACACAGATGTGGTTGAAATACGACGCGCAGCGATCCACAGAACGTCTTTATAAATAATGAATGAATTTGTTACACTCCTCTTGTACAGTGGACACCAAAAGCCCAGTGTTTAAAGCACTATGCCGCAACCGCACCCACTAGAAACTGTTTGTAACAGGACAACTTGCAAAAGGTAACCTGAGGGGAATGTTTTTAGGAAAGCACTTCCGGCGGTGCTGCACGCGCGCTCGGGTCACCGGCACCCGCTCTACAGTAAACAGTCTGCACAGCCGCAGTCGGAGCCGCGGGTCAACAGGCGGCCCGTCGGCCTCCTCTCGGCTGTTGCACGGCTGATGTTTACTTATTACTGCGTGTCCCCCGTGCACCGAGTTTGGCAAGGCCAGTCCCACTTCTCGTGCTAAAAAGATTGTGTTTATATTTCAGTGTGGTGCTGTCTGGCCCTAGGGCTGTGCTTGGCTCGTGAAGATGGGAGGGTGGGGGTAGAATCAATCAGTATGGAGATTGTGTGCACCCCCCCCCCCCCCCCCCCCGCCCCCCGCACTCTGTTGTGTTATATCCGAATTCCCATGCTACCCTTGTTTCCGGGTCAGTGGCGAATGAGAGGCAAGTGACTTGGGGGAAATAAGCAGCCCCTCTGAGCCACCCCCACCGCGTGACCCACCTGCGGCCTGCACACCCTCCATCAGGCTGTGCCATCATGCGCACTACTGTCACTGGGGGTCGCGTTACAAGTCTTTCTGTACTTCCGCAGCCTTCGAGCTCCCCCCACACACACACAGTAGCGGCATGTCTGATTCAGGGAGTGGGGGAGCGAGAGTCCTACTGGGCGTCAGAGGGGCGCCAGCTAGGCATTTCCAACTTAACATATTACCTAATCAGTGCTTTAAATGGAAAAATAGAAGTGCAGGTACTCTCTATCAGAGTACCTGCTTGTTTCTGAGAAGTGCCGGTACTCTCCAATTAAAAGTATTACGTTTTTCTTGAGATATGTCGGTACTCTCCCTCTCAAAATAAAAAAAGTGCCGGTACTCAGTACCGGAGAGTACCGGCCCATTTAAAGCACTGCCTAATGTGCTTTTTGTGTGCCCAGGGGAACAGGGCGGGGTGTGAGCTGGTCAGGGGCGCAGCTATCCGAAGTGCAGCAAGTGTAGGGGCACCTGGTTCGTGGGTGCATCAAGCCCGCAATTACCAAATTACGACTGGAGTTTACGGCTGGCGCTCGCATGTCTCTTGCTTGCATTAGCCAATCACGAAGGGTGGCGGATGGTGGAGTTTTGTAGGAAACTGCAGATGCCTCCCAGAGTTTCCTGCCTGTCTCCTCTTCCCGCCAGTACCTGGTCTAAGGGTTGGACTGTCTTACTGGGGAATCAGTCAGTGCCGATGGGCTTTCCAGACAGGTCAGTGCGTGGGTCGGTATTTTGGCTGTTTTTGGACCTGTTTTATGGTCAGATGGGCCAATTTTTATTGTTGTTTTCCTAGATATTAAAACAAACATTGCCCTCAGCAAGCTCAAGTCCACGCATTCTCCTATACCATGCAAATATTAATACGTCTTTACAATTGAAAAGCTGCCTCAATTTGCAAACATGGACCATTTTTTTCAGCGAACAACGAGGCAACTTTTATTTTGGTGCCCAGGCCTATTTTCTGTCCCAGGCCGAACCTGCCTGGACTTTCAGAAAACACGGAACTCTTGTTACCTCACACCTCTGAGTCTCCGCATGACCCGCTTTTGAACTTTTTTCCTCCACTTACCTCGAACATGTCCATCTCTGAGGCACTACCGCGCCTAGTATTTCAAAAGCTATCGCAACCTCAGTTGTCGCGTCACCTCAGTAACTCGAGCTTGCGTGCACCTCAAATGTGTCACTGACGCCACCATGCTGGTCGCTGTTCCTACTGGCTCCTGGGTAGTCGGCACTCTTTAAACAGAGAGGTTTACAGGAAACCCTTAATATCAACTCTCAGTGCGCGCTTTTAAGCTTTTGCAAACTGTACCAGACAAGAAAACAAAGGCAATGGGAAATAGTCATTTGCTCACGATCACACATTTGTGATCAAGTGGTAGGGGTCGGGATTAGAACGAAGACCCCCGTGTCTTCCGTCACGTTCAGGCCGTACACCGCAAGGATTAAGAGTTGAGCCTTGCCGAGGGAGCAGGACTTGTGACATGCACGCATACACATATCACTACAGGAGGCACACTATATAGGGTGACCAGCATTTTAAAGCCGAAAACCAGGACATTTCAAGAAAATAGATGAAGGACTGCAATTTTACTTCACCCGAGAGCACAGAAAGACAGCGTTCATCAGGAGAGAATTACGGAAGAGGCACTAAGAACATGAATCAAATGCAATTTTAAGGCTATTATCATTCCTTTTGATTAATTTGCTCTCTTATAACAGCTGCTAATTATCCCTGTTTTGGAAAATATAAAAATGCACCTCCCACCATTTTCAGTCGAATATTTCTAAAAACCGGGACGGGAGCTAAACTTCTTGAAATCTGCCAGGACAGCTATTGAAAAATCGGGACTGTACCGGCAAATACGGGACGCCTGGTCACCTTACATTATACCACTGAGCTTGGTTGGCCTCTTCCTAGAGTTTGTGGCCTGTGTTGAAATCCTGCCCTCTCCCCCACCCACACAGACCATTTCTACTCCAATTTCGCATACGTCACCACCCTTTTAGTCCCTCACATTTCCCCTTTTTTTTAAAAATCATACTCATTTGCGAATTACACATTTCTCACCGCTATCTTCAGGTCCAGACACCATGGGCTTCCGGTGGAGTGCCTCAGGTGTTGTATGAGGAAGTGGCGCCCGAGGAGGCGGGGCGTAAAGAAAGGGGGCAATCAGCAGGAGAGACGTGAGCTTTAATGTCAGAGGGATTGGTGGCCCCACTCTCCTTTGTTCACCTCAAGTAGTGACTGCTGAAACCATAAACCTCTAAGGCAGATCTCATCAAACTTTTTTGTCCTAAGCCCCCTCCCCAAAGAAATGTTTTGAAGTCAGGGCCTCCTCTAGTCTTTTATCACAAGGCTTGGTGGATGAGCATGGATGAGCACCGGGGGCAGGGATTATGAGACCATATCAGGGAGATATTTTCTATGAGGTATAATCCACAGTAAATGAGAGACATAAATGAGCAAATTCCTCAAACAAAATCATAAATTAAATAAAAAAAACTCTGCTCCCCATTCTTGGGGTGTTGTGAGCCTGTCACACTTCTTGGGCCCAAATGCAATTGCACCTGCTGCGGTACTGATAACCGTGCCCCAGTTACAAAAAATATCCTCCAATTACATTATACAAGCTGAGATTTTTCATAAGGCTGAGGAAAATTGAGTGATTTGCCAAGAATCACAGGATTTAGAGTGAATACTCGTACTTTGACCTGGTTCCTCAGTTGCAAAGAAAGCAGCTCTCACCACTAGGCCACATTTCCTCCCTTTCAGAAAAAAATGCACTCCCATGTGTTGCCCCCTTTTTCACAGTAAAGGTGCTCCCGGCCCTAATGGTAGCAAGGAAAATGAGCGCTGATAGCATTTTTCTTTTAAGAAAGACATCATTGTAATACAGTGGGCCCCTAAGGCCCCGGGATCCCAGTGCCGCTGCACCTGCTTCACCAATGATAGCTACTGCCTTGCAAAGTGAGATGCTTCACTGCTCTTTCAGCTGCCATGTTGCCCCATCCCAGTCACTGTCATATATCTGGTGCCCAAACTAAGGTGTAACCTTTGCTTCAATCTTCCCCATCCTTGGACCATTACTCAGAGGCCCAAAGCAACACTGCCAGAGCAAGTGGCCACTGGACCCTAATGCAAATTAGGAAGACTTGTGAAACAGACATGGGGTTTAGCTGGCCCCTCATACCACTGGGACCTACTGCCACAGAACCAGCCCCAACAATCATACCTACTCTGCGAAGCAGGCTGGCTGCTCTGCCCACTCCACTGGGCCATCACACCGGCCAGGGCACAAAGCAGGCTTTCTGCCTCTTTGTGTAAAACAAAAACATCTCACCTCTGCTACCTGAAAGGTAAATGTGTGCAATTGGTTAATCACTAAATATAAAGAGTGCTTGAGAGCCATTATAGACCTTAACTGTTGGAGTCACTTGGAGCTCCACAGAGACAAATATTTATTCTTTTTAAGAGGTAATGGGATGGTGTTACGAGGTGAGTTCTGCAGTGTGTTCTTTTAATAAATAATTATAAAAATGTGCTAAGGTATAGTCTTATTACTGATATATAAATAATGACTGATATCTTCACAATGCGTTCTGTTACCGACTGGGACTTCGTAACACTATAAAAACTCAGCCACTTTTTCCCCACTGTAGAACTAGGATTACTTTATGTGGCTGCCTTATCACACACAGTGACTCTGCAGTGAACACATTAGCCAAATGAGATTTCACAGCCTAAAAAAGTACATTTCCCACTCATTAGTTTAACTTGCATTCAGTTTACATTTAACATGCATCTGTTTTTTTATATGTGCTACAAGAAAGTGACAAAATAAAAAGGTAGAGCGTGGTGCACTTTTTAACCATGCTTTGACCCTGTGACCGCACTTACTGACCCTGCCCCATGGCACTCAGGATTGCAGTTCACACACTATGTGAATGAAGAGAGTCTTCAAGTGTGTCAATTAAACCTAATTGCGCTTCCAGGCCATTTTAATTTACAAATAGTTGAAGACACATCCGTGCCCCCCCCACCCCCCCACCCCAGCCCCGGGAATGCAGTCACGGCCCCCCAGGGGGCTTTGCCCCACGGTTTGAAGACCTCTGCCCTAAGGTACACTAGCGCAGCAGGCCAGAATCTGAGAGCCACCAAGCGCTAGAAAAGTGGGACCAACCCTGCATACACACAGGAAAACAACATACAGACACACCTTGCGTCGATTCTATGCTCCAGTTCAAATCCACGCATCAGCAACATTTTGCAGAAAAATACATTTCTTACATTGTTTCCTCTAACATCATGTGCCGTTTAATTCTAGTTTTTCAAGGCCGCGCTTTTCTTCAAGATGCATGGTTTTGTTTTAGGCTTGTCTCACCACAGGATTATATATGCTAGCTTCCACTATTTTATAGTACGAGGTGCTAAAAAAACATGCATTTCAATTTGCAGTTCCAAGGCTGGCAGGTTGGTTTGGCATTTTTTTTTAAATCCCAACACTCCCAACACTGTGAATCTGTTTGTTTTTATGGGTACCTTTCAGTACTGCTTTTTCTCATTGTACACATTTGTTCTGCACCCGACTTAGATGTCACATCGCCGCTATTAAAAAGGCCAGGTGTGGGCAGGGACATAAATTGGGAGACATTTTAGAACAGGAAACAACATTTCCCTTCTGTAATACATGGGAGCCTGCAATCTCAGGATAACACGCTGTCTTTTATTTCCTTATCACAGTTGAGTTGCCACATCTCTAGTCACTATAATAATAAAAATGTCATAGCTGTTCAACTGTAATAACTTACTACAGTTGCATTGTGATGTCATAATGTTTGCTGACAAAGTCAGGAGGAAAGGTGAAGGGCATGTCAAGGAGCATCACTGCAGCTGCAATTTAAACAACAAGAACGAGAACTGGCTTTTCATTGGTCTGATCTGTGTTTTTTTTAAAAGGAACAGTGTTAGTAGAAAGGAGACATTTATGGCAGCATATTTATTTTTTTCAAAGATTTCAAAAAGAAATAATGCATCTCTATGCATGTTACTAATCGTTCAGGGCTATAGATTTCTAAAAAAATATGATTTATATCAAACTGGTTCTAATACGTTTGTGAAAAAAATATGAACTGCTTTTTGATGTGTTTAGTTTTACACTACAGATTCCAATTGCATTCTTCATGCCTGCAACCATAATATTTCTTTCATGTGATTTATGAGGTCTTTAGCAAGAGTGATGGTCTGACCATGTGTTCTAAGGAATAAAATATCTCCTGCGGCATGTTATAAGGATACTGCTAGTCACCTCAGAGTTTCATGACCTTCTAAAGGAACTGGGTCTTTGGACTTGTTTGTTATTATGGCCATGGAAGGCCTTGGTGACTTACCATAACCTTATTATAATATAGAAATAGGGGTAGTTTTATCCCACATAAAATGCAGTCTCTGTTTCAAAGCCTTCTCTAATTTCAGGCGAGGTGTGACACCTCTAATTGTGGGTACTAATGAAATGATGTAGCTGCTCAACTGTAATAAATAATTACAGTTGAGTTCTTATGTCATAATGCTTGCTGCCAGAGCCAACAGCCAGAGTGAAAGGAAGGTCTATAAACATAATTACAGCTGTGGTTTAAAGGAAAATTAGAACTGCCATTTCCCTTTTCTGATATGTTTTCCTAAAATAAAAATATAAAACAATCAGCAGAAAAGAGATATTTAAGGTATCATGTTTGTATTTTCCACGCTATTGTTTATTACAGAAAAGATAGGAATTCTGCATGTTTCAACACATTATGAGCTACAACAAGTTATCTAATTTAAATGAAACGGATCCTAATGACTTTTGGCAAAAATTACTAACTGTTTTCCTGTGTGTTTACTTTCACAGTACGTATTCTGCTTTTACTATTCGCATGTTCAATGAACAAGAACAAGTAAAACACTAAGGGCCTAATTTTGATTTACAAGGGCATATATACTATGGCATTTGCAATACCGCTGGTGGCATAGCTTTCATGTTTGTGACAGAGTACCCCATCTACCAAACTCTAAATCAGGCCCTAAGTTTTTAAACAGTTTGCGGGAAGGGTGATCGCATGACCATATATTATAACAAAGAAATTAAATCCCCTTTGCCATACAGTAAAAGGATATTCCAAGGCACCTTGGACTTCTAGGACTTTATAAAGTAGTTTGGCCTTTTGCCGTGTTCCTCCATATATTTTCATGGAACTCCCTGGTGACTTGCAATATCCTTATGATGCATGACACATGGTACTTTACCCCATTTATAATGAGACACTGAAGGAATATAAAGTAGAACTCGAAGAGGAGTGATTACTTGTATGTCAGCGTCCATTATAGGCGCTTGCATAGTTCTGTCAGGGTTGAAGTGTTAATGGAGATGAACCACACTTTATTATTAGGACTACTACTTTTATGATATTTGTCTCTTTGACATTTTTATCCGTTTTTAAACATATTCATCATATTGTTTTTATAAAAATATTGGAATGTATATGTTTATTTTCCAGGCAGTGAAAAAAATAAGTTGTAACCAGTATATTGTAACATTTATTTAACTGTTAAATGTGCACTCTCACTTTGATGTTAGTGTGGTTCTAGTTGTTAAGAAGCCATATCTAAAAAAAACAATGCACTCACCCGCAGGCATTAGCATTGTGTACCAGAACATGTGAATGTATGCACCTTTTTAAGTGATATTAGGACCTTTTATCGCGTGTGTTTATGCTCCCTGTAATCCCAGCCTACATAGCTACTTTCCAGGTAATTACAATCGACAGCATGGAGAAACACTACAAAAAAGATCTAATTTCTACATTTTTCATTTCTGTTAAATAAATACAGGCAGGGAACCAGAATATTTATATCTGTATTTATGTAAAAAATCAGGGAAACAGGAAACTGGGAACCATAGTTAGGAATACCTGGGTTAAATATCTGTGGCACACAAAGGTCTTTGCACAGCGTCATGTGCATACACTCCTCAAGCTGTTGTGGCCACAGACACACGGGGGTGATTGGGTGGCCTGGTTGTTAGGATGGAAATGCCCTCTGCATGTCTCTGTGGAGAAAGCATCCCTGCCATATTTTCAACCCATAGTAAAGCCCTGTTATGTATTTGGGAAATATCACTTTTTGCCTCAGTGAATACAAGCTCACATATTCATTGATGGTCTCCCACTTAAGTGGAATGAGATGCCAGGACATGGCCATGAGGTCGGCATCAGCACTGAAAGAGAAACCTTTCAGTGGAGAATGACCATTGTTCTCTTTCGGGGTTATGA
Source organism: Pleurodeles waltl (assembly GCF_031143425.1). NCBI lineage: Eukaryota > Metazoa > Chordata > Amphibia > Caudata > Salamandridae > Pleurodeles > Pleurodeles waltl. Next base: position 1,196,699,304 of record NC_090444.1, read on the forward strand.
GCGGCTGGCAGTAGAAATAGCATTAATTTCTAGTGAAATGGGCAGACCCTTTCTGCCTGTCATCTGCACGGGATTCTCCTGCTGAAAAGACCTGCTAGTCATCCCAAAACCGGTGCTTCGCTCCATTTGCGAGGGCCATGGATATTGGGTGTGTCCATATGCAGCATGCGTGTGTCTGATTTCTTTTTGACTGGGTACAGGGCTCCATCTTGGGATTTCTTTGTGTAACAGGTTACACAAAAATCGTGACTTAGAAAGGTTGTCCAGCTACGCTGTTTAACCTGAAACCAGGCCCGGAACATTCCTGCACCTTTATCCAGTGGGCTACTGTCCCCTGGCTCTTGTGGATGGTGGCCAGAAAGATAGAGCCATTCCTTTGTCCCACTTAGGAGTGAGCCCTAGATCTTCCTACCCCTTGCCCCAGCATTGTCACTCTGGTCAGTATTCAACAGCTAGGAGGTGGTAATGCCTTTTCCTGTTTTTTTTTTAATGTAGCCTTTTTCCCTGTCAGGGCTCTCCCAGGTCCAGCCCTCTTCCTAGCAGCGTTATTCAGTGTTATTCCACTCTCTGCTGGGTACTGAATTTCCAGTCCATTTCATCTCTGTGAGTGGGGCTTGGACAGCTCTGCCTTGCTATCTTCAACCTTCAAGACTGAATGGGTGTGCTTGGCGCTTAGCTTTTAGACCAATAGTAAGGCGGTCCCAGGACCCCAGTGGTAAAAGACTCCAAACACAGAACTGAAAACAAGTTACAGTTGATTGCCCCAGGATGCAACCTTAACCAGTTTCTGCAGATCTGTGCATAGTCTGTGTGACCTATTTCTGGCAATATGTCTCAGGACTGGTTTGGTGGCCATCGAGAATCTAGAATAAGTACTACACGTCTCCATTGTTGTGTTTGATGGTGGTGTGCATTTTACTACCTTTCTGTGGAAGTACTGTCACTGTTTTGCAACACAGTTCTGCTCATGCAGTACTTGTGTATGCTATAGCAATGCTATTGTAAGTCCAGCACACTTCATACCGTGCTTACTTCTTATATGGTAGTTTTTTTTGTGGACACAACAGTCTCAATTGGGTGTCCAGGCACCTTTCAGTCAAAGTGGAAGCTGCTCAAGAGACCTCCTGCCATGACCTTATAGAAGCGAAGGAGGTTGAACCCCAATTGAGAGTGTATGTGGCAGTTTCAAGAGCAGTGCTTCCACAAGTCAACATTAGGCATTCGCCTAGGACACCATCAGCAGCAAGGGTGCTAGACTGCCACTGTGAGCTGTAACTGCACAACAATTGTAGTTTTTGTAGGGTGGTGCAAATCGTTGCACTGAACCTGGGTAGGTTCCTGTATAGTTTTGGGGCAGCACTGGAGAAGATCCACATCCTGTTTTTAGTGACTTTGTAGCAAATGGTCGCAAGTGGGTGTGGAGGTTACTGTTTGGGAGTCCATGGTGCCTTAGTTTTGTCAGTTTCTCAGCCTGGGTAAAATGTTTTATTGGTGTTTGGGCTCTGTGGGCTATGAAGGATGGTTGTACTGTTGAATATCAACACCAATGATATGGAGATACAAGACTATTGAGGGACAAAATATCGAAAGGTAAGTGCCTATAGGAAAGTATACATTTACTATTTCTAACTCCACATATACGCACCTTGAAGATATACATACCACGTAGGTACATATGACATATATGTGGAGGTAGGCATAGAAAATCTAGACTTACCTGTACTTCTTTCTTAATATTTTGTTCTTGATATTCTGTCCCACCAATATTGTGGGTTCGATATTAAGGTTGCACATCATGCAGGACTATGTAAGCTGGACTTTGGCTCACAGAGGCAGCCAGTGTAGATCAGAGTTACATGCTAGGCAGACAGAACTGCTAAGAGTCTCCTTCATCAATGCAAGGATGCTTGCCAGGACTTATGGAAGCCCATAAGTCCATCCTGAGGATTGTCCTGTTCCTGGTTGGCGATACAGTCAGAGATTCGGTAGGATGGAAGGGTCTCACTAGAGGTGTAGGCAGAAGGAAGGCTTAGCTGTCTTCCTACACTGGTCTGCTCAAGCGCCATTCGCATATTGCTTCTGCACAGTACGGGGAAATTGCCCCTTGGAATTTTGTCAAGACTTAGGTGGTCCTCACCAGTCAGCTTAAGTGTCCATATTGATTTTGGGAGTAGAGCTAACACTCCAATTTTATTTGTTAACATTTTAGGCTATGCTTCTTGCATGTTATAATTTGCTTTTCAATGGGTCCTTGTCTGTGCTAGTGAATGTTTTGTACTTACTACATCGTAAGTCTGTGAAGGAGCCATGTGTTCAGTAATAATTCAAGATCGAGAACTAGATTCTCTCTGGGACGTTGGTGCATTCCTTGACGATGGGACTATGGATTAATATCACTTTTGTATTAATGTTTCACTCCAGGGATTGGAAGATGTAGGGAATGAGGTCTGGTATAGGAGCCCATTTCCTGTGTTTTTCCTGTGTTAGTTTGTGTCTGCATTGACACTGTCATTGGTGGAATGTAGGTGTCAGGAAAGCTAAGTGTAGGGGTTGTAGAGATTAAGTTTCAGATGGTGTTTCCTCACACAATAACTTCCAAACTACATTTTCATGTGACAGATCCAGGGTCATGGACCACTGTTCCATTTGTTTTCCATGCCCACGCTTCCATGCGTGGTTCTTGCCTGTCATCCTTTCAGAATTTAGAACATTTGTTTAAAGAAACCTTCACTGGTTCTCCCCATTGCCAATCCTTCCCAATGACCATAACAAGCAGCAATGAAGGGATGCTCATACCTTTGCATTTCTTCTGTTAGTTCATCTCTTGGTTCGCCTGTTTGTTGTCCTTTGATGTCCTCTATTTGTTGTACTGATTGTTCTCCTGTTTGTTGTCCTCTTGGTTCTCCTGTTTGTTCACCTCTTTGTTCTTGTGTGTGTAACCTAGTGGTTCTCCTGTTTGTTTAGCTCCTGTTTTTTCTGTTTATTATTCTTTTGGTTCTGCGTGTTGCTAATTTGGTTCACCTGTTTATCCACCTTTGTTCTCATGGAACTCTATTAGCCCTCTTTTCCGGCCTCCATTATCTTCAAAATCAGCTACATCATTTACAAAGCAATCCCAACCATCATCCCCGCTTATCTTGCAGGCAAGTTCACCATCTCTGGTGGCTTTTAGCACACCTGCATCCAGGACACAATCAAACTGCAGAGTAAGGAGTGTACAAAAATTAAAAAAACAAGACAATAGGCCTTTTCCATCCAAGCACCCAGGATCTGGACCAACATTCCTAGATCTCTGCACCAACGTGGCTCCAATTTAGGAAAGAGTTGAATACTCACCTCTTTAATTAACAATATATCACAATACATTAATTATCCACAACCCATGCACTGTCCTATCACTTATTGACTTTATGCTTGTCCTGAAGCATACACTGTGCTCCGTTGCCTTTTGGCTAGGTTTGCACTGTGGTACTACCATACACACACACATTTATTTTTTAGTTCAGTTTATTGCTCTTTTGGTTTCCCTGTTTTTCAACTTTTGTTTCTCCTGTTTCTTCACCTTTTTATTATCATGCTTGTTCATCTCCCCTATTGGTTCTGCTGTGAGTTTCTTTTTAGTTCTGTTTGTGGTGCTCTTGGCGCTCCAGTTTTTTCCGATTGTTCCTCCCATAGTTCTCGTCTCTTTGGTATTTTTTTATCCTCTTGCATTTTCTGCTTGTTTACCCCTTGCTCCGCTAGTCCGTTTTTGAATCTGCTTCTTGCCTTCTTAGGGAAGGACAGGAGTAAAGATTATGCCGAGCTGTATAATTTAATCTAGGGACTGAGGGATGAAGGGCAACCTGGGTTACTATAGTCCCGCTTCCATAATGCTTATTGAAAAGACTAGCTCATGCCTCATTTAAGGAGCTGTAGACCGTGAAATTGCTCCAGGGAGGTTTTTCCCACTTGCGTTTTGCTGCTGATTGGTCATTAATTCCTTAGGGAACAGATTGCGAATTGATTACATTTCTCTCTCTTTTTTTCGGCTTGTCTCTCTTTACCTTCTTTCCAACTCTTCCCCTCTAAGTTCTTTATCGCTTCTCATCCCATCTTCCATATTTCACAATACACTTCCTCACTCAACAAACCTTCGTTTTTTACCAAACGTGCCCCGTTTTTTGCTTTCCATTTCTTTCTTTTCTATGCAATTTCTTCTCTCTCACGGTCTATTACCTGCACCACCGCTTTCTCTTGTTTTCTTTGCCTCTCCCTCTTTCTCATTCTCTTATTAATCCATTTATTCTCTCGTTCTAAAAAAAAAAATCCTTTCCTCCCTTGATCAAATTCCTCTCTCCACTCACACTTTATGGCCACCCCCACACCCCTGCGCTCATTCCCAAGGCAATTGCAGCTGGCGACTTGGGAAAGTGGCGGGTTCGGATGCAGGGGGAATAAAACAAAAATAAAATATAAATAAAAAAAATAAACTTACCTGAACGTTGGCGCCGCTGTCTGCTGCACTGCATGCTCCCAGCCTGCCCTCGGGCCAGTCATGACGCTGTTCAAAGCAGGGTTATGATTGGCTGGAGCACCCTGACTGAGTGCTCCAATGCAGACTGGGAGCCTGGGCTGGCTCTCTCCAACTCGGCAACACAGTGCCGGGCTGGAGAGATCCCTTGTGCACATGTATGTTTGGTCGGCCTGAGACTGCTGGCCAAACATACATGCGCACTGAGGGGAGTGCTCTGCGCGCTCCCCTCAGTACTCATTACCCCCACCACTTTTGAAAACAAAATGATAATAAACATTGCTTATTATTGTTTTATGTTTAAAGGTTTGCAGCTCCTGCTGCTGGCTGGGGGCGACGCTCCTCTGCCCTAATGGAGGAGCCGCCCCTGTCCCAATGAGTATCTGCCACTGACGCCCTCTCTGCTTTCCTCTTTCAGGTCGGATCTTGGACATCCCCTGCAAGGTGTGCGGGGATCGCAGCTCTGGGAAGCATTACGGGGTCTACGCCTGCGATGGCTGCTCGGGATTCTTCAAGCGAAGTATCAGGAGGAACAGAACCTACGTATGCAAATCTGGAACCCAGGTAACCCCTCCCACCCCCCTCCTAACATCACTTTCTGACCCAGACTGTTCGGAGTCCTGCTTGATGGTATTCCAACAGTGTTCTAGAAGTAGTTTCCAAACACAGAGGAGAAATTGTCCTGCAGAAGACAGGGGCGTAGCTATCCTCGGTGCGGCAGGTGCAGTGGCACTGGGACCCAAAACCATGTGGGGCTTATTGAACTCTGATAATTTACTTCTCCAACAAGAGCCAAAGGGGCCATTTTCCTTGCTTGCACCAGGGCCGCTGCTGGCATCCTTGCCACGCTACTACTTATAGGTGGGTTAAGGTGGGTAATGACATAATTGTCAAGTATTTTGTGTTTACTGACTGGGCCAGTCCATTCCATGACCCTAGAAGCTGAAAGCAGAACATCATAGTATAGACAGGGTTAGTGGAATTATGCTGCAGTGGAGAACCAAATTATGTATCACGTTGACTAAATAATATTGCAAGAAAAGGCAAAATATGTGGCATAAAGCAGCACATTCTGGGGTAGTATTATTTAAATGATTTTGTCATTTTTGTCATTTCAACACAATAATAACTACCTAAGCAAATGTCTCACCTCATTAGTACCTAACTACAATAATAAGCAACTAGAAGGTGACCAACTTAACTTTTCCAAAGAGCCAGCCACTCCACTGCCCCACGTTATACTTTTTGAATAAACTTTGGTCTCTTTGAGATGGAAATAGTTTCATTGACATAAGCATATTATTCAGAAGATGGCCGATTACGTGGCCAATGATGTAAATCCATAATTATGCATGACATGACACAGTTGTAGAACACTATAATTGCAGTGGCCCTGGATATAAGGATGGGGCCTGACACAGGGCCTGTCATGGGACTATGTTAGAATGGGAATCCCCTGTACGTTTTACAACCGAATCAAAGCTGCAAAGTTCCTTGTGCCTATGGTTAACATTAATATCAGCATGTCACATCTAAAATTACTTGTCTAGGATGTTCAATGAAATAAATATTTAACCATAATCATATGAATCCCTATAATCAGTGTTTCTGCAAACAGATTTGTATAAATGAACTCTAAAGGTGCTTGTAGCATTTTGAAAATTGAATATTTCATATGCAAGGGCCCTGAAGAAACAACAGGATGCCGCGAAACAGTTGTTGACTCAGTTTTAAAAAATAAGGCTCACGCTTATAAGATCTAGCTGAAGCTCAAATGTATAAGATTAGGCTGTGAAGAAATTCAGAATTGGATCATTGTTATGATCGGACGATTTGGATAGGTGACAATTGGGAGATTTTGATAAGCACACCGAAGGAAATAGGACTGAACATAACCATCACAACCGGAGATCAACATGAGGATGAATTGAGTAGTACGGTTTGTGATGTGGTAGGGATGTTTCAATGCTGCTGGATACGAAATACGAACTATTTCATTAAATGTGAAAAGGGTTCGTTCTAATGTGGATATGAATGGGCATGTATGATTTTGCATTCAATTTTGTTACAGTAAAACCATAGAAGTTTTAGAGATTTTTTGTATTTACTCAGATGTAAATTGTTCCTTTCATAAGGATGATTTGAATGTATCGATTCATGGCATTTTGTAAATGCCTCCCCCCCCCCCCCCCCTCTTTACTAACTGGTAAATTATGAATAGGTCAGAAGGTTTACTGACCTAAAAGGGTTGGCATCTGACTAACCTTCAACACTGAGTCATATTGATAGATTTGTTTCCTAATTTTTTGAAGGCTGAATCGGGTTTACAAGCGCGTTGGTTACTCCCTGGACTGCAACCATTTTACCCGAAAACTCCAAAGCAGGTGGAGTCACAGAGTGAAAAAAGGTGCTAAATGAGGAATAACCAGGGGAATTGAGTTGGAATTACCGATTCCCAAAAATAATTTCTAATTTGTAAGGAGAGCCTCGAGGTCTCACACAAAACTGCCACTAACTCCTCCGCCCTGGAGGTGATGAACCCACCCGCCCCCGCTTACTGGTCATTCCACAGGGCAGAGTTACCAGGTATAACTAACTCCAGGCCTCTCATAATAAAGGTCCAAGTGGAATTAGCTGCCAAAATCCGTCAAGGATTTTTGCCCAGAGACAGGTCTCGGTCACTTTTTCTATGTCTCACAAGTTTCCACAAAACACACAGTGGAAATCTAGAGAGTTACTTACTACAGTTTTGTGTTACCGCTCGCATGGCATTAAGAGATGCAAAGTATTGTGCTGAGTCACTTACCATCATGCGAGCACTGGGGTGCGGTGCAAAAGTCCTCATCGCCCCAAGAGGGCCACGCACTCCTTAGTAAATAGCCCCCAAGTGTGTTTGTGCTATATACACAACCATCTACTTTAAAAACACTTTATTTTACAAAGAAGACGAGGGAGTGATAAAGCCTTCAAACTGAACAAAAGGTTAGTCACATGTTTGTAGACTGACAGCCTTGACAGATGTTTAACATACACTACAAAACAGCAGTAATACTTTCACTTAGATTCCCAATGTCATCTATTTAGCACCTGTTTTCTTCCTCGTCTCCCCTTTTATTCTTCCATACTGGTATAGATTTTTCAAAGTGCTGCACTCAGAAGTCATGATGAACCAACCTTGTGTTCTCAGCTTTATTGTGGTTTTATAATTTGTGTTAGTGAAGTACCAGTGTAAGCTTTCAGTTGAACGTAGGTGGATACTTTTAAACATTTTAGTTCAAAACACATTTAGTTTGAAGACTTAAGCCAAGAATATTTACTTGAAAATTTTTAACTGTCTCTGTAGTTTAAAATTAATTTGAAAACATTTAGGGCCTCATTACGAGTGTGGCAGTGTTCAGAAAGCCACACTCGCTGTGGCAGTAAGGACTGCCGCTCTTGCAGCGGCCCAACCACCACAGAACCAACAGCACCGCCAGGATCCATGACCCAGGCGGCCTGGTGGTGGCAGAGATCGTACTCCGCCAGGGCAGCGCTGCATGCAACACTGCCCTGTGGATAACGACCCTGTTCTCTGCCAGCCTTTTCATGGTGGTAACACCCCATGAAAAGGCTGGTGAAAAACACATGCAGTGGGCCACAGGGGGGCCCCTGCCCTGCCCATGCACTTGGCATGGACAGTGGAGGGACCCCTCTGCCCAGCACTGTCACAATGTTCATTGTCTGCTTTGCAGGGGTGTTTGTGCACCCTGTGGGCTTTAACATTGCCAACGGCTCGATTACGAGCTGGAGACAATGCTGTAGCCTGTTTCCCGCTAGACCGGCGGGCAGAAACTGAGGTTTTCGCCTAGCAGGAAACTCTTAGTAACTCCGCCAGGTTGGTCACTACGAAGGCATACGGGCTTTCCTATTGGCCAAACTCTTAATTAGGCCCTAAGTTTGAAAAGATATGAAGAAGAATGTCAAACCTCCTTTTTCCCTCACAATCTTGATTTTTCCTCAAAATGTTTTGGGACATTATTACTTTGCTGTTACTCAAACAGGAAGAGTTATTCCATTTTTTACAGGCCTGCTCAACTGTGCCCCTAAAGTCAAATAGTGGTGCTAGCAAATAGTAGTAATGCACGAAGTTTGAATATCAAACTTTTTTCAAATTATATGTTTTCTGATCTAAAAGTTTCAATTTATATTCTTTTCTAGTCAAATGTTTCAAACAATTTCCCTAGTTACAATATAAGAGAAAAGTGTCCTACCTTGGGACTGGTCAAATATTGTGCAGTTGGTCAGCTGCTGGCTTCTAGATAGAATGAAAGGGAAAAGGTGCTTATGGCTCACTGAAGAAGACAGTGCTGCATTTGAAGTAAGGCGAGTTAACATTTCAGAAAATGTACAGTTTATGGTGGAGATGGGCAGGCAATTGTGGAAGATATGCCACGTCCTACTGCTTCTCCAGTTAAGCAACATATGTGGTCTCTTTGTGTACAGCAAATCATGTTTCCTTTCAAACGTTTTTGCGACTGATGAATGTGAACGTTATCAAAAAATCCGAAAATTTGTAGCAAACATAATATTTGTTGCAGAGGAGCCACCAGGGAAGTGTCTCTCTTGATAATAAAACCTACATCTTGCAACAAGCAAATTTTCCTTTGAGTGTGTAGTTAGATTTGGTGAGACTTTGCTTCATTGAGAGAGATGAGGATTCTTGCTAATCGGGATTAAATTGGTTAGGACAAGCTAAACAATTTTGTGAAACTTCAAGGATTCAAAGAAATTGTGAAATGGAGGCATGTAAAGCCCAATATTTCCCACCCAGGGTCACTTCCAATGTCAGTTCACAGGTTTCCATCTTCCTGGACAATTTTGATCCTCTCTTGTTTTGGAAGAGGAGAATCTGTGTGTCATTAACCCTTTTGTTTTTCTGAAATGTATTTTGCTTAAGCATTTAGAATTTGAGGATAGATGACACTGTAAACACCATCATCGCTAGTTTGTATCTATATCACAAAGAAAACCTTTACAAATCAAAAAGAAGTCCTTTCCCAATTATATTTTAGCGTCTTGGCCTGCTCTTCTCTGATGTGATAAGGGCAATGCAGTTTATGAGTGAGTGAAATCCGAATTAAATAAAAGCAAATTTTTATCTTATACCATTTAATTGTCTTAACAAATTGATTTCCAGCCAGCTTTGAAACATATGGTTAAGACTGTCGTCACATGTTTTCAGGGAAGCAATTGCAACAGGGTATTTGTAAAGATACGAGAATAAAATATTTCCCTCTGTCTGGTCTACCAGTTAGAAGAAAGATTCTGCAGACAAACACTAGTATTTTTGTAGGATAATCCAAAGCAGAAACTGGGATCCTTAATTGAAGTGGTGAGAAAGAGCCCTTAAGCAAACATTAGGCAAGACACGTTCTTAATAAAGAATTGAGACTTGCCTAGATCTGGGAATCTGCCGACAAATTTTAAGAGCTTTACTATGAAATAGTAAATGGGATCTCAGTGACTGTAGGACAGGCTTTGTGAGCTTTTCAGCTATGACTGAGTCAGGGATTAATTGGCAATGCCCCACAAACAAATTACTTTCTGGCTTTAGTTTTTAAGGTCTGTAATCCCTGGTGTAGTGAGAATCAAGGAGCATCTCCGATAGGTCAAATATTTTTTATAAGAGTTCTGTAGTATCCTTTAATTAATTAGTCTTGGCAGGTTTGGGAGTGGGATCAATCAATCAATCAATAATTTATAAAGCACGCTATGTACCTGTTAGGGTTTCGAGGCGCTAGGGGGGTGGGGGGGTGCTGCTATCGTTCGAAGAGCCATGTCTTGAGGAGTCTCCCGAAGGTGAGGAGGTCCTGGGTCTGGTGCAGTGAGGTCGGGAGTGAGTTCCAGGTTTTGGCGGTGAGGTAGGAGAAGGATCTGCCGCCAGAGGTCTTGCGCTGGATTCGGGGGACGATGGCGAGGGCAAGGTTGGCAGAGCATAGTTGACGTGAGGGAACGTAGAAGTTGAGTTTGGTGTTCAGGTAGGCGGGTTCGGTGTCGTGTAGAGCCTTGTGTGCGTGGGAGAGGAGTTTAAAGGTGATCCTCTTGTCCACGGGGAGCCAGTGGAGGTCCTTCAGGTGAGGGGAGATGTGACATCGGCGGGGTATGTCGAGGATCAGGCGGGCGGATGCGTTCTGGATGCGTTGGAGTCGTTTGATGTCTTTTGTTGGGATGCCTGTGTAGAGTGCGTTGCCGTAGTCGAGTCTGCTACTGACGAGGGCTTGGGTCACTGTCTTTCTGGTTCCTGTTGGAATCCACTTGAAGATCCTGCGGAGCATTCGGAGGGTGTTAAAACAGGAGGATGAGACTGCGTTGACCTGTTTGGACATGGTGAGGGTGGAGTCGAGGATGAAGCCGAGATTTCGTGCGTGGCTGGCTGGGGTGGGTGGGGGGCCCAGGGCGATGGGCCACCACGAGTCGTTCCAGGCCGAGGGGGTGCGCCCGAGGATGAGGACTTCCGTCTTGTCGGAGTTGAGTTTCAGGCGGCTGTTGTTCATCCACTCGGCGATGGATTTCAGTCCCTCGTGGAGGTTGGCTTTGGCGGTGAGAGGATCTTTGGTCAGGGAGAGGACGAGTTGGGTGTCGTCGGCGTAGGTGAGGATGCTGAGGTTGTGCTGGCGGGCCAGTTGTGCGAGGGGGGCCATGTAGATGTTGAACAGCGTTGGGCTTAGTGAGGAGCCTTGGGGTACTCCGCAGATGAGGTTGGTGGCATTGGAGTGGAAAGGTGAGAGTCGGACCCTCTGGGTTCTGCCGGAGAGAAAGGAGGAGATCCATTTGAGGGCCTTTTCTTGGATGCCGGCTTCGTGTAAGCGGGTTAGTAGGGTGCGGTGGCAGACTGTATTGAAGGCGGCTGATAGGTCTAGGAGGATCAGGGCTGAGGTTTTGCCGTTGTCCATTTGTAGTCTGATGTCATCTGTGGCGGCGAGGAGTGCAGTCTCTGTGCTGTGGTTTCGTCTGAAGCCAGATTGGGAGGGGTCAAGGATGGAGTTGTCTTCTAGGAAGTGGGCGAGCTGTGCGTTGATGATCTTCTCGATGACTTTCGCTGGGAAAGGGAGGAGGGAGATCGGTTGGAAGTTTTTGAGATCGTTGAGGTCAGCCTTAGGTTTCTTGAGGAGGGGTTGGATTTCTGCGTGCTTCCAGCTGTCCGGGAAGGTAGCGGTGTTGAAGGAGAGGTTGATGATCTTTCGGAGTGCGGGGGCGATGGTGATGTCGGCTTTGTTGAACACGTGATGTGGGCAAGGGTCAGAGGGAGATCCTGAGTGGATGGAGTTCATGGTCTTTAGGGTTTCGGCGTCGTCTACTTGGGTCCAGGTAGTGATGTGGTCGGCGTGGGAGGAGTTGTTGGGGGATCCAGAGATTTTATTTTTTAAATCTACCCAACAGTGTTTCAAATTATAGTCAATATAATATGATCAATTCTGAATTTAATTGCAGCATCAGGATTACACTGAGAAAATATTTGTAGATCTAGGTTTACCAAGTTCCGGGGTATGCCACTAAATCCTGGTCAGAATAGTCTCTCAAATTCTCCGTAGCTCACTATCAGAAGAGCTGTAAGATGGCCAAGATGGCCCTATACTAACAGCATGACCTTTTTCATGGCATTTGTACATCCTGTCTAGAAGGAAATAGTTACTGACATAACCCTTTTGACCTTGAACGGCATGATCTGCTCAACCTTTTGAATTCTTGCTCTGTCAATGTGAAGAGAACTTATAGCTGGCAGGATGGCAAGACCACCTCAATGCTTTAGGCAACGATCATGTACTGATGCTTAGTTTGATGGATGTTGGTACGGCAGGTGACTTGGGCAGGGCCAACCAGTGCCTTCAGTATTGTATTGTCTGGTCGGCAGCACACAAACACAGTTCATCCTTTTGTGAATCCACGGTTCTGTTCCTTGATATGTATGCTATGAACATTTACTTGACTTCTTACGGGGCTTATTCCACCCGATGATCTTGTTTGTCATTCTTACACAATGGCACTCAGATATCCTGTGTGTTGACAGCTCATAGTCTCAGTGTCAGTTTCTATGCAAAAGAATAACAAATGGTTGGTTGCCAGTGAAATTTCATTTAATATAAAGAATGACATTTCTATCATATTTCCTCTTTTGTGTACACTTTGCAAGGTTCAGCCTCAGATAAGACATTGGTCTTAAACTGGTCCCCAAAAACAATACTAGTGGTAAAATATCAAGGGCCATATTTATACTTTTTGACGCAAAACTGCGCTAACGCAGTTTTGCGTCAAAACAATTAGCTCCGGCTAACGCCATTCTGAAGCGCCATGCGGGCGCCGTATTTAATCAAGGACGTTAGCCGCCGTTAGCCGCCGGCGCTGCCTGGTGTGCGTGGAAAAAAACAACGTACACCAGGCAGCGCCGGCGTAGGGGGATATGGAGCTTGGGCGTCAAAAAATGGGGCAAGTCAGGCTGAGGCAAATTTTTCGCCTCAACCCGATTTGCGCCATTTTTTTCGACTCCCAAACCCCATAGATATGACTCCTGTCTTAGCAAAGACAGGAGTCATGCCCCCTTGCCCAATGGCCATGCCCAGGGGACTTCTGTCCCCTGGGCATGGTCATTGGGCATAGTGGCATGTAGGGGGGCACAAATCAGGCCCCCCTATGCCACCAAAAAAAAAAAAAAAAAAATACCTACCTGAACTTACCTTAATGTCCCTGGGATGGGTCCCTCCAGCCTTGGGTGTCCTCCTGGGGTGGGCAAGGGTGACAGGGGGTGTCCCTGGGGGCATGGGAGGGCACATCTGGGCTCCTTAAGAGCCCACTGGTCCCTTAACGCCTGCCTTTTCCAGGCGCTAAAAAACGGCGCAAAAGCGGCCGTACGTCATTTTTTTGCACCCGCCCACTCCCGGGCGTGAATTTTGCCCGGGAGTGTAAATACGGCGCACATGCCTCGGAGTCACTTTTTTAGACGGGAACGCCTACCTTGCATCTCATTAACGCAAAGTAGGTGTCCACGCTAAAAAATGACGCAAACTCCATGGACTTTGGCGCTAGATGCGTCTAACGCCAAAGTATAAATATGGAGTTAGTTTTGCGTCGGAATTGCGTCAAAAAAAACGACGCAATTCCGGCGCAAACAGAGTATAAATATGCCCCCAAGTATTTCCAGCTTTCCCATTGGACTTGTTTTCAGTTGTTTATCTCCTGAATGAAAGAGAACTAGTAGTAGTGCTTTTTACCAGTCCTATGTTATCTGACTGTTGAATCATTCATTGTTTGTTCCAGTTTAACGTTTGTGCATGACTGAGTCCTTTGTACTGATTGTATTGGTATTGGAGGCAGAAACTTCAAGTGCATTCCAGAAAGCCACCTTATTTTATTTGCGATTTTCCTTTTGTAAGTACAGACAACGTAATATGTAAGACAGAGCAACCCTTTTTAGGGGCGAGCGCAAATTGCTCTGTCCCTCTTCTAATCTCTCTTTAGGGGGATTTTAACCACACCCATGTCACACCTGTCACTTTCATGGGTTCGTGGGCTTGCCTTTTAAAATCCGCTTGTTTTCATTTGTGAAAGGCATGCATACGTCATGCCTTTTCCGGTGGTAGCCCTCCTCGAGAGCACCAGTAAACTACTGAAAACATACGAGGCTCCAGGTTTTCCGTATGGTTTCTGGACTACTTTTTCTCTTTATTTCAAAGCACGATGGCGCTCGTTTTTTTTTTTTTCATTTAATGTGGCATTGCAAATGCTTGTTTTCTTTATTATTCCTTAACTGTGTTTCACCGTTCTCCCTTCCTTTCATAAAAAGGCTAATCACAAATCATTTAAACTTTATAATAAATATTGTATTTTTCTGTTGTGCGCAGTGACTGCGATACCTTACCCTGTGTTTTCAGCTTATTTTATTTTACTCGAGTTTTGTATCTTTCTTTTTTAGTGCTTATACAATTGTAATTGTACTCATATTTGGCACTAACTAACTCTGCACATAGAAAGCACATCACCAAATACTCCATAAGTACAACGCAAAAATCTATCAAATATGTAATCTTTGGCTTTTCAGGGTCAGTGATTTCAACTTGCATGACGAAGTCCCAAGTAAAAAAAAATCTATGACAAAGGTGTGAAGAGGATTATGCTCTCAGGTGCAATCGTATCCCGCAAAGCAGGAAAGTAAGGTGCCTGAAGAATAGGCAAAGCTGGGACACGCTTGCCATCGCCACACATTTAGTGTCCAAGGAGGGGGCAAACTCCATGATCAGACCCAGATCCATCGGCGAAAGCTCAGGTGTTTTGCCAAAGAGAAAAGGTGAAAATCTCTTCCAGGTGCAGTGTATAAACACCATCACATTTCTTTAAACATTCCCATCAAAAAGTACTATTCAAAAGGTCCTAAATCAGGCGGAGCCATTGCAACAATAATCGTTGTCTAATTTCAAGGCAGCCATAATTTGTACAGGTGACGTGTCTTGGGGGATGGAAATGAGGGTCCAGAGACTGCCATTAGAAAGAAGTCTGGAGAGTCGGTAAAGTGTGTTCCAACTAGTATCAGAGAATAAAATATCAGATTTCACGCTCTTCCTGCGATAGATTTGGCTTGATAGTTGCTTTCACTGTATGCTGAATTTCTCAATTCAAACAAATAGGTTTTAGAGAATGCTGTTTTGTGTATGCACTAATGGATGCCATTATTCCTAAGTGTTCTGATATAGACTTATGGCAAGAAATGTGGCACTTAAAGAGTAAAGTAAATCACGTTACAGTATCATGGCCCAATGGCAGCCGGCAAGCCAGGGCTTGTGGTTATATTATGTGGGGTAAACCATACTTCCACTTACAGCGCCACAGCTCCGTGGGCACTCACGGATGTGCATAGATCGCAGAAGACCAGAAACACTTGTGCAGTGGACCCTAGCTGTGTTTTTAACAGTGTGGCTGTGGTGTTATGGTGCTGGCATTGGTGAAGGTGTAGTTATGTAACTTAAGGCATAAATTAGTGTTGGCATGAAGGAGCGGCTCACATCGTGCGGCAGGGCGGTGCGTGGCTGTGGGAGGGAGGGGTTGGGAGAGAACAGTTAATTGAAAAAACAATAACTCTTACCTGATTCGCCGCCGCTGCAGTCACCACCGCGCCAGTTCTCTGCCTCCGTTGCAGCTGCTGGCACATGCTCCCAGCCTGCCCTGAAGTCAATCCGAGGGCTGCAGTCATGCTGCTAGCAGGATGACAGCAGCCTTCGGGATGGCCATAGTCCCAAGCCAGGGCACTCCGAGGTAAAGTGGGAGTCTCTGCCTGCTGTATCCAACCCGGCAACACAGTGTCAGGTTGGAGAGAGCAAAGAGCGCATGTGTGTTTAGACGACCACAGGCGGCCGGCAAAACATTCATGCGCACTGAGCACTCCCCCTCTGTGCTCGTCATAGCACGTGGCCCCACCCCTTTTACAATAAACATAGTTTATTATCGTTTAATTGTAATAGTTTTGCAGCTGCTGCTGGCAGGGGGCAACGCTCCTCCGCCATAGCAGAGGGGGCCGCGCCTTTTGGCATGGGCACATTTATATTGCTACAGTGTCTGTAATAAAGAGTGGGGTGCATCCTACGACAATGTGTATAATGACTGCAGTACTGTTAAGCTTTCATAGACGCTGATAGACAGGACACATACCAAATTTCTAAAGCTTGCGTTGCTCCCACCACAGCCAGGTATGTTGTTTGTAATGATTAAGATATAGCATGGTTCTGTCGTATGTTTCTTCCATTCTATTCTGGTGTGTTAATTATGAGGGCCTTTCAATTCCAGGGTGGTTGCCCCGTAGACAAGACTCACAGGAACCAATGCAGAGCCTGTCGACTGAAGAAATGCTTGGAGGTCAACATGAATAAAGATGGTGAGCAGAACTACTCTGTGGAAGTTGATGTATGGCTTAGACCACAAGTTGTAGTGCATCTACAACACTGTATTGAGGGGGCTGGCCTCTTATGAACTGCCTGTTTTTGCAGCTTAGTCTGCTGTTTAGTGCTAAGTACGGACTCAAGTTAGCAGCCAACATGAAGTCAGCATGGTCACAAGCGCTTTCCAACAAATCCTGGACTTGAGTTACAATGTTGATTTACCCAGTCCTAGATTTTCATTGGGAATGCTTGTTGAAGTTTAAAATACATTAAGATGAAATAGTTAGCGAAAAACTTGCTAAAGTAAAGTGCAGCTGTATTTACATTTATTTTGAAAAAGTTAGTTTAAATGAGCTACAGTCTCAACCTGGCCATAACTACGACTTTGATAATACCTTGTGATAGAGTTACTACAAATGGACATATTTACTTTACTATGTGATGTCATAGCTAATTTGGTTGTTCGAGTCAAGTTGCCGTAATGAAAACTGTTGATGGTCCAAGTGCGATTTTCAAACTTTTTCCTAAATGTTTTGAAGCTAAACTTTTTCAAACTATATGTTTCAAACTGAATAGTCGCCAAAGTAAAGTTTCAAGCAATTTTGGCAGCTATCATTATCTAACATTATTTCCTCTTTACCAGCTGGGCACCACAATCCCTCTTCCATTTCTAGATAGAGGGGCATGAAGGTCTGATAGAAACAGTCAGAACATTGACAGTGCATTCATGATAGTTCTAGCCTCCTTCCTCTGGCTGGCCTCTTCACAATCCAATCTGCTCGTTTCGGTTGTCCCAGTGATCACTTTCCCTATCTTTTCCCTAGCATTGCGCAGCCGAACTTTAAATCAGGCTTCAATTCATAGGAAAATTCAGAAATCTGCACTAATAGATTTCCGACCTGGCAACGGGCAGATTTCCAACTTTCTGGCACGGACAAAAGTTTCAAGTTAGTCCAGAAGCATAAAACAGTTGCTGGTTTCCAGTCATACACCTCACATCCTGAGGAATTTACATAAGCACAGGTGTAAGTAGTAGATCATTGTGAATGACCTCTCAGGCCACGCTAACTAATGGAGCCAGCGCTGCTCAACTGAGAGGTGAGCTTCCTACTTTGGAAATCAGGACAGTTGTTTGGTGGCTTCTGCAGCCCTGTATTTGCCAGCCATAGATCCGGACTTGGACATGAATAAGGAACGCCACGCATTGACACTGTACATAGCTTGCCGCTTTCTTGACCATGTACTGTGTATTGGCTTGGTAATAATTGTTATGAGTTTGGTGCAATATAATAAGTGTAATCTTTGCTCCTGATGAACATTTGGACACTCTCCCATACTGCATCAGAAATATGTCTGTCCCATAAAAGTGTCACTACATACATGTATTTTTAACCTAGCACCAGATGTCCAACTTTACCATTGAAAACTGAAAAGGGCCTCTAACTTATCACAGCTCGGCATTTATCTATTGCATAGCTGATACTGTCACAATCAATTCGGACAATGCATTAAGACACGAGATCTTATAGAGTCATGGTCGCCCAGCTTATTAACTTGGTTGGGGTAGGATGAAGGAAACTAAAATGAAACTCATCTCTATAAATATTATATCACTGCACTTTTGCCCCGCAGACATTTAGTGTCATTTTTTTACCAGCAATGACAGTCTAATCAAGAGATTTAGCTATGTCAATAAAAAGCTGCAAATAGCTCTATTCAGATTAAAATGTATCAATGAAATGAGACGAATCTGACTTGCAAATGGTTAGCACCATATAGCTTCTTTCCTGTCAACAAAGGTACATAGTGGTTTACAGGTTCTACCATCTTGAAAATTCCAACACTAAGGTTATCTAATCAAAGGGATCTGATACACCTTTCACGAATATCCCGTCTGATGACTAACCATATACGATTGCATTCCTAATCACAAATAATCCAAGACATAGCAGAGGAGCTATTCTATGCAGATAAAAAATCTAAACAAAAAACTGGATGTACCATGGGAGCACCTCTATGGAAAAACAAACTGATAGAAATTGAGAACTCTCCTCTAGTCTCCTGGATGAAAGCAGGTAAACAATCAGGTGGGGGTCTATATGAAGCATATAAACCTTTGCCGATTACACAACCCCAAGGGTATACTCTACTGAACATTGACTTTTAAAAATGTCTTAAATTGAACTATGCCATATCTAGATATAAAACATAACCAGCAGTGTCTGTGACCCGCTCTCTAACCACTCTTCTGCAGCTGTTCAGCATGAAAGGGGCCCACGGACGTCGACAATCAGGAAGCAAGTAGCCTTGTACTTCCGAGGTCACAAAGAGGTGAACGGAGGGACTCCACACTTCTCCTCGTCTTCCCTTCCGCCACCAGCCTTCTTCACCACCGTCACCCAGCTGGAGCCGCACAGTCTGGAGCTCGCGGCCGTGTCCAGCACGCCGGATCGACAGACACTGGTGGGACTGGCACAGCCGACACCGAAGGTAAGGCCCACTTTCAGTATTATATTTGGAACTAAAGGAAGGTATGCGGTCATGTTGGATGCGAGTGTAGGTGGAGCATCTGGGGTATAAAGAAGACTGGCAGAACAACTGCTTGGCGCTTTCTGCATTTACCCCACGAAAGGAAGGCAGACATTCAAGCAGAGCATAGTTGTGGGTCAAACAGCTAGCCAAGGCCATTTCCTGAAGTCAAGGTACTGTAAAAATGCAGCTTATGTGCCAACACACTTGGTGGAAAACATTAGACAACTACAGGAGCCGCACTGTGGAGTCAGCTACCCAGGCCTTACTAAGAAGTTCACCAATTAAAAAAAACATACAAGACAAAGACAGCACTCCAAAAATACTTATGAGGCAATTAGTCTGGCCAGGCTGAATCGCCCTCGGACATAGGGGCATATTTATACTTTTGTATCAAAAAGTTTAGCACCGGCTTGCGCAATTCGCGAGCACCAGCCGGGCGTCATATTTATAGAATGGCTAGCGTAAAAAAAATGACCTTAGCCGGGTGAGGGTGGCGGTATGGGTAAAGGGGGTTTTGCACCAAAAAATGACGCTAGGGTGGTTAGAGGCAAAAACAATGCCTCTAACCAGCCTAGCCTCCTTTTCTGACGCAAAACCATCCATACCACATGACTCCTGTCTTAGAAAAGACAGGGGTCATGCCCACCACCCCAATGGCCAGCACAGGGGACCAGTGTCCCCTGGACATGGCCATTGCACCCTGTGCCATGCAGGGGGCCCCAAGTTGGGCCCCCAATGGCACTTTAATTTTTAAAAAATAATACTTTCCTATACTTACCCTACTTACCTGGGATGGGGACCCACATCCTCCAGTGTCCCTCAGGTGTGGGTGGGGGTGTTCCTGGGGCTTGAGGAGGGCACCTGTGGACCCAGTCCATGGTATTTAACCATGGAAATGGGTCCACAGGTCCACTAACACCTGGTCTGACCCAGGTGTTAAAGCAAGCTTTGCACCATTATTTAGCCCCTCCCCCCACCCGGGCATCATTTTAGCATGGGGGGATAAATATGGAGCTATAGGGTTAGCACCATTTTTTAGATGGGAACGCCTACCTTGCATCTCATTGACGCAAGTTAGGTTCATGCACCTAAAAAGTGGTGCAAACTCCAATATTTTGATGTTAGACGTGTCTAACGTCAAAATATAAATATGGAGTTCGTTTTGTGCCGAATTTGCATTAAAAAATGACACAAATTTGGCGCAAATGGAGCATAAATATGCTCCATAATTCACCTTTGTATGATCAGTGATTTAAATGGGCAGGTGCTATCATGTACCCAATACTGCACTTGTTTAATTTGGAAGGGAGAGTATCGGCACTTCTCAGCTGCAAACAGGTACTCTGGGACAAGGAGCGCCTGCACTTCTAAATTTCCATTTCAGGGCACTGAGTATAATTGATTCAGTCTTTCCCTGACCCCCTATGCATGACATCTCTGTACCCTATCTCTAATCTAGAGTCCCTCAACTTTCTCTCGCTTTTCTAGCTCAACTGCTGAGCTGCCAATAGTAACACATTTACTATTCACTTTATTTGTTGTACAGGGCTGTGAAACTGGACACCATTCTGGGAATTGTTTGTGTCTAATAAATAATAAACAAATGTTTAGATTTGTCCGGGGGGAGACTTGCTAGACATTCATCACATACATTGCACAGCACTCTGAAGTAATGCAGTTTTATATGCATTGCCATATGCAGTTTCCACCCTTTTTTTTTTTGCAGTATAATCATTGTGATTTTAAAATGCTAGTAGCATACTCTGGGAAAAATGCATTTGCTCGTAAACCAATGCCAATGAGCGTCCATAGACTTGAAGCCATATGAACAGCAATTTACACATATCAAAACCCCTACCACAGCTTAGCCCCAAAGCCTTCAGTATCTCGGCTGCATGGAACAAGCCATCAAGATCCAGGGAATGAGGACCATGGGCTGCACCTTCTAGTCCTCCCTCACTAATCCCAAACATGTATGCAGCATTCATGTCCATAATCCTCCATCGGTGGCTGGCTGGTAAACATCCTGTCCCTCTGTTTGCTAAATAAGTATACCCCCCTCAATACCTTGAGGAAGGAACTTTGGTGATGCTCTCTACCATTAGGAGCCTGGTCTTGAAAGCCACAGGATCACATCTCAAAGGCACAGGGCGAGGATGTCAGCAAAGAAGCGGATCATCTAGTGGACTGTACCCTAACCACTAGTGCAGTATCAGCACAGCCACCAGCACTCTCCAAACTCATTCTTTTTTACCTAATCCAAGGTGAAGTAGCAATCAGTGGGTGGCAGGAGATTCTCAGTGAAAAGACCAGTGCTCTGGAATGCACTGGCTTGAGAACAGCAGTAGAATACACACTATACTCAAAATACAGTGGGGCTGGTGGTTACGGAACAAATGGCAGAGGTGCGTAAAAGCAGATTAGTTCACAGTGTGTACCATACAAGTTTTCCTCTCACTCTCTCAGTCACGCACTTAGCAACTTACTAACTTGGTCGCTGACTCGCACTCTCTACCCACCTATGCTCCACTTGCTCCTGTAATGACCACTCACTTATTCATTCAGATGTACGGTATTTAATCAGTACCTGTATGTTTAAAAAGCATCGGTTAGAATTTTTTGCTCGAAATTATGGGTCAGATTTTATCATTCTTTCACGCAGCACAACACAGCAAGCCACCCTGGTGCGTTTCGCAATGTGAAAGGGAAAGGGCAGGAATGTGCCGTATTTACCATTGTATGGCTCATTCCTGTCTTTTCCTAGTGCTGAAGTAAGGGCGTGTGCGTTGTAGGCAGGATTGTTTTTGTGCAGGAAGTAACTCGTAGCATTTTGACACATTCCCGGGTCTACCACTAATATGGGAAAATTCAGTGGGGATATGTGGGAACACCCATGCTCCACCCATGGAATACCTCCCTGGGTCTGAGTAACGCTAGACAGCGATTTGCGCTGCCTTGTGTTTCTCAGATTTATCAAGCCATGCAGGGCCTTGCAAGGTGGCCTTGCATGGCTTGATAAATCTGACTTTAGTGTTGCGTCACCCCTGGGCACCCTTGCATGGCACAAGGGCGATCCAACACTTTGATAAATCTGGGCATTAGTTTGTTTGAAAATATTTTAACCCGTGAACACCACTGAAGGGTATAACTGTCCAAAAATAAAATGTTCTAAAAGCCATCCAAAGCCTTCATATTAAAATGTATATCTACCACATAAACATAACTATGTGTTAAGTAGAAGTGTCTCAACCTGAACCCCAGCAATCTGAGCTTCTTTTTTGTTGAAAACACTTCTTTTCATAATTAAAAGGGGGGACACCCTTACTCAACCTTCATGAAACCAGCATCCTCGCTCTAACAAGAAAAATAACACAAACACTAGCATTGAAAAAATTCTGTAATGAAAATCATAACACTTCTCAGCCTTTGGCTAAGATAATGTGCTCTGTCAAAAGTAATACAATTCATATTAAAACAGGGGCAAGCACTGCTATCCCCATGTCATCCTACACCAATAGACCAGCTGCCACAAGTTCTTACTATTAAAATATTAATTTGTTCTACCTACAATGCTTGAATTTATCTATTTAGAATATTTTGTCTTGGGGACAGTTGATTTTAGAATACTGAATTTAAAACAAAAAAATCCATATAGTTATATTCGAACCGTAAAGATAATACAGTGTTTCCTTCTCCCATTCTAAAATAGATTTTATCTTACTGGCATTAAAAAACTGCCTATCAGCAAGTAAATGTCCCTTGTTCCAAGTGAATGACACTGTCAAGTGACTTTGCAGTAGCCATTCTAATAGTTATAATGTTCACACACAATTCACCAATGCATAATCTGGCGCACGCTACAAAACCCATCATCCATACATTTATCCTGCAGTGCCAAAGGAGGGAATATTTATTGCAAATATATACACATTGCTGCGAGTTTCATTCGCATTTCAAAGGTGTGATTTGAGCCATTCTTCTTTCAAAAGGCCAGGCAATGCATGCTGTGGCTCATTTTAGTCTAGACTCCAGGTTTGAAACTGGACACCAGATTCAAGATCAGGGCGGGCATCCAGGCTCTTCCTTTATTCTGTATGTGGTTCTGTAAGGGTTTTATTTTTATTTTAAGTGGTGCTTTGTTTTCGTGAATTAGGACCGTTTTAGTCAGCCTGTCTGTGATCAAAACTGGTAGGATTTTTCAGGTTTCAAAACCATTGATCAAACTTACAAATACCACCAGAAATGACATCACTTGACCTTTAGCACAGGAATTACATCACAGGAAATGAATCGCATCAGTAGACAAGCAGCCTAGGTTAGAAATAGCAGAATAGTAACTTCCCTAAGTAAGCAACTAGTATGTACGCCTACTTTTTACATCCCAGCACCACTCTAGTATTTAAGAAAGGGCCACAAATACTTGTATGGCCCCTTCTATTGTCTGGCACACACAAGTACATGTTTTGCACTAGTCTGGTCTTAAGGGGGTGTTCCCTCATTTGCACCGGGGCGTGGCTTCAGGTAAATGATGAAACAATGAAACATTTTGCTCTTTTGTGACTCCACCATATTACAAATGTGGGTGCAGAGGCAAAGGAGCTGTCGGGAGGTACAGTGACAGCACGCCACATAGAAGTGGCACTCTGTGTGCCACCGAGGGTGCCCTCCCCCAAAGGGGGCAGAGTGGGCACTAGGGTCCCCAAGGTAACATTGCATGTGGGCACAGTCCCTCCCTGCACCAGCCTGCAGGGGAATCTCTGCCCTCTTTGCAAATGCAGGCTGGGATGTCGCCTGCACTGTGACAGTTGGACTCGGGCTTCAAAAGCCAATCGGTGTTCCCTAAAACGCTCTCCCCAGGAGCGGAGCGAGTTTGCAGCTGCACTGAGAGCACATTCACCGTAACACTGTAAGTATCGCATTCACCGCCTATTGCATCCAGGCAAAGGTGCGTCATGACAATGCGCTCAGTTTGTAAAAAAAAAATGCCCAGTATTCACACTGATTATATCACAAAGACTAAAATGCAGGAACCCGGGGAATAAACTATGACTCTCTGCTGCCACAGAAGGCCACCAATGACTGCGCTCATACAGATACTCAACACTGTAAAGTGAAAGAGGAATAACAGAAATGGCACGCTGGTGACTTTTTTTTTAAATGTCATAGCTCTTTGGGCAATTTTTAGGGGTACAAAGCAATGTACAGTGCTACGATACGAGATGATAGAATGTATGATTGCAAAAGCTGTGTAAAAACGCACTGAACCTGCGTGGCCTACACTGTTCGTGTCTCTCCATGTGCAGTATCCTCATGAGGTCAGCGGAGCGCCTGCTATGTACCTGTACGAAGTGGCGACGGAGTCTGTCTGTGAATCGGCTGCCAGGCTCCTGTTTATGAGCATCAAGTGGGCCAAGAGCGTTCCCGCCTTTTCCACGCTGTCGCTACAAGATCAGGTGGGTACAAAAGCGCGCGCACTGTATTGCCAACGTGGAAGTGTGGAAGTCACTGTTAGAGGAATGTGGTTCTGCTAGGCGACCCCTGGCGCTGTTCGTCCCTTTTTTTAATCACTTACTGTGCAACCTCAAAAATTACGAAAACAGATATCTCAAAATGGATTGTGGGCTGGACTTTAACAACCATTATAAAGCCCATAAACATACAACTGAAAAACAAGGGATCAGTGGACCTGAGAGTTCGCAATCCCGGTAGGAGATACGTGGTTTCATCAGAATGGACCTTTGAACATCACCTGTATGAAAATGTCTGGGGGCTCAAAATTCAACTAGCATGCATACGGCCCAAATTTCTTTTAAAACACTGCTTCTTTGATAAAGCACATATTTTTTGAATTTTAATGTTTACATGAATGGATATTTTTGAGACGTTGTCGTCAGGAAATTCATCCAACATATGTGTTGCGAAAGAGTTTTCATAATATTTTTGGAACAAATGCCCCTGTGGGAACTTCATATAGCCCGTAAGAGAAAGAATTACCCTTCTAGAGGTAGAATGTTCTTGGGATATGTTTCAGAGGCCGAGTTCATGTACATCAAGAAGAGGTAAAGTTTGGGGCCACATTTGAAGCCTTTTATCCTACTGAAGAGAACAGCCCTTCACCAGTGAGAAATGTTTGATACAATGCTTTTTCTGTCATTAGTCGTTTACTTCCTACTTACTGGTTTGAAGTGTAATTTACTAATGAATTTCCAGGAGTAAAACACATTGACCCAACGAAAACATTTTGTGAATAGGGCCTGATGTGAGGAAATATGACCTGGTATGCTGAAGTTACCTGAGGCCACTGCAAGGGCAACTCACACTGAAATAATTCATGCACCCTAGAGAGTGCACGCTCACTGTAGCAGTGTGGTACAAAAATATGGTTGTCAGAATATCATCTGTCATAAATATTGTTCCCTAAATATAGTCTGCCAAAATATCGTCACATTGAAGCTAATAAATATACAGACTACTCCCAATTGGATAATATTTTTGTAAATGATATTTACGTCACAATATGTATGCCAGACAATGTGTCTGCATACAATGCCATAACATGTAACCCATTATGAATCTGCAAGTGCTACACACCCACAGAATACCTCAAATAGATGCACAATGATTGCTCTGAATACCCTCTGGAAATGTCCATTTCACTGAGCCCTTCTCTCCTGCTCTTTCTGTCCACAGTCTTCATGTCACTAGTATGAGCCAGGTATTAGAAGCAGGCAACCAAGGGAGTCCCTTAAGTTTTACAAGATGTATTAACCGCCACCTCTCCTTAGTACTCAAAACCTTATCTTTGTCCCGGAAGACCTGTTTGTAATACCTAAGCAGTGACACAAGGATTGAATTCAGACTGCACAGGAGGAAATAGGGAGTGGACCAGGTTGTTGAAGAGAAATGAATTAGCACTCAGTGTAAAGAGTAATCAGAGCATTGCTACTTTACCCGCTTCCTTATCACTGTTTCTATAGAATGAGGACTCACCAAGCAGTGCCAAGTCTTCCACTCACGTCCTTTATCAGTCACACACTAGTCATGCACCACTTCATGTGCATCTTGTGCTTCATCCACACAGCACTATGGGACGTAGGCAACTGCTCATGAACATTTAGTTCAATAGTCACAGAAGAAGGCCATGGAAAACACATCTTTTGAGAAAATAAGACCACACACCCACAGGAGGGCAATGCTACCAATGGGCTTAAAGGATCAAAATTATCAGAAGGCCTAGCCTAACAACTGCCTAGTCATCCTGTTTCCTGGAGTAATGATGTATGAACTATGTCGATGATCTAGGAAGGGCGACCACTGAATAAGGGTCACATCAACACCAAATGTCGTCAAGGATCTAGCTGCAGCAGTGATACCCAAGTCTTACGGGGTAGAGACATAGAATCTACTTCTGTCTCCATGCTAGAACAATGACTTTATGTGCTCCACCTCTTCATGTGAGTCTCAGGACAATCCATTAAATTCTGATGTTACGCATCCATGGACTGCCTGAGAGTGGACCTTTTCCCATTGCAGGGGAACAGCAATATTTGTAGTGTCACTCCATCTGTATTCTTCCTGGGATGTGTTTTTTTTTATGTGAAGAAAACTATTTGGCACTAAAGCAGTAACACCCGGGCCCAAATGGTAGTATTGCATTGGCCGCTCAAGTGTTCGGGGTACACTCAGCCTCTCTCCTTGTGTTATGATAATCCAACTGTGACACAAGATAGACCTAATACTAGGGTATCTCCTGCAGTCAATGAAATGCAGTGTGCCATTACTGCACTAATAATCAGTGTACTTGTGAATTTGGCACTTTAAACACTTTAGAGAAATGCAACAGGTTACTGGGTTGAAAGTACCAACAATACACACTTTAGAGAAATGCAACAGGTTACTGGGTTGAAAGTACCAACAATACACATTGACCACACCTAAGCTAGCATATGATACTTAAGCTGAGAACATCTTTCCAGTTCAATGACTTTTAGATCTGGTGGGGTATGGAAGTAGAAAGGGTCATGTTATTATGTTACAGATAAGTTCCAGAGACCTCCCATTTACCACAGCATCATCACCAGGCCTCAAATTATAAGAAATACTGTTTTGTCATCTCTTCTACCCTGAAAGCAACATCCAATGGAAATGCATCAGTTATGGCATCCAAATCATATTCCTGTAACTGAACCAGTTAGCTAATTCCTTAAAAAGAAATAATTTGAACCAAAATAATAGTGTTTCAGTACTCACTAAATTTTCTTTACAATGTCCATTTTAGAATGTTAAAGGTCTGAGATGCGCAGTGTATGAATAGTCCATGTAAGATATTCAGGACAACTGCGAATTAATTAATAATTTCTATGTAGATTAGTTGTATGCTGATCTGTCAATAAACTGACTGCCATTGATCTGACCCTTTGAGCCAATCACTAGAAACTGTGGATCCAGAAGAACTACAGTGTGCCTGGGGCTAGGAGGAGGCACATGAATTAGGATGCACACCGTGAAGCACACGAGCACCATCTTGATCGCTTTTTGTGTGGTTGACCCTCTCTCCTAAATGTAGTTACTGACGAAAACAGAGAAAGCAGTAAAATGTTCAGGATCTAACACAAGGAGAATTAAAAAAAAGACGTTTGACGGTTGTATTTATAATAATGGACATTTGCAGATTGAAGTTGGCTTAAATTCATAATTGATCTATTCTCTGACAGCTGATGCTTTTGGAAGATGCTTGGAGGGAGCTGTTTGTTCTGGGGATAGCACAATGGGCCATTCCAGTTGATGCTAACACTCTACTTGCTGTATCTGGTAAGGACCGCTCAATTTGATGATTTTGTTACAGAAATTAACATTAAAATACATTACAGGGAAAAAGAACAACATGCGAGGAATAACAAATCTCCGCTGAACAATTGAGTATACCTGTCATTTATAGATCCACATTTATATGCAAATAGTGTTTTCTTGTTGTATTCATGACTGCTTGCATTATTATTCAAATGCAAATTGCCGTGTTTGTACCATCCTAGTAGAAGATTTGATATTAACTGTCATAAAACACAGCCAGACGGCGTGGAATCTGATATCTGAGAGTGACAATTTAATAGATATCGAACCCAGAGGTCCTTGTCAGAAAATGGAGCTTAACAGGAGAACCAGGCTTGTGTTTCAATACGTGCTTCAAATTTCTGTTCCAGGCATGAACAATGACAATACCGATTCACAGAAGCTCAACAAGATACTTTCAGAAATCCAAGCACTGCAAGAGGTCGTGGCCAGGTTTCGACAGCTTCGGCTTGATGCCACAGAATTCGCCTGTCTCAAATGCATTGTCACCTTCAAAGCCGGTACGTCCCATTGGCCCTGCTCGATGACCTCCTGCTGTGCAGTTACCAGGACTATGGGTGGTGCCATCAATGGTGGTCCAGGTGCAGTGGGCAAAGTGGTCTGAGGGGTCCTCTGCACCCCATTTATGGCTGTGTGTTACTACCAACCTAAGGGGGAAAGGGTTCAGATGGGTTGACTCTGCTTTCCTTGCTAGGAGGCCGGTGGCACTCTAGATAGGCTACTGAATGGAGGCTCCTATTCAACAAACTCTTAATAAATCAGTGGTCTTCAGACACCAAGGCAGGGTTTGCATATGTTCAGGGGGATGACAAGCTGTAGCAAGGAGAACTAAAGCTTTTCTCTTTAAAAGTTTCTCTGAAAATCAATAGCATTTTGCCAAGGTGCTCAGCAAAATGTGCTTTTAAAAGACATATCTGAACATCAGTCAATTGTTTGAAATGTAACATAGGTTAAATTAAAAAAAGGTAAAAATGAACATACATTTTTGTCAACATTTCTTGGGCGACGGTTCGGCTTTCTTACTTACAATACATATTACATTTCTTGGATGAAATTTATTGTAAGAAACAAAGCAGTACAGACCATATGTTTTGTACATTTCTTTCAAGATTCCCCTTTTCTCTGGCTTAATATGAAGTATTTTGTTCGTCTGCAATATTTTAGTCTGCATACATGTTAGGTGAAAAATAAAAGGCTCTGCTGAATATCAATCCGCCTCTGCATATCTTGG
Organism: Pleurodeles waltl; assembly: GCF_031143425.1. NCBI lineage: Eukaryota > Metazoa > Chordata > Amphibia > Caudata > Salamandridae > Pleurodeles > Pleurodeles waltl. The sequence continues at coordinate 1,196,728,327 of NC_090444.1, forward strand.
AAGAAAATGCCTTTTTGCTACATCAGAATTTTTAACTAGCTCACAATATTTCATGCTTTGCAATATAACTGGGAGAAAAGTTTTTGATGTCATTGTGGATCCAACTATGTTTTTGTTTTTTTTGTTTTCTTTTTGTAAGGAGGCTGGGCACGCAAACGTTTGATGAGCACTGTTTTAAACATAGACGTACAGTTTGGGCACTCCCCCTTGAAGACACAGAGACCTTAATTTATAGAAACATATATCCGGCAAAGTAGTATTACACGTGATTTAAGCATTTCACTACACATTCATTGTTTTTTGCTCCTTATTATGACGTGATATTCCTGCTTCCAAAATATGGCAGTGCCACATTGCAGCATTGCATAGTGGTGCCTGTTGGCACAATCAAAAAACTTGTCTAACCACTCGCACATATAACTCTGTTTTCACAAGTTATTCTCCATGTGAGGAGAAACATATTATGATGCTGTGAGTTCTAGGGCCCATATTTATACTTTTATAGCGCTGCATTTGCACAAACTTACAAAATACAGTATAAATATGGGCCTAGGTGTGTTGACACTATTACAAATTTGTAGTATTACCACTAAGAGTCCAAGAAACTCTAAATGAGAGCCACGGTCATAGTTAGTGTTCTGTCCCATTTCATTGTAATGTTTAGGACCATGGGAAAAGAAGCGTAGTTATTCCCTGAGACAGACAATATTCTAATGAAAGTTATGTAAAACACTAAAATTTTAAATCCGCACAGAATACTTTGACGTGCAAACGCAGTCGCCCCATCTGGGAGCGCGAGCAACAGTTGCCGTGTCAATAGGTATCAACAGGCTGTTAATGCCTATGAGGAGGATATGTCATGTTGGGATTTTTGGGTGCCACATATGTATGGCCTAACTTTGGGTAGTGGTATTTTTGTTGTGTGTTTCCACCAGTTTTGGGTTTTGTAAATAAGGTGGGGGTGGGAGGTACGACCAAGTTTTAACTACATGAATCCAGTAAGTTCTGGTGGTAATTGTGATTCTGCTGGATTTTTGAATTGCTAGAGTACACTAGATGGTGGCCAAAGAGCATGTGCTCCAATAGGCGCGTCAAGCAGCTGACTGCAAATCCATCTGTCTTCTAGTGCCAACACATAGCGGTTCGGAACTGAGAAGTTTTCGGAATGCTGCGGCGATCGCATCTCTACAAGACGAAGCTCAGCTCACCTTAAACAGTTACATCCACACCAGGTAAGTCAACTGGATTTAGCATGTCTACATTGAGTTCTGAAGAATTTACAGAACAAGCCCAAACTTCTCAAAAGTACAAATCTGTGGTGCCCTTACTTTCCAAGGTAATACTTTTGTATGTAAGGATAGTGCAGGGACTAAATATTCTTGCAGAAAAGAACGTGACTTCCTTCGAAGCTATAATCGGGGATGCGATTAAGGGTGATGACTTTGAATATTGAAATGTAATGCAATCCTGATGGAGGTTGCATCTACGAATGGTTGTTCCAGGATCCTTGTGGTAAGATGAGCTGCATGAAGGGCCATATCATTTCGACCAAATCAACATCTTTTGAGAGCTAGATTAGTAGCTCGCCCCAAAAGAGATCATTGTGGATCAATTGAAAGAACATTTGTGCCATACTAACATATTTTTGGTAACAGGTTAGTCATTTCCATGGACCAAAATCACACGATTTTTGGGCTATAGTAACATGAACAGCATTCGAGGCCAGATTCACATCGTAGTGGTGGAGGAATTTGCAGAACCGTTTGATTCAGATTTACGTTATATGTATAATAATGTATTCAGTCAGATTATTTATGGTTCACATTGACATTATGTTTTTAAATTTAGATTGGCTAATCTGAAAAGGATGATTGGCATTTGGGGGTTAGTGTTAGGGCCTTTCAAAAGATGAGACTTTTACCATTTTTGGCAGGATTTATACAGGATTCATCTGCAAGGTGAACTTTGTGAAGGTTATAGCCCCCACGAGTGGTGTAGGGATAAGCACTCTTCGGCTTTGTAATATATATATTTATTTCAGTAAGAGGAACATGTGAAAGCCCAGTTACTATATTATATGAATACATCAGATATTGCCACTGGCATCATCTTGCAAGAGATGATCACATTTTGCAGGAGGGTTGACTAAATTATGTGGCAAGAAAAGGCAAATTATGCGGCCTACTGGGGCACATTTTGTATCAGTATTACCTCGTAACTTTGTAATTTGTATGCATGTTAATGTTATCTGGGCAAAGGTGTCACATCATTAGTACCACGTTGACACCTATATATATAAAAATAAACAACCGAAAGGTGACCAACCTTTACAAATGGCTTTACACTGTGCGGCAACACATGGTGCTGCGTTTATAATTGCTTTTGATCTGTTTGAGCTAGAAACAATATTTAATCTGCTGAAATCTGCAGATTATGCTGCAGATGATGGATTATGTGGCAAAAGCAAAAAATGTATAATTGTGCGGAAAATGCAGAGTCCGCAAAATTGCATTATTCCAGAGACTGTGATTTTAACCAAGTTAGTGATCACTTATCAAACTGTGTCAGTCATTTTAACTGGCGACTTTAATTGTTACAGAATTTAGAAGACTAGTGTTTTGCACCATGATCCAATCATGAAACATGAAACAATCTGTACCATTGTAACATACGAATACACAATGATTCAACTTTGCCACTGTCTGTGCCTGTGCTGATATTCAATGCTGTTCAATTAAAATAAAACATGTTGTATTTTGTGTTTTCGGTCATTTGGAAGATCTAGCTCCTGAAACATGTTGGTTACCAAATACTGAGGGCGCAAAAATATTTCATGGTTTATTCAGCTTGTACTCCATGGCATCTCCCATCATCGGGCAAATTCAGGTATTCATATCACTCTTCCTCTTCTGCTTTGCAGTCTCTGAAACATGAGGCAAAGAAAGCCCGCCTCCCTTACGACCACCACATAACATCTCCACCCATCACCAGCCCACCATCCTGCCACATTACAAAAAATAATGATGTCTCAGACCAAATGCTGGCCAGCGCATGTGCTTCAAGGTCTGAACACCAAGGAGACAGCTGAGTTCTGGCATCCTACCTCAGGTCATTACTGACAACTCTGGCCCCTTTACTCCATCCTTACACCGTACTGCCACCACAGAGACATAGATCAACCGTAAGGATGCAGGCACTGCAGCAGCACTCCATACTCACCTCGAGTAATAGCTGAAAAGAAGAGCGTGTAGCATCCTCCTAAACAATACTCATGACTACCCTACCTTTACTTGAGCACCACTGTACATCCGCCATTGCCCCATTCAAACAAAAACACTGACTGTCTACCTCTCTCCAGTTGCAACTGGCCAGTTCTTTGACAAACTCGACTTTGCTTTAGACTCACTCACACTCAAAACTGGAGCTATCTTTCTTGGAGAGTTCAACTTATTGCTCAGTAATAAACTGTATAATGATCTGTTTTCACAACTCATTCATGATCACGCATTAATCAATACACTCCATCCACTAATCCGGTCCCCTAGGTCAAATTCTACACCTTATACTGATATCCAATACTCTTTCCGGTTCTAAACACACAACAATCAACCGCTCCCCACCGATCATGATAATATAAATATGTTAGTTAATATTCCCCCAAAACTTCTTCCCCTAAACTAACAGTCCAGTCCAGTCCAGTCCAGCGGTGGCCCATCATAAAGGGCTACGGGGCCCTACCCCCGCCCCTCTTTCCCAACGAGAAGAGTGTTTGACAGTTGAGCAAAGGCCAGCCTGCACTCTTCAGGTTCAAGTCAGGCAGGCACGTGCTGTGCTTGCGCTGAACGCGCAGGTGCCTGGCTGCCAGATCTGAACTTTGTAAGGCTGAAGATGACACAGCGTAGTAGGCATGACCTTCTCAGCCCGACAAATTGCTTAATGCTCCATCCCCCTCATGATGAGGGGGAGCATCTCTGAGAGCCTCGGACCTGGGCAGTTCAGTTTTAAGCCCTGAAGTGCTCAGGGCAAGTGTATATCAGTGAAGCTCGTCACAGAGAGGAGTGGTGTCAGCAGTTTCATGGACCCCATCCCACTCTGTGACAAGAAAGTAACTACTGCCTTCTCTCATTGGCTGACCATAACAAGTTTAGTCATTGAGAGGAGCAGCTGTCCCAATCCTCACAACTCACCGAGGCTTCCCTCCCGAAATCTCCACTGCAGCCCTGTGTTATTGTTTTTAATGTTTGGTGAGTAAATGTGTGTATATATGAATGTATGACTATTTGTGAATGTGGACTGTGAATGGGTGCATGTGTTTGTGTATGTGAATGGCGGGTGAATGTGTGCACATGTGCATGTATGGGTGAGAGTGAGGAGTCGGGGCGTGCAGCCCACCTCAGCTTGATTTACCGGCCACCACTGGTCCTGTCTTCAAGATGAAACACCCCTCCTTCGTTCAGTAATACCATGTAGCTGGCCTTTATTTACTCTGTGCACCCTACTCCCCATACTCCAAACCGCAACCATGGAATCAGGCAGCATTTGTCATTTTACAACCAAATGAGAGTGCTTATGAGCAAAGTGGGAAAAATAAGACCACTGAAATCTGGAGTACAAACAAGTGTTGTGCACTCTATCTGACACCCTTGACAATGCTAAAACCCTATCCCAGCAAAACGTAATTACCTCACTCCAGCCCTACCAGCAACAACCTACACACGAACAAGAACCACCTTTCTTCACTACTTTCACCTGTGACAGATTCTTTACTTTGCTATGTAGGTTAGTACAGAAAGCACATATTTGAGCAATACCCTAGTTACCTGGTGCTCCACCTTAACTCACTTCAATTCCACTTTCACATACTCTCCCACTCTGACATATCTTCCAACGAACTAATTCCAATATTAAAAGTACTCAACCTTCTCATTTTTGTTCTCCTACCATACTTATGTTGGCAACACACTAATCTTTTTCTCCTTTCCTTCTTTTAAAATGCCAGCTTCAACCACGAGTCTCGTAGTGTCCCACGACAGTCTATCATAGGAGGACTCTAAGGCCACTCAAGCTACATTCCTCAAAAAACTAAGGCCTGTACTGTTCCATTAATCAGCAAACATCTCTCTTAAACCACCTGACACTTAAATGTACCACTTCGCCCAGAAATCTTGGGGTTCTTTTCAGCCTTTATCTAAAAATGGAATCCTACATAACCAACACAGCAATGTAAACAATCTGCCCTCATCTACCGTTCAGTACAGCAAAAATACTCATTAACTCAGCAAGTTTGTCTACTCCAGTAGTTTAGTAGTGAGTCTTCCTCATGCTCCCTTGCACCACTCGACAAAGTCATAAACCTTACCACCAAAGCATTATTAAGTCTACCTAGGCAAACTTGCACCTCAGCATGCGTCACCCTGATGGCTGGCTAAGTGTCAAAATGAAAGCTTTTTATGAACTAATGGAAACTGGTTTCAAGGCAATACACAGCATGATACCCAGTTATGCCCCCTATATCATGTCTCGCTGCACACCTACTCAAAACATGTGGCCAACTTGCAAAAATCTATTAGTCACTCCAAACACCTCTGTTGTGTCTCAAAGCTCCGGTCCCTCCGCATGATAGGCCTGCTCCTCTGGAAGTTCCTACCACCAAACATTCCTGCAACACTCTCTCCAAGAGTTCTAAACTGCACTAAAAAGCCATCTTTTGCTACTTGAACGACGAAAGTTTGATATATATGTATTGTAGGTGCCTATATTTATAAGCTATTGCAGGACTGTAAGTAGCTTAGATTTGTGTCTGTCTTCCAAAATTATCCGCAACAATGCACCTTGTGATCCAATGGGCACAAATGTGGAAAATTGTTAAAACAAAAAGTTATCGAAAACTCTCACAACTGGTAACTTAAACAACCTAAACGATTCAACTATGTAATTGCAAGTTAATGGAAATCCCATACAACGTATCTAAATAGCATAACAAACACAAGTGATACATTAGTATTAGAATACAACCCTTCAGGGATATTTGGACCTTGTGTTGCAGAGTATACATCTGAATTAATTTCAGTGAAGCAGCGTGCTGTATGTAGACACTTCAGAAATAATTCTTGTTCAGTAAGCAAGATTCAAAAAGTTAAAAAAAAGTGCAAAAACTCACATTTACTGTGACCTGATGATTTACCATTGGCCCTCATGAAACGTAAACCAGCATTTTTGGTATTCTTGTAAAAACCTATTTCTTAAATGATTACAGCTCTGGTCTTAAAGAGAGATCTTGGCGATGAGAATCATTCAGGAAACACCGTTTATAACAATGGCAAAACCACAAAAGCCTTTACAATGAACCAGTCTTTACCACCACTATTTTTCCAACAATTTTATTACGACAAGTATGCCTTTACCACTAATGCCTTTACCAAGAATTTCCCTTTAAAGGCATGAATGGTAAAGACATATTTGTAGTAAAAAAAAATGGCATGAATTTGTAAGTATTTTGCAGGTAAGTAATAAGTGTGTGTGTGTATATATATGAATAAAATATATACTATATATATATAAATGTGTATATATATATATTATCACTTAAAAAAACAAAAGGTCACAGGGACATTATAGTTAGGTTCTGAATTTACTCACACAAAACCATAGAAACGTAGCAGTTAGAGTTATCTCAAGTAGCTATAACTCGCACCCCCGTCATGCACAGTTTTTTCCTCAATAATTTGACTGCTGGTGTTTCATTTATATTTTTAATGATGTTATAGAAGTGCTGAGTTCTGTAATACCTGGGGTACTGAGGAGTGCATGGCGAGGGCATAAGTTATAGTCAAGTAAAAAGAGTGAGATCACCTTCCCGTATTTACCTTAAATATTTGAAGTTGAAAATAAATTATAGTAGGGAAAATTGGGGAAGGGGTCTGAGGCCTTAACCACTAGGCCACAGGTGACTCTTTCTCATATATAACCTCCTTTCCCCCTTCCTCCCTCCATCTCTCAGAAAAGTCTGCAGATCCCTCCACTGTTTTTCTGAGATTTCTTTAAAAAATGCTTTTTAGCCCTAGAGTGGTCCCTGGTGAACCCCTGCATCAAGGCTAGGGCTCAGCGTGTCCCTACTCTGGCCTCTTTTTCTCTTTTTGTAATTTTTTTTGTGTGGGACTCAGCTGAAATGGCTTTTCCTTGTTCAAGTGTTGGCAGCCAATAAGATATCAGCATGGGGACAATTGGATCCGCGGATCCTCTGCATCCCTAGATATCTATATTTTTAACCTCTAATATTTCAGAAACTACAGAACAGATTTAGATCAAGTAACACAAAGCACAATCTGCAGAACAGGAGCTAGCTTCCTGCCAAATTTGGTGTAATTCCGTTCAGCGGTTCGGCTGTACGTGTGTCTAAAGGCCCTATGGTAAAATGAACGTGGAAAACGCGTTTTGAGACACCCCCTTTTTCTCAGCCCCTGCTTAACAGATCAGCCCGAAACCTTCAGCTGAACCGACTGTCTTTTTAGTTTTGAAAATGTTATGAAGATTTGTCAAGCAGCGCCAAAGTTATTGGCAAAACAAAAAAACGATTTTCCTCCGGAAACTAGGTCCTAACTATAACTACCTACCTATACGTATATATACTGGAAAAAAATGACATTATAGTTAGGAAATAGAATTAATAAAATGTAGAAATTCACTGGAAAAATCAAAGGTTATAGCGACATTACAGTTAGGTACTGAATTTGCTCCTACAAAACCACAGAAATTCAGTTAGAGTTATTTCAAGTAACTATAACTTGTGCCCTAGGGTAGCTATAACTTGTGCCTTTACCATGCACTGCTAATTACCACATTTATTACAACAGTCATTACATCTTCTGTGGCATCATTGAAATTATCACTTTAACATTTGTAATAAAATCATTGATGAGTAAACTGTGCATGGCAGGGGCTCAATTTATAGTTACTTGAAATAACTCTAACTCTAACTGCTGAATTTCTGTGGTTTTGTGCGAATAAATTCAGCATCTAACTTTAACATCCATGCAACCTTTGGTTTTTTTTTCAGTGCATTTCTATGTGTTTTATCACTATTTCCTAATTTTAGTGTCCTTGTAACCTTTTTCTTTCCCCCGGTGAATTTCAATGTTTTTTCAACGTGAAGTAATTTTAATTACTTTACGTTAATCGAGTCACAGCCGCGCACGGCCTTCAGCCACGCGCAGTGGCGGTTGGCTCCAGGGCCCAGCCCATGTCCAGGCTCTGCGCCCAGCCTCCTATAATCACCCAACCCCCTGCCACACACGGCCTTTGGCACCTGCTTTGTTTATATCTATAAGTACTTCCCGTTCAGGTTTGAATTCTGTGAAATGAGCATCATGCCAGAATTAATCCTGCTCTGTGTATTTATCCAAGAAGAGGCCTCCTTTTAGTGCAGAATGTCTACCCAATTGCAGTACTTTCTACTGGCTAATCTGAATAAGTTGCTTGAGGAACAGTAGTAACATTGACAAAGTTACAGAAACACACAAGGTCACTGGAGACATTACCTCTGTGTCCTTTACGGAGCTGTAGTGTCGGAGATGCACTGTACATAGACCCAACAATGTAGCACTTATAAATGTTATTGTTCCTCAAGTGTCTTCATCAGATAACTTCTTAAGGTGGAAATGCAGAGAAAGCCCTCTTGCATTTTTAGTTTCTTTTTCTACATTCAAAGTCCACAGGGGGGAACTCAAAGCCCCCATTGTCCCAGCCGGCTCCCCACCTCCTGCGGGATGGCTTGTGCATGCATGCAGGTCCATGCATGCAGGAGCAATACTTTCATTTCTTTCCCTGGCCGCATGTTTGCGGGCAAGGAAAGAGAGGAAAACTCTACTTCCAGCAAGCAGGAACATTCTGACAGCTTCCGCTTGCTGGAAGCAGTGTGTTTCCTTTTGTTGGTGGGAGCTGTCACAACTCCTGCCAAGCAAAAGCAAACATCTGTCTCCCCAAGGGTGAGCACCTCAGGAGACAGCAGGAGTCTGGACCGGGGGTGGTGGTCCCAGGGCCATAAAGGGCTCCAGGAAGGGGGCCCCTTCATTGTTCTGCATGGGCCAACCACAGGGAGTTGGTGGTCCCCGGGGCCGTATATGGTCCGGTGGGGGCCCTCCTCCCCTTCTCTAAACATGTTTAAGGCTCCAGGGAGATGGTGGTCTCCGGAGTGTGTTGGGGGTGGTCCCTGCAGCCCCGTAGTAATTTTGTAGTTGCCCTGGGGAGGTGGTGGTCCCCAAGAGGAGGTTCATGTGGCCCCCTCAGTTCTATAAAAAAAAAAAAGCCCAAGGGAGATGGTGGTCCCGGGTCTCAGGGGTGGGGGGGGCAGACCCCCATTTATTCTTTCTAAAACTAGCCCCAGGGGAGTTTGTGGCCCCGGGCCTTTAGAAAGCCCTTGGAGAGGAGCCCCATGCACTCCTTCCATGTTTTAAACTACAAATCAATGACACCCTGGGACCTGGCCCACAAGAGCACTTCACTAAAAACAAAAGCGGGAGACTGCGCTTGTTTTTTTTTTTTTTTTTTTAAATTCACAGTGAAGTTTGTATATAATCATGAATTTTTCCTGTGAATTTTAAAAAAAATATTTTTTCGCCCTGGCGGGATTCCAGGGTGACCAAGGACCAAGGCTAGGGTGGTAGGGTATTTGTACCTTTTCTTTTTTGTTGCCTTCTTTTGGGACTCTGCTGAAGCTGAGTCCCAAAATGGCTGCCAAAACTTCCTGCACGAGATCAGGAGTATTTATGAAGTTGCCGCGACCCTAGATATACAAATTTGGATTTCCTTTAATTTCTCAAAAACTAAAGATTTGTACCAAATAACAAAAAGGGTGCTTTCTGGACCAACAGCTACCTTTCAGCCAAATTGCGTAATTCTGTCCAGAGGTTCAGGCTGTAGTCGTATCTAAAATCTCTATCGGAATTAAAATGGGAAATTGACTTTTTTGAACCCCCTTTATCTAAGCCCCCTCTTGACAGATCATCCCAAAACTTTCCATGTACAACAGAACTCTAGAGGACATTTGTTTTGGAAAGTTTCATGAATTTCATCAAACTGCACCAAACATATAGCCAATTCACAAAACTCTTTTTCTAAAGAAACTAGGTCCTAACTATACCTACCTATTGGCGGCATATATATATGAATGTAAACACACACACACACACACACACATATATATATCAGGGTTTAGGGTGGGTTTGAGTATTTAGGTGGTAATGGTAACGTTAGTGTTTACGGTGGGTTTTGATATTTGGGTGGCAAGGGTAATTTTAAGGTTTAGGGTTTTTATGGGTTTTTGAGTGGCAAGGGTATTTTTAGCATTTAGGGCAGGTATGGGTTTTAGGATGGCTATGTGATTATTAGGGTTTAGGTTGGGTATGGGTTTTGGGATGGCAAGGGTATTTTGGGGGTTTAGGGTGTATGGTGTTTAGGGCGGCAAGGGTATTTTTAGGCGTCAAGGTGGGTATGGGTTTTTGGGTGCTAAGGGTATTTTTAGGGTTTAGGGTGGGTATGAGTTTTTGGGTGGCAAGGGTAATTTTTAGGTTTCAAGCTGAATATGGGTTTTTGGGTGCTAAGGGTAAATTTAGGGTATAGGGTGGGTATGGGTTTTTGGGTGGGTAAGATATTGCAGAGATTAGTGTGGGTTTGTGTTTGGTTTCTGGGTGGTATGGGTATTTTTAAGGTTTAGGGTGAGTGTAGGTTTTGGGATGGCAAGGGTAGTTTTAGGGTTTAGGGGTTGTGGGTGCATAGGGAGATATATATACACACACACGCGCACACACACACACAAACATACATAAAAATAAAAACAGAAAGAGGTTTACACTTAACTGTTACTTTTTTTCATCACATGTACGCCTTTACCATTCATGCTTTTACAACTGGAATGTAAGTATTTTTTAAGTATAAACCCATTACATATACATATTACCTAGTGGTGTCACCACTAGGTAGTTATAGCTAGGACCAAGTTTCCACAGAAAATTTGTTTTTTGACTAGCCTATATCTTTGGCACCATTTGATGAATCTTCATGACATTTTCCCCCCAAAATGCCCTGGTGGTTATTGTTGCGCACAGAAAGTTTCAGGGTGATCTGTCAAGCTGGGGCTGAGAAAAAAGAGGGGGGGCATCAAAAAAGTTGTGTTTCCCATGTTAATTCCCATAGGACCTTTAAACAAGGCTGCAGCCCGTACCACTGGACGGAACTACACCAAATTTCACGGAAAGCTAGCTTTCGGTATGCAGATTGGGCTTTCGCTTATTTGGTGTAAATCTGTTCAGCAGTTTTAGTGATATTGAAGGGATAATACATTTGTATATCTCTGGCTTTGAGGTATTCCTGAAAAAAGATGAGATTGGCTGCCAGCACTTTAAACCAGGAAGTGATGGGAGTCATCTTGGGACTTGGCTTCAGCTGAAAGCTAGAAAAAAAAAACACACAAACAAGAGAAAAGGGGCCAGGGTAGAGACAGAAAAGCATTTAAAAAAGAAATTTGCATCAAATTCGAGAATATTGAAAATTCGAGGCAAAAGATGTGAAAAAAAAGCTATTGCGCTTGTTTTTTAATAAGCTTCCGGGTGGGCCAGGTCCTGGGGCATTCATAATTTTGAATGTGGGGTGGCCTCCTGGCCCTCCACAGCCCTAGGGAACTCCACATCCCTTGAGCGATTTTTGTCATATATGCGGGGGCCCATGGCCCTCTCCCGCCACAGGGACCACCACTTCCCTGGGACAAAATGCTTATAATAAGTGGGGGGGAGGGGGCTGATGGCCTCCCCCTCCCCCCAGGACCACCACCTCCCCGGGGCATTTATGAAAAGATGTGTGGGGGCTGTGTGGCGCCCCGCAGTCCAGGGGACCACCACCTCCCTGGGGCAGATTTAAAAACAAATAGGGGGTCCATTGCAAACCCTTGTAGCCCCAAGGACCACCACCTCACCGGGGCTATTTGGAGGAGGGGGCTGCATGGAGCCACTGATGGCCTTGGGGACCGCCACCCTCCAGGGCCGGATCCTGCTATGTCCTGGGGTGCCCACCCCTAGGACATAGCTGTTTGCTGTAGCTTGGCTGCAGCTTTGAAGCACTATGATCCAATCAAGGAAGAGCTGTCAAACAGCTCTCCCTTCATCAGAGCGGAGATTCCTTTGTGTGCCTGGCCACAGAGATGCAGGCAGGCACACAGAGGAAACTGCTGTCAGAGGTAGCTGCTTTAGCAGCTCCCTCTCTGTGACAGCAATGCTGGCTCCCACAGGAGATGGGCAGCCAGTTGGGACTGTGGGGGAATTCAGGCTTCTCCCATGGTCCCCAACATTATGACTGGGTGTCTTGGGAGGGCACCCAGGTCACATGGCCAGGCTCTGGGGGTTTGGGTCTCAGAGGCAGAGATAGGCCCTGTGGCCCCCCTGCACAAAAAAAGGCAAATAAATAATTAGGCAGTGCCCTGGGGATGGGGTCCCCGTGGCCGAGATTGGATCTGTGGAAGGGGGGCCATGTGGCATGCCTCCCCCCCCCCCAAAAAAAAAAAATTGGCTGCGCCAGGGGATGGGGCCGACATCAGCCCTGTGGAGGGGGCCATGCAGCACCCCTTCATCCAAAAAATAAATAAATAATTAGCCCGTGCCCTGGGGGATGGGATCCCCCGTCGCCCCTAAAATATAAATATATTTATATTTAGGCCAGGACTTGGGGATGGGGTTCTTGGGCTGTCAGAATAGGGGGGCCGCGCTGCCACCTCCCCGCCAAAAAAATTTGTCTTGGACCCGGGGGATGGAGTTCCCAGGGCCAAAGTCAAGCTGGGGAGGGGGTTGCACTGCCCTCTCCCCCTCCCAAATAAGTTCAATATTTAGGCTGAGCTTCGGGGGAAAGGGTTCCCAGGGCTGAGATTAGCCTGGGGAGGTGGGCCGTGCGGGTTGTTATAGGAGTTGACTGGTAATAGGGGATGGCTGCAGGGTGTGGCCACAGGCGAGGCTCTGCGGCCAACCACCGCTGTGCAAGGGCAAAGGCTGTGCACAGTTGGTGGTTGGATTAACGTATAGTAATGAAAATTACTTTACGTTAAAAAAAAAAAAAAAGAAATTCACTGAAAAAAACAAAGGTTACAGGGACGTTATAGTTAGGAAATAGAATTTAAAAAAACATAGAAATTCACAGAATAAAACAAAGGTTATAGGGATGTTGAACTTTAACTATTACTGCTGAACTTCTATTGTTTTGTATGAATAAATTCAGAACCTAACTATAACGCCCCTCTAACCTTTGCTTTTTCCGTGAATTTCTATGTTTTAAAAAAATTCTATTTCCTAACTATAATGTCCCCGTAAATTTTGTATATATATATATATTCACTACGAAAACCCGAAATACCGAGGCTCTAAAGGTGGCGGTCCGACCATGGTGTCGGGAAACACCATATATATATTAAAACAAATTTCTTGTAATACCAAGAAAAGGCCAGGACACTTCCAGTATAATCAAAAACTTTTACTATCATACAGATTGTTCCTCCCAACGCGTTTCAGCCGTAGCCTTGTTCACAGATGATATAGATATATATATATATATATATATTTTTTTTTTTTAAAGGGTTTCTACTTACTGGTAAAATACTTACATTTCATGGTAAATGCATTTTTGGTAAAGGCATACCCGTTGTAAATAAAGGTGTTGTAAAGACTTTCATTGTAAAGTCTCTGTCGTGGTCCCAGAATTGTTGTAAAGGCACTTGTTGTAAATGCCGTTGTGATTCCGTCATACATCCAAATCATTCAGCTCCCTATTTATTTTAAAAACAGAGGGCCAGGATAACCCTAAAATCTTAAGACCCAAGCCAACCTTTCAAAAAAGAGGGTTCTTGCTGCACTGTTGGTTTGTTGATTACAGTGTTGAGACAGGATTGACAGGCAGCTACTGTTAAAGTAAAGGGTCTGAGCAGGAATGCAGCCATCCTAAGTTGCAGTGATATACCAACTGTTGAAAAAACATGGGTCTAAGTTTAGTTAGATCCAAGAGGCAACGTAAGAGGATCAAATGTAACAAAGAACGGGTGGAAATAAGGCTGACCCTAGATCTGCACTATTTAACTTACACATAGCTACCCTAACTGCCCCAACAGTGAGTGCCAACTCTCATCCACTTACACTGGGAGATAAATGGGCACCTATTCCTAAGAGTGTCATTGGCACCATAGGGTATTACATGTTCTTTAATAATGGGAAGTAAACACACAATTATGAATTTTGACAAAACAAAGATTGTAAAATTTGGGCTGAGGAATCTGGCGTACTCCTGGTTTGGAAAACACTCCGAGATAACACCAGTAAAACATTACACAGTTCTTAGTGTGACCTTCTCTCCAAACTGAGATTCACCTACAAGTGCTGGAGCAAAAAAATGCTCATATTTGTACTTGTTCACCTTGTTTTGACATGTATAGAAGTGTTGTTTGTGCTCCATTACTGAAAGTACTGAATTTGAAAGTAGGACGTTCGTGCTAATTTGGATTTCTGCTTTTATTTTGCTCAGTAGTAAGAAATTGAATAGAAAAGAATGAAATGTTTGTAGTGGTTGTTTCACGTTTCACCTTGCCCACTAATGATCCAATAGGTTAGGTTCATCATATATAATTTGGCAGTACAGGCCCTGATACCATACCTCTGTCACATTCAGGACTTTTAACAACTCTGTGGCCACAATAGAATGCAAATACATTACTGAATTGTATAGTATAATGAGTACTTTATTCAGATCTTTATAAAAGTATGATCTTACTGATGGATAGGGAAATACAATGGAATATCTAATGCTAGTTTTAAAAAACAGTAGCACACAAGCAAATCAAATTGTAAAGCTGGTCGGAAGAATCTGTTTCCCTGATACTGTGAAATCCCTTGAGAATCAGTACCTTGATTTAAGTCTGTATCATTACTTAACCAATGCTTTAAATTGACCTTCCTGTCATGACTTCCTTAATGCTTGTTTTAACAAATAGGAAGTAACTTAATGTTAGGGCTATGGGTGCACAAACTGAATCAAGATAAGAGATCTCATACTTTTGATAAATATTTATTACAAATACAGTGTGCCCACTTTCAAAGGAGCAGTCCATAATTGTTTGCAAAGTTCCACAAATGCTAACTGTATTAAATTCCTACATTTCTCACTGAGAATTGTTACAGGTTACAACTGCAGATGTTGCTAAATAAGAAGTATTGGTTGAATACTATGTGTTTTTCTTAAATAAAAAAAACTAGAGCAAATCATTTATTTAATGAAATGAATCTAATAATGTGGTCAGTTGGGCATGGTAGCTAAGATTATAATGGTGAGTTTTGACTTGATACGTCAAACATAATCAAATTGTGCATGTGAACAAATTATTCTTTGTATTAATGTTTTTAATTAAAAGAAGCTCTAATGTGAGCAGAATACATGATGAAGAAACGGCTTGATTAACATTTTATTATTTCTGTTAATAAGGGTCGTCACTTTCTCATTAACATGTGTACCATGTCTCTTTCAAGTTAGGTCATTGGTTGTCAAACATTAGTTAATATACCTTTCTGATTGCTGCACCTACCAAGTTTCTTGCTCAAGCTTGGATATAACTATTCTTATTTTGTATTTAGTGTACATTTTTCAAATTGTTCAAAAACTGTGTTTTATTAATTGCTATTCCATTTTTGGCTTTCTTAAATGTTAACATCATCTGTAAATCGTCTATAAAATGTTACTGCTACTACTTCTACTTCTTAAAGTTCTAGGGTGAGTTTCATACTATGTTGTGCCTGAATTACATTTGTGGGTCATATTCCTGACTGCACTTTTGAAAACAAAGTGTCATATTTTGTGTGGAAATGTGATAAAATTTCTTAATATAAGAAAGATCTTTTTCCCAATGCCAGATTTACAAACTTTTGAAAAAAAATTGGCGGCAGGGTGTTTCACAGCAATTAACATAATTTGGGAGAGGAGTTAAATTGTTGGTTTGGAGAGTAGGCAAGTATCAGTCATGCACCTTCGCTAAAGGCTCTTAATGTAAAGATCTATGAAATGTAAATATCTATAAAATTTCAGCCTTATTTGTGAAGGTTTATTATACTTTGGAATTGTGTAAGAGCAACAACTGGAAAATCAGAACATGCTAATTACATTTTTGGTTTCTTCTTCTCCTGGCAGGTATCCCACACAGCCATGTCGCTTTGGAAAATTACTCTTGCTTTTGCCAGCTCTACGCTCCATCAGCCCATCCACCATAGAAGAAGTATTCTTCAAAAAAACAATTGGAAATGTCCCAATCACAAGACTACTTTCAGACATGTACAAATCAAGTGACATATAACGAGATGGACAGCATAAGACTTTGTAAAGATGTACTAATTTGGGGACAAGGAATCCTACAGGAAGCAAACCTGAATCTGTGCACCTCGAATGGAACTAGGACCTCAAAATGTTAATCCTTCTAGAAAAGGAGCATATGCTGGTACACGCCTAGTGGGATGTCCTCACAAAATGAGTAATTTGTTCTTGGAAACAGTTCAAGTCTATCAGAAAAATTAGTTCTCTTCCTCTGGGTTGTGGAAATACTTCCTAAAAGCGAGTCAGATGAAAAACTGTACTTTTTGTTCACTCCACTAATTACATGGTTGGCTGAAAAGACACAAAACAATGATTTGTATTTATTTTGGTCAAAATTTTAATATGTTGCTTCTTTTTTATTATTTCCACCAAAATTTCAACCATGGAGAAAAAAGAAAATCAAAATGGGGGTCGCTGCCAGGAAATGGCCTCTAAATCTGTGATAAGAGTTTTATTTCACTGACTCTTATCTGGAACACTTTTCACCGTTGACTTTTGTTCAATTTGTTGTTCGTAATGTTTTCAACCCAACCAACACTTGAGTTACTGTTATAAAAACAGATCAAGCTGAAAGAAAAACCCAACAAAGCAAGACGAGTCCCTCAGAGGAAACAGGAGGGCGCAACCAAGTTGATTAAAGAGGATTATGCTGGTGATTAGGGCATTGCCCAGCGGACTACTGCGGAAGCCAAAAGCAAAGAGGTCTGAACCTACCGTCATTGAGAGGTGAAAACTTACACAGGTGTGCACAAACTATCGAATCAAATTATATAATCTCACAAGGCCAACGGCACACGTGCAGCTCATCAAGGACTAACTACTTATGTCACACTGAATCTTTGGCGGAAAAAAAATCCAGTCATTGCTCCTTTATTACCGAACTGCACGTAAGAAACATGTAGTAACAAACATTACTCAATAGCTGCTGTACTTTTAAGTTTCGGTTTCTTATTAGGTACTAGCGCGGAAGAAGGAATAAATATCAGCACTTGGACTATCACAGAATGAGTAAAACTTTTTTTGTGCACAGTAAATTAACGGAGTTGTGAATTCAAAAGTTGTACTCCCTGTCTTTACACAGAATAAAAGTATATATTGAATTTTAAGTCAACCTTTCAAATGGTTCTGTGGTTTGTCTCCTACTCATATTCCTATATTTTTCAGAGAACGATAATTTATTAGCTAACTCGAGTTATTAAAAGTGGCTAACACGAAATGGTACGCTTCTTGTGAATCTTGAAACTAAGCATCACCACCAGAACAAACCTTCTCTGTCCTTTAAATCTACAGCACACCTTCCATTGTTCACACTTTTGTGTCTTCAATAATACGTCCTAGGTGGGCTGCCTATAATTCCTCCTCATAATCAAAAAACAAACTGGTTGCATTTTGATTTTTTTAAATTAGTTTAATTAAAATCCCTTGCCCAACGTGACTGCACAAGATCTCGAGTGAAGGAAAGCTCCACACAATCGAGCATGTCAACAATTTGAATTTCTGTTGTGAGAACTGTGACATCAAACGCAGACAATGTCTGCTAGTGATTGAATGACATTTTTAGGGATTTCCTGTTTATCGGACGCAGTGTGGGTCAAAGGTCACTTCCTTTTGATCTACTGTATATAAACTAGGTGAATGACTGGTTGGACCTAAAACAATTCTGAAAAATCAAATTGTTATAAAAATATGCTTCGAATAGTTGGTACTACAAAGCACATAAGGGATACATTCATATATGCTACCTGTTTTGTTGTAAGAAATGATTGTTTTAATTTTTTATGGACCTGTTCAATTATACTTCACTGCTAGTTAAACACACCCTCCGGAGGTGCCCTTTTATTGTAATTGGTTTATCTCTTTATCATTAATCCTTGCAAAACTTTGGATTAGGGGTGGGACCAAGCGCAATAAACTAACAGGCACACGGAAGGTTTGTGCTTTGTGGTCAATAGATTGATTGCGTACAGGACTTTCTGCAAAATGCATCATTGTTTTGTAAGTAGAAAACCAACACCTGCTCTTGCAAGAGTGATGTTATTCATTGGGGTAAAAATATTTTTAGTGGCTGCCTCCCAAAACCACATAAGTCCCTTGCTCGGGCAGTTAGCACATCTAATGGGCATCCTAGCAAGATCGCACATTGCCTTTATTTGCATATTTTCTTTTACGTCCAGCTCAAGTTTTTACCTCTCAAGTTTTTTTTTCATAAGCGAGTGCTTGTTGTATGCTCCCTTGTGCTGTTTGAAATGACAATTTCTTGAATCTGTGCATCGTTCTATCTGCAACAGCCTGACGTGCATGCAAAGGCGGGAAGATATTAACATCAGATTATGAATGAAAAGAAGGTGAATCCACTATTTCTGCTTCACCAGCACTGCCACAGGAGTGGTGGGAGTGACAGAGCTGGGGAACCCATGGACACAGACATTTTACTATCGAAAATAAAACGGAGGACAAAAGTGGCAATAACATTTGCGGTACACACTAAACTCTCTCATGCGATTGAAGTGTACATATGCGTCCTCACACTGCCAAAATTCTGACCAGATGCGACAGAGCAGCTGTTATCTGCATCCTGAATGAATGAATAATTAATAAATGAAAGAATGAATGAGGGCATTTAAAGAGCATAGGTTTGAAAAGTGAATCACCTCGGGTAACTGTCAGAGTGAAAGCACATTGCTCTGAAAAGAAGCGCTATAGTTTTTTTTTTTTTTTACAGCGAAGTTGTGTATTCCATTGCAGATGGAAATATTAAGAAAACTCTTTAATCCTGCCCAAAGTCCTTGATGCTGATCGCTCGGCATGAATTTATCACCGTGAGAAGTCCTTCCAGCTTTAAAAACATGAACACAAGATTCTGTTGATAAACAAGCATTGACAGACCTTTGCAGTTATTGCCCTGTTTTGAACCTTACCTCTTCGGGAGTCCGCCGGGATTGATGGAAGGTAACACATGTTAAGACCGATTCAAAACTGGTTTCAGTCTTGCTGAATATGGTGAAATTAGGCCTTCAGTATAGCACATTCTAGCACTTTCCTTTCTTTCGAAATAGAAGAACAATTTAGGTCCATTTGTTTAGAGGATTTTTTATTTCATGTTTCATCTTCAAAACAGGTTTATAAGCTAGGTCCTGACTCAGGAACTATCTTGTAACTATGATAAATTCAGATTTTATAACAGAGGTATAACAGTTTTGCTCCTGGCTTGTTAGCCACTGAGCTTTTTTAAGGCTGAATGAGCGATGCACGTGAATAATAAAACAAAATCACATAGAACAGAATGAAAAGTATCGGAACAAATCCGTTTGTGAAGTAATATGGTTTCAGCACTGGTTGGGACATGGACTCAGTCCTGGACGACTTCGGGACAGTGGTTGATGGATAATTTGTTAGAACCCTTGTCATTCTGCACTTGTTTGCAGCTTTTGACGCCATTTAAAACAACATTATCTTCCAATACCTCCATGAGATCAGAATCCGGGATACATCTCATAGGTAAATCTCAAGTTTCCTATATAATCCGTGTCAAAGAATCTCACTTCAGCATTTTTATTCAGTGTCTTAATTGTGGGGCAGCACACAGGACTACGTTTTCCCCATTTTGTTAGCTACCTACAGAAATTTCAATTATACATTTCTAAGCAATGATTCCAAATTTAAAAAAAGGTTACAAAGGGCCAAAATGGGCTGCCGACCTTTACATATTCAACAGTTACTACTTTTTACTAATTAGTTTTGACATTTTAATAGGCAAAAGGCACCTACCTGTTGACAATCTTCTCTCCTTGCGTCGTCTCTCCCAGACCTGACATGCAACGCTTACAGGACCCAGGAAGCTGCACAAGCCAAACCGGACGCTGGTTTCATGCTGGTAACCAGCATTAGTGAGGGCAGCTCTGTCAGCGCTCACCAGAGCGCTGGAGGCCTATGCTTTCTCTAACCCAGTTGTCTTAAGACAGCTGGGTTAGAGATGTTTAAAATGTGCATGTTAGGTTGGTCGTAACAAGACAGCCGGCCAAAGGGACATGTGCCCTTTAAACAAATGCACAGCCTCCTTCTGCCACTTGGCAGCAATTGCCACACCATGTCCTGACAACTAGTTCAAGAAGGGGTGCTGAAAAATAAAATGGCAATAAACAAAGTTTATTACCAGTTTATTTTTCCTTTATGGGGGGCATTGATTTGGCGGGTTGATGCTCTTCTGCCCACATGGAGGGACCGCCCTTGGTTTTGAGAGCTTTTTGAAACTGCCCCAATGAAGCAGCAACTGTGGTGCAAGAAGAGATCACTCCAGGGTTTCAGTACATATGCAGGCTGATGTGTGGATTCTTTTAAGTCTGTGTTCACGTCTTGATTTCGGTTGCTGTTCTTCGGGTAAGTCACAGGAGCCCTTGCTAATTCGTTATTCTGGCTACCTATTTCCTGTGGATTTTTACATAAATCTATAAATTTGGCTATCATTTTCCTATACCATCATTAACAAACGTTATATATGATTAACCCCCTTGATAACAAAGACCAATTGATTTACTTATATTGCTAGACCAACCCCCGTTATTATATATTTTTCTTACCATTGCAATGTTAAACCACACTCAATTTATCTCTATATATTGCCTATATCTCACCACTATTTTATAATGTATATTGTCCACAAAAATATGAAGTGCCATTATGCTCTAACGATATTTTTTAACATTCAATCTATACAAGTGACTTGTACCTGTTATATTTTTGTATTTAGACCATCAATATTCTCATTATGAAAATGTTACCTATGAATATATCTATGGTATGGTTTTTTTCGCCTTCTGTCCACATATCTCTATAAAGGATTGCATGTTTTGCTTCACTCTATGAGACCATCTGGACACGCTGGCTTATTCACCTACATGTTATATATTTTATGACGTCATGCCAGCACCGCTCTCAATTCTATGTCTCTTTATTGATTCTATAGTACTCTAACTTCACTTTCATGCACAGGTTTCCTGACACTTGTTCAGTCTTGATTAACAATGATAGGATTATAGTAAATTACACTCTGCTGCCCTTCTCAATGGCTTTCTTAATTGGATAATGGGTCTTTTTATTCACTGGGATCATGTTAGGGTCTTATACTTGTTCTGTTGTGCTCACTATCTTACTACCCTGACCCAACTAATCATTCACCAGCACGGAAGAGTTCTAGCCCAGCATGATCACACTAACCTTTAATAACGGATAGGTTACCTTTAATATCTAACTTGCATACTCTTTATTACTTGCAGCCTTGAGAAAGCCCTAGGTGAACACACCACAAGGGGTGAAACACGTGTCGGCTGTTTTACTTCATGCAACCTCACGATTTTCTTCAACATTGGGTTTCAATGACTGCACAAGAATCATAGACTATTATCTTATCATGCAACCTTAAAATTCACCCCTATGTTGGACATGAACTACTGCATGCGATCTACGCTCAGAAAAGAGCTTTTGCACTTTCAATGTAGGAAATAAATGTACTGAATCACTCGTGGACTTGATGAAGTATCTACTGCTTGCTACCTGCAATATGCAAATCTAATTCTCTAATACAGTCTGCTCGTGTGTATGTTTCACAACAAGTTTAGGAAACTCCCCAAATTGTTCACACATTGACTGTGAAATTGTTCAGAAGCTGCAGTGATGTTCATTAGCCCTACTTCGTCTCTCTATGTCAAAGTTATTTATTTGCTTTTCAGGTTCAACCTCAATTACCGCAAAATAATTACAGTAAAACGTAACTAAAGTTGTATAAAAGAGCAATGTAAAACAATAACAAATGTATCCCAGAGTTCATATCGGGCCATAGTAATGGAAATATAACATTTCAGTAACTGAAACTAAGTTCAGAAAGAACAACTGAAGACAGCAACTAAAGAAACCAAGATAGGAACAATGTAGACTTTCCTAGAAGTTTATGAAGGAAAGTCTAATTTCATTAAAAACACACAAGCAAGAATTATGCTTTCTTTTATTGCTAACATTTAATAGCAGTAGCAGTTAAGATAACATGAACAACTACAAATTCCAATAGGCGAAGGGTACATAGCCAATGGGAAGAAAAACGTAGTACATAGTGAACCACCAATCGCAACAACATATACACTATCACACCTAACTTGACGGCGAACAGCCCTCTTTTCTTGTGCGAGAAATTAATAAGTAGTGAACAGTGGTAAAATAGAGAGCATAATAAAAAATGCGATGAGAGAAAAATGTTCTTGACAAAAGTTTATGAATCAGAGAAACAGAAACTGGAGGAGGTAACAGTAGAAACTGCAGACCTGTGTAGATCTGAAGTAGGAGCTGAGTTGCTTCAAAATCCACAATATGGTAATGGAGCATTAAGAGGTAGCTGATGAAGGAGTTGAAGCCGCTGTCAGGGAGGGAAAGAAACATGAATTTAAAAAATATTGTGGTGGGATAATACTAGCCTCTGTGTCTTTAATAAAATAAAGACGCTCCTTCATAACCAACTAGGAAAATCTTCGTTTTATTTCAAGAGCGGAGGCTCCTATTATGTTTGTTTAAAGCAAATTAATGACACGTGAAGAAGCATTATGTACAGGTTTATAATAAAACACTTTGAACACATTGCCATTTGACCAATCAGCTGATCTGAGAATGTCCTCCAGACAGGAACCTGCCCAAAAGGCTTTTAAAAGCCATAGCTCCCTTGGAAGAATGGGCACTAAAATGGAAATATCAATACCCACTAAAGACCTCATCCATTTGACCCAGTGGGCAAGAGCAGGGGAAGAAACTGGTTCATATGGTTTTCTAAAGTAAATGATGATTTGGGACGCTAAGGACGTTCTTAGATCAGCAGTTTTTTGTTCATAAACCTTTAGACATTGTCCCACACAAAGTTTGGGAAGGTCAAGAAAATAAGGGTTAACACTGAGGTCAGGTTAGTTACGTCTATGAACTGCGAATAAAACACCTGTTGGTGTAAATTGACGAGATGCAATTTCTAATTCTCTAACATCTGAAAGTCTTTTAATAGAAATTAGGCATAACAACATAGTTCAGTATATAACATTTTTAGGGAAAGAAGGCTACTATCAAGGACATGAAAAAAAACAATTTTAGAACAACATTTACGTCCCATAGGGAGTTGTATTTAGGAACAGGGAGATTGCAAAATGTTAGTCCCTTCAACATTCGAAAAAAGAGCGGGTGTTCCCCCACAGGTTTTGCGTTGATATACGGGTGGTTGGTTGATATGGCTGACCTATACAAATTGACTGTGAGATAAATCCTAACTTTGCCAGCCTCTGCCGCCAGAAAATTGATAATGAATGTTATATTCACTGAAAAGGGATCAATGTCTTTTCCCACACACCAGCCAGCCCATAAGTACCAAGCCGATTTGTACGCATCTGTAGTTCCTGGAGCCCAGGACTGTTTGATATAGTTTGAAGCGTCTGCCAAAATGAAAGGGGGAGATTGGGAATTCCTGAAATCTTCCAAGCTGAGAGGGTAAGGACGTTGTCTATGACCAGTTTGTGAGGGAGACTCAGAGGGTTAAGTAGAAGGTTCGGGAATGAAGGAAGAAGAATCAGGAAATCCATGGTCCGTTCCAGAAGGGGCTCGGAACCACACCTGAGAATGCCAGAATGGTGCTATGAGTACTAGGACTGCCTGTTGTTGTCTTACTTGTGCTAGATCTCTGCTGATCATGAGAAAAGGAGGAAAAGCATAATTCAGTAAAGCCGACCAGTCCTGTAAAAAAACATCTGAGGCTAATGCCAAGGGATCTGGGTGCCAATTGAAAAATTGAGGAAGCTGGGAGTTGAGGCGGGAAGCAGAGAGATCTATTGAAATGGACCCTATTTGTGTTGGAGGGACCCTAACATAGAGGGATGACACTTCCAATCACTGGAATCTCAAAGACGACAAGAATGCCAGGCTGCTATGGAGTTTAGATTGCCTGGTAAATATCCTGCATATACAGAAATTTTGTTTTGGGGATTTTTGTCTCCTAACCTTTTTGCTAGTTCTGCCAAAGGTTTGGATTTGGTGCTTCTAGATGACTGATTTAACAGACCGGTGAGATGTTGTCCATTCTGACAAGAATAAAACAGCGAACCCTGTTCTTTGCAAGGCTTCTGATTGCAAGGAGCCTGCAAGCAACTCTAAACAACTGATATGCAATTTGGACTCCTCTAGTAACCATGTACCACCAGCAGAGATTGGTCCACAGCGGGCACCCAAACCATGCAGCTTGCATCTGATTCTAACACAAGATTTGGGGCTGATGCAAAGATGGTCTTGCTATACTAGGTATCTAAATGGTCTATCCACCATTGCAAATCTATGTGAGATTCTTGATCTAAAGAGATGCTGAGTAAGCAATAGCTTTTTGTAAGTGTCAAATTTGTAATCTCTAGAGAGCCCGGTAACGCATGGGACCTGGGAAAATGGCTTGGAAAGAAGAAGAATATAGGAGGGCTACTGTCCTTGCCAGAGACCTGAATGAGATTACAGAACTGTGAAGTGCCTGAAGAATCTCGGAATTTATGGACTTTCAGTTTGCTGAAGGAAGATGTAATGTGGCGGAGACTGAGTTTATAAAGAAACCTAAGAATTCTATTTGTTGAGTGGGAGTCAGAAGAGACTTTTCCCCTTAGATCTTACAAGAGAGAACAAGTTAGTTGAATGTGAGATCGAAGGGAGGGAAGATTTTGGCTCATGAAGAGGATGTTGTCCAGATAAATATTCAGTCTGACAACTTGAGCTCTGAGAAAAGCTACCACCGGTTTCATGAGTTTGGTAAAGCACCATGGTGCTGATGAAAGACCGAAGGGGAGAGAGGAAAAGTGGAAGGTTTGAGCTAACCATTGAGTTACAAGTACTTACTGTAGTCTGGGTGGACAGGACCAGAGAGGTATGCGTCCTGTACATCCACATGAACCATCCAGTCATTATGGAGTAGAGAGTCTCTGAGATGAATAATCGTTTCCATTTTGAAGTGTTGGTAAATTACAAATTGATTTAAACTTTGAGGTTGATGACTTGTCGCATCTTTTTGTTTTTCTTTTGCACTACAAAAGTGGAACTGTAAAAACCCAAATGGGCGGGATAACAGGACAATTGCTTGCTTTTGACGAAGGGCCTGACTCTCAATCAAAATGAGGTTGGACATCTCTGTTGAAAATTGGGGAGGATGAGGGAAAACATATTGAAAAGGTTTTCAGTAACGTTCAATAGCGTACCCCTGCACAGTGTTTAAAACCCATGGGTGTGAGGTTATGGAACGCCATTTTTGGAGAAATAAACGAAGACTACCTCCTACGGGAGGAAGACCAGAAGGTAGACTCACCTGTTTTGGTAGTATATCTGGAACACTGTGGTCTGTATTCCCGATACGAGGAATTAAAGGATCCTCTGGAACCTGTATTGTTGTAATTACGGCCAGCAAAGCGGTTCCTGCCTCTGCCAGTCCTGATGAAAACCCATTGAGAAAACATCTTCTTCAAGGACTGCTGGGTTTTATCTAGAGAAGCAAAAGTGGATACATACTTGCTGAGTTCTTTTATGAAAGTATTGCCAGAAATAAGGCCCTCTGCCTTGATGAACCACTGCTAGATTTATCAGTTTTGGGTCTAATTTTAACAAGAGACCCTTCCTGCGCTCATGCAAGAGTGCTGAATTGGCATTACTAAGTAAGCAGAAACCTTGCTGGACACACAATGTTAGTTCTTCTGGGTTAATTGGAAAATACTCCAGTCTGGATACTTCTGCAAGATTAAAGATGCGGGCTAGGAGGCCCATTACGTCCAACAGCGTATCCTGACATGTAGATTATTCCTTGCTAAACCCTTGAGAGGATCCTTTCCAAATTGAGAAAAGGTTAGGAGAGATGGGTCGATAGTTGTAGTAGTAGTAATCGTTCAATGGAGAGAAGGATGAGGCCACTTAGACCTAAGTTTAGCCCTTGTCTGCTTATCCAGGGGGGAGTGTAATCTAGATGTTACACACTCTCCAATGTGGTCCCCAGCGAACCATTATGTACAATTTGGTTGGTGTATGCTATTAGGGACAAACATTGGAACCCCCTCTGAATCTGTCACCATTTTGGGTTTCGAGACCTCTTGTGGAATACTTTTGGTCTTTTTAGGAGGGGGGGGCAAAGAGGTCTGTTTCCATCATCAAATTTATCATTGTCCGAATCGATATCACTCATATCATCATTAGTGCCTGGTATATTGGAGACTATTATGAGGGATAGAATATGTTTGCTTTTTGCTTTGCACTTGGAAGGCAATTTGTAGTATTTATCTTGATTATTCCCCTCCTTTATAGGAGGCCTGTGGGGGAACCGCTTCCTCTGCCTTGTGTGAGGAAGCCTCACTATTCAATAGCACCATTTTATTTGATTTTATAGGTTTGGAGTCAGATATAGGGTGCTTTCTGCTATCCCCCGCAGATTGGGCCAAAATAGTCCTAGACATGATACTAATAAAGGAATTTTCCAAATTCTTTGTTTATTTATCCATTGAGGCAGAAACTGCCTGTTCCACGGAGGCTTGAATAAAGTCATTCAAATGTTTTTTTTTTTTTTTACAAAGTCCTCCTCTTCACTCATATCCTGGAGTAAAGGAGAACTATCAATCTCCATAGTCTCCAATGAAAACAACAGAAAAAAACAGTGAAAGTTGAATAACCTGAGAGGAAAGGGTAACATTTATGTAGGAGTTGGGCAGGAGTGACAACTCTGCCTTTGGGTGGTAACACATTGGAAAAACGGCGTGAGGGGAAGGCGAAGACTGAAGTATGCCGGGACAGAGACCACGTCTCTTCAGTGTCAGAAGCTTGACAAGCTGAAGGCCAGGCAGCAGGCAAACCGCTCGCCAAGATGTGCAAGGAAAATTGGTCTGTGAGGGGAAAAAACCTAGCAGAGATGGTGAGGGCGATAACGATGTTCCTCAGAACCGCAACAAAATGGATACTGCAGTTTGAGGATGCGTTGGAGTGCGAGGGACATGGCGCTCGTGAGAAATGCAGCAACATGCCGATTAGGAAATGAAAAGCTTCCAACACAAATCTCTCTATGCAAACACCAATATATAATAAAACCAAAATGTTATACAACCACAAATACAATATGATGAAACAGTAAAACTAGGTACTTCTCTTGACTGCGAGCAGCAAGAAAAGAGAGCAGTTCGCAGTCAAGTTAGGTGTTATAGTGTAAACGTTGTTGTAATCTGTGGCTCACTATGTACTACGTTTTACTTACCATTGGCTATGTAACCTTCACCTATTGGGATTTGTAGTTTTTCATGTTAATATGACTGCTGCAACTATTAAATTTTGGTAAGAAAAGAAAGCATAATAGGAGCCTCCGGTCTTGAAATAAAATTTAAACCACTAGAGCATTCAATAGTTTTGCCAGAGCAATATCTAAAAAGTTTACTGCGAAGGGGTAGGAATTATTTGTCAAAGCCCTTGTGAACCAAAATAAAAAATAGCAATGCATTCAGTAAAAGTCGGTGTGCAAATTGCGATCACTTCTGCATTCCAAATAAGAGACTGCAAATTGTACTTAATCGCAATTTACGATTTTCAATTTAGAATACTGGTACTGAAATCGGGAAGCTCCAGGATCAAGAGGCTCACCTCAGCAGACCCCTGTACTGACTAGAACTACTTTATTCTGAACTACCTTTTTCCTTTTGACCACCAGGTTGGCATTGTCTTGACACTGTAGGGAAGACTGGCCAATGATGAAGCATGCCACAACTAAGGGGGTGAGACCTTTCTGTACATAAACACTTGGGCGTCTGTTATTTTTCTGGTCCTTATGTTCATGAGTCGAGAAATATTCAATGGAGAGAAGGTGAGACGTTTCATACTGCTCTTCCTTTTTGTGAATTTAGTGTGATATGTGGATGCTTTAGGGCAGGAATTTTGGGCTCTACCACTCTGGTGTGTGGTCAAAGCTCCAGGATCAACAATGTACCCTAGTTATTTAAGGTTTGAATATCGAATATTTGACAATGATTTAAGCATGGTTACAAGCTGAAGATCAGTTGCTAAACTTTAATTTGCAAATTTATGTTTTAACTCACTTTCAGCTGTCCATTGAACAGTACGAAAATGTCTGCTAGTAAATCTGTTTTTAGAACATCTCACTAACTCAAGGTATGTGCTAAGGAACTGCCATTATCGGGATCTGATGTCTTATTAACTTCAGAGCAAATTAGCCCTGCCATGGACTGAGATGTCCATCTTTTAAATATATACCAACAAAGAACAGTTGATTATGTAGCTGCTAAGTTTAAAATGGTCCTACCTACTTCCAATCTCACAGATTGGGGAATACCGCTATGTATATTTAGCAGAGGTATGGAATGTTATAAAATATCTAGCTGTCGAAGGGACAGAATGCTTCACAAATCTACTTGCCCTGAATTCAAATCCACTCTCCCATTTGATGCCATGTTGTGAGGAGACAAATCATAGCATGACTATGCCCAGATGCTTGCATTCCAGTGCCTAGATTGCAAACTAACGATCAACAAGACCATTCACAGCCTGAACTTCTCCACTTGAGCAGATTGCTTTATCTCACTGTGTCTTAGCTCCCTTGTCTGCCATAACTGTGAGCATATGTCAAGCACTAGAACAATGACTGGTTCATATTCTACAAATTGATAAACTCCCAGAGGTCTAGTCGGACTCAAATGTTATAGGCCTGAATATCAAAGCTATGTACCCTTGTAACTTCGCTTATAAGTGCAAAAGTTGGATTTGCATTGATGAAAGGAGTTACTTGCATGAAGATTATTGTGTGCACAAATCTCCACATAGGAGCTGGAAGTAGATGGGAAGTGGTAGACCCATGGTTGGACTGCCGTAGAGATTCGACATTCTCACAAACAAATGTTTAACAAAATTCACCAACTCCTCTTAAACCTATTCTACAACCCCTAGAAAAGGTTGGAAATGTACCCCTGACAAGGTATGAGTAAAAAGGGCGGAAGGGACCATCACCTCCAAAAACTAAGGTGGGGTAGCAGGGAAAGGAATTTCATCACAGGGGGACATATCTGACCAGTGGGCAAAAAAGTTTTAACAAGTGCATTTACACTTGCTCAGAAGACGTTTGCATGTTCCTGTGAAAACAGAATTCAAAAACATTTGCTGTGAGTATGGTTACCAGTACATCTTCTGTAAACTCTTGCAAATTCCTGTAAGCCTTAGTGCAAACTCGGAGAAATGCAGATGCCAATTTGTGACTTTCCTTACTAACTGTGCTTCACCTACATGATTTATGTTGCCCATAAAGGTGCCCTGAATGGTAGCTACAGAATCGCCGTTATTACTTTTTAATATACTTGCTTGCATCAACCATGTTTTATTAAATAACCCGTTACATAAAAGGTATTTAAAGTTACCTTTAAAACTGCCAACAGTTAAGCAAAACTGCCTTTAAATTTCACGTTTCTTTAATCAAACTGCAAATAATGCCTGGGTAAATTTTAGACTGAAAGCAATCACACATTTTTAGATATATCTGTATATATGTAATTATACGAGCCAATGAATTATGTGCCTTTACAAATTATGCAAACACGTTATCGAAGGAGTGGAAACTTGTGAAAATATATTTAAAAACATATCTGTGAATGAGTTAAATATGCCATATAATGCGACTGAGTTAAAATTATGTGAATATAGAGTGAATTATGAGAATAAGCCATCCATAGGGTAAAATATGTGGAGATATGTGCCCCCTCCCCACCCCCCAAAAAAAGCACTTTATTGAAAAAAAAAATGCACTTTATCGATTGAAAGGCATATTATTGAAGAGTGGAAACTTGTGAAAAAATAAAAATAAGTAAATATGTTAAATAAGCCATTTTAATGTTATTAATGAGTTAAAATTATGAAAAGACATCAGCAATACCAATACTTTATTGTAAAGTGAATTATGAAAATTAGCCATTTATTGAGTAAAATTTGCAGAGATATTTGCTCCCCAAAAAAGAACTTTATTGACTGAAAAGGCCCTTTGACAAAAAAGAAATATTGTGATTAATTTTTGTAAATAGATTAGAGAAGAAGAGCCAAAAGGTGTGTAATAAATTACTTAAGGAACGTATTTTTTTTAAATAAGGGAACGCTCTAAATGGAAAAAGATAACAATTTTTTAAGTGAACAAGTTCACTTGTAAATTTGCGAAAATATTTCCGTAGGGAAGCACCCCATTGAAAAAGATATAGAAATACTGCATTGAGAGACCCTGCAAATGTTGTGAGGATTTGGGAAAAAGGAAAGTTACATATTGCATCATGGTCCTTTTTATGTGTATGTACCTTTATGGAGGAGGTGTAGACAAAAGAAGTGTGCTCCTTTAAATATATGTTTTGAACTGCACTATGGGATGGCCCAGTCGAAGGCTTCTGTCGAAACGCGTAGGCCATTTTTTCTGGTGGCACCTCGCACTTTCATTGTTCTGAAACAATAAATTCTTTATAAAAAAGCAATAAGTCGTACCGGATTTGTGCCATTTCCTGGGATTGCTCAAAGAATAAATTGCAGAGTGAAGCAGGCTCCTTGGGTAAAGAATGAATATATATATATATATATATATAAATGCAAAAGGAAAGGGTAAACGCTGCACTCCCGGAGATTGAAACAGCAAAGCATTTATTCCTACGAATATTAGGCAATCATGGCACCACTGACGCGTTTCGACTTCCGTCTTCTTCATAGTGATTTCCGCCATCAAGAATAACAAGAAGCATGCTGGTATTTGTAGTTAAACATGAATCACAGCTGAAAAAGCTTACACAGAGGCTGCTCATATCCGTCGAACAACCATTTGCTCTTAATTACAAACATATGAGTGATTCAATAATGCAATCATCGGGATACTGTCACGTTGAAATTCATTGATATTTCATATTGTAACTGCATTCAATATCAGTTTATCATCCGATTTAAACATGAAACGTGAAATAAGATTCTATAGCCCAGACTAATTCACTCTGTTCTTTCATCAAATTGCCCGTAGCGGTCTGCAAAATATGTCACCAATGAAATGCAATCTTAATGTCTCAGTTCATTTTGAGTAATCCAAATACATCTACGTTGCCGGGATAAACGTTAATGTTCAGGTTATGTAAATTCAGTACATCACGGTGTCCAATATCACCATAACCACATAATTATTGAAAACGTAAAGTAATTTGATATTAAACCCTGTTGGATTAACTCAGTTCTTCCTCCGTTGTATCTCCAAACATATCCACAAATAAGCACAGGCTCTGTGTTCCAATGAATTTAAATCATACACTAACTTGTTGTTCCCTCGCGCCTTCAGAATATAAGATAAATATCAAAGATGATCAGTCTCCGGGCCCCACTTTCAGGGCCACATCAGCACAAATTAGATTTGCGGCAACAACCCCTCATCTGTACAATATATATATATATATAGAGCGAGAGAGAGAGAGAGAGAGAGAGAGTCACAAGTTGTTAAACTTTGCAAACCGATGTAATGTAACCTGAGCTAAGAGCTGAATGCATTTCCTCACAGTAATGCTCTTACAGTAAAGCTTTAGATGTATGAACCTCACAGACCACATTGAACAACTAATGTATATGGATGTATACCTTGCTTTAGCAGCAGATAGTTCTCGTTCCCATATCCATACTGCACAATGTAAACTGGCAAAGTGGTTGTGCTGCAGGAGGTTTGGTCTACGTGTTCAGTGGACAACATGGACATTAAAACTTATTGTCTTGCCCCCAAACCGTATGTTCTGGGTATCGGGCGATAGGAATTCCACACTCATGTTTAGTAAGCATACTCAATGCATTTTACTGTACCGTTACCTGTGCCCCGGTAAATTGCAACAGCGTACAACTATTGCATTGGATACAGAATCAAAAGCAATTAAGGCAGGCAAAACTGAGCTTCACCCAATTTAGCTGTTAGTTCAGATGTAATCATTTGTACTTTGTCAGCCAGAGATGACAGAGAAGGACCCACCCAATAGAGTGGATGATAAAACTATTCCCAAATATGCATATGCTCGAACGTCAAACTAGTTAATGCTTTTAGAAGGCCTTACAAGGTCTGACTGATTAAAAACCAGCGGTCATCAGCATTCCTTAACAATGTAATATAAGTCCCCAGGTTCGCAGGAAAATAAGGCACCTTACAGAAATGTGTGGCAAATCAGCCAAAAAGAAGTTAAATAAAGTTGGCACCAGCGCACATCCTTGTTTCAAACTGTTTAAACGGTAGAACATCTGATATACCAAGAATAACTCTTATCGAGGATTCCTCATGAAATCTCCGGATTAAAGGGAACAATCCATTCCCTATACATAGGGGTCGCAGCTGCGACCCATGGATTGCACCTTGGGACCCTTTTGCGCCTCCTGGCCTCTTAGATGGCAAAATCAGTGCCAAGAACACAGGGGTGACGCTGCAGTCTTTATCTTTTGTCCATTTTCCGTTATACTAATAGTGAATAATTGTGCATTATTCATTATTATTGTAATAAAAATAGAGCAAAATGGTATGGCACCTTATGGGCAGCTAAGGCAAGTATAACGCTTTGTAATGTATGTTGTGCGTGTGCTTGTGGGTGAGTGTGTTTATGTGAGAAAGTGTGTGCGTGTGAGAGCAAGTGTGAACGTGTGTGCATGCTAGATTCAGTGACAAGCAGTAAATGAGAATGTGTGAGAATGAGTTTTACTAAGTATGAGTGAGTCATAACAAGTGAAAATATGTGATTGCAAGGGAGTGACAACAAATAAGTATCAGTGTAAGGGAGTGCTAGTGTGTGTGAGCGAGGATTAATGAGGGAGAGTGAGTTAGTGAATTTGGGTGTGAGTGAACCGTGGTGTTATGCTGTCAAGTCTGTTGTTGGCCATGGCCTAGTGAAGGTAATTCTTTTCTTATAGTCACCCATGGTAAAATACCTTTGCTGGCATTCCTGAGGCATTTCTTGAAGGACAGACGCCTATGGCAAAATACCCAGACACGGGAGGTGATTCTTGACACAGTGAACACTCATAGTAAAATACAGGCATTGACATACTAGAGGTAGTTTTTGGCAAAATGAACAATTTCACAAAGTTCTTTAAACATTTTTATCAGAGGGGCCTAGCTTTCTCAGTTCACTTGCTCACTACAGAGCAAGTGCTATGTGGCAGAACTTTCAAGGCTCAAATCAGCAAAATAATATAGACAGTATCTAAAACAGACCTTTGCTGTGTGTGATATAATAATTACGGAGTTATAATGGAGTTACAGCAATGTCAATTATTGTGATTTCATCAGGGCCAAGGGTCATATGATGTCACTTCTTGTGATGTCATTAAGGTAAATGAGTACAGTTGATCAAGTTTTCAGATTTCAGCTAATAAGGTGGAAAGAGGTAAATATAAAAAAAAGGGTAGATTTTACGTCACTTTTGTTATTCTTAAAGCAGCTTTTGACATGGATCCTAGGGATAAACCATGGTGTATGTTAGCTGACTTAGGACTCCTCTGGCCTCTTCTTGACCTATTTGTTACACTTCACCAGGACAATTTACCCAAGACAGATGTGCTTTAAATGGTGAAAAGACTGAGGGGCAGATTTAGTGCAGGGCCACTCTTCTTGCGCCCCTTAGCGCCGCCCTAATGCCACCATGTGTACGCCATATTTAAAATACGGTGCACCATGGTGGTAGTCAGGGGTACTAGCGTCATTATTTTTTATGCTAGTCCTATGCTTGCTTTTGGTCACTTGCTTGTCCATTTGATTGTGCACTTCGGCTAAGAATGGATATTTTTATGAACCATATCTATGGCATCTGTGCATTTGGGGGCATATTTAAGAGCCCCTAGCGCCACTGGAGCATCACTTTTAGTAACGCTCCAGTGGCGTTATGCCCTGCCCCGTATTTACAATGTGGTGTGAAGCCGCTTTTTGTGGCTTAACGCCACCTTGTAAATACGGCCCCTTTACATGAAGTCCTTTGCGTGGAAGGGGCGTGAAATTGGTGTTGCTGTGGGCGTGCCACAACGACACCCATTACATTTTGACGCTGCCTCAGATTTATAAGATTTTGTAAACCTGAGGCAGCACCATAATCTAACTCCACCCCAGGGGTGACGTTAGCATGGTGCAACGAGGAGGAATACTTTCATTCCTCCTTGTTTTTTGCTTTTTCTATATGTGCTGCTTTTTGCAGCACGCACAGAAAGAGCAAAATCCCAGACATGATTGTTTAAGTGCGGAAGGTGTCCCTTCCTGCACATAAACATAATTCTGCAGCACACACAGAAGGGCCAAATCAACATTAGTGATTGTCCATGTGCAGGAAGGGACACCTTCCCACACAAACAATCAAACCCCTCAACACAGATATCCTTGCACGATGGTGCAAGGATGCCTGAGTTCGTGCAGGGAGCCTACTTTAGCACCAGCATGGGGGACAACACAGGGGTGTGCCATATTCAATTAAATATGGTGCATCCCTGCATTGTGAAAATGATGGCGCGTGGTGCTGCAAATTTGGTGACGCGTCTAAGTCCGTCATTTTCTTTTAAATATGGGCCTTTGTATTTAATATTGCATTTTTATCCCTGTATGATTCGCACTTAGACCAAGAGTGGATAGCTTTTAAATTTTATACAAACGGCATTTGTTCATTTTTTAATATATGATATTGTATTTTTGCTTTTATGGCCATTGGCCGAAATAAATTAAACAAAGAAAGAAAGAAAAGGGAGGGGAACAGCTAAACAACCTTTTTAGAGAGTGGGGCAAAAACCAACAATACCATTGATGGCTGGCATAACTCATTGCCCAGTTCAACTAGAAAAGGTCACCTCTATCAGTGCCATTTTCTGGTAACTTTAAGAAAGAACAAAGGCCCATATTTATACTCTGTTTGCGCCGGATTTGCATAATTTATTTTGCAGCAAACTTAACTCCATAATTATACTTTGGCGCTAGACCAGTCTAGAGCCAAAGTTATGGAGTGAGCGCAATTTTTTGTATGTGAAAACCTACCTTGCGCTAATGACATGTAAAGTAGGCGTTCCCATGCAAAAAATGACTAAGGCATGTGTGCCTTATTTATCCTCCGGCGTCAAAATTACGCACAGAAGGAGGCGGGCCTTAAAACATGGTGCCCAGCCAGATTTGCGCTGTTTTTTAACACCTGGGTCAAGGCAGGAGTTAAGGGACCTGTGGGCTCATTTCCATAGTAGGAGACCATGGTAGCAGTCCACAGGTGCCCTTCCCTGCACCCAGGGTCGCCCCCTGCCACCCTCGCCCACCCCTGGAGGACACCCATGGATGGGGGTACCCATCCATGGTGAGTGCAGGTAAGTGCAGCTAAGTATTTTTTTTATTTTCTTTTTAGTGGCATAGGGGGACCTAACTTGGGCCACCCTACATGGCACTGTGCCCAAAGGCCATACCCATACAGAAGTCCCCTGGGCATGGCCATTGGGTAGGGGGGCATGACTCCTGTCTTAGCTTCCATGGGGCTAGTGCGTCAAAAAATGGCACTAGTCTGGTTAGAGCCAATATTTTTTACTCTAACCTGACTTGCACCACTCTTTGGTGCACAACCCCCAGTCTTCCGTTCGCCTCCGCTGCCCGGTTACCGTAATTTATTTTGACACTAACTAGGCCGCAGCGCCGGCTAATGTAATTCCATAAATAAAGCACCCGGCTGGTGCGTTGGAATGGCGTTAGCCGGCGGTAAACGTTTTGACACAAATCTGTCCTAGCGCTGATTTGCGTCAAAAAGTATAAATATGGGTCAAAGTTTCCATGTAATGAGCAAGGTGCTATCATTGACTGGTAGACTACATTCTCAAGTTTCCAAAAAGAGTAAAGAAATGTCTGATAGACCATTGGCTAAAATCCAACAGTTTTCACTGTTGCAGTCTACCTAGACAATACTGCATACATCCTATACTATTAATTACTTTCCTATTAATGATACCCTTCTTTTATAATTTAGGTTAACTCAACAGGCTTTTTTAAAAACAAATTAATACTTTTTTCGAAATTAAAATCCAATTAGTCTTTCCTGTTGATGTATTCTTTCTTCAACTCTTGGTGATATTTTTAATCCTCTCTTGAAGATTCACTGGGAATCCACAAATGTAGTACCTAAAGTACATGCCAAATACAGTTTTGTAATGTTTATTTTAAAAAATCAAATTAAATTAAAGGATTGAAATATCCAACTTGTATGATCTGCTTCCTTCATGGATTATTCTTTCTTTTCCTCAAGATAGAAACACATTAAAAAACCCATCATAAAAATACAGGTTGTCGCAGTTTGGTTTATGGAAATAATTTTGAAAAAATTGAAATTGAAAATTTGTAGCAATACTTTTTTAACAAAATGTTTCATATTGTTTAATATTTTTGACTTCTTTCATTTTATATAATAACATTTTGTAAAAATAAAAATTGTCTTAGTTTTTATTTTAAATCTTTTTATATTTACTTGTTCAGTGTTACCAGTTATTATTATTTTTTTAGTATTTTATCATAATTTATTTAAATTTAAAACATGGATTTACTTTTCCTTTTCTATTTGTTTTATAATCTTGATTTATAAAAATATAAATACTCAAGTATTAACATGAATGCATCGGTATTAATACACTTCAATTCACAACAAATCCTCAAAATCAGAATAGTAGAGGGGAATGAGAAAGGAAGTGGGATTTCTTATGTCTGCATCTCTCAAATGAATATTGCTATCACAGCAGGCAAATGTGTCCAGTTTGAGGTTGTGACTTGCCTCTGTGTCCTCGTTCTAAGATAATACCTACACATGTTCTTTCTAATGTCAAAATAAACGCTATCTATACGGGATGTGAATAATATAATCGAGCAGGCCCCAATAAGGTTTGAAGGCCTTCCAAGTCTACTATATAACACTGTAAGGGGAATCATCTACGGCATACCTGGACAATATCAATCAATATGTTACTTCCACAGTATCAGGGCAGATAATGCTTCCGATAATGATCAGGCAATTCTGGGCTCAACTACTACAGGGGCTGGGATTTTAAAAGCTGTTGAGCAACTCCCATCTGGGAAAGCAGCTTGTCCAGACACCATACTCTCAGAATTCTATAAAACGTTTTAGAGTATCCTCATTTTTATTGTGTCACTTGTCAAGTACAATGAGAGGACCGGGATGCCCCTAGGTCTTGGGGTGAGACCTTTACAACAGCTTTTTGAAGAAAGGGAAAGATCCACTGAATCGCTCCTCATACTGGCCAATACCATTGATAAACTGCATTGCTAAAATCTATGCCAAAATTCTGGCGAAACGTATTGCCGGTTGGGTGGACAGTAAGCAGCATGTGTTTGCCCCACACCAAGACACTGAAGCTCACAATAATCCTGCGGTTACTATTTTCGATGTGGCACCGGCACTAGCTGTACAGGTCGGCATGATTTTGCTTGAAAAAGCATTTGATTGGGTATCATGGACTTTCTTATCTGCAACACTGGCAGCAATGGGCTTTGGTTCCCAGATGCTGGGTAGAATTCAGACTCAGTATTACAACTTGTCAACACAGGTTGTCAGTGCTGGCCTTACATCTGGGATTTTAAAAATAAACAGAGGAACACACCAAGGATGTCCTTTGTCCACATTTACATGCGCGCTGCATCTTGAACCATATTTGCACAGTCTAAAAACATCAGGACAATTGGCTCCCCTGAAGATTAATGCTTCAACGTACAGTGTAGCTACTTATGCAGATGATGTGAAGGTGTTCACATCTGATGCATCTGTATCCAAAGTAGCAATTGAGCATGAAGCTCAGATATCTGGGTCACACTCTGGAAATAACCTCAATATATTAAGGACGCAAATTCTTTTTAACAAGCCTAGCTCAGAAGGTGATAAAGGAGATGTGGAAACAGCAGAATAATTGGGAGTTTGGGTGGTCAAGGATATTAAGCCACTTAATTACAACCTGTTTTGGATAAATCTAGGTGCCTATTAGAACAATGGAGCTGGTTACCAGTAGGTCTTCTGGGAAGTTGTAACATGATCAAAATGGTGATCCTCCCTAAATGTATATATTTATTTAGAGCCATTCCTTTATATTTAACAGTTGCTTTCTTCTCTTGAGTTGAAAGGCCTTAAGCCCAGTTCATTTGGCAATATAAATGCCCTTGCTGCACAATACAGATTTTACAACTACCAAAAGATAAAGATGGGTGGTCACTTCCTAGTTTAAAGTACTATTATTAGTCTTCTATCTTGGGATGCATGTCTCCAGTAATGATATATTATGAGTCCTGGTACTTGCGGTCTCTGTATGTTGAAGTTGGCCCAGGGGTATGGTTTCACAATCCGTCTTATTTTAAGGTACTTGGTTTAAGATCCACCTGGTGTTTTGCCAAGAGTGGCAAATTTTAAGGGCTAAATTTTCGATTGCCCCTCTCACTCGTTATATGTCTTTATGATTTAACCCAGACTTTCCCTCTTTTTCTAATAATCTGCAAGCTGCAGACTGGTCTAGGTTGCACCGGCAATCAGTAGATCAGCTGTTCGCATGACATCAGGTCTTATCCTTTTCGGATTTAGTTACACAATTTGTGGTTCAGAGCACAGTTTTTTTTAAAGAATATGCAGATTGAAAATTATTTTAACAAACAAGTTAAAGATTCAAGGCTGTTGAATCATGTACGGTGTGTTGAACTGCTGCAGAGAACCCATGGAGGAGGAAGGATTAGTCCATTTTATAAACTACTAAATTCAAACCAATGCAATAATATATCGACCTTAACTTCCAAAGGGACTTGTAAACTATCACCACAAGTGGCTGTTGACGCCGTTATGGAGTCGATCCAGCTGGGTAATTGATTTGTGAATGTATCCAGGCTGAAAATACCTAATTTTAAGATTCATCAACACACATAATACACTACGAAGGGATTATTCAACTACAGATGTTGGGCTAGTTCATAATGCTTTAGGTGTGGTAAGGCGAGAGCACACAGTGCACATTTTCTACTCATGTTGCGCACTGCATCAATATTGGCAGGGGTCCATGAGGAGATTTCTAGGGTTACTTTAAGTCATATTTACTCATCCACTCAGCTGATCATTTTTGGTACATCATATGAAGCCCCCTTGAAGTTGAAAGGCATTGTTTTTTTTAGGTTTCTGAAGGCTAGGATTCTGGCTGCACACTTTTGACTTGACCCAAACCCTCCATTGGCTATTATTACCCGGTTTAAACATTTCCTGGATATTTATGTTCAAGAACTGTACCTTGTCAAGAGGGATCCTGCAAGGAAACATTTAAGACAAATATGTGCTAGGGTGGTTTTAGTTGCTGTGGTTGGAAGAGTTGTGAGTCCATAGATTAGCCATAAGGTTGCACTCCCTTTACCTTTCCTCAATCATTGAGGTTGATCATCTCTTTTTGGACATTGCCGTTTTGGTTTTCTTATTTGTGTGATATGGTGTCACCACTCTGTTGCATCAATGTTGTAAAATTGCATGGTAAATCAATAAACTCCTATAAACAGATAAACAATAGTACTGCAGAAGGTATCCTATTAGTGTTGGGGGCATAGAGGATTTATTTGCTTCACAAATAAAATTTCTGATGTAGGGATCTCAAAAGAAAGTGGGACCTAATCTAACGAGTTCACATGAGAATTGGTGTTAAGTGCTGGCTCTTCGCTGTAAAGTTGAAACCTAGGCCACTGTCTGATTGTTATTACAAAATCAGGATTAAATTCTGGTACTTATTATACTCTGAGAGATCAACAATCAAAATTCATAATCTTTCTTCAATTTCAAGTCCATAATGATGTGATACCAATATATATTGTCAAGTGCAAACTGAGCTCTGGTTATAAACATTTTGAATTCCCCCCTTAATTAAAAATATGCTGATTCGACAGCTTTATTTTTTGATTCACAGGTGCTTAACAGCCAGTTTTATTGACCAACTGCAGAAGTCTAGAAAAATTAAGGTAATGTTAGTTGTTTATAACCTTTGTTCTAATAGCACCATCGTACGAATTATTTTCAAGTTAGCCCAGCAAAGGGAATAGCAGAACGGATCAAGGTAAACCGTAATCATATATGAAAGTGAACAAATGTAACTGATTATTATTGGAATTAAATCTCTTGACTGAATGTATCATGGCTCTAAAGAAACCCCAATGTCAAATTTCCAGGAAATCTCCTACCTTTGCACATTTCAGCTAAATTAACAAGTAACTCCGTTGTGTTGCTAACTTAATTTAATTTTGAAACCCCTATTGTCTGTATCACATATTAGATTAAGATCACTGAAGTAATCTAGCAGTTGAAAGTGTTCACAGTCAATGGTATAATCAAGAACTTCGGTCTGCTCGAGTCTGGAGAAGTGAGTATGACAAGCTGGGTTATCACCTTTACATCTTCAGTTACGACTCAAAGTGACAGACTTAAACTGCTTGGTAATTTCCTGTCCCTAATACAGAATTTTAGACCATTCAAAGTCACTGGTCGATTTTATTTTACATGCCCAATTTCTGAGATGCCACTGGAGGGATGTGGAAATCCTATTGCCCGACGCCCCGGACATATTGTTTGGGGTCAAGGGCAACAAGTTTTCATGTTTATTTTGTCCTTGGGACAAGTAGGGCCAACCCCCTGCAGCACAAACCCTTTGGTTGCCAGTGTACAGGGAAGGGAACTGTCTGCAGTTGAGGTAATGTGTGTGTCCATGTTAATGCTGTTGGAACTTGTATTTATGGTTCATTAATGGAAAGCCTTCATTGTTAGGGTGAGCACTGTAAATAAATGTTTTAAGGTCACACTGTATTACTGACAGTGATCCAAGTTAAAAAAAAAAAAGAAAAAAAAAAAGTATACCCAAGTTTGAAAAGTTTAACCATATAAGGCTAAGTATAATGCTCCCAGAATGCTCTCTGATTAGATGCAAATACTTGCAGAAGCTTGTAAACAAGAGTGATTCATCTTTGCTCTCAAAATAAAATATTCAGAAAAAAAGCAAGTAGAAAAAAAACGTTTTGCCACTATATTTTATGTGCTATTTCTTTGAAGCGTCATTTAGTAAAATGTGTTGATGCATGCTAGTATTTTCAAAAAATATTCCTAATGGAAAATCAGTTTAGCCATTTTCAACCAGATTATAGGAAGCATGAAAACAATCAAGCACTGGCAAAGTCAACCGATCTGTCATTTTTTGTCTTTTGGTTTTGTCAATGCGTGTCTTGTTTAGACATAGCATTTCTAACACTTTTTTGTTGTGGGAGCTGCCTGGCCCTCACCATTGTAACAAACACTTGCAAAAAAGGGGGGGGGGGGTGGAACCCGATTTTGGTCTCAAAAAGAGCCCATTGCCACCAGTGGCGTAACAAAGGCCCCGTGGGCACCCTCAACACAGCACCTACCCTGAGTGGATTTTGGGGGGAGGGGTGGCGGGGGGCATCCATGTTCTTTGCAGGGAGGCCCACTCCAGTTTTGTTACACCACTGATTGCCACAGTAGTTCCTTACACTGAACAAAACTACTTTGTGTGCTAATATGCTCCTTGTGGAAGAGCAGAATGCGATCACTCACCGTAAAGCCAGCCGATAGAAAGAGAAACAGAAGTTTAATAAAAACAAAATGTCTTTGTTAATGCCAGACCTAATTACGGGCCCAATTCCTAAAGAAAGTCACATAAATGCACCCATGGCATGTGTTTCTGAATTAGTGGATTTTATGAATTCACAAGAACTTACAGAAGTAGACCAGGAAATCGCACTGCTAGAAAATATTGTGTAAACAGAACTGTGTTTTAGCACGAGTAAATATGTATGTGTAGATTGACTCATGTGAAAATCGGTTGAGCGTTTACAAGTTTACTTTCCCTCCAAACACTTTTTCCCAACCCTAGAAGTACTTCTACTTCTACTTCTGCCTTTGTCAGGAGTACATTTTCAACCTTTCACATTATGGGAAAAGATTACAGAAAAGCTGGTGAAAATTTTTAAAACATGCAAGTTCGTAGGTTTGCAGACTCAAAGACTAATGCTTACTGCTTGCTCAAGTCCCGGTATGTAGATCTGCATAAAGGTGGCAAAATCAGGAAATTGCTATACTAGGGATTGAAATTGCAAGTATTCAAGCCCTAATATAATAGTAGCCCTGGCATAGTCAGAGAGGCTATGATCAGAGCTCTTGCATAATGAGATTGCTTCCATAATTTGTCGCCACACTACCTGGCACAAAAGGGACAAGTAGATTTTTTCACAGGACAAGTAGATCTAAGAAGCAACCTGTCCCATGGACAAGTAGATATTTTATTAAATTCCACATCACGCACTGGTTGTCATACAGGGAACTTAAAACAATATACCATTAAAACCACCGATAATAAAATAGGGAGTTCACATACTTAGCTCTCATCAGAAATAAATCTGCTATAAATTCAGCAACAATCGTCCTTGCTTTAGTTACCAGGAGGTAAATAAACATCATAAGAGAATATTAACCCAGGAGATCAGACTGTCAAGCAAGTGGTCGTTCAATTGAATCGTTCAAAATTGAAATTAC
The DNA here is from genome assembly GCF_031143425.1 of Pleurodeles waltl. NCBI lineage: Eukaryota > Metazoa > Chordata > Amphibia > Caudata > Salamandridae > Pleurodeles > Pleurodeles waltl. Next base: position 1,196,771,316 of record NC_090444.1, read on the forward strand.
TGGATTATGTATTTCAAAAACAGTTGCTGTGATCTTTAGGAAGCCATCTTGGTAGTAATAAATTGTGTGCATGTTTATCTCCATACTAGTGTTAATCACTATCTGCCATTGGGAGAGTAATGTCTGTGACAGTCCTCTTCTTGCCTGCACTGTACAATGAGGTCTTAGAGTCGACATCTCCTGTAAGAGATTATCCTATTCATTAAGTCTTTCACCTTTCTCTACAATCATTGACTTGTGTACACTTTTTAGATGTGCCATAACTGACTGTACAGTCACTGACTTCCCACAACTATAGCCGTCTCAAAGGTTTGCGTTTCGGCAGGATATCGATGGAAATTATATATGAATTCAAGTTTTGATTCCTCATTTCTGAAAGAGAACACACCCTTTCAATGGTCTTGATCAATAGATTTACCCAAGTTAGCCCCTAACTTCCATTTATGGTATTTTTATACCTATGATATACTGTGTGCTTTTTCTGTCCAAAAGTGTGTATGTATCAGTGAACATCGAGTCCACGTTATCCCACATACATGCGTTAGCAGACCTTGCAGGAGATTATGGTTTAACTGCAAGCATCTCAGAATATTCAGCTTCAACAATCAAAGGGTACACCTTCCGGTAACTGTGTATCTTTTTAGGCTAGCAGTTTCTGCCCTATCAAAATGCTCACCGACGACACTTCTGCGTTATATGTTATGTTATGTTATTGAGACATATAGCGCCAGCTACCCGGAGGCCTTGTAGCGCTGATCAGCTTGAAAAATTAGAACATACTGGAGGAATGCTAGACTTCACTGGAGAGGGGGAACTTAGAGGAAGTTAGAATAGCCAGGTTTTAATGGCTTTCCTAAATTCAGTCTCCTGAGTCATCATGCGAATATTCGCGGGAAGAGAGTTCCAAAGTCTGGCTCCCTGGTACTTCAGGGATCTTCCTCCCCATGATGTTCTCTTTACTTTGGGTACCACTACAAGGGCTTTAGAGGCCGATCTCAACACTCTTGTAGGTATGTATAGTGAAATTAATGATTTTAGAAAATGAGGATCCTTTTTAAAAAGAGCTCTGTGGAAGAAGCAAAGAGCCTTAAACTTTATCCTTTTTGCCACTGGAAGCCAGTGCAGTTCAATCAAAGCTTTTTTTGCTGATGTGGTCCTAGGCAGATTAAAAAGCAGACGTGCTGCAGCATTTTGTACCACCTGTAGTTTGTTAACCACATAACCTGGAGATCCCAAAAAGAGGCTGTTTCCATAATCTAATCTAGATAGAATCAAGGCTTGTACGGCCAATCTTTTGGCCAATAGCAGAAGCAGGCCAATAATCTTCCTTAGTAGCTTAAGAATCCCAAAACAGGTGGCTGACGTTCTCTTGGCCTGATGTTCCATGGTGAGTTTGGGTCCAACCAAATTCCCAAGGCTTTAATCTGAGCTTTGGGACGGGGGGGGTGGAGGGGTAAGTAATCTAAATGTATTACTGGTCCTATATTTTTAGCAGGGTTGGCCAGTTTTCCTAAAAACATAATTTCTGTCTTTTCTTCGTTGAGTTGCAGCCTGCTTTCTGTCATCCAGGCAGCAATCGCTTGGAGACAGGCAGGCAAGGCCAAGTTATCCGCCTCCTTATTGGAGGAGAAGGAAACCACCAGCTGTGTGTCGTCCGCATAGGACACCAGGGATACCCCAAAGGGTTCTATGACTTCTGCTAGGGGGACATATAAATGTTGAACAGAGTGGGACTCAAAGATGAGCCCTGCGGAACTCTGCATAAAAGTTTCAACTGGGCTGAGAGAAAAGAGCGATCCAGAACTTGAAAGGTTCTATTTTGTAAGAACGAGCTTAACCATTTGAGCGCCCTTCCTTTGATCCCACTATTTCCCATTCTTTGAATAAGTAGATCGTGATTGACCGTATAAAATGCTGCGCTCAAATCTAGCATTATTATTACAGTTGCCTGACCTTGGTGCATTCGTTTTCCCGCTTCTTCCGTAACCGCAATCATGGCAGATTCAGTGCTGTGGCCCGGTCTAAAGCCCATTTGAGTTATATGCAAAATCTTGTGTTCCTCCAAAAAGCCCGATAGTTGTGTATTTACATGCTTATCAATAAGTTTTGCCATCATGGGAAGGAGCGAGATAGGCCTGTAGTTTTTAAAGACCGCTCCATTTAGGTTAGGCTTCTTTAGAAGGGGCTTGACCACTGCATGTTCCAGGAATCCGGCACCATCCCACTTTGTAGCGAGCTGTTCAACAGATCAGTTATTACCGGATTTAGTGCTACTCTTCCCTGCATAATAATATGGGAGGTGCGGGATCAAGTGGAGAGCCCAATTTTAATTTACTGAGGAGCCCCAAAGCTCCTTCCTCAGAAATGGGAAGGAAACTCTGAAAAACATTGTCACCTTCCTTCTTCTCCATCGCATGCCCTGAGACTCCCCCTCAGGGAGCCAGGAAATACTTCAGTCAGTCGGTAAAGGTAGACAGACAAGTGTGCCTCAACCTTTGGCCTCTTCAACTCCTTCCCTTGTATTTGACATAATGTCAATGTAGTGGTATACAAGTGTAGTAACAGAATAGGGGAGGAAAAGGATTTGTGCTGTAAATAATCAAATCTGAGACATACCAAAACATGAGGAAGGCTGGGTGGTAAAACAAGGGAAAACTATGAGGGTAACAGGATTTCTCCTGTGAAACTGAAGGCAGAATGAAGGCAAGGAAACAAACATAAGAGCAACATGAGTGTCCAACAAGGTTTTAAAAATTATATACAGATAAGCCACTAAGTACTAACAGGCTAAATAATTGCCAAACACTGCATTACAGAAATAGGCTGCACCATAATATAACAAAGTACTTTTTCTCATGCGGTTTGTTGCAACAGAGGCTAGTATGTGAGTGTAAGAAAAATAAAGTGATGGCTTCTGTCTATTCAGAGGGTGCATTTAGCTATGTAGCAACACACTTTTATGTGACTACAATGCAGCAAGAGGAAGGGCATAATTAAATACTGTGAGCCGAGCAGCACAAAGGCAGCCAGCCAAAGCCATAAGAATACGCATAATAGCAGTCCCGCCAATTTAGGATCCTTATAACTCCGCCAAGGGCAATTAAAAAACCTTCAAAACCTTGTCTGATGCGTTTAACAAGCAATGCAAGTTCTTCTACTGTATATGAAAAATAAACAATATACTATTCATACATCAACGTTTTGTGTTTTTCATTTTTATTTGAAAACAGCTGTATACTTTGGACAAATGTTTTAGTATATAAATTTCATATTTTTGTACAGAATAAAAAGACATTACCCCCATCACCTTCAGATATATAGTCTCTTACAATCAAAATAACAACTGCAAGCGTGTTTATCCTGCACATGGGGGGGGGGGGTAATTAAAACAAACTGCGAAATGCTGTAACACAAATCAGAACATACGTTGTATGTCAAAACATTATTTTGGGGTAGTAGATATACTGGTTAGCTAGTGATTGGATACAAAAAGCACGACCATTACAATAGAACTGTGCAGATTCACATAATAAGGCCATGTCAGTAAATTTAGTGTATTACACCATTACATATTGAAATAAAACGTGATTGTGGTTACATAGCAGTATAAGTGCAGAACTGAGCTGATGCCATTTTAATAACAATTATAAAATGGATTTCCGATACATAATTGGCAAAGGAAACCAAATGAACATTTCTTTTGAATGTCAGAAAATAAAAGCAGTCTCAGCAATATGTTTACTGTTAGTATCCTAGATGCTTACTTTACCACCTTTTCTGCAACATGCAAAAATGATATCACCTTCTTTTAAAGAGAGCTTTTCAATAAGTGACAATTACATTTATTTCACTGCGTTCTTGTAGCGCTCAGGCATGTCTTATTTTGGACGGTGTGTAGTTTTTATCTATTACTTCATCTTGTAAAAACATATGAAGGCATCTTTCATTTTGTGCCAATGGGTGACCAGCAACCCTGTACAAAAGAACAAAAGTACATCATTAGATGAGGTCCAACATTGTTGAGGAAGCCATACACCAAAGATAGATAACCAGAGACCATTATGTACAGCAATTCACAGGACAAGGCTGCTCGAACATCCATCCTTAGAACTTAAATCTGAAAACAGTAACAGACACAGCTACAATCTGCTTTAGAAAGATTAAAAAAACAGTGAGTACTCTAGACAAAAAAGGTAACCTCTATGGTCACTTCAGTACTGCCAGTTCTATCATTGAGTAAATCCGAGAGCTGCAAAATACCAAAAGGCCGCATGCTACTTGGTTCTTAGCCACTCAATCTTTACTCATTAAACAATTATTAAAGTCAGCAAAGAAAAATTCTAGTGCGTAGGTGCTCCTGCGCTGATGGGCTGTCAGCGCCAGGAAGATAAGCACTAATTCAGGTGATTAATCCCTTGCATGTTGAGGACAGAACGGTTCCGTCCTCAGCAGCGGTGTGGTGAGGACGGAACTGTTCCGTCCTCGCATCTACCCACATGGGGGGGCGCTAGCACTCCCCCCCCCATGAGCAGCCCCTCTTTCACCCAGTGGATGGCTGCAGAAGCGCTTTCGCTGCCACCCCCAAATCCCCTGTCAGCGATCTGATGACGACAGCGCACACACAACATGCTGATGTCATCAAATGCAGCCAGGAGCAAATGGCTTCCAGCGCTTCTTCGGGAGAGGACATCCTTTGGGTAAGTCCTTCTTCAGTGGGGTTTGGCGGGAGGGGGGGTGGAGGGAACATACACAGGGGGGAAAGGAAAGACTTTTTCCCTTTCCTCCGTGCCTGATTGGAGTGGATTCTTGCTTCATGGTTGCATTAAGGGCCACAATCGTGGAGCAGGAGTCCACCACTGTGCTACCAGGGATTGTGTTGGGAGAGCGACCCCATGAACAAGGGCCTCGCCCCTAGGGGGCAATAATAATATCCATGCTCCCCCCGCCGATCGGCTATTTTTTTGGGCTGATCTGCCCCCTGGTGGTGGTGGTGCGGGGGGAGGGGGGAGGGGGGGGGGGGGTTATTAACCCACCAGGGATTGTGTTATGTTTTATTTTTTAGAGGATCAACCTGTTAGGCAAGGCTAGCTCCCTCGGCCCATTATTGATTCATGTTTTAGTCCCCCACCCCCTGCCGGTAGTAGATCAGCCATATTCTCATCCGCTTTGCCCCTCCCCCACCTAGGGGGGTGGCGGGGTAAAACACACTACACCACCATGGATTTTTTTCTGCATTTTTGTTTTTTAGGAGAGCGACCCCTTAGGCAAGGGTCGGTCCCTTGAAGCAATAATTTGTCCATGTTTTGCGCCCGGGGGGTAGATCAGCCATTTATTCAGCCAATTAGCCCCCAGCGGGGGTCAAAACCCACTTAACCACCAGGGATTTTTGTCTGCATTATGGTTTTTTGGGGAGCGACCCCTTAAGCAAGGGTTGCTCCCTTGGGGGAAATTACTGATTCATGTTTCGGCCCCCTCAGGTGTCGATCAGCTGTTTGTTTGGCCGATTAGGCATCTCCACCCCCCCCATGAGGGGGGTGGGAGTTGGGACTGAAACCCACCAGACACCAGAGATTTCATTGGATAAATTAGTGTGGAGCGACCCCTTGGCAAGCGCACTAGACTTTTTGATATGTTAGGTGGTGGCTTCCTGGGGCCCTTTAGCGGGGTATGCTTTTGATCATTTTCTGCCGGACCGTGGGCAGACTGGCCAGAATTTTAGGCCAACCTGCACCCGTGGGGGCAGAAAAACACTAGAACACTAGACACTGTGGAAGTTTGAGCTTTTTATAATGTTAACTGTTTTGTTTCATATCATAGTTTGAATTTGTGATTGTAATGTTTTATTTCTCCTTTTTATTCAAGTGCAAAGCTTTTGATTTCCTTTGCTGAGACTCCTGCTTGTGGTTGATCTACAGTTTGTGCAGTTGTATGTGTTTGGTAAGAAATTTTTTTTTTGTATTGTTTAGTCCAAATGTATGTAATTTCCCTGCATGAATATGTTTTTGTAAGTGGTGTAATAATAACTTCTATTTTATATTGTGTGAAGTTCTCCTTGCATTTGTGCACAATGTATTTTGTGTTGTCTTGTGAGTAATTTGTTTTGTTTTTCCTTTCTAGTGGGCTATCGTTGGTGCTTGCTGTGTCTGTGCAGAGTAGGTGCCGGTGAGTCTAGCTCTCTCTAGCAAGTGAGTGGTATTGTTTTGAGTAATTAGTCTTTGTGATAAAGCCACACTTTCTTTAATACTTATTTTACACTACATTGGTTATTGTTGACTTATTTGTCAAGTTGCTTTTATTAGTAACGATTATGGCTTGCCGCAGGATTACCACTCATCAGGTTGTTGGTATGCTTTTTTTAATCTTCCTCTGACCATGATTATGAGACTGACTCTGCATCTGAGGCAGAGGAAGTGCAAGATTCTGGCAGTGAATTTTCTGTCTGACAGGAATCATCTAAAGATGAAGCCACTCTCCGGGCGGAGAAAGTGCCTTTTTTCGAGGAGGACACTGATGTGCCAATAGTGCAGCACAAGGTATCTGGGATGCAAGGCTATTCATTGGAAGAGCTGAAGTTTGGGTTGCCCCAAACATGGTGCAGCCACTGTAGCCTACCTCTACTGGTGTTGCAGGGTGTAGAGTGAATACTGAATACTTCTTCCCTATAAATTTCTTTCAGTTGTTTATGGACTATGTATTTTTGGGTGAGATTGTTCAGCAGACTCATTGGTATGCTGAACAATATTTGATGGAGAACAGTGCCACACTTAAACCTCACGTTAGAGCTAGCGGGTGGACTCCCACAAATCTGGATGAGTCAAAGACGTTTTTGGGTTTAATTTTTTGATGGGCTTGATAAGGAAGCCGTCGCTATCTTCATATTGGCCTACTAGCCCTTGATGTCAGCGGCTATACTTGCAACCACGAGTCGCGATCAGTATTTGCTTTTGCTTCAGATGCTGCATTTTGTTGATCATGTTTCAGTGTTGCCACAAGATCATCCTGATTGTGACTATCTTTTTAAGATTCGGCCTGTCCTTGATCAACTTGTGGTTCGTTTTCAGAGATCTATTTTCCAGGGAAAGAAATAGCGGTGGACAAGCATGGTATAGAATTAAGATGTATATGTTGTCTGAGAGTTGGACTGAGTAGGTCTATAACTTGAGGGTGTACACTGGTAAGGACTCCAGTATTGACCACCCCCGGTTATCTGTCCACTTTTGGAGTTAGTGAGAAAATTGTCTGAGAACTTGGCAGAGGATGTTTTAAAAAAGGTCCCATTTGTATGTAGATAACTTCTACACTGGTGTGCAGTTGCTCAGGGAACTGGTCGAAGTAGACACTGTGGCTTGTGGCACAATCCGCTCTGACCGTAAAGGTTACCCAAGAGAGCTTGTTTACAAAATAAATTAAAAAAAAGTTGAGAGAGGACAGTGCAGTGCTTTATGTAGTGATTAACTTCTAGATGTGAATTCTGCAGACAGGAAGGATGTCTACATGCTGACTACCATCTATGATAAAAGTACTTCACCTGTGACTGTTTGTGGTGAGGCTGCTGAAATGCGCAAACCAGTGTGCATTTCAGACTATAATAAGCACACGGATGATGGTGATGGAGTAGAGCAGGAGGTTTGAACCTTACGCTGCTGTTGGTAAAGCTTACATTTGGTATAAGAAGTTGGCTAGCCATCTTTTCCACTAAGCAAACCTTTAATGCTTTTGTGGTGTTCAAGGAGTGTTCTCTTGAGTCACAGATGGCATTTGTTCCAGGAGTCTGTGATAGGCAGCCTTATTGGAGTGGAACAGGCATGAGTTCCTAAAGTTGGAGTGGTGGAGGATGAGCCTAGATTGAAAGATTGCGACTTTGCTTATCACATTCCTCCAACGTCCAAAAAGACTTTCCCAGTAGGAGAAGTTGAGTCTGTATGCAAAGAGGTATGCGGAAGGAGACTAATATGTACAGCCCTAACTGTCCTTCTAAACCTGGGCTGTGTGCCCTCATTCTTTAGACAGCACCACTTGGTAAATAGTTTTTGGGAGCAACCGTGAGCGTAAAAGTGTACTGCTTGGTCTGTATCGTTTTCTATTTTTTTTGTTCAGTTTGACTGTGGGCATTAGTCTTATGTATTTAGTGAGAGCTGTTGAGTTTGTAGTTTTGTATGTACTTAAAATTGGTTTGTGTTTTCTTTCTTTCTATGGCGGTGTGTGGGGACTGGCACTTGGCTGGTGGTGTGCGTGGGCTGGTGGTGTTTGTGAACTGGTGCGTGGCTGGCAGTGTGTGAGTAGTGACTGGCTAGCAGTGTGTGTGTCTAGTGACCAGCAGCAAAACATCAGTCCACACACCTTCAGCTGGTGATTGCTGTGTCAGGCATATGGGCATGCGAAAGTGATGGGCCCTTGAATGGTGCTGTCTGTTGACGTAAGTGTTGTAATGTGCTGGTCCCGCAGCTGGTGGTATAAATAGTCTAGTGTGTGTCATGTATGAAAGTTGTGTAATGCTTTGCAGCTCACAAGCTGTAAGTCATCAGTTCAGTTTTTTTACCTTTCAGTTATTAACAGAGCATTTTATTTTCGTGAAATGTCTTAGTACAATTTTATATACTGAACCATCAACCACCCTGCCAAATCCAACCAGTATGTGTGTGAACATTATGAATATATGGTTGTGTAGTAATAATTGTCTTTTCAATCTTTCTCTGCCAGGGTGTACACTCTCTCTACATTGTCTCTTGTTGTGAAGGTTGTAAAGTGCTGGGCCTGGGAGTGTGAATGGTCTTGTGTGAGCCACATGGGAAAGGAGTGTGAATGACCTGTAAAGGGGTTGGTGCCTTGTCTTGGCTTTACAGCTCATGAGCTGTGAGTCATTGGTTCAGTTTTTTTTCACAATTTGAGTGTTTGGGACATCATAGAAGTAAGAGACTTGTTAGCGTTTTTGCTTCATGTCTAGGGAAAACCTACCAACTCTAGATATGTTTGAAAACTAGATACCCAGGGGAGTACAGGGTGGTGTGCCTCTTGTGGATCCCAACAAGTTTTGTTACCCACAATGCCCTGCTAACTTTAATATGGGACTAAAATCACACATTTTCTTTGGATTTCTGTGCCATATTCTTCCAAAAACAGAAATAAACCAGAAATATTCTACCACCCAGCGTTCCCCTTAGTCTCCCCCCATTAAAAATGCTACTTCACTTGTGCAGGTGGGCCAATTGCCCAATACACAACGTCGACATATCAAAATTATCCATCACAAAACAACCTGTTTATGCAAGGGGGCAACCTCCTTTTTTGGTTCTGGAGGCCATCTAGGGAAACCTACAAAACTCAGAAATTTCTGAAAACTACACACCGGGGGAGTCCAGGGTGATGTGGCTTGCGTGGACTCACCAAAGTTTCCTTAGCCAGAATTCCCTGCAAACGTCAAATTTAGCTTAAAAAAAAAAAATCAAATTTCTGTATCGGATTAACACACCAGCCCAAAATTCCTACCACCAAGCCTACCCCGCGGTCTCCCGATAAAAATGATACCTCACTTATGTGGATGGGCCAAGTGCCTGTGAAAGGGAAGGGCCAAAAATGTGTAGAGATTGAGGGGGCACCAAAGTGTGTTCATACATGCAGTTTTTTAAAATTTGTTTTTAGGCTGACTCTACTTTGGGCACCCACACAAGCGAGGTATCATTTTTATCAAGAGCCTTGGGGAAATGCTGAGAGGAAGGACTTTTGGGGCTCGTTCCCCAGATTCCTGAACATTGCATCACCGAAATGTGAAGAAGAGGAAAATGTGGTTTTTTAAAGACAAATTTTGAGGTCTGCAAAGGATTCTGGGTGACAGAACCTGGTGAGAACCCCACAAGTCACCCGATCCTGGATTCCCCCAGTTGTCTGGTTTTCAAAAAGTACAGGTTTGCTAGGTTTTCCTAGGTGCCAGTTGAGTTAGTACCCAAAATCCACAGCTAGGCACTTTGCAAAAAACACATCAGTTTTCAGTGGAAAAACGTGATCTATCCACATTGTGTTTTGGGGCATTTTCTGTCATAGGCACTAGGCCTACCCACACAAGTGAAGTACCATTTTTATCGGGAGACTTGGGTGAATGGTGGGTGGAAAGAAGTTTGCGGCTCCTCACAGATTTCAGAACTTTGTATCACCGAAATGTTAGGAAAGTGGGTTTCTTAGACAAGTTATGAGGTTTGCAAAGGATTCTGGGTGACCGACCCTGGTGGGAGCCCCACAAGTCACCCCATCCTGGAAAAATGTGCAGGTTTGGTAGGTTTCTCTAGGTGCCAGCTGAGCTAGAGCCCAAAATCCACAGCTAGGTCGTCTGCAAAAAACAAGTCAGTTTTCAGTGGAGAAATGGGATGCATCCATGTTGCGTTTTGGGGTGTTTCCTGTCGCAGGCACGAGGCATACCTACACAAGTGAATTACCATTTTTATCAGGAGACTGGCGGGAATGTTGAGTGGAAGGACGTTTGTGGCTCCCGTCAGATTCCTGAACTTTGCATCACTGAAATATCAGGAACATTTGTTTTTAGACAAATTTTGAGGTTTGCAAAGGATTCTAGGTAACAGAACATGGTGGGAGCCCCAGAAGTCACCCCATCCTGGATTCACCTAGGTGTCTAGTTTTCAAAAATGTACAGGTTTGCTAGGTTTCCCCAGGTGCCGGATGAGCTAGATGCTAAAATCCACAGCTAGGCACTTTGCAAAAAATGTGCCAGTTTTCGATGGAAAAATCTGATTGCCCATGTTGAGTTTTGGGGCATTTCCTGTCGCAGGCACTAGGCCTACCCACACAAGTGAGGTACCATTTTCATCGGGAGACTTGGTCGAACACAGAATAGCATAACACGTGTTATTACCAATTGTCTTTCTCTGCATTTGCGCTTTCCAAATGTAAGACAATGTGTAACAAAGATGTAATTTTAAGAAATACCCTCTAATTCTCATGGTAGTATGGGTACCCCCAAATTCAGAGATGTGCAAATAGCCACTGCTTCTAAACTCCATATCTTGTGTCCAATTCAGAAATACATAGGTTTCTTTTATACCTATTTTTCACTCTTTATATTTTACCATATGAATTGCTGTACACCCGGTACACGAGGAAAACCCATTGCAAAGTACAGCTTATTTACTGGCTCTGGGTACCTTGGGTTCTTGGTGAACCTAAAAGACCCATATATCCCCATAGCCAGAAGGATCCAGCGGACATAACAGTATATTACTTATGAAAATCTGCCATTGATGGAAAAAGTTACAGATGAAAACGTAGGCAGAATTGCTGTTTTTTCAACTCAATTTCAAAAATGTTTTATTTCACATGTTACTTTCTATATGCGGAAACCCTGAAGAATCTACACAAATGACCCCTTGCTGAATTCTGAATGTTGTCAACTTTACAGAAATTTATAGCTTTCCAGGATCCACCACTGGTTTCACACAAGTTTCGGGAACCTGGTCTCCAGTACTGAAAATGTTTTAAAAAATACTACATAAGGGGGGTTGGGTAGGGGTACAAAGACCAGGGTAGTGTGGTGGACGTTAACAGGTTAATCACCGGAAAACGATTCAGACTATCACAAGCTGCTAAGCATGTTTAAACAGACAAACCATTTATTTGCAAAAACAGCCTGTAAAATAAAATACCAACATTTCGATCTTAGACAAATATTTATCACACACTGTTCGATCTGCACCTTCTTCCACTATCAAGCATGTATCTTCTAGTTAGAACAGTAAATTAACAGAGACCTAAACATATAGCAAAGGTGGTTGACTAGATATAGGAAATTAGTACAGATGGGTGATGCTTTTTGTAGGGATATATTTATGTAAGGCTGATAATTTTGCAGTCTACAATTTGTTAATGATTCTGGGAAATGTTGTTTTGCATCTCTGGTTTCACTGGGAACTGCCATGATGTGGTAACACAAGACCATCAAGTAATAATAAAAAGCACCTTTACTTAAGAATAGAGTCTCAAATTAGCATTCATGGAATACATTCTGTCGTCGTGCTTCGGGTATTCTACTATGAATAGAACCCGTGGCTGATTGTGTTTGCTGCTACTAAAATGTACTAACCAAGACTATTCGATGGTTATGAGAAGTGTTCATTTGGATGACTTACTGCTTTGCTTGCAGAAAGTAAAATTGGTTGTATACATTTATATTGATGTAGCTCATACATATGTGTTTCGCTGCCATCTCTACTGTCTAGGATTCACACTGTTTACACTAAAAGACTGTAAATGTTGAACAGGGAACAAAATCCATTATTATTTTAATGCAGTCACAGTTACTATTTTGAAGCAGAAAGAAAAATAGAAGAAACAATCAAATGTTTATATATGAACCTGTTAGATGTCTTATATCAAGCATGTTTACATTTGAATAAAAGTGTTAGCAAATGAGAGACAGCAAGTTCAGTTTTGGGGAAGGTGGTTTGATTTCTTCCGATTACAGTAACTAACACGGATGTTCGATTAGATTTTGGAATTGGCATGTCTTGTCTGTAACTGGAATTCACAAGTAAAATGTAGTCGTTAAAATAAAAGGAATGGAAAAATTTAATATAATGCTAATTTCGGTAAGCTCCAAATTCATCTTCTTTTGAGAACAATTCATCCAATGGAACTATGTTGCAAAGGGATATATCACAGGCAACTAGATTTCATCAAACTTTCTAAATTCAACATCTCTTACCGCGGCACAACACCCTAAATGTTCATTCATATTCTGGAAAATGACAGTTAAAAAAAAAAAGAAGTTCATACAAGGATTGCTGATAATGCTACCACCTGCAATCAACCCCATGTAATTGCAAGTTCATTGTAAGATGTATTGTTCATTTGAAGCAGCAAACCTTAAAATCAGAATCAACTATACAATTAGCACTTTTTTTTCTTAAATACTGCAATTTCAGCTACAATTTACATAAATTAGATTTTAAAAAAGATACAAAACTCAGGCCAAAACCAAAATATGTTAATTTCATTCAATTTCTGAGGTAAGGATGTCTGTCATATTAATGCACAATCTTTTCAATCACAGAGTTACTTGATGATTTGTTTAAGATGATAACTTTCCATATCTGTGACTGCTTTAGATTAGCCTACATGTAGAAATGTAACCTGATGCCTTAGCCAGTGTACTGCAGATAGCTGACTTCTCAGTTTATAGGATATGCTTGAGAAAAGGATAACGTTATCGTTGTGACAGATTTTCTACTCTGTCCTTACTTTCTTTGTAATTATCATTCACGTGGTACACCTTCCACCAAGTGAAGGAACTGAAACTGCTTCAATAGTTGTTTTTAATACAGAGCTTTGCTTACCATTACAATAGATGTTCACTCAAATACCGACCTGAATAATTCCAATTTTATTTGTTTCTTGAAATGCCCGAGGTAAGCAATCTTTTCGTTCCATAGTCTGGGGGACTGTACTCATGGGCTCTGCCTACCAGTGTAGTCTTTTGAAGTCTTGCTGTTTATTCATATTTTGATGATTGGACAGAGAACTCTGTTGGGATGTGGAGTGGTTGTAGGTAGCCTGTGTGATAATCACAGCATGTCTTATGCTTATTTCAAAGAATCCTAAATTTAATCCTCAACTTCATCGCAAGTAAGCGGAATGCCTTAAAGAACAAGTTACTTACCTTTGGTACCGCTTTTTCTGGTGGATACACTAGCTACATATGGATTCCTCACCTCATCAATTCTCCCAATGTGCCAGCATTCGGCCACGTCGAGGAGGACGTCACAATTGCACGGCTCCACACGCGACTCCGTCTGACGTCACCGTGACAATTAGAGGTCCTCGCCGGCATGCTGACGTCAGTTTCACCCATTTTTTACATGCCTTTGAGGCGAACAGGTGAAAACCGACCTCACAATAGCTCAAATGAATACATACATAAAACCATATTGATGTAACACAATTACAACAATAACTTATATATAAAATTACCAAAACATATATACACTTATAATACAGAAGTCTGGGTACGACCAGACAGGCAACGGGGAGGTGGGTGGGACTGTGAGGAATTCACAGGTAGCTAGTGTATCAACCAGAAAAAGCGTTACCGAAGGTAAGTAACTTGTGCTTCTGATGGATACAACTACCTGTGGATTCCTCACCTTATGAATAGAGTCCCAAAGAAGTACCGCACTCGGATATGGGTGCCTGACCGGTCACACCAAGAAATCCTGCAACACAGAACGTGCAAAATGGCTGTCCCTCCTAAATTCTGAGTCCAAGCAATAATGCTTCGCAAAAGTGTGGAGGGAAGCCCAAGTTGCTGCCTTGCAAATATCCACCACTGGAACATCTCTAGCCAAGGCCGAAGTGGCAGACTTAGCCCTGGTAGAATGAGCTCTAATACCCTCAGGAAGAACCTTCTTTGCTAATGAGTAACAGATCCTAATGCAAAGAATGACCCACCTGGATATGGTTCTTTTATGGACCGCTCTGCCTTTCATCTTTCCTACATATCCAACGAAGAGGTGGTCCTCCAACCGAAAGTCCTTTTTTCTCTCAATATAAAAACGGAGAGCCCTTCTGGGGTCCAAACGATGGAGTTTTTCTTCCTCCTTTGAAGGATGAGGAGAAGGGTAGAAAAATGAAAGGGTAACAGACTGCCCCAAATGGAAAGGAGTGACAACTTTAGGGAGGAAAGCCGCCCTGGTTTTCAGCACCACTTTGTCAGCAAAGAATGACGTAAAGAGAGGTTTAACACTAAGGGCCTGAAGCTCACTCACATGCCTAGCAGATGTAATAGCTAACAGGAAAACTGTTTTAAAGACTAATAATCTTAAAGGACAAGAATGCGTGGCCCAAACGGTGAACCCATTAAAAAAGTCAAAACCAGTTTTAAATCCCACTGAGGCATAAGAAACGGAATGGGAGGAAATGTATTTAACCTTTCAAGAACCTGACAACAATAGGTGATTTAAACAAGGAAGGTTGATCCGGAAGGCAGAGAAAGGCTGACAGTGCCAACAAATAGCCTTTGACAGTTGCAACTGCACAACCCTTCTGTGCTAAAGTTAAAGCAAACAACAGAGCATCAGACAGATGGGCCCTCAAGGGATCAATTTGTTTCTCTCCACACCAAGCCACAAATTTTGCCCACCTGCCGGTATAAACAATCTTAGTGGAGTGTCGCCTGGCCGATCAAATAACATCCACTACCTCTGGTGGGAGAGAGAAAGAACTCAGATTGCCCCGTTCAAACTCCAGGTGCAGGCTCTGGAGGTGGAGGTGTAGAACCAGCCCCTGCGAGAGGAGATCTGCCCTGAGAGGGAGACGGAGCGGAGGGCACAGTGAGAGTTGGAGAAGGTCCGTGTACAACACCCTTCTCTGCCAATCCAGAGCTATTAAAATGACTTGAGCCCAACCTTGGCGAATCTTCCTCAGAACCCGAGGAATCAATGGTATGGGGGAAATGCGTAAAGCAACTGGTCGTGCCAAGACATCTGAAACGCGTCCCCCAAAGCTCCTTGCACCGCATACTGGAGGCTAAAGAACGACGGGCAGTGCACGTTCTCCCAAGTGGCAAACAGGTCTATCTGTGAAGAACCCCACATCCCGAAAGATGTGAAGGACCAGATCCGGATGAAGACGCCACTCATGATCGGCCGAGAAATGCCGACTGAGACAGTCCACACGAGAACTTTGGCCAGATGATTCGCTACCAAGCAAACCCGATGGTCCTGAGCCCAGGACCAGAGCCGCAGAGCCTCTCTGCAGAGAAGGTACAACCCCACTCCTCCCTGCTTGTTGATATACCACATTGCAGTAGTGTTGTCCGTCAAGACTTGACCTGACTGACCGCAAAGGGACGGAGAAAAGCCTTGAGAGCCAGACGTATCACCTGCAATTCTAACAGATTGATATGAAAAGTCTGTTCCACTGGAGACCAAAGACCTTTGAAAATTCAAAAATGCCGCCGGATCCGCTCCTGGAGCCGGGAAGGCAGGATACTGCTGATTTTCATGCAGCACTTGCGCCGGCTGGGCATCAGAATCTTGCACCCCAGGTGAAAAGCGAGGACTCTCTTGGGGCGCAACCACCTCGAAGACCGATGGCGTCAGAGAAGCCGGAGGGCTTTGAGGCTGTGGAGTCACCATCGGACTAACCTCCCACGTCACACGATGCTGTCTAGATGGAGACCTGGATCGTGATCGAACTCTAGCTGAATGACGCCGAGAGTCGTGTAGGCGCCGCTTCTTAGACGAAGAATGTGAAGACGATCTTCGATGACTTCTGTGCCCTTTCCTCACTTTAGCCAAAAAGAGTTTGGCTTCTCTCTCCTTCAGCGCCTTTGGATTCATGCTTTGGCAGGACATACACTCCTCGAAGTCATGCTCCGAACTTAAGCACCAAAGGCAATCATTGTGAGGCTCAGTAACAGACATGCGACCCCTGCACTCTTGACAAGGTTTAAACCCCGACTTCTAAGGAGGGGACATTGTAACTAGAGAAAAAAAGGGAACACCTTCGAAACAGTAACAAGAGCTAGGAGAAAACCGTTAGCGTCGAAGGCACGGAAAAAAGGGAACGGACTTCAGCACGCCAGCGAGGACCTCTTATTATTACAGTGACGTCAGACGGAGTTGCGTGCGGAGCCATGCAATTGTGACGTCTTCATTGACGTGGAGAGCTGGGAAGAAGATTTTCTGTCGAATGCTGGCGCATTGGGAGAATTCATAAGGTGAGGAATCCACAGGTAGTTGTATCCATCAGAAATGCTCGCTTAACATGGCCTTTTTTACAGATGCAAGGCAGAACTCAACAGCAGTGGCAGTTCACCTTGTTGGTACTGTCTTGTCCACGCTGGAGCAATCGTTATGATTTTGCACAGCACTTTCCTCACTTTGTTGTATACCGTCTTGGCCAAGGGAAACGGCTCAAAAAAATATGTAAGACTCATTGAAAACATTTCCCCCAGCTACAATGTGGGAAATTCCTGCTGGCAAAAGAAAAAGCATTTAATCTTCTCTTCAGTTGCTAACAGATCTATAGGGGGCTGACCCCAGTAGCTAAACAGTTCTACTTGAGGAGCTCGACCAAGTGTGTCTCCTTGAAAACTGCATAGTCTGGGTAGTTGTACCATCTGCAGGTAGATGCTGTTGGCTATTTACTAGTTTACCAACATTTGAATTGTCTCTGAACCATTCTGAGATCTTGTTTCATTTTGCTTCACACCGTCATAAATAAATACAGTGTTATTTGCTAGAAGGTAATTTAGGGTGTTTGCAGGTAATGGAGAAGTGTCTAGGTATGCTAGAAGGTAAGTCAGGGTGTTTGCAGGAAATAGAGAAGATTTGTCTGGTGAAAGACACTTTTGGTCCAACTTCTAGGAGCAGGATCAGCTCCTTCTAAGCCGATACAATAATCATGTGGCATTGACTTGGGATACTGGAGGTTATGCAATAACATCGTGCTGTGGCACGTTGAGGGTCTCCTGCGATGTGACTAGGTGTCCCAGACAGCCGGACTTTGGGAAGTGCCCACCAGACAGGTTGTGGCCCTGTATATATATCCCTGCCAATGGGGTCTCTATGAGGCACTATTTATCAGGGGCCGACACCACATGGTGTTTGGCATGTGGCCCGAGTGCTACCTGCCTGGGAGGGGTGTTAACTAGTACTGTTCTGTCCACTGTTACATGTTTGTTTTGGCAGATTGGTGGAGGGCTGGTGTGGGTGGAGAGGGGCTGTTCACTGTGGGTAGGGGGTGGAAGGGAAAGGGAGAGGGGGAGAAGGGTACGGAGTGTGAGGGATGGGGAGAGGGGTGAGCAGGAGGGTGCAGGGAGGGGGGCGATCACTGGCTGTGCAGGAATATTCAGGGGGTGGGGACTGGAATACATTATGTTTGTGCAATTTCTTTTTGGATTGCTCTACTCCTTTTGATCATCGTGAGTAAACACTGACATAAAAGTCTGACACCACAAGGTCCTGACATGGAATGTACGAAGCATGGCAACTCCCGCCAAACGATATAGAATCCCCGCGTATCTCAGGCGCTGTCATACGCAATTTGCTAGGATGCAGGAAACCCACCTTAAAGAGGGGGCACTCGGAAAGCTCAAATCTAATTGGCATGGACAGATTTATGGTACAACTGTCTGACTGTTAGCGTTCGCCTATGGGGTACTGATATAGGTAGCACCAGGAGTCCCCTATGCCATGGAGCCCTGTCGTGCAAACAAAGAGGGTAGGTATGTGGTGCTGGAAGGAGAACTAGATAGATCACTTTTGCTGCTGGTCGGAATATATGCTCCCGTTTACAATCTCAGCAGGTTCGTTGAAACACTTACACCGGCCCTTTTTCGTGACCCAACAGCCCCAGGTGTGGGTAGGGGGAGACTTTAATTGCATAACAGACGTTAGCCTGGATCGGTCCAGCACTCCGCTACCCGAGGCATCGAATGTGATGGTGTCCCAGGGGTTTGGCACATGGCTTGCAAATAGGGGGCTCCACAAAATGTGGCTTATCAGTCACCCTGTGGTCCGCAAATATTTCTTCTATTCTCCAGTCCACAACCTCCACACTAGGATCAACTTAATTCTAGGTACAGGGAACCTGGGGCATATGGTGGTGTAGGTGGAGTATTTGGCCCGTACTCTGATCATTGTCCTCTCTTAGCTGAATTACAACAGGGCAGACCACGTCAGTGCATTCCTACACGGTGATTGCATACCGAGGCATTTTCTGATCCTCCATTTCGAGAGGTGCTCTTGGCGTGTATAGGGCAATACTTTGAACACAAAAGAACCACTACTTACCTCTGAGCTATGAAATGGGACGTCCATAAGTTTTTGGTGAGGGGTGCCTACCTCTCTGCCACTTGGGGAGTGCAGCGCTTATTACATACCAAATGACGACACTGGAGTCAGAACTATGCTCCTCCCTAGAGAAAGAGGTTGCTGTTCAAACCGCCGAGCCTGACTGCTGCACTGGCACTTTCCATTAGGAGCCGGCTGCAATGTTAAGGCCCGGTTTCCTGCTGGCCCAGCGGGGAAGCCATAATAGGGCTGGCTGGGTTCAGGCCGAACAGTCCTTCGCCACCCGCCAATGTCAAAATCAGGGCCGAAGTGTCTTGGAAGAGAAAGTCTTATAAATGTCAAATTTGCATAAAAACAGTAAATGCACTGGAGATGTTGATCATCAGCAGAAAGTTTCTTAGAAGTACAAGCTAAGCAGGCTTTAAAGAGAGATTTCTTCTTACAATGAGATAGTGACATTGTGGCTAAAATCTCCCTTGGCCCAGAAGAAACAACAAAAGACAGAAACAAACTGATCTAGCGGATGAACATGAACCTGGAATGATAACCAGGGCCGGAAATTCCTGAAGTTCCAAGGTAAGTGGAGCAGACAGAGCACAGCTATATCCAGGGATTACCTCTCATTCGCTGTGCAGAAGAAATTCTGAGCTGTGGTGGCAACTAGAGGGAGTGAGAGTATTCAGTGCATTCACCACATTAGTTAAAGTTTTAGTGCTTCTAAATAAGGTGAATATCGTACTAAACAAACACTGTTCTTTGTCCGACTGCCATTTTAACAATGTGGGCTGTTTTTATTTAAATTCTCAGGGATTCTCAGGCTGTTAATGCGGAATAGTTCAAGAATGTGTACCAATGACAGATCCAAAGCAGGAGATTCAGATCATGTGTTTGTCCAAACAGTATGTTTGGCCAGGTTAAGAACTGATTACCCAAGTATTTAGGTTGTGGTTGGTTTTCAATACAGAACTGTAAGTGACAGGGATTTTTTTTAGAGAAGTAGCAACCACTGATCTGGCAGGCTGAATTGTTAAGGTTGGTTTTTAGGATGTCCAGGTTCAAGAATGGCTTACGAAGGTGGATGTCACCTCTTCAGGTAACCTAAGGTGCAGAATTGATATGGGAGGGTTGTGGTTGGTTTTATTCTGTAAGGTACTATTTCAACCCAGCAAGGTCAGACTGGTCTAATGTTTGGTTGGTTATGTGAGGCATTGGAACCTATCTCAAACAGTCTAATACTGCAATGGGAGAGCATTGTTGACAGGTCAGTTGTAGATAAGACTCTTGTATTCCACCATATCAAAAAGGTTAACAAGTTCAAAGAATTCTTATCCACTCTTTTTATACTAGTGCAATAGGTTTCTTTCCGATTATGACGAAAAGGTATTATCAATGGATAAACATTATATATGCATATCAATAATAAACATCAGCCACATTTGCTATGAACTGTTATGAGAAAAGGAAGGTGGCTATCATGGTTCTTACAAACAGTTTGAAAGTTACAGACAACCTTAGTTAACGCTGCAAAAAAAGAAGTTACTTACCTTTAGGTATTGCCTGTCCCTGTGGATTCAGTATGTAACCTCAGATTCCTCACCCCCAGGCACTAGAATAGATTTTTTTTTTTTTTATTCTAATTCTAGCAATTGCTCCAGTGTGCCTATAGGTGGCACCATCAGTTACCCCACTCTACCTCAGAAGTAACAAGGTGGAGCCAATTACAGGCACCATCCCTGGACATTTACATCAGTTTACCATAAAGCATTCTGCGCCCAAAGATGCAGAGGGTCAGTAATAGATTGCAAACTGTGATACTGTGGAGAATCTAATATGTGACTTTCATAAAACCTACAAGTTCCTCTACAGAATAGGGAGAAGGGAGAGCGATGAGGGATCTGCAGTTAAATAGTGTAACCACTAGAATGAGAGCTACTGAAGGTAAATCACTAGTACGTCAGATGGCTTCTTCTAAAGGCAGATTTCCCACCTTTCAAACTGATCCTAGAGCAGGACCTCCTGAAAGGTGGACAGTCACAGAGGGGACTTTGCACCAGGAATTCCTACAGAATCAGGTTGGCAAATCTGCAATCTCAATAAACTTGTAAATGAATGCAGAAATGCATGGCAAAGGTATTGTAAGGATGGACACCAAGCAGATGTCCAGCACTGTAACATACCTGGTTAAGCCGTAGTGGCATGTGGCATTACCTGGTCTAAAGAAAGCATGCAGATTCTGTTGTGAAGGTTGATGGGAATGGGATTATAGCACAAAGGCGGTGTCCTGGTATGAGCACCCATTTTATAAGGACATGCACCATGGGGAGCTTTTCTAGTTGAGAAGGGTACTGGCCTTACTGTGTAGTAGTATGTGAACTCCTTTTTTGACACTTCTCTTCACTACTGATCCTTTTTTTTTTAAACCTAAGGTGTTGGTTCAGTCTAGGGCTTCTGAGTAACATGATTATTATGGAACCAGCGCTCTTTAAAATGTGGAAAAGACCCTGGTAATCTTTTTTGTTTTATAGATAGTCCCATTTGGCTGGGTGGATATAAAGTTGTTCGTATGGATGCTTGGTCCTGAAGAAGGTGGTATAAAGTATGTAAACCCACAGAAACATGCGTTGAAAATTTCAACCCAGTTTCAGACACCATAATGGAAGGCGAAGGTAGAACAGACTCGTTGGTTGGGTGTACGGGTAGCTCTGAACTAGGGGCTATGTAGTGTGTACAAGGTGTGGTATGAATATGATGTCAGGTATGAGTATAAGACAGGTTTGACAAGTGAGGTTGTGATGTTATTACAGAATTACTGATATGGTATAGCTCTTGTAAAATTTGAAAAAAAAAACTTTTTTGTATGATACTCAGAAATTAGGGAAATCACTTAACATATATATTATATGTGATAACGCTTTTTGATATAATGAGGTAAAAATGAAAAAACACAAAATACAAACTAATGAAAGAGTTTTATGCAAATTGAGAAAGATAACAAAATAAAGAAATACTTTATGTAATGTAATTTGTGGTATGGGTCTGTCCTCTTGGGATTCATTATAAGTAAGATATAGGGTAAGCAGATCTTTTGTATCCTGATGTTAATAATTCCCCCGATCACGAACATGAAATTGGTTGCTTCTTAGAGGGGTACACTTTTTGCTTTATAAGCTTTAGTGGCAGCCTTCACTCTAATGAGCTAAGGATGCTTCTTCTTAGCCAAAGCATAGCGCATTTTCGTGCAGAAAACAATTGATCTGGATAGGATCTATATCTGGGCGACCCTCACCTTCCTTTCAGCAGAAAACCTGACAAGAGTTGGTTGTCCACTCAGTGCTCCTTAGTATAATCAATGTGAAAACTAAGGGCTCTCTTGGGGGAGAAGGTTTTAGTATTACACTAGATACCAGCTTGGGTCATCTTTAGCCTCATGCTCACTAACAGGAGCAGCCCAGACCATACTAGATCAATAAAACAATGTAAGCTGGGTGATGTATGGGGACAACTACACCCCTCTACACAAGAATGTTTCTACTGCTCCACAATACACAACTCACACTCTTAGACTGACTACTGGCTGACAAAGGGTGACATGAACGCTGGCAGTTTTGGTGCTACTATGTTTAAGACATTATCTGAGCATTTCCCTGTTCTGTTCACTCCTACCTCACACAAAATGCTGGGGTCCAATAGTCCATGGGTGTTTCCATCAAGTGCTTTAACTGAAAGTATTTAAAGATGAAACATGTCAAGGTATAGTAAGCTATTTTAAATTTCACAAAGTTTCAGTGAGCAGCAAAGCCATAATGTAGGAGGTTTTTATCGGAGGGCGTTCCATCTACAGTTAGGTATCTTGCAGTTGACTCAAACCACACTTTCCACACTGGAACAAAGGTTGAAAAAAACTGTAACCATGGCCCTACTCTTCTTCCATAAACACAAACCAGACTAGTAGGCCGAACAGGAAGTGAAGTTTTTGAGGAAGTCAGCAAGGACTTGACAATATGGAGAGGGAGAGTGCCCTGCACGTACCCTTGTGTGCATCTTGAGGTAAAACTATGCTTGCGCACACATACTAAGATTAAACAATTCTGAGGGGACACACTACACTTTGTCCAAGAACATTTGGTCACCTTTACAAAATATGATATTGAACTCTATACTGTGGACGACACTGAAGATAAATTTACACCAAGCAGCTAGCTATCTCAAGCTGTTCTTCCTTGGTTTGAGGTGGCTGGGGGGGTGAATACTTAATGCACCTCTTAAGGTCAAGGAAGTAATTGAGGCTATTGAGTCATTACCTGGAGGAAAAGCAGCACTGGAAAATGGACGGCCTAACCTCAGTATTCTATAAAGAATACTCACTTTAATAGCACCATGACTCCAAGAAGCATATTGTGAGGCTCGCATGACAGGCGTGCTTCCTCTGACCCTCCAAGAGGCAATCATCTCAATACTACCTAAGCCAGGCATGCCTCTGGATAAATGCTCATTCCAACGCCTCTAGTCACTACTCAATTTAGATGTTAAAATTCTAGCCAAACTCATAGTTACAAGAAACCACTGATTTATATGCAGAATGTGGTATTGCCGATCCACATTAAACAACTTAGGGACCTTCTTTCCGTTAACAAAGTACGTAGACCCAGACCGCCCTGTGGTTGCAGTACTTCTAGAAGCCCAAAAGGTATCAGACTCCTTGTCATGGGCATCGGTGTTTGCAACACATTCACAGATTGGGATTGAGAAAGATTTATTGGGACAGATAAAATGACTATTCCCATTCAACAGCAAGGTTAAGACTAAATGGGCTTCTGCCCCACCCTTTCACTATTGCCCGCTGGACACATCAGGCATGTCTGTTATCCCGGCTATTATTTTAGATAACAAGAGAACCGTCGATTAGTATAAAGAGAGACAAATACAGTCATTGTGAGCCACACATCATCATATTGGGGCAAGCCTCAGGCCTTTAAATAAACTGGAATAAATCACTAATGGTTTTGAAAAGACTGCTGCTTCTCAGCCCACTACTGATTTTCCACTCAAGTGGTGCAATGCCACGGAGGCGTGGATAGGCACCAATGGAATAAGATATGAGTTACAGTGCTCCCTGTCGAACTCCACCATCCAGGGTCATCGGTAGCTTAAAACGGCCCAAGTTAACCTTGACACAATTGTTAAGAAGCCCTGCAACACTAAGACAACCTATTTTCAGGCTCCTGGGGCGAATGACAAAGAAATCACGGCAGAGGACGGGGAGCAGCTCTGTGGCCGCGAGGCAAGATGGCAGCATCATTGATTCCTTGAAATGGCACCAGGAAGATATAAAACCTGCCTGCCCTGAAGAGCTGGGTACTTATGGGCATACTAAAGACCTGCAGAGTGGTGGGACCCGGTGCGAAGATCCTGGCACTGAGAGGCCCAGACAGGTGGGACTGGAGTGGAGACAGTGAGGCCTGCCACAGATGGACAGATGGGGAGAGTCGCGGCCTGGGGCCCTGCGCCGTAAGAGAGCAAGAGCCAGCTAAGAGGTGCTGCGGAGGGGAAAGAAGGAAGTGTGCGTGCCTCTGCCCTTGGTAGAGCTAAGATTGGCAGCGGGCTGTGGCTCCATGACCTCTGCTTTGCAGCGGGCGGCCCACCGGGACAGACGGGATAACCACTACACAGGCAAGACTTCTGAGAGGACTGAGGGGCAGACATGGCCCTACTCCGGCTATTATGAGAACTTGCAGGCACCGGAGCACAAGTGAGTGGAGTTTGGAGGGCACTAGGGAAAGGGAAGCAGAGACTGCATTGACAACAGAGAGCAGCACCTCCACATAACACTAAGCCCTACTAAGCAGGCGACCAGTGGGGGACAATTGGGTGGCTCTGTATCCCTTCCCACGCAGCGCCCTATCCTGAGGAGTGAGATTGGACAGGGACATCTCACAGTGGATGGGATTATATGATCAGTCCGAGACTACCCAGTCCCATTAACAGAGTGGAGCAGTTGACCTCCTGAACTCCCATTATAATCCAGAAGACCTTGGGCTGAGAAAGAGACCCAGTGGACTGTGAAAGCCAATAGGAGCTTGCAACTGAAACTAGGAAAAAGGACCCCACGTTGACCGCTGCAGCTACAACTGCAACAATCAAGAGACACTGCTGTTCTGAGTGGCATTATCAGTTGACATACCCGCTCTAGCAGGAGTGCAGCAAGGTGCTACATCCCCCTACCTAGCACCAGACGCCGAAAATGGGCAAACACCCAAACAAAAAGGATGCACAAGATCATGGCCCCCTCACCCCCCCAGAGTATTGCCACCACAGGAGGCGAGACCCCAGGGGGCGGAACCCTCACACAGGGACCAGCAGGGGCCCACACTATACTGCAGGCCATTGCAGCTTTCAGAGAGGCACTTGAGCTTAAAATTGACACATTTGGCTCCTGTAAGATGACCACCGAAGTTTGTCTGAAAGGGTCACGGCCACTGAATGCACATTGGAAGAAACAACACCCAAAATGGCGGCTATGAGGGAGGAGATGGCACAAGCTGAGCAGAAAGTTAAAGTACAGGAGAACAGAGCTGAAGATGCAGAAAATAGGGCGAGGAGAAACAGTTGCATAATAGGCCTACCAGAGTGAATTGAAGGCCCTGCATATAACATGGTAAATATTTTAGAGAACTGGCTCAAAGACAAGGTGGCTCTGGAGGGCTTTTCTGCTTTCTTTGCACTAGAACGTGCCCACAGGGTACCAGCATGCCTGCCACTGCCGGGTGCGCCACCAAGACCAGTGGTGGCCAAGCTACTACAATAAAAAGTCTGAGATCAAATTCTGAGGCAGGCCTTCCAGCAGGGAGAACTACTAGTGGAAAACCAAAGTGTGACGATTTTTCCAGACTTCACTACAGGAGAGATACGGTGGCAGTGGACCTCATTCACAGACACCAAGAAACGGCTCCAAACATTAGGAATACCGTACGCCATGCTCTATCCTGCCAGGCTTTCAGTGACTCACAATGGCACAGTGCAATTCTTTACCTCCGCCCCCAAACACTCTGGGACTGGATCGACAACCTCCTGGAGACGGGGGAGAAACATCAAAGGCGCTTGGGGGAGTGACCCAGAGCAGTGGAAGTAGTAGAGGCCATAAGCAGGGCAAGCTCTAATCCTATCCCCTCAGAGGAAAGGGAGGGAAACTTTTGAGACACTGACTCTGACAGCGTATCTATTTCCTCAAGAGACTCCAGAGATTTATTGTCAATTGTTACTCCTGGCACATCAGATGAGATTATTTGAATGATGGGGGATTGCAACCACCGTATGAGAGCTGAACAATACCAAGAATGTTCCACACATGTGGGGAGAGTTTCAATGTGATGATGAGGCTGTTTGTGGGCACTATTATCCTGATTACTACTTGGATGGCGTAGAGTGAAGCTGGGTAGCGGCGTAACCGGTGCAACCCCTGCCCCCATTCTGTTGAAGTTTGTATGAGATGCTAGCACGCAAGTTGAATTTTGTATGGACGTTTGGATGGGGAACTGTTTTCTTATGTTCCTGGGGCTGCAGAGTTGGGTTGTTATGTTCAATAACATAGGAGTTTTTAGATGGCATGCCTCTGCCTGACTAACCGAATGCCCCCTTGGGTGGGTCTGGGCCCCTATATTTCCACAGAGTAAGGTACTATTGATGTACGAGTTGCAGCTCCGACATAAGCACTCCATACAGCATCCGCCTCAAATTACAATTTATTAACTGGAACATCAGGGGCTTAAACAGCATGTCCAAGCGGTATAAACTATATGCTTACTTAAAAATAAGGGGGGTACACATAGCTATATTGCAGGAAACCCACCTAACCGCTGCTAAAAGAAAGGTCATAAGAAAAAGATGGCAGGGCCAGATATATGCAACCTCCCACACGGCTTTTGCCAGGGGAGAACTTATTTGGATCCTCCCTGGTGTGCCTTTTCAAATATCAGCAGAATTGACTGACCCCGGGGGAAGATACACGGTATTATCGGGCAACTTGGCGGGCAGAGATCTGTCCACAGTGGGGATTTATGCACCCAATTCTGATCAAATAGGATTCCCGGCTGAATTGTCAGGAGTGCTGGTGCCTTACGCGTCTCATTCCGTAATGCTGGCTGGAAGGGTGGACTACAACTGTGTGACAGACCCCATATGGGATAGATCTCATCCACTGCTAACAGATCCCCGGTTTAGCAAGCAGCACGAGTTTTAAAAACCTGGCAACAGAGATGGGGGTGGTATGACGCCTCGAGACATTTATATCCCAAATCTAGGGACTACTCATTTTATTCGGGCATATACAAATTAAACGTACCCCCAAACATTTTTCTATGTTCTCCGGACATCCAAGGGATGGTCCAAAATGTGGAATATTTATGTTGAACGATTTCTAACCATAACCCCATTCTTCTTTTGCTCAGTTGACACAGGGAAAGACCACGAATTCCAAACTGGAGCCTGCAAGTGGAGATTTACACATTTTCTGTATTTTCACATTCAACTGGGGAAGCCATTCATGTATACTTCATGGACACCAAAGCCACTGCCTCTTCCCCCTAGTGGAATGGGATGCATTTAAAACTTTTATTAGAAGGTGGTCTATAGCGGAAGTCGTAGGAGTATGACATACACTGACAAGGAAGACTGAAATCCACTGGAGAGCATTATTAATATTGGAATTAGTAGGACCCGAGAACCCAGATCTCCGACAACAGCAATAGGCTAAAGAGCAGGTAGCTATGTACACAGAAAAGCTTTGCTGCTTTGCCTACTGCTCGTATATGGTTAGGGCCCAGGCTGAAAAGGACAGGGCGGGGCACTACTAGCTTGGCTTGCAAGCCCAAATGGTAGGGGCTCATTAATCCTAGAAATGGAATCAGGTGAATGCCTCTTCACAAGACGACATAAATAGCAGATTTGCAAGATATTACACAACACTATATGCATCCCCATTAAAAGCTCTCCCCTTCCCCCTCAAAGGGTGGGGGCACTTGTAGACAAAGCCAACCTCCCAAAGCGTACACAGTCAGTGAGGTCCTAGGGACATCAACATCCTAGAGATTTGTGGGGGAGTGGGGGGGGGCTATCAAAACCACGGCCTGAGGCAAAATCCTAGGGACAGATAGCCTTCCGGTGGAATTTGATGCCACGTTCACAGATGACCTAGCATCATGGTTGGCCACCCTTTATGCGGCAGCCCGTGAGGCAGGACTGATTCATCAATCTAGCAACCAAGCATTTGTTATACTTCTGAAACCGGACCGGCCTCCTCGAGACGTAGGGCATACCGTCCTCTCTCCATATTAAACATGGATTATAAAATCCTTAGCTGAATAATAGCTTTCCCTCTCTTACCCGATGCTTAAACTAATACATGCAGACCAAATTGGGTTAGTCCCAGGAAGTAATACAGTGACCTATATTCGTAGACTTATGACAATATTAGAGGCAGGCAAACCTGACAAACACGGGACGGCCGTAATGGGCATCAACATCAAACAAGCATTTGCAATGCAATGGGTCTCGTGTTAGCTCGAGTTAGAGCTATTAGAGTTTTAAATTCCTAACTAGACTTTTTTTGCCACACAAACTGAAAACAAAAAAGTAGAACAGTTGACTTAAGCGAGCCGATTCAAAGCAACACCGCTGCCTTGAGCATGAAGGAGAGACATGAAAGGAAAAAGAAGTTCGCGCGCAGTCAAAGCTATCAGCAAAAGTGCAATTATCCTTGTAACAGGGTCTATGGCCAAGGCGGTAACAAAACCACCCCAAGGAGGGACAAATGTAAACATTTACCAACGAAAACAAAGGATTTTTGAAAGGCAAGCCAATGAATCAGTGATAGTAATGGGCGTGCGGTGCAGGTGGTTAAAAGCCCAGATACATACCAACACGTCAGAAAAGCAGCGCTCTCGCATTGCTATGCTCAACCTAAAAAGTGTTAGATAGCCTCGGATGGGACTTCCTTTATGTGACTTTGCATAAGATGGGCCTTGGGGACGGGTTTATACTATGGACCAAATTATTGTCCTCAGCTCCCAAAGCCAGAGCACGGACTAAGAGCAGCATCTCTGAATCGCATATAGTGGGTAGGGGAACATGACAAGGATGTCCTTTTTCCCTGTTGCTATTCGAAATAGCGGTGGAATGCTTGCTAGCACACTGAGAACCAGTGTGGCAATCAGAGGCCTAGACATTGCGGGTATAATACACTATACTGCTTTGTACCTGGACAACGTGCTCCTCTTTCAGCTGAAATGCGCAATGATTTACCAGGGGCAATTAAATTATTGTAGGAATTTGGGTGTGCCTCTGTCTTGGTATTAATTATAAAAAAAAATCAAGGCTATTTCTATTATGCCCAGATGCACCACCACCTCTGAACCTACGTTGCCTTATATGGGAGGGATCCTGTCTAAAGTACCTGAGCCGAGATTTATCTTAACCCTCAAGATCTACTGGAGGGCAATATTAGGGTGGTCATCAGAGGGCTCCGGGTCAGCACATACTTTTGGAAAACCCTGACGTTATCTGTGGATGGTAGAACAGCAGTTTCAAAGATGGTGGCCCTTCTCCAGTTGCTATATTTACTCTCAACCTTGCCTCTCCTTATCCCCCATTGGGGTTTCAAAGAGCTAAATACATTATTAATTGCCCTTATAAAGGGATCGGGCAGATGCAGGGTGGCAATATCCAAATTACAGCGTCAGAAAGTGGACAGCAGCCTAGCAGCACCAGATTTTGAGGGATATTACTTGGCTGCACTGTTTCAGTGGTTAACCTAATGGCTTTCTTCCCATCTAATGGGATTATAGGTGAGATGACACCAAGTCACTCAACACTGTTGCAAATTCTCCTGAACCCTAGGCAGAGACTCCAGGAGAGAACCCTAATGCTACAAGTAGCGAAGCACTGCTGGCAATGTAACCTAAAACACACTCGCACCAGTAGCCAGTATTCACCAGATATCCCACTGTGGGCCTTCGAGCTAACTAATTCGAGAGCAGCGCTGAGGGGATAGACTGAATGGACTCAATATGGGTTATGCGAGTGGGGGATCTCTTTAGAGAGGTGGAACACCGATCATTCGAGGATTTCTCAACAACGTTCGGGATTCCAAGGGGTCACATCCTACAGCATAGTGCAGTGGTGGCGGTGATATAGGCGCATTGGTAGATAGGACCGACTGAACTACCACGTCACAATAGTTGTCAGGTCCTGTGCACCTCGTATGACAGCTTTAAAGCAGTGACTCACTTATATCAAGCCATTAGTTCAGATATTATTATGCCACTGCGAGAATAAAAGGAGAAATGGGGGAAGGACATTGTACTGCAAATCACGGTGGCGCAGTGGACGGCAAAACTCGCAGTTGTATACAGAGTGTCCAAGAACGCCCATTTCAAACTAATCAATTATTACTTTTTGCATAGGGCATACCTTATCCCTGGTGAAATAATACGACTCTTCCAAGAGACCTCAGTAGCTTGTCCCCGCTGTGAGGAGCAGGGGGCTGAAATGTTACACATGGTATGGTCATGCCCAGGCCTGACCAGGTTTTGGGATGGGGTGGTTGAATGCATTAATGAACAAGTTACTTACCTTCGGTAACAATTTATCTGGTATAGACATATTCTAGTTGCACTTTTCATCCTTGGCGTGGTCTCCCTTAACTTTTTGCCTCTGTTTCCCAGGTTGTTGATGTGTGCTGGACTCCGATTTAGCTGTTTGTGACTCTGGACACTTTACCACTGCTAACCAGTGTTAAAGTGCAAGTGCTCCTTTACAAAATGTGTATGTAATTGGCTTATCTATGATTGGCCTATTTGATTTATTAGTACGTCATTACTACAGTGCACTAGAGGTGCCCAGGGCCTGTAAATCAAATGCTACTAGTGGGCCTGCAGCACTGGTTGTGCCACCCGCATAAGTAACTCTGTAATCATGCCTCAGACCGGACATTGCAGTGTCTGTGTGTGCAGTTTTAACTGTAAATTTGACTTGGCAAGTGTTCCCACTTGCCAGGCCTAAACCTACCCTTTTCATTCATGTCAGACACCCCTAAGGTAGGCCCTAGGTAGCCCCAAGGGTAGGGTGCAATGTATGGTTAAGGTAGGACATATAGTAATGTGTTTTATATGTCCTAACAGTGGAATATTGCTAAATTCGTTTTTCACTGTTGCAAGGCCTGTCCCTCTCACAGGTTAACATGGGGGCTACCTTTAAATATGATTAAAATGTAGATTCCCCTTGGGAGAGGATGGACATGTGGAGTTTGGGGTCTCTGAGCTCACAATTTAAAAAGTACATCTTTTAGTGAAGTTGATTTTAAGATTGTGTGTTTGAAAATGCCACTTTCAGAAAGTGAGCATTTTCTTGCTTATACCATTTCTGTGACTCTGCCTGTTTGTGGATTCCCTGTCTGGGTCAGTTTGACAGTTGGGCTGGTTGCACCTCACACTAGACAGTGACACAAAGGGAGCTGGGGTGTAGTCTGCATTTCCTGATGAGCCATCTGTGCTGGGAGGGAGGGGAGGAGTGGTCACTCACACCTGAAAGGGCTGTGCCTGCCCTCACACAATGCAGTCTCCAACCCCCTGGTGAGTTTCTGGGGCCTGGCCTGGGCAAGGCAGGATTTCACATTCAAGAGAGACTTTGCCTTGAAGGAGGCCTATTTCAAAGGAGAAATTGGGTATAAGAAGGGTACCCAAAACCACAGTCTTTAGAACACTTCTGGAAACCAAGAGGAACCTCTGCCTGGAGAAGAGCTGAAGAACTGAAGAAGAACAGCTGCCCTGCCTGTGACTGTGCTTTCTGGAGCTATCCTGCAGTTGCTGCTTCTGCCAGAGTAAGAGGGCAAAGACTGGACTTTGTGTGCCTTCCATCTTGTGAAGATCTCCAAGGGCCTGATTTAGAGCTTGCCTCCTGTTGTTTGAGGTCTCAGGGACAGCAAAGACTTCTCTCTGCCAGCACCTTGAGTCTCTGGAGAGACTCCTACTCTGCCAAGTGGTGTCCATCCAGTTCCTGGAACCCTGAAAGGAGGAGCTGGCAGCAAGAGGAAGAAATCCACACACAGAACGCCGTGCGGGGATAAGATTGACGCAACTCCGATATGCAGCTGGAAAAAAAAAATTGCTGCCCTGCAGGTTTCGCAGCTGAAAATTGACGCTTGCCTGCAACGCGACCGAAGAATCAACGCACGGAGCTGGAGAAACGAGGCGCAGCATCGCTGAAGGAGGCTGGTGAGATCGCAACACATGCTGCGTGGTTTTCGGATCATCGTGTGGCTCAATTTACGACGCAAGCACCGCTGGGCGTGTAAAAACAATGCAAGGCCTGCCCGGACTCGAGAGTGCTGACCGGATCGACGCATCGCTCTCCTGCAGAGAGAAGAAACAACGTGCTCTGATCCGACGAAAGGAGAAACGACACAAGGTCTTGCTTCTGTGTGAAATAGACGCATCGCAAGCCGTTTTTGACGCACATTCGGCCATGAGGGGTTATTTTTGACGCACCCAAGGTACATTTTCACGCTAACAGTGTTAGTGTGTGTTTAAAACTGCATGAAGACACATTTTGCTTTTTAATTGATAACTTGACTTGTGTATTGTGGATTTTTGCCGTTTTGGTCTTGTTTTGTTTAGATAAATATTTTCTATTTTTCTAAACCTGTGTTGTGTCATTTTGTAGTGTCTTCATTAAGTTACTGTGTGGGTTGGTACAAATACTTTACACCTAGCACTCTGAAGTTAAGCCTACTGCTCGTGCCAAGCTACCAAAGGGTTAAGCAGGGGTTAGCTGAGAGTGATTCTTTTTTACCCTGACTAGAGTAAGGGTCCTTGCTTGAATAGGGGGTAACCTGACTGTCAACCAAAGTCCCCATTTCTAACACTTACCTTAGAATTTCCCCCAGGTGTTAGGCTGGATCTGGCGATTTTTCTTCGGAAGTACCCTTGCATGCCGCCAGGTGGCACTGGTCGACTCTGCGTCCACTGCTGGCGTCCTGGTCGCTGTGATGACATTGCAGTCATACATATGCACCACCTTGGCATGGTGACGTCAGTTTCTTTTCACGACTTTCCACGCCAGAGCACGGATCCATGAAGAACATCGAAAATGGAGCGCCAGAGCTAAGGCCCTGAAAGGGAAATCCCTGTCCCTACAAGTCAGTTTGCACGTGGGGAGGATGGGTGGTTCGGTAAAGAATCTGCAACTAGAATATGTGTCTACCAGATAAATCGTTACCAAAGGTAAGTAACTTTTTCATCTGATAAGAGACTTCTAGTTGCAGATTCCTTATCTTAAGGAGTATCTAAGCACTACCATCCCCGGAAGTGGGATGCGAACCAAGATCATACTAAAAAGTCATGCAGGACCTGATGACCAAAGAAGCCGTCTCTGCGGACCTGTCTGTCCAGGCATCGTGAACGTGTGCAAAGATGCTAACATTGCTGCCTGGCAGATGTCCAGGACAGGAACTCCGCGTGCCAACACTGTGGTAGCAGTAGTTGCTCTGGTGGAGTGAGCACACAAGCCTTCAGAGCGTAGCTTTTTAGCCAAAGCGTAGCACATTTTGATGCAAAGCAGAACCCATCATGAGACGGTAAGCTTCTGCACCACCTTCCCTTTCTTTGCACCCACATAGCCAACAAAGTCGATCATCCACCCG
Source organism: Pleurodeles waltl (assembly GCF_031143425.1). Classification (NCBI taxonomy): domain Eukaryota; kingdom Metazoa; phylum Chordata; class Amphibia; order Caudata; family Salamandridae; genus Pleurodeles; species Pleurodeles waltl. The sequence continues at coordinate 1,196,804,805 of NC_090444.1, forward strand.
GAAATCTTTAGTACGATTGAGGTAGAACGTCAATGCTCTTTTTGGATCCAGATGATGGAGTCTCTCCTCTTCTTGAGGTGGATGTGGGGGTGCGTAAAAGGTAGGCAAAGTGATGGATTGGCCTACGTGAAAAGGTGTAATAAACTTAGAAAGTAAAGAGGCCTTGTGCAAAGCACAACTTTGTCAGGGTGGACGGACAAAAATGGGGGTCTGGAAGATAGAGCTTGAAGCTCACTCACTCTGCGAAGTGATGGTAATAACAAATGCAGTCTTGATTGTGAGCAGCTGCAAGGGACAATTGTGCAGCAGCTCAAAAGGGGGGAATACATAAGGTAGGTCAGGACCAGGTTCAAGACCCACTGGAGTATAATAAACGTGGTTGGAGGAAACAAGTGGGTGAGGCCCTTAAGGAAGCTTCTAACACTGGGAGACTTGAATAAGGAAGGTTGATCTGACAATCTAAGAAAGGCTAGGATACCTGACAAGTAATCTTTAATTGTGCCCAAAGCAAAGCCCTGCTGGGCCAAAGAAAGGATGAACAAGAGGACCTCAGAGAGAGGAGCAGAAAAGGGATCAACAGACTTGTTGGTACACCATGCCACAAATTTATGCCAATGACAGGCGTATACCATTTTGGTGGAGGGTCACCTGGCTGCCAAAATAACATCACAGGCTTCAGGCAGAAGATCGTCAGCTGTCAACTGCCACCGCTCAATCTCCACGCATGAAGGCAAAGATTGGACAGGTTCGGGTGGAGAACAGTCCCCTGCTATTGTGACAGAAGATCCTCCCAAAGGGGAAAGTCTGATTGGAGGATCCGTAGCCATGCACAGTAGCTCTGGATACCATACTCTTCGTGCCCTGTCCGGAGCCACAAGCATGACTTGGGCCCAGCCGCTCTTGATCTTCTTCAGAACTCTGGACAGAAGTGGTATTGATGGGATGGTGTAAAGGAGGCCTGAGTTCCACTTGAGATCAAAATCGTTGCAGAGAGAATGCCACCTTGGAAACTCCAATGCAAAAAACAGCTGACATTGCGCATTCCCTGCGGTGCCAGACAGATCTAACCAAGGCTCTCCCCACTGCTGAAAGACATGATTGAGTATGAATCAACGGCTGACTTTGTCTGCTCTGGCGTTCAGATAGCCCACCAGATGTTGAACCACCAGGGTTGTGTCCTGATGTGCAACCCATGTCCAGAGGCATAGAGGTTCTTGACAATGGGTCCACGACCCCACGCCACCTTGCTTGTTGCAGTACCACTTGGCAATAATATTGTCCGTGAACACCTGCACTACTGGTCCTTTTAGAGAGTGAAGGAATACTTTCAATGCAAGTTTGATGGCACGGAGCTCCAAAAGATTAATGTAGAGTACAGACTGCGCCGGACACTAGAGACCTCTGATGTCCGCCTATCCCATGTGGCTGCCCCATCCCAGGAGTGATGCATCTGGCACTACTGTAAGATCTGGTTGGGGAAGGGGGAGGGATGTGCCATTGACCCAATCTCAATTCGAAAGCCACCACTGCAGGTCTTTTACAATTCCCTCCTAGATCTGGACTATGTCGGAGAGATTCTTCTGATGCTGCGCCCACTGGAACTTTAGGTCACACTGCAGAGCCCGCATATGCTATCTGGCATGTGTCACCAGCAGGACGCTGGAGGCCATGAGGCCCACCAGCTTCAGAGTCAGTCTCACCGAAACCTAGGATAGAGGCTGAAACATCGGAATCAAGCCTGAATATCCTGGACTCGCTTTTCAGAGGATAGGCCCAAAACTGCACTGTGTCCAGAACAGCTCCAATAAAATGGAGCGTCTGAGAAGGTGTCAGGTGTGACTTCGGCATGTTTACAGTGAATCCCAGCGAGTGCAGAAAGTTTGCCGAAGTCTGAAGGTAGGAGATGACTTTCTGTGGCATGTTCGCCTTCAACAGCCAGTTGTCGAGGAAAGGGAAGACTGAAACCCCTTATCTGTGCAGATGAGCTGCAACCACTGCCATCACTTTCGTGAACACCAGAAGGGCGCTGGTAAGGCCGAAGGAGAGCACAGTAAATTGAAAGTGCTCGCGACCTACCACGAATCGCAAGTAGCGCCTGTGGGCAAGCAGGACGGGTATTTGGAAGTAAGCGTTCTGCAAGTGCAACACTACCATTCAGTCTCCTGGGTCCAAGGCAGGCAGGACCTGAGATAGAGTGAGCATTTTGAACTTCTCCTTCCTGAGGAAGAGATTGAGGGCTCGAAGATCTAGGATAGGACGTAGGTCCTTTCCTTTTTGGGCACCAGAAAGTAGCAGGAATTGGAACCACAACATACTTTTGGTGCAGGGACCCTCTCTATGGCTCCTTGGGCCAAGAGAGCTGCAATGCCTCGTGGAGAAGTGCCAGATGATCCTCCAGTAAGAGGGCGTAAGATGGGGGCATGGCCGGAGGGGAAGTCTTGAAGGGGAGGGAGCAGCCCCTTCGGACTATTTGCAAAACCCATCTGTCTGTCGTGATGGATTCCCACTGGGGTGGGTGATGGCAAATCTTGCCCTTAACTGGATCGAGGTGGGGGAAGGGACTGGGAGGGTTTGGAGGCTGCGGCAGGGGCGGGGTGGACTGGACAGACCTCTGTTCTCTGTCCCACGAGTCCGTGGGTTCCGCGTCCCCGGCTGCGCAGTTGCTGAGTTGCATGCGCAACTCGGTAGCTATAAGGGAAAGGACGCAATAGGGAACCAATTCCGTGACCATGAAAGGGGCGAAAGTCGGACTATGTTGGACGAGGGGCAGTCGCGAGTTCAAGGGACCGAGCTGTAGCCCGGGACTCCTTGAACCTCTTGAGCGCCGAGTCTGCCTTGTCTGCAGAGAGATGGATGACATTGAAGGTCTATAAGGGTCTACTGGACATCCCCCGAAAAAACAGATGTTCTCAACCAGGCATGGTGCCTTAAGGCCACTGTTGACGCAACCGATCTGCCTATTGAGTCAGTCGTGTCAAGCCCACAACGAATCGTGAAATTAGCCACATCCCTCCCATCGGCAACAGCTTGGGAGACGATGGCCCAGGTCTCCACCAGGATCCACGGCTAGACTTGCATGACCATATCCCACAATGGATGGGTGTAGCGACCCAAAAGGCATGTGGTGTTCACAGACCGCAATGTCAGACTGGAGGAAGAAAACAGCTTCTTCCCAAGTTGATCCACTCTTCTTGATTCCTGATCCGGGGAAGCGGATGGGAATGCATCAGAGGAAGAAAAAGAAGCCTGGATGGCAAGGCTCTCAGGAGTGGGGTTTTGCGACAGGAATTTAAGGTCATTCAGGGTGAGCCAATGGCAGCGGGCGAATGTCCTGTCACAGGAGCGCCTGTGCTGGGTCTGGACCAAGTACCCAGAAGGACATCAGTGAGGGCCATCCTGGGCTGAGTTCTCCTGGGCCTTGCTGGTCCCTGGCAGCACCTCTTTTCCACTAACCCCAAGTTTGCTTGTTGGTGGAATTCCGGCACCCATCTGCAATCTTCCTTCCAGCTTTGGACTTCATCTGCATCCCTCAGGAACTCTTCTTCGGCTCCAGGTGTGCAGGGCTGACCTGTTCTTCATCACCGTCAACCAACTCCTGCATCCACGGATGATTAGGTAGTAGCTCCTACTACTCCTGGACTCCACTGTTACTCTTGGGCTTGGTCCCCTCTCTCCACAGGTCTTCTTTCTTTGGGAATTCACTGCTGGTTTTCTTGCAGTCTTCACTGGGTGTCTTCTTTTTCTACTTTTCCTCCTTTTGGGTGGATTGGGGAAAATCCAGTGTTTTACTCCTGCATTTCTGGTCGCTGGGGGGGTAGTTTGTTAAGTACCTTTCTGGTTTTCTGATTTTACTTACCTAGGTGGGGTGGGGGGGGTACCTTGTTCGCATTCCATTTTTTTTAGTATCTGGTTTGTATCACTAAGAGAGGATACCTGGACCTGCTATAAGGTGTAAATACCACAGGTACCCACCACAAACCAGGCCAGCTTCCTACAAGGATCATGGCCTCATAGAAGTCTGAGTTGGACAGGAGTCGTTGTGGATGCCAGAAATTCAGGGAGGCGTGAAGCAGACCCAGAAGTAGGCTCTGCAGATGGAGGTCTTGAGCGCCGACACTCGTCCTGTGTCGCATCGGCTCAGCGATGGGGTGAAGCCGAAGGACGCCTGGCCTACTTCAACTACTTATTTTTACCCAAACGACCCAAAGATTTGGAGGAGGAGTGGTGATAACTCCGTGAGCGGTCTTGAGACCTTCCTCTCGAGCAAGACCGGGAGCGATGCGGAGTCGAGTGCTGGGCCACCATGAGCTTCAGGGTCCGCTCCCTCAAAGACTTCGGCTGCACGGCCCGGCACTCTGAGCAAAACTTCGGGTCTTGGTCACACTCCAGACACCATAAACAGACCAGGTGCAGGTCTGTCTCCGACATCATGCAGTGACAGGCATCGCACGGTTTGAAGCCAGTCTTCGGGGACAACCCTCAATGCACCAAAAAGTCACAAAAACACAACAAAAAGGTTGAATTTAGTTTTTTTTTTTAAAACAAAAAAAACTAGGGTAGCTCTCTCTGGAAGTGCGCGTGGCCCAAAAAGTAAAGAATTGACGTCACCGCGCCGAGGTGGCGCCTATGTATGACCGCGATGTCAACATGGAGACATGCCAATGAAGGACGCGGAGTCGACCGATGCCAGCTGACGGCGCTCAAGGGTACTGCTCCAAGAAAAATCTCCAGATCCAGTCTGACACCTGGGATAAATTCTAAGGTAAGGAATCGGCAACTAGAAGTCTCTATCAGATGAGATCACACAGAGATCCATACCACTCACCCCATTAGCCTGCCTGTTGAAGGATACCCGCACCCTAACACATTTATGGTTACTACCAGATTTGTAGACCTGGCCTCGGTATTGGCAAAAAGGGAGATCACTATACACTGTAAATGTCCCAGGGGACCCCGCTTGGCTAAGTGGAGGGAAGACCTCCATAAATGGGTGGAACATGAAAGTACTGTACTATTTCAGGAGAGGGGAAGGGAGCAAGGGTCAACTGACAAAGCCAAGGCATGGGATGGGATCATCTGGTTAACTGCCTAAATGGATCTGACCCAAACACCCTGGACGTTCCCCAACGCCCATAGAGAACCTGGGACAGATGCCAGACTAAACTCTTTTCCTCCTATTGCAATCAACTGCCATCATTAAGGATGGGGCTTAGGAGAAAAACAAAACAAAATAATAGTATAGCGAAAACTCATGAAGGGGTGGGGGCATGCATTGAGAGGGGGTGGGGAGGGGAGTTCTGAGTGCTGGGGTTGCAGGGCGGGAAATCCAGTAATATATTTCACAGGTGCTCAATGCCGACGTCCACAGCTATGTATATTGTCATTCTGGAATTACTGCAGTATAGTGCAAACATGATATTGTACTACTTCACTGCAAAAGATGTGTTGTGAACAATAAAACTCAATAAAGTTTGTTAAAAAAAAAGCGGTGCGATGCCCCAACACGTTACTGGAGAATGAAAACTACATCATGAACTAGAACATATAATGGAGGCCAATGATGATTAAACAATTCAAAGAATTGATAATGTTGGGCTCTCTGCTCACTTTCACTACCAGGACAAATTGCTGTCACCAAAATGATTTTTATCCCCAAGTTGCTTTATGTGTTTGTCAATATTCATTTAGGTTACACAAAAGTTATCTTTGCCACAATTCATTCAATTTTAATAGGCTTCACATGGGCTAACAAGCACCCTTGGATAATTTGGGATATGCTAGCTCTGCTTTATTCCAAACGTGGAATGACTACTCCTAATGTAGAACGCTACTACTTAGTGGCTCAAGCCAAGTACTTTTTCCAATGAATACATCCTGCTTTTCACCTCCCATCCTACACTACTGAGCAAGAAATGATGTGTACTACACCTCTTATCACCTTCCCCGATGGGATTTTAGTAACCTGACCATACATATGGACACGTTACTCGACAGCTAAGGGAAATATTTGACAATAGAGTAATTTAAGCAGACGGGTGGAACTTCCTCCTTAGATAAATTCCTATATTGGCATTTCTAAAACAATGCTGCTATCTGCTTCATACACCTCCCAGAAACTCCGCCCACATTCCCTGCCTTAACACAGGTATTTGCTTCCATTTCTCCCAGGGGTTTAATTACAAGACTATACGATGCAACTATGGAGACGTTGACACATCCAATAACCACAGCAAGAACAAAGTGGGAAGTGATCTGAATATTGCAACATGGAACTACAGTTTACAACTAAAAAAATGTTGCTTAATAGTCGGCACATACAGATCTATTTTAAATATTAGCATATAATACAGGACACCGGTGCACTACTCCGCACAATAGGCTTTTTCACAAGCCCGGACTGCTGCCACTGCCTGGTTGCTGATTATTACCATTTGGCCTGGACTTATCTGCATATCTTTACCTTCTGGAATTTTTTTTTTTTTTTTATTCTCTCGGAAATTATTTCCCTTACCTTTGTCACATCATCACTCTTGGCACTACTGGGCTATGTCAAGGATATACCCACACACTCACAATCTTTCTTGGTGCTGGCACTCCTCCTAGTCAAGAGCAGGGTAGCTGTGAGATGGGGAAGGGGACCTATTCCTAGCAATAAAGAACGGATCACAGATCTAATTTACTGCAGTGACAACATGGACACCTATGCGTCCACACTCTCTCGCATCTCACATGCCAAAAATATTGGACTTCCACTTCACTTATTTACTCTCTCATGATGACCCCCGATAGCGCTGGGGCATCTCACATCGTCTAATTATGGGTGTGACCCCTGATTCCATTACTGCGCAATAATGAGGTATATGTGACACAAACAAGACCAAAGGTGTATGCCTTTGTCCTACCTACAAATCTCTTACACACAGTGAATCATCACAATCTTTACTGAACATGCCTATAGAATATTCTGCATCACAGTTTAAAAAGTACAGCAAAAATATTATTATTTAAAAAGGCGTGCAGCCTAAAAAGTTAGAACCATGTTAAGGTCCTACTCCAGCAAAACGAAAAGGTGCAGGAGTAAACATTTGTTGTCCCTTTAAAAAAATGGCATTGCAGTTAATGACTTTATTAGGAAGGGGTAAAAAGGAAAAATGAGAAAGGTAGAGAGGGTCGACAAATAACATTTAACACTGACCGTGGTGGCAAGACCTTTCTGGTCCAAAGACAGAACAAACAGAAACATATGACAGTTTAGAATCCAACAGATCGACCAGGCGGTCCTTGCAACAAGCCACAAACTTTGCCCAGTATCCAAATTAGATCAACTTGGTGAATGGATATCACACCGCCAATATGACATCCAATAGCTCTGTGAGCAAGTCAAAATCACTCAACTGGTTCCTCTCATTCTCTATGGATGGACACAAAATGCTCAGGCTCAGTTCAGAGCACCACACTCTATGCGCCCATTTTGAGACTATCAAGATGGTTTCATTCAGGTCTTTCCAGTCCTTTTTCAAAAACTGGGGAAGAAGCAATAGTACTTGTCAATGTGTAGAAGAGGCTGGAGTTCCCGGAAGGTGTAACAGGTCAGTAATTGAGCTCTGAGGCAGAAAATCGATCTCTGACCCTGTTTACCAGGCAGGTCGCTCCCCTCACCGCCACGCAGCCCCTGTGAGACCGCTGACCGCTGCTTTATTCCTGTGTCCTTTTGCTGCCTTGTACTGCTCCCCTCACCTTGTTCTGCCCAGTTTGTGGTCCTAAATCTCTGTTTCCCTGCGCACCGCGTCTCCCCCTCGCCGCCCGTTTCCCGCCGCCGCGTCCCGTAGCTCCGCCCCCCTCGCACCCCATTGGCCGCCCCGCTCCCACCTCCCAGCTGCTCCTCCCTCCCTCTCCCACTCATATGGAGGCAAGCCCGTCTGCGCCCGTCCGCGCCTGGCCCGCACCCAGCGCCAGACCCCCTGGCCCCCGCAGAGGCCAGCCCACCCGCAAGACCTACAACGCCGCCACTCTCATCGCAATCAACACCGGACGGATCCCCAGCTGCTGCAGAGCCACCCCTAGACGCACCCACGGGCCCTTCACCTGCCAATCCTGCAAGTTCTCCTGCATTCAGACACGGACTGCACCCGCCAAGCCAAGCACCAGCAGCAACCACCTGAAGTGCATCCTGCTCAACACCCGCTCTATCCACAGACACGCCGTGGAACTCTGGAACCTCCACGACACCACATCTCCAGACGTCGCCTTCCTCACAGAAACCTGGATGAACGCCTCCTCAGCGCCCGACATCGCCATCGCCATCCCGGACGGATACAAGATCACCCGGAGGGACCACGTCAACCAGACAGGAGGAGGCATCGCCATCGTCCACAAGAACACCATCCGCATCACGACCAACTCCGACGACACCCTCACAGCCGCCGAACATCTCCACTTCCAGATACACACCGACCCCAAGACCACACTCAGAGGCACCCTCATCTACAGACCCCCAGGACCCCGCACACAATTCAGCGAAGACATCGCAGACTTCATCAGCCCACATGCCCTCCCCTCCGCTGACTACATCCTCCTAGGGGACCTCAACTTCCACCTGGAGAACAACAACGACAACACCACCACCACCCTGCTGGACAACCTCGGACTCAAGCAACTGGTGAACACCCCCACCCACTACGCAGGACACACGCTTGACCCAGTCTTCTCCTCCAGCAAGTACATCTCCTTCAGCCACTCCACCGGACTCCACTGGACAGACCACAGTTGCGTCCACTTCAGCTTCAGAAGAACCACGACTCACCACCACCCACAACAGGCTCCCCGCAGGAGCTGGAACAAGATCACCACCGACCAGCTCTCCACATCACTGAGCCAGAACCCTCCCGCCAGCTCAGCGGACCCCAACCAAGCAGCCAACAACCTCACACAGTGGATCACCAACTGCGCTGACAACCTCGCACCTCTGAAAACCCATCCCACCAGGCCCAACAGCAAGAAAGCCTCTTGGTTCAACAACGACCTCAAGAACTCCAAGAAGAACTGCCGCACCCTCGAGAAAGCCTGGCGAAAAAACCCGACCACAGACAACATGACCGCCCTCAAGCACGCCTCCCGCAAACACCACCAGCTGATCCACACCACCAAGAAGACAGCATTCAAAGAACGACTAGACAACAACGCACACAACAGCAAGGAACTCTTCAGCATCGTCAAAGAGCTCTCCAACCCCAGCGCCGGAAACAACGACATCACTCCCTCACAAGACCTCTGCGACTCACTCGCCTCGTTCTTTCACCGCAAGATCGCCGACATACACAACAGCTTCGGCGCACAGACCACGCACCCAACCACCAAACCGACGCCCCCCAACACCACCCTCCGCGCCTGGACCCCGGTCAGCACCGAAGACACCATCCAGATGATGAACACCATCCATTCCGGTTCTCCACCTGACCCATGCCCCCACCACGTCTTCAACAAAGCCGACTCAGTCATCGCACCCCATCTCCCGGACATCATCAACTGCTCCTTCAACACCGCCACCTTCCCGGAGAGCTGGAAACATGCCGAACTCAGCGCCCTCCTGAAGAAACCATCAGCAGACCCCACCGACCTCAAGAACTACCGCCCCATCTCGCTCCTCCCGTTTCCTGCCAAAGTCATCGAGAAGACAGTCAACAGACAGCTAGCCGCCTTCCTCGAGACTAATGGATCCCTCGACCACTCGCAGTCCGGCTTCCAAGCCAACCACAGCACCGAGACCGCCCTCATCGCAGCCACCGACGACATCCGAGCCCTGCTCGACAACGGGGAGACAGCGGCCCTCATCCTCCTGGACCTCTCCGCAGCGTTCGACACTGTCTGCCACCGCACCCTAGTGCAGCGCCTCAGCAACATCGGAATCCAAGAGAAGGCACTAGAGTGGATCATCTCGTTCCTCGCCGGAAGAACCCAGAGAGTCCGCCTCCCCCGTTCAGATCCGAGGCCACCGAAGTCAGCTGCGGCGTACCACAAGGATCATCACTCAGCCCCACCCTCTTCAACGTCTACATGAGCCCCCTCGCACCCATCGCACGCCAACACAACCTCAACATCATCTCCTACGCCGACGACACCCAGCTGATCCTTTCCCTCACCAATGACCCAGCCACCGCCAGAACCAACCTGCACGAAGGGATGAAAGACGTAGCCGAGTGGATGATGAACAGCCGCCTGAAACTGAACTCAGACAAGACGGAAGTCCTCATCCTTGGATCATCACCCTCTGCCTGGGACGACTCCTGGTGGCCCCCTGCCCTGGGCAGCGCACCCAAACCAACAGACCACGCACGCAACCTGGGCTTCATCCTGGACTCCTCCCTCTCGATGACCGGACAAGTCAACGCCGTCTCATCATCATGCTTCAACATCCTATGCATGCTCCGAAAGATCTTCCGATGGATCCCCACCGAAACCAGGAAGACGGTCACCAGCCGACTAGACTACGGTAACACCCTCTACACCGGAACCACGGCCAAACTACAGAAAAGACTCCAACGCATCCAGAATGCCTCTGCACGCCTCATCCTTGACATCCCCCGTCACAGCCACATCTCCGGACACCTGAGAGACTTGCACTGGCTCCCCGTCAGCAAGAGAATCACGTTCCGTCTCCTCACCCACGCACACAAGGCCCTCCACGACCTGGGCCCCAGGTACCTCAACAACCGCCTGACCTTCTACACTCCCACCCGCCAGCTACGATCGACCAGCCACGCCCTCGCCGCCGTGCCACGCATTAGAAAAGCCACCATGGGAGGAAGATCCTTTTCCTACCTGGCAGCCAAGACTTGGAACTCCCTCCCCATCCACCTCCGCCTGACCCAAGACCACCTCTCCTTCAGGAAGCAACTCAAGACCTGGCTGTTCGAGCAGTAGCGGTCCCCCTTCCCCCAGCGCCTTGAGACCCTCCGGGTGAGTAGCGCGCTATACAAATTTCTTGATTGATTGATTGATAGTGCAAAAGGCTAAACGGTGAGCGTTTTCTGTGGTAGTGAAAAGATCTACTCAAGGTGATTGCCACTTGGTGAAGACTCCTTGACCTACCTTGCGAGTGCAGAAACCACTCGTAGTCGGCTCAATAGTGTCTGCTGAGCTTGTTCGCCCTGCCACCTGATTGACATGAAGTGAGATCCCTTGGAGATCCATCCAGTGCCACATATTCAGTGATACCTAGCTTAGCACCTTGTTCTGCTTGTTGCAATAACACATGATGATGGTATTTCTTGTCAGACCATGCACAGAGCAGCTTTTGCAGAAATGTCTTGAAAGCCCGGTGGATGACACAGAGCTCCATAATGCTGATGTCATATGGCCTGCTCCAAGAGAGACCAGATAATCTAATCTCCAACTTGTTCGGGTCACCCCCAGCACAGATCCATCACCAGAATGAGCTCTGGGTGGGGTAGGGAACACGACCTACTACATGTCAGGATTGAGTCCATCATCCTCCACTTAAGATCCCAGGCACCATGTATAATACATAGATGTGGTTCGTGAGGCACCCTCAGTGTTGAGTCCATTGAGAACAAAGATTTTACTGAAGAGCCCACATGTGCCAATGGGCATGAGGCATCAAAAGAAGACACAAGGCCTGGAGATCAAAAAGCCTTAGAAAATTCTGGGCTGCCACTCTCCTTTTCAGGTACTCTTGAGACTGCCCCTTTGACCAGAAATGACTGAAACTTTCTGGCAAGAATGGAGGCATGTTCTGCCGAGGTATGGGCAAAAACAGAAGGAACTGGATGATGACAAAAATAAAAAGGGGTAAAGCTTGGACAACCTGCAGGGCCCACTAGCCTGAGACTGTCTATTTTGTCACCCCCTGACAAGTGACGTCCTAAGGTGGAATCAGAGCATTTTAGTGGCAGAAGACGAAGAGGAGGAATAACAGTGTGTTGTTGGGCCCATCCTCTGCTACCACCAGGTCCCCTGGAGCCCGAAATGGTATGGGATGGGTACGGCTGAGATGGCTACCTCTGGTGGTATGCCAGGCCCTCCACGTAACCCATGAACATCTTGTTATATTGGTCGTGGGTTTGCTGGGTCGGAGCTATCAAGCCCAAGGAGCAAGCTGCAGCACAGCTACCTTTGAATCGGCCCAGAGCTAAACCCATCTTGTATTTGCTCTCAGACTTGTCCTTGGACTTTGTGTTAGACTTAATCAAGGACTAACGTGGACCAGGACCGCGCCTTACAGTGGGCCTGAAAGTTGGAGTGCCACCTTCCCCATGTCTTATACTCGATGACAAGGTTTTGCCTCCTGCTCTTGGATGTCCTTTGGAGGCAGTAGGAAGCATTTGTCCCATGACACTGAATCATGCTGGATCCGAGATACCAAAGAAAAATGTTATGTAGATCCATGATACCTGTTTCCTGTATGCACAGCTTGAAGCCTGTAGTTCGAGAGTGCATAGAGAGACATCCCTAGCACACTATCAGCAAAACTGTTCTGGAGGATGACTTGGAAAAACATTTACAAAAGTATGGAAGATGAGCTCCAGATCCTTGTTAAAGTGGATGGAAAACTCGAACTGACTTCTGTGTGAAGGGGGTGCTGCCTATATTCAGACCCGTACCCTCACTCCCAGAGAAGGGGTGGAGAATGTAGAGTCCAATGGCATTACCTAATGGCATGTTGGAGCAAATGCTGGAAACGTTTTGGGACCAGGCAAGGTATAGTGGGGAAATTCAAATGTGAGGTATCTGTGATTATCTATCAGAAAACAAAAACACAGGAGGGCCCTCCAGTGATAAGAGAGAAAAATTAAGACAATGATATGGTTTGTGCTTTTCATAAGCTGAAAAGCACTGAGGTCTACCCACTGGGTTCTTAAAATGTATTATGCATTTCAGGTTCATGTGAAGGATGTTCCAATTTCAAGGCTGAGAAAATTGTAATAAGAATTTAAGCAACTGTGTTCAGTTTTCATAATGTTCTCTGGGAATCCCTTCAGGTTAGGCACTATTTAGTGAGACTTTTTGAACGATGGCAGGAACAAGATTGCAAACCTAAAAAGTGAGTTGTATGACAACTCTATGGATCGTCTCAGCAGGCTCACCTCACCTTTCACTCTTTGAAGCTTCTACAAATACCTAGAATCTATTCCATGAGAGACAGGCACATTCTTAATGTAACATTAGGGGTCTGATTCTAGAGAAACATTTCTGACCTTGCAAGGGTGGAGCTTTGCAACTATTTGGAATTCACAAAACTTTTTGAGGCTATACCTTGAAACCTCTTGAGAATCTCAGCTGTCCAGGAATACGATTAGAAGCAATTCATGAATTCCATTGCTAAGTTTGAGAATATACACATGCACACACATGCAGAAAAAACTGTTAAACATGCTTGCTTTTGTTTCTTTTTTCCATAATAAAAATATTCCCTGTGAAGAAACCTCTTACACTTCATCCTCAGCTTTTATGGGCTATGTTTCCCTTTTCACAACAGAAAGATGTATTCCTACAGTGAAAAATTAATTGGTATAATCACCAAGATGTAAGTTTCTGGATGTTCACAAACTTACTGAGCATTCCAACCTTGGAAAGCCCACACACCACCCCCGGGAAACAAGGGGTAATGTGTAAGTAATTATGACTTAGAATATGAGGTACCCCTGCTTTAATGCTACTTGATAACGTTGTACATTGTGTTTGATTTTTATGAGATGTGCTTATCTGTTTTAATAGTTTTTTTTGTAATTAAGTTTAATGAATTATACATGTTAATGTGTCATACCGTGTTACACTCCTACCTGAAGTTCTCATAGAGATATGATTAACATGACATGCAAATATCATAAAAGAACAAAAGCATGCACTTTAAGAATTGCACATGCAGCGCTCTGCAATGGCAGAAACGAGACTTGTGGCACTTTCTAGAACTCTTAAAGACAATTTGGAAGAAAGTTCCAACACGTCCATCAGTTTTGTAAGTGAAGTGATTAACTGACACAAGTCCTTACTTACTTATTTATAAACTGCTCAAGGCCTTGCTTCCGTTCTTCTATAAATGCATCATCGAATATTCCATCGTCCCCTCTAAAAGGAAGTTGCCGGAAAAAAGCCTTCCCAGGTAGAGGTGGCACCACCACCTAAATGAAACAAAAATTTTTACTTCGGTACAACACCTGCCCTTACACCTCCAGCTTTCTCATACCTACTGTTTTACCTACCAAAAGCACTGCCATTTTCAGTAAAAAATTATTGGCAATAGGTTGACCAAATACAAAGGGAGAGTTTGAGAGAACACTACTGTACACTGTAGAAAAACAAAAATCAGACAGACATGAAAAGGCTATATAGCTGCAGGATTTCTTTTACAGGGAGTTTCTGAGACTGTGGGCCAACTGAGATCAGCACTAACTTTCTATACCATTTCATGTAGAGCACACCACCTTCAAAAGACATTTCAGCCTCGCTGGGAGAACAGTTTCAAAGTTTGATAACTCTTTCAAACGGAGAAAATGTAATGGAGAAGAGGGGAACAGGTGGAACAATATCAGATGTAATTAAATGGGACTTGTAAGACCAGCGGGCAGGCCTTTAAAATCAAAGGGAACTCCAAGGCAGGGATCGTAAAGCAGTGCTCATGAGTTTGACTGCAAGGCTAATAAATTAGGAATCTCATATTCCTTTGTCCTCAACCTAATGCTTCAGGTGTTCCAAGGCATCATAAAGACATAGTACAGACTGAACTGAGATCCAGTACAGATTATCACTCTAACACGGTTTAGAAGGAACAGAGACCAAGTCATGCAACGACCTCATGGTGGCAACAGGAGCAACGGATGCCATAGTCACTAACTGTTCTATAGGGGGAAGATAACACTAGTCTAATGCTGCCATTCCAGCACTGCGTACTTTCTATGACGAGGTAAGTCTCTAGAGAAAATCTACTGAAGTCTGAATATGCTATAGATCAACTAATACTATGTGGAGCCTCAGAACTTTTAATAAAGGTTTTAGACAGGCTAGTGCTAATATTCTAGATTGGCTGTGGGGTGGTGAAGGTAGGGCCATGTTTAGATGAGTTTTGCTATGTGCCTCATGATTTTCTATTTGACGGGAGCAGAATTTCTGTTTCAGAAACATTCTGCAGAGAATTGATCACTCTATATGTAAAACAACAAGGTTGGAAAGGTCAGATTAGGCTAGGCAAACTAAAAATTGCAAGGGTTGTCTGCGCCAGTTTTGTGGCGGAGAATGGCAATGGCAAAACATTCAGTAGGGCTAAAAACTATAACTAGCTAAAGGGGCCTAAGGGTGTGAATTAATTATAACGGAGGAAGCACTGAAATTAAGTTATACATTTTATACATATTTACAACATGGTGGGAAGGAATCACCCTCTTCTCTCACGTTCAAGCAAGTGACATTTTGGCACAGTTTTGAGGTCTTTCAGAGAAGAAAAGGCCTGAATGTCTGGTGGTAGGGAGTTTCAATGGAAAGGTCTTAGAAAGCAGAAAGATTGACATCCTGGTGTGGTGCATGATGGAAGTAGCAAGAAGGTGGAGGTTAAGCTGACCTAGATTTCAAATGGGTGTGTATCTGACTAGTAAGTCAACAAAGTAGCTGTGACCAGACCATTTACTGCTTTGGAGACAAGTGTTAAGAACGTGTACATGGCATGGGATCTGGCCATGATTAAATGTGCTTGGTGGCAATACAATGGTTGTAACTGCTTTCTCTAGTGGAGAAAAGAAGCACTAGGGCAGCAGAGGGACTGGGAAACTAGGAATGAAAGAGGACAAGTTCATATATTTGAAAATCCAGAGGGAACTTGGACATGAACCTGGGGTTGGTGCGCGAAATGACCATGTCTTTTGCAAAACAATTGTATTGATATTTTATGGTGAATGCCTCCAGCTCGCCAACTCTCCTTGCTGCAGTGAATGCCAGCAACAGCCCTGTTTTTCATGAGCTGTATTTCCGAAGTGCCCTATGGACTAGCTCAAAAGGAGGCAGCATCAACTGACTAATCACTGTATTTAACTCTCGTGGCACAAGCAAATGTCTGAAGAAAGAGAAAGCCTGAAAAAAGGCCCTTAATAAAAATTGTTGGATGACCCTTTGGAAAAAACATGGGGATGCATTCTCAAAATCAACTCTGGCAGAAGAGTACTGGAGACTGTTCTGGGCCAGGTATAGCAAATCCAGCAGTACTTGATGGGGTTTTACTGATACAGATTTAAGCCCTTTATCCTTGTACCACACACAGAAGGGCTTTCTTTTCTGTGTTCTAAATCTCTGATGTAACACGTGCTCGTGCATGCACCAATATCTCCCTACAGTCAGCTGGGATATCCAGATGACCAAACGATCAAGTTGTGGAAGAGAACCTGTCCACTCTGTCTGGAAAGGAGTTTGGGATTTGGTACTGAACTGTACTAGTTGACATCACAGTCTCAACAGGTTGCTGTACCAGAACTGGCATAGCCATATTGAGGTACTCCGATTAAGAGCATTAGATACCTACCATCCTGGGAATAAGTGAAAAAATAGAAAAGCTTAAGTGAAAATGGTCAACCATTTAGAGAATGCATTGCTCTTGAATCCTGGTTGCCAGGACCTGCTGGTATAGTACTTGCATTTTTATTTCTGCAGATCGGCAAGTAGATCTAGAGTTGGATGACCACATTTCTTGAAAATTTGCTGCAGCTGAACCTGGGGACCTTCCACTCATGGGCGTCTCATTGGGCATGACTGAGTCTCCCTGGTTATTCTGGACTTTTGGCAGATATTCCACTGCAATATGCTCCTTGTTTGCTATGGCCAAGACCGACACGATTTGCCCCTCCTAGGAAAAAGAACAAGACCTTGTACCACCCTGTTTATCGATGCAGTACATTTAGGTCATTTTATCTGTCCTGATCAGCACAAATGGGCCTGCCAATGCACTAGGACTGCTTGTAAGCCTATTCTGATGCCCCACCAGTTATAAGGGGTCTCCACCACCTGGGAAACATCGTTCCATTGACATAGCCACTGTCCTAATTTGCCAATGGCTGGAATGGAAGGTCTTCATTGAAACTGCTTGGGAATCTTCATTACAGCAGAGCCTGTTTGAACCTTCATCATACTAGTTATAGATTTTTCCATGATCCAGTCGCATGTCTTCATTCCTCATCCAGCTCTAGCTGTTTAAGTCTCATCCACAATCTGCATAAAAGTACTAAACTGATGCATGCAGTAGCGATTAGTAGGTCCTGGTTTAGATGATCTCTTTGGAACTGAAGGTCTTAACCAATGCTTTAGGTTTAGTCACTTGCTCTGCTCTGAGCTGTCAAGCATTGCTCCTAAAAATTGCTGGTGTTTGCAAGATGGAAGGACATTTTTTTAAACTTTCATTGTTAGACCAAACTAATGGAAAGGCTGATGCAAGAGGATGTTAAGGAGTGTGCTTCTTAATGTGATGTAGACTTGATGAGCCAGTTGTAAAAATGACTTTAGTCTGAAAGGAAATACTTTGAATTTGTAGTGCTGTTATGCCATGGTGAATCAATGATATTGCCTATGGTTCTCGAGTGTATCGTAACATGGAAGTAAGCGTCCTGAAGATCTAGGGAGACAAGGAACTACAGTTCCTGAAGCACCACAAGGGCTTCCTTCAGGATAACCATTTAAATGGACTGATTTTTTTCAAACTTGTTCAGTTCTCATAGGTTTAGAACTGGTCTCCACTCCCATTTTCTTTGTGACAGGAAGACTTTGGAATAGAAGCCCAGACTCCATTGGGCTTTTGGCACCTTCTTCATTGCTCCTTACAGAATGAGCAGAAGAATTTCTTGTTGCAGTTCTCGCAAGTGCAGATGGTGCTCTTACTCAGGTGGATGACTGGCAGACTTATTAGAAATTCAAAAGTGTCTTGACCATACTATTTAGAGCACCCACCGGTCCGTGGTAACCTACTTACAAGTATGAGCAAAATAATAAACTCTTTAAACGACAGAATTTATTGAAGTGAGCTGGGCTTGATAAGTAGCAGGGATGGAGAGTCAGTGTTTGTAAGTCAGACTTCCTTTTGATTATCCTGGGAGTGTAACTGAACAGCGCCCTTCTTCCATGTCAGTTTGCGTCATCCCTGGTTTAGTTCCTGTTTGAGTAGTAGCCTTGTCATAGTTGGCTTGTCAGGGTGTGCCTTATCGTTATCCGTTTTTATGCAAGGCAAATTAAGTGGCTGTGCTACTAAACAAACACTGCTACACTGCTATTGGGTCTATAGCTATTTTTACACTGTTTAATGCTGGTACCTAGGATTCCCAGCCCGAAGAAGGAAAACAATTTTAGCATGTGTATATAGAAAAGATCTAATGCTGGAGAACAATTATTATCTTTTTGAATTAATTGCAAAGGTTGACTCAGGACAAAGCGATGCATGGTTTGACAGGGCACTGCAATTTCTAGAAAAGTAAGGCTGTGTGACAGCAGCTGAAACACAAACATTACAATGTTTTATTTTCGGTACCTTGCTTTCTCTTTCAAGTTCTCCTCTCAACCATTCAAAGTCACTGTATCTTCTTCGAACACATGATTCCTTTAATTTGAAAATAGGAAGGTTTGTCTGAAAAGGAGAAAATGTTTCATTTTAATATAAACAAAAAAAAAGTTTTTATACAAACTATTTTAGTGGCTTTCCAAACAAAATAAACATAAACAACAAAACTACTACCATCACACCAGTACATTTATTCGAATGGCCAATACAAGAGAATTCCAATTCATCATGTACATTCTCAAAGCAACAGAATCACATTCAAGGTTCCAGTCCCATTATGTTTCCCAGCAGTTTACAACGTTCACCTTTATTGTACGACCCCAAGATATGTCATCAATGCTCTCCACACCTTCTGGTGCTTACGTGGGCGCCCTCGGGCTTCATCAATCAGTTGTTTCAACACCCTACAAAAGTCTAATTCCACCTTCCAGCCTTCGATATTATGTGCCTCTGCCAACACCCATTGTTGTGAAATGATCATTTAGGACAAGACTAAATCCAGCCCCACGACTGACTTTCCATTCCAGTGTATGTTAATATCCTCTACTAAAAAATACTTTATCAGCCTATGCCGAAACAGCAAGTAGCGGTAGAGCTGTGAAGCAACAAGAACAAATTCTTCCTGAAAATCTGAAAAAGATTTCACAGGAATCACAGCGCCAACAAACCTAAAGCAGATATTCACAAGGGGTCCCACCTCTCAAATCTCCGCAAGGCAGTCACTTGAGTAAAAACAAGAAATCATTTTGAAGATGTGATAAACACGGGAACAAGTTAAAATAGCCAAACTAGTTTTTCCCCTGTGGATGAGCATTTTGTAATGAAGAGAGAGAAACAGAACAAATGAGAGAAAACGAGCTAGGGAGCCAGAGAGTGCCACAGGCAAGAGGAAAACTCACACCATGAGAACGTCCAGCTAAAGAAAGGGCGTATTTATGTGATTAGCTAGCAGAAAAGCAACACATCACTGTACGCGATGGGGACTGAAACAACTTGTGCACAACCTTTCACATTTAATTTAGGGTGCACGGCCCTCTTACTTCAGTTTGCCAACGCCAAAGTAACATACATTTGAGGCTTTCGTACTACCCTATTATATGTTGAAAATCTACAACACTGCAGTGAAAGCACTATTGCATGGGTTTGTAAAATCTAAAACTAGGTTTAATGCCAGATCTGGAAGCATATTCCTGACAAATTTCCTTTATTTAAAATAGTTCGCTTCAGGGTGCTAAGGCAGGCAAACACAGACATGCACAAATACTGTTTGCACATTAAACCGGGCGTACTGGCCTTGTAAAAAGTTGCTTAAAGATGCATTTGTTTAGGGCAAATAATGCAATTACAAAAATAATGTATCAAGATTACGCTGGTGTATGGTATGATGGTGCGTTTTCAAAAAACTGACTGCAGACGTGGATGTGCATTTTTGGAACAATGTGCCTGCTGACGCTTGGATCACTATGTTGGAGAGACGGCTGTAGGAATAATGTCCGAGCAAAGCGTGGGAGGCGTATCAGAAGCGTTATGATGATTTTAAAAGTTGCATTCACAGTGGCAGAGCTAGGTGGGTGTGCAAACCGGAGGAGTGTCAATGTTGTGCAGGAGGTTGAAAACGGAAGATATGGACTGGCACAGTAAACTGGGTCCTAATATTGGAACATGCAGTGCTATTAATAAAGGTTTAATTTCAAAGCTCTACTAAGGCTTTGGATGGAGGTGCATTTGCAGAGCTCCTCGTGATGCAGATTGGAGGTGTGCAGACAGTGATCTACCGTGGCCCAAGATGCGGGTGCCCAGAGGAGCTGTGCAAGGGTGAGGCTAGACTGGCATTGGCAGAGCTCTGTGCGGCTCACAGTGGACGTTACTGAAATGTGCGATGAAAGTACGTAAGCGTCAGTCTATAACCAAACTAGGCAGAGACCCACTACGTCACAAATGTCCCTTTTCAAACTTATAATATTTTAATAGAGGCAGAGAAATGATGGCGCTTTATGACCTGAGGAAGAAAGGGTCTGCTTGTGTACATGACACACTCAGACGACACCCAACAAGAGTATTGTGTCCCTTTCAGGAGACGGGTTTCCAAGGAGCCCTCCCAGAACTGTGCAGATAAACTCCATGTGGAACCTAAATAACATGTATATTATGTGTTCCTCTACTGCAGCAGCATTTTAACTAAAGAAAACAGTAACTGTAGAACGTAGTGGGGGAAAAGAACCAACCTCATTCGGTTAACTAAAATGCAATTTTTCTTACGAAATTCCTAAGCATAAGATCACTGGTGCTCTCTCCTATATCCCTTTACTGTAAAAATAATTTGGCTAGAAGAGTTCAAGCAATCTTGTAATTAGGTCAGAACGTTCTGCAAAGAATGAAGATTAAAAAACGTGGGTTGTTCAAAGCTTTGATGCAAGTGGGAAAAAGAGGGCGGAATGGGGATGTCACATGTACATTATTCAAGAAAACCTACACTTTACAAAGGGTCTTAGAATCAGGAGAGATGATGCTGCGTGTTCAGCTCATATGCAGTCAAACAAGCGGTCATCTTTAACAAAAAATGGTTCAAGTCAATTTATTAAAAAATAACCTAGAAAAACACTGAACCTGCTGAATGGCAATCCACCCTCAAAATAGTGGTTATCTTAAAAAGACTGCTTGATATAGCAAACTGCAAATATTGTTGAAGATGCTGATACTCAGCAGAGCATAGGACTAGAGCTTAGCCACAGCCGACATATGACACAAATACATTCCCTGTAAACAAACTCAAAACTTTGGTGTCTGTTATCTGTTTGTTAACCGTGTTTGCTCATTGCAGCATGTCATTGCAAAATTAACTAATGCCCTGATGCAGTGCTTTAAATGGGCCGGTACTGAGTACCGGCACTTTTTTATTTTGAGCGGGTACTCGGATACAGAGTACCTGCACTTCTATTTTTCAATTTCAAACACTGCCCCCGATGTTAAAATGTTAAATAAAAATACATTTACATAACATCTATTTTCGTTTCCTAAAGGTGCAAACACTTAAAGTATCATCTACTAATGTTTGTCAGGTGTTATTTTTTAATAAAATAATTTATTGCGTATTTATATGTTGCATTTGTTTTCCCTTAACATTTTTACTAAACATTAACACCTGGTAAATACTATAGAACACATCATACTTCGTGCAAGCATTTATCTAACTAAGCAAAAAGTATGTGTAGTGTTCTAATCTAGACAACTCCCAACTACAGACCTCGGGTGGGTCGCTTCCCCGACACTGCAGCTCCACCTGCCCAGGCCCCTGACACCTCTTGTAGGTCGTAGGTGTTCCTTTGCGCTTTCTCCTGTCCATCTCTTCTTTCTCTCCTCTCCATTTGGCTCTCCTCTGGTGAATTTCTCCCTCTACACTCTGCCATCGCGCTTTCCCCTCCTGTGAATCTCGTCCTTTTCTCTTTTCCATTGCCCTTTCCTCCCCTGTGTATCTCGTCCTTTTCTCTTTCCCATTGAGCTTTCTCCTCCTCTGTCTTTCGTCCTTTTCTCTTTCCCATTGAGCTTTCTCCTCCTCTGACTTTCGTCCTTTTCTCTTTCCCATTGAGCTTTCTCCTCCTCTGACTTTTCTATTTCTCTTGCCATTCTCGCCTTTCTCCAGTGAATTTCTTCTTTTTCTCCTTTTTTCACTTTTCCCGCCGCTGCCACCCGTGCGGCCCGCCCCCGCTCCCATTCGTCGTCCTCCCTCCCGCCTCCCAGCTGACCCCTCCTCCCCCTATGGCGGCCGCTGTGTGGCCGCGCCAAAGGCAAGCCCGTCTGCGCCTGGACCGCACCCAGCACCAGAACCCCTGGCCCCCAGCGCTCACAAAACCCCCAGCTCAGCTACGACGCCGCCTCCCTCCACGCACTCAACCCTGGACGAACTACCACCTGCCACCAAGCCAGGCCGAAACGCACCCATGGACCCTTCGCCTGTCACACATGCAAGCATACCTTCCACTGCGACTGCAATCCGTCCACCAGCCCACGTTCCAACAACCACCTCAAGTGCATCCTCACCAACGCACGCTCAGTCCACAAGCACGCCATCGAACTATGGGACCTCCTGGACTCTACCGCACCAGATGTCGCCTTCATCACTGAGACCTGGATGAACGCCTCATCGGCCCCCAAGATCGCCCTAGCCATCACTGACAGATACAAGATCACCAGGAAAGACCGCACCAACCAAATCGGAGGAGGAATCGCCATCATCTACAAGAGCTCCATCAACGTCACTACCTCCACCGAAGACACCCTCCTCGCCACTGAACACATGCACTTCCAGATCCACACCGACCCCAGTACGACCCTCAGAGGAACCCTCGTCTACAGGCCCCCTGGCCCACGCGCCCTATTCAGCGAATCCATCACAGACTTCATCTCCCCGCACGCCCTAGCCTCGCCAGACTACATCCTCCTCGGAGACCTGAACTTCCACCTGGAGAAGAACAACGACCCCAACACCACCACCCTGCTCGACAACCTCGCCAACCTCGGACTCAAGCAACTGGTGAACACCCCCACCCACACTGCTGGACACACGCTCAACCACATCTTCTCCGCCAGCAACCACGTATCCTTCAGCCACTCCTCCGAGATACACTGGACCGACCACAGATGTGTCCACTTCACCTTCAGACGCAAGACCCACCACCTTCGCACACAACCTATCTCCCGCAGACCCTGGAACAAAACCTCCACAGAACAGCTACTCTCCACTCTCAACCATAACCAACCTGCCATCACCTCCGACGCCAACAACGCAGCCCTCAAATACACAAAGTGGATCACCAACTGCGCTGATAACCTCGCCCCCCTCAGACGCCTCCCAAGACAAACCAGCATCAGGAAACCTCCTTGGTTCACAGACGCCCTCAAAGAATCCAAGAAAACCTGCCGTACCCTTGAAAAAACCTGGCGCAAAGAACATACCGCAGAAAATAGGTCAGCCCTCAAAACCGCCACCCGGGAACACCACCAGCTGATCCGCTCCACCAAAAGAGCATCCTTCAAAGAGAGACTGGACAAGAACACTCACAACAGCAAAGAACTCTTCAACATCGTCAAAGAGCTCTGCAATCCCAACGCCAGCTCCAACTCCATCACGCCCTCACAAGAACTCTGCAACTCCCTCGCTACCTTCTTCCATCGAAAGATCACTGACCTACACAACAGCTTCGGACCACAGACCTCGCCGACCACCACGGAACTCGCAGCCCCAACCATCACCCTCAACGCCTGAACACCCATCAGCGCCGAAGAGACTAGAACAACCATGAACACCATCCACTCCGGCGCCACCTCGGACCCGTGCCCACATTACATCTTCAACAAAGCCGACACCAGCATCGCCGCCAATCTCCAGAGCATCATCAACAGCTCGTTTGCATCTGCCACCTTCCCCGAGAGCTGGAAACACGCGGAAGTCAACGCTCTCCTGAAGAAACCTACGGCGGACCCCAACGACCTGAAGAACTTCCGCCCCATCTCACTCCTCCCCTTCCCGGCCAAGGTCATCGAGAAGGCCGTCAACAAGCAACTGACCAACTTCCTCGAAGACAACAACCTGCTCGACCCCTCCCAGTCCGGCTTTAGGGCCAACCACAGCACGGAAACCGCCCTCATCGCAGTCACCGACGACATCCGAACCCTACTAGACAACGAAGAAACAACCGCCCTCATCCTCCTCGACCTCTCGGCTGCCTTCGACACCGTCTGCCACCGCACCCTAATAACCCACCTCCGCTCCACCGGTATTCAAGGACAGGCCCTGGACTGGATCATCTCTTTTCTCTCGGACCGATCCCAAAGAGTCTACCTCCCGCCCTTCCACTTGGAACCCACCGAGATCATCTGCGGCATCCCACAAGGCTCCTCGCTCAGCCCTACTCTCTTCAATGTCTACATGAGCCCCCTCGCCGACATCGCTCGCAAACACAATATCAACATCTCCTACGCCGACGACACCCAGCTGATTCTCTCCCTCACTAAAGACCCAGCCACCGCCAAAGCCAACCTGCAGGATGGAATGAAAGACGTCGCAGAATGGATGAAGCTCAGCCGCCTGAAGCTGAGCTCAGACAAGACGAAGTCCTCATCCTCGGAAACTCCCCGTCCACCTGGGACGACTCCTGGTGGCCCACGGCCCTGGGCACCGCACCGACCCCTTCAGACCACGCACACAACCTCCGATTCATCCTGGACCCCCTTCTCACCATGACCAAGCAAGTCAACGCCGTCTCGTCCTCTTGCTTCCACACACTTCGCATGCTACGAAAGATCTTCCGCTGGATCCCTGCCGACACCAGAAAAACTGTGACCCACGCCCTCGTCACAAGTTGCCTGAACTACAGAAACACCCTATACGCAGGAACCACCGCAAAACTTCAGAAACGTCTTCAGCGCATACAAAACGCCTCTGCACGCCTCATCCTCAACGTACCCCGTCACAGCCACATCTCCGCCCACCTGAATCACCTGCACTGGCTACCCGTCTACAAAAGGATCACCTTCAGGCTCCTCACCCACGCACACAAAGCCCTTCACAACAAGGGCCCCGAATACCTCAACAGTCGCCTCGCCTTCTACACGCCCACCCGTCAACTTCGCTCTACCAGCCTCGCTCTTGCCGCCGTCCCTCGCATCCGCCGAACCAACTCTGGAGGGAAATCCTTCTCCCACCTGGCAGCCAAGATGTGGAATTCCTTCCCTGCCCACCTCAGGACTACCCAGGACCACCTCGCCTTCCGGAAGCGTCTCAAAACCTGGCTCTTCGAGCAGCAGTGACCCCCCAGCGCCTTGAGACCCTCAAGGGTGAGTATTGCGCTCTATAAATACCATGATTTATTGATTGATTGATGTGACATATGTATTGTGAAGTCCCCATGTTCTATTAGAATGTGGAAGAGTTGGTGGTCGCCTGATAACGAGCTCCTTCGCTGCAGTCTGTTATGTACTAATAAGCTCAAGATTTCTACATACATCGCGTGGGAGATTTTACTAGAAGTATACTGGCAACGAGCTTCTCACAGAGACTGCAGTTTTTGAACCCACGCTAGTGCATGCTATACACACACTGACCATCTTTTGTGGATGCTGTTACAAAGTTAAGCAGAGGCAGGAAGACATTGTATCAATCATTCAATTCATCACTGCTCAGGAAGACCGTTGGGCTGTATCCTGAGTCAAGGTGAAATTTCATTACATGCAAACTCTCCTGACGATACAATGGGAGGAACCATGACAAAAGTAGCAGCTCCATTGTTTGTTAATAGGGATTTTGTTATTTCAGAATCCTTGTCTGAAGGTGGGTTTTTTCTTGTGTTGTGCTTCTCAATCCACATACAGGCAAGGTCCAGTTTATGTATATTTTCATTATACTGACAAGTACCATCGCAACAGTCAAGTTCAAGAGTATTTAAACATCAGTTTTACTGTTTATCCATGACACTTCAAAAATAAACACACAGGATATAAAACATAGGGTGGCTTAAAAAGTTCCTACAGACCCTGTCACTTCATTTCCGTCGTGCATACCAGTGACGTGCACACCTGCCTAAGTGTAATTGGAACATTTTATAATATATGTACATTGATGATATGCACACAAGATACGGTAACAAGTACATTTCAAACTATACATGAAGAATGCACGTTAATCTGAATTTCTGTAAAACAGCATATTCCCTATTGAGTGCATACAGTAACCCATAAATCGGTGATATGCACACCAGTTATTATGGGGTTCCAACACATAGAAATTATTCAGTGAAACACACACAGTAAACTGTGGATATTTCACAGTACTTATTCTAAAACCATCAGTATTAGTATATTATCTCTCATTTATTAGTACACTGTTTTAATAGTTTTTTGTTAGTATTCTCTATTGTTGAAAATGCAGTATGTACCAGCTCCACCACAGTTTTTGGAAACTCCAGGTAACCCACCTATTTCATGGAGGAATTGATATAATGTATTTGAAATGTATTTGGGGGCTATTGGAGAATTACGTTTTTGTCCAGAGAGAAAAAAGATATTATTAGTACATTTGTTAGGCTTTGAAGAGAGGCCCGTATTTAAACATCTTCCACCACTAGTACTTAATGAAGGTGAAGAGGCTGATGAGTATGAAGAAACAGACAAAAAATTAATGTTGCGGTTTGATGTTAAACCCAGGCTTGTTGCAATCACACACAAGTTTTTTTACAAGGGAACAGAGTGGTGAAGATGTTGACATATACTTCAGTACTCAGGAAATTGGTTGCAGATTGCCAGTTTGATATGCTTACTGATCAATTAGTCAGAGATCAGTATACTTCCAAGTGCACGTCTAAGTCTAGTCAACAAAAACGTCTTTCGATGGGAAATCCTTCTCTTAAAGAGACCATAAGAACAGCTAAAAGCATTGAGACCTCAAAACTTTCTGCAAAATAATTAGAGAACAACTCACCTGAAACCATAAATGTTGTAAAATCTAAGCAAGACAAGTCCATTAAAGTGACACGTGGCAACAGTGGTTAATTTGTTCAAACAGACACACATATGTTTTAGGTGTGGGAATCCCAGCCACTATAGAAGTAACAAACCATGTCCGGCTAAGATTGTGAGGTGCAGAATATGTGACAAAATTGGCCATTTTGATAAGAACTGCCAAAGTGGTAGACACAGTGGTTCTCAACTCAAAAATGATAATTCAAATACTAAAATGGCTGGTGTTGCAAATGTTTCTGAGGCTGAATGTGTGGAAATGAATAAGATTCAAGATGACATTAGAGATATGGTTATTACTGATAGTTCAGTGGTAAGTGGCGATCCTGCTATGTGTTTATATCCCTATGTTGATATAGGCATTGGTGACAAATGTATTAAGTTATTGGTGGATTCCGGAGGTAGGATCACGATGATTACTGAAGAACTGTTTAGGGAAATATGGGGAAATAAATGCCTAGAACCACCAAATAGATCTCCAGTTCCATACAAAGGTTGCCAAATAGAACATGCTGGATTTGTTGAGGTCATACTAGAACTGAAAGGCAGGTAAATCCTTGGGAAAGTCTATGTTGTGAATAGTGTATTTTGGGATAGTTTCATCAAGGGTTGTTCAAAATGGTTGTAAGACCAGGCACTTAGGATCAAGTGTGTGTAGTTGGAAAAAATGATTTGACTGAAGAGTCAGTGAAAACATTTCCATCTGTATTTTCTAAAGAATTAGACACCATTAAGGGATTCACACACCAAATCAAAATTAAAGAAGGAGCTATACCAGCCAAACATCAATTATGTAGTGTGCCTTTCAGCTTGAGAGAGAAACTGGAGAAAGAACTTACTAAGCTGTGTGATGAGGGAATCCTAGAACCTGCTGAGTCCTCTTTATGGCTGTCGCCTTTGGTTGTTCCACAAAACAAAAATTGTGATTTAAGGGTATGTGTGGACCTTTGTAGTCTCAATAAACATATTTGGATAGAGTCTCAACCACTTTTGAAGATCTCTGGACTATTAACACTCATAGGTGTTTCAAAATGGTTTTCAAAATGAGATTTGGAACAGCCTGTCATCAGGTTGTGTTAGATCCCTCTTCCAGACATTTCACAGCATTCGTATCACCACTTTGCACCTTTTAATACTGCAGCATGCTATTTGGCTTAGCACTGGCTGCTGCCGTTTTCCAGAGAGTAATGTTTCAGATGCTCAGGAAGGTGAAAGGAGTGGTCATTTTTCAGGATGATGTATTGATTTACGGAGCCACTAGAGATGAGAATGACAACATTTTGAATGAAGTACTAAACATTATGCAAGAAAAAGGTATGGTGTTGAAGGTTGAAAAATGTACATTTCTTAGGGATAAGGTGGAATACTTAGGGCATGTTGTATCTGAACAAGGAATTGAACCATGAAGCGGATTAGGCAAAGCTATTGTTGATGCTTCGCCGTCGATTTACAAAACAGGCCTTAAATCGTTTATTGGATTGTGTGAATTTTATTCACAATTTCTACCCGATTATGCTTCTAAAGTCAAACCATTAACTAAATTTGTTAAGGAAAAACACTACATTTGAGTGGGGCAAAACCTGTCAGGAAATGTTTGATTGAATTAAATCTCAATTAGCTGGTTCAAGGATTTTGAAACAATTTGACCCAGAATTACTATGCACGATCACAGTTGATGCTAGCACTTTTGGGTTAGAAGCCATTCTTACCCAAGTGAAAGATGGGGTGAAACACACATTAGGGTATGCCTCAAGAGTATTGAGAGGGGCAGGAATAAATTTTTCTGTAATTTAAAAGGATCTGTTAGCCCATTGGTGAGCTATCAGGAAATTACAACCCTACGTATGGAGCAACAAGTTTACTCTACATACTGATCACAGACCTTTAGTTTCCATGTTATCAGGAGAGAAGATCAAGGATCATACCTCCAGCATTTCAGTATGATTTTGAGATTTAGTATCTTCCTGGTAAGAGGAATATCAGAGCAGACTACTTCGTCAAGGTTTCCTGTGGAAGAAGTTGATACAGATATGTGTGATGAAAATGAGCATGACAAATGTTTTACAGCAGCCATCGATATTGAGGATGTGCGCAATTAGTGAAAGTGAATGGAAGGAAGAAGTTAACAAATAGGTGGCTATGGTTCAGATAATGGATTTTGTGAAGAAGGGGTGGTCTAAAGTAAGAAATGTGCCGTTCCAATTTCAGAAGTATGTGACATTGTCCTCTAAATTATCTGTAGAAAATGGTATTTTAATGTGAAGTTGAAAATTGGTAGCCCACCCTGATTGTTTACTTGAAAAAATTATATGTGGGGCACATGAGGGACATTTAGGTAAAACCCTTACCAAGCACAGGATTAGATAAACATTTTGGAGGCCCAGTATAGACAAACACATTGTTGAACATATTGGGGATTGTGCATTGTGCAGTGGATGTGACAATAGTTTCAAGACTAAGAGACCTCCTTTACAGCCTATTGAGTTGCCCTCCAAACTATGGGAGAAAGTAGGTGTTGATTTTGTTGGTTCCCTCAATGCTCTCCCATCATCCTCTAGATTTGCAATAGTGCTAATGGAGTACTACTCAAAATAGCCTGAGATTCGGTTCATAGGTGACCCAACGTCCAAAAATGTCATAGATTTTTTTTAAAGATGTATTTTTATGAGAAGACTTCCTATCTTTTCTTGTGTATGATAATGGAGTACAATTTGTGAGGGACGAACCTAAAAAGATTCCTAAACCAGGGTGATATCTAATACTTAAAGAGTTCACTTTACCACCCAGAAACGAACGTGTTAGTAGAGCATGTGAACCATGTCCTGGGAAATTGTGTTCAATGGGCAATTGCTGGTAAGTGTATCCTTCAAAATGCAATACGATCTGTGGTGTGGTTCTACTGCACAACCTCACACTCGTCCACTAAGGTCTCCCCTTTTGAACTTTTGAGAGGTGGGAAACCTTCAATCAAAGTATATCTGGGGTGAATGTCAAAGTGGGTAGGACAGGTCTGTAAGACAGAATGTTGAAATGGTTCAAGACAATCAATAGAAGTACTTTGATTCCAGAAAGCGTATTTGTTCCCAGTTCTTCAAAGTGGGGGATAAAATATGCATCAAAATTCCAGGTCATACAAAGAAAGGTCATACGAAATATACTTATCCCCTGGTTATTAACAAAGTCTGTGGGAATGCTGTCAGAGTTAATACGCAGAATTGGTGGAATGTAGGAAAAGTGGTAAAAGCCAATAGTAACAATGCTTTTACTAATAATTTTAAAGGTGGTCCAAGTGGAAGTGGTGAGAGTAGTCAGTTGACTAGTTCTAGATCTACAAAAGAACTTAAGGTGAATAATCTTACAACTAAATCTAGAATGCTGCCAGAAGTTGTAGGTCGTATAAGTGTTCATCAGAGGAGAATGCTTTCCATACCATATATGTACCAATTAGGTATTTTTAATGCTTTCTATATCATATATGTACCAAGTAGGTATTTCTCTTGTTGAATATTAACACCATGTGATTTTTGTGTGATTAGGTTCATATATGTTTGCCAAGATGTTTTTTTCGTGTTCTCATTTGTATATAGCTGCCTATGATTAAGTATGTTTGTTTATTCATTATCAGTTTAATTTAATCTCTGAAGCGTTTTTGTAATTTACCTATGTGCTATATGTTAAAGCTATGCTAATGGTTCCCAATTGCTATTCTTCTTATTTAATATTATAAGACAATTATGTTACTTTTTGTTAGAGAGGAAAAGGATAATGTAGTGTTCTAGACAACTCTAAACTACAGATTATACAGTGCTATTGATTTCACATCATATGTATTGTGAGATCACCATGTTCTATTAGAATGCGGACTAGGGTTTGAATAGTAACAGTGTGGGGGACAGATAGTTGGTTGTCGCCTGATAACGAGCTCCTACGGTCTCTGTTATGTACTAATAAACTCAAGATTTCTTCATATATTGCATGAGAGATTTTACTACACTATGCTTTTAGTGGGAGAAGCTTTCCTTCAAACATAGCTTCTCCATTCAGCAAATAGTCTGCTGCTGCTTCAAAACAATGTTCTTCGTGCAATGCAACACAGTCATGATCTAGGAGCTGGAGTAATAACATCCAATGACCAATAACACAGTGATTAGAAAGAGATACTCCTCGGAGCTTCTCTAACACGTGTTTGACACGGTCTCAAAGCAATGGGTTAAGAGGAGGGGACAAGCACTCCAGTGACTGAAGGGGGCAGTCTCTAAGCCCAGTCTCGGTATATTGTATACAAATGGTAATAAAGACAGTAAAAGTTGTCAAGTCATACCTAAAAATAATAGTGTTTTTCTGCCAAATCAATAGCTGTGGATGGAGGGTGTGACAGAAAATACAAAGCCCAATGCATGTACACAGAAGGATTTTTATGTTTTCAGAAATATGCAGCATCCAAACCTAGCAACAACTGCTGCGCAGAGAGCAAATAAAGCAATGTAGAAAAGTCCAATCTAATGTCAGACTGCTCCACGAAAGTAGTATGGCCAGTTTTCAGAAAAGGAGGTCTTCCTTAAACTCTTGCAGCAGCCTAGTAAGAGACCACAGCTGTAATGGGTCTCTGACAATGCTCACTTTTATCATGCATGGTACAAGTCAATAAGCCTTTTGAAAAACTCAGAGATACCGATCAAACAGTTAATGTAGCAACTTCAATATATAGATTCTGAACTTTAACAGTTAGTTGTAATTACTAAACAGGCTCAAAACATGGAAAACACACGAATTGTTTTGAAAGACTTGGCACAATATCACGGGGTTACGGTGTGTGCAGCTAGTCTGTCTTTACATGCCCTGTAAACCTCAGCCCTGGTTTGGAATAGAAGACAAATGAAAAACCCTGGCCCTGCTGATGAGAGTAGGTGTTTGTAATCCGAAGAGACTATGGATAATGAGTATTGGGTTGCTACAGTGATGAGCGTGATCTTACTCTTGTGAATGACTATTATATGCCACCTACGAGACCACATTCCAAAGATCACAATTAGTTTAAAGCTTGCATGCTGAAATACAATTTTTTCGGCTTTACAACTAGGATGTAAGGAGATGTGCTTACTGAATATGTAGCGCATCTAGAAGCACTTTAAAACTGTGACTAAAGGTCCGCCTACGGTACATAACAAGCATACAATATATTAAAGAGAGTATTTAGGACATGTAAGCAACACTCCTACGGATAATATATTGGAGTGGGAGCCTCATTAACACGAAGTTCGTGTCTTCCCGCTTTATGCAATTTTTCCTTTTCCTTAGCGTCACTTAAATTACTTTCCATTCTAGGCTTGCCCTTCTTTGGAAACAACTCTGGGTTTTTTCTAGTCAGCCAGGTGACGCCAGACGCCAGTCAGTGCAGCGGTGCTGTGAGTAGCACGGAGCAGGCTCCATGCTCCATTCCTCTCCCAGGACGGCACTGAGGTCACTTACTGGACACTGGATGCATTGCATTACACTGTACATATGAATTGGCCATTGGTTATCACTGTGCACTGGATGCAAATTAGAGGCAAAAGCTGTAAGAGTGGGAGTGGCAGTGCGTGGCAGGCCGCGGTTTTAGTAACTTTGATGTTTTGTGGCTTTGCCTCTGGCAGTATCCCACCCCCAGATATGATACTTTGAGACTTTGAAAGAGACTTGTATGAGACTTGCAAGTGGGCCCTAAGGAGGAGAGGCCCTCGACAAAATTTCGCCAATAACGCCTAAACCATTTTCTATTGGCATCATTCTCTGGCTCATCTGGTCTTAGTTTCAACCTTGGTAGATGCAGAGTTCTTGTTGGAGCACCTAAGGTGCCTGA
The DNA here is from genome assembly GCF_031143425.1 of Pleurodeles waltl. Classification (NCBI taxonomy): domain Eukaryota; kingdom Metazoa; phylum Chordata; class Amphibia; order Caudata; family Salamandridae; genus Pleurodeles; species Pleurodeles waltl. The sequence continues at coordinate 1,196,837,696 of NC_090444.1, forward strand.
AGAGGGTCAAGGAAAACCAAAGAGCAAATAGGGGGCAAATAGGGGAGCAGTGGTTTAGTGTCTGCTGCATTGTGGTTGAGCCCTGTTATGCGGAAGCAGCCTTCCTAAGTCAGAGGGCGGCGCACTGCCCATGGTTGCTTACCCTCCCCCCCCTGTTTTCCCATTACCCTTTATATCCTTATACCCTGACCAGGGGGTCCTGCCCACATCTTTCTGGTGCGCTGCCCAGGCACGTGGCAAGAAATCCTCAGGGCTGACCCAGAGGATGCTTAAGTATTGCTTAAATGATGCACAGGTGATCGTGGCAATTGCTGTTGGATCCATTCATCCTTTCTTGAGCAACAGAAAAATGACAGAGAGGAAATCACGATCTGGCCATTTAATTGGTGACTCCAATTATCCATTGAGATAAAAAAAAAAAAAAAATTGTCGTAGACATTAACAACTGTCTTATTTGAAGTCTTATCCTCACAATATGAGTTTCTTATACTCAAATACCAAAGAGGGAGAAGGAATGACGAAGCGCATGGAAAGAGGCTGAGCTGTTGCACTTGTTTTGGACTCTCTTCCTTCACAAAGTCTTGATATGGGTGAGGGAATTCAAACCGCTCACAATTGTCCAGCAATGTTGAATTCTGACCAACAGTGCATCTATTTGCTTGTCATTCCACTTGATAAATACTTGCCCTGAATTCATCCCCGAAACTGGCTTGCTACAGAAACTAGAACTCGCTTAAAGAGGGGGCTCGGTGGAATCATCAGTTTGTTTGCATGATCAAGAAGCTTATCCAGATCTTTGAAATTGGCTGGCTGGGGAAGCTCGTTTGAAGCCCATGCCGAGAGCCCACTTATGTCTGAATACTACACCTTGCCTAATGTTGTCATCATAAAATGACAAAAATGTACAGAGGGAAGCATGCCTGAAATCACTTACCATTCTGGAGGGGGCAAATTGGGTCAGGCTTCGCAGTGTCTACCCAGCAGTCCCTCTCTGCCAACACTATATTGTAGTACTCTCTCTTTAGGGTATTCCTAGGTTTTGGTGAATTCTTCATATGCATTGAAACCTATGAATTCCATGAATGCACTAAATTGTGATTCCAAGGTGTTTGAAGGTCCACATGAAATCGTACAGCAGTCTGACAAAAATGGGTCTGGTGACGGGAAGGTTTCATCTGAAATTATGTTCAGCATTGAGGAAGTTTTGTCATCTATTTTATCCCTCCTAGAAAGATCTGTCTCCAGTCTTGATCATGTGCTGGATGTGTTGTCCTCTATACTTTTAGGGGTTCAACACGTTACTACCTCAGGTGGGAGCAATATGAAAGGCCAAAGGGCAAAAGAGTTGAACGTGCAGGCTATTCAAATTAGTAGCACTTGTAGCGTGGAGTATAATGGGGGTGTTGAACAAATAGGGCACGCAAGTGGGTAACCCCGGCGAAGGGGGTGGGGGAGTTATTTCTTCCTAAAGAAGTTAGTGGAGTAACAACTAAAAATCAAGACTACAATATTGTGCATTTGTTAGAATATATTTTTCAGGGGCATAATAAGGAAGAACTAATGGAGCAGCAGATGGAAACAGTAGCCCCCTGTGGTGGTGTTCAATCCCCTACCCTTCCATTGATGCTGCCCCTACACCATCTTCTGCTAACGGGACTACCCTGGAGGAACTGATTCATCCAGCGGAGACCAGAGTAAAATCGCTAAAGGGAAAAAGAAAAAAGAAATGGCACATCATGAAATGTATGTCAAGGAACGTTAAAGTTTGCAGGTTTTCCAATTGAGCCTAAACCTTTGGAGTCTCTTGGAAACCCAGACTGGTTAAACAACACCTTCTCCAACTCGAGCTCTGTGCCCTGTGGACTAGGAATCCCTGTGTAGCCTGTATCCAGTACTGGCCTAGAAGGACCTGGTATAAATATTTCCCGCTAGGAATTGGGGTCTGTATTCTCTAAAGGGGAGCCTGCCACTGAGATTAAAGAAGTCATAAATAAGTCATTGAAAGCTTATGAGAGTGGGGTGGTTGGTGGCAATGAATGCCCTTGTGCCAGTATAACTTGCAGGACCTCCTCAGCAGCAAGAGAGGATTTAGTGTTGCAAGCTCAGATAGGTTTTCAGGGGGTTTTGCCCAACTGAAGCAATCAAATGGCCACTAGACCTCTCAATAGTGAGGCACAACCTTTTTTTCCACAATTCCCAAAGTCCTCCGCTGGTCATGAGTCAATAGTTAATACATCTATGGGGGGTGAGGAAGGTTTTAGTCCAAGTTCTAACGTGTTGAATTTTGTATCTCTGTCTGATGGGGAATTTGGTCCTAGGAACAGACAATTCATTTTGCACTTGCTGTGGGAAATTGAGGCTCTGCGATTGATTACAACTAATGATATTGATATAATGCGCTTTAATTCATCTGCTACTCTCCTGTGTTCAAGGGTAACATTCTACTCTAGGATCGTGGTATCACTGATCTCTATAAAATGCTGGTCACTTTGGAAGAGAGATATTGGGTGTTATCTGTTTTGAATTGCGTAGAGTTAAAATATGATCACTCCATGCGGAAGTATCAGAATGTAGTTCAGGATGTACGATTTATGGGATCTCTTAGCTTGAAAGATGTAACCATCTCTTTAGGGAACAACACAGACAGGAGAGTAATAAGCACTGTGGGAAAGGAGACTTAGTGCCAGGACCCCTTGTAGGATAGATGAGTCCTCCTCTTGGAACTGGGTAGCCTGCTCATTGAAAGAAGATAGAATGAATGCTAAGCTCCCGGTATTAGAGAACTAGCCCACTGGGAAAATTAGACTCCTGGAAAATGGCAGGCTTAAGGTATTCTAATGTAGTGTTGAATTTTATAGCGCCTTATGCAGTCAATTATATATTTGCAGGAAACCGGTTTGTACTGATTTTACAGTTGAGAAGTACTTTGTGTACTTCTGTGGAGCAACTCCTTCCGCTAAAGGTCATGCAATTGGGGGAATTGCAATTTAGCTTCAAAACAATTTTAACTGGAATCCAAAGGTATTCTTTGCACCCCTCTAATCTATGCCTTTGTTTAAAGTTGCAAGTTACTAATGGAGTGGTGGGTTGTCATCCTTTTTGCTTGCAAATGTCTGCATTCCCCCTGGTAAGGCAAAAAATTAGTTTGTAAACTCTATGCCTTCCTTTGTGTTCAACATAAGCAATATGGAGGAATGTCCTTTAATAATAATTGTTGGTGATTTGAATGCTAAGGTTTCTAACTCAGCATGTACGACTTTTAGGGATTCTGAAATGGGCGAGGCCTGGGGTACTCTTGATGCGGTCTTTCCAGAAAAGATTAAATCGATAGGAGGGGAATTTGTTTTGTTTGGTTGTTTTAAAAGCTTGAGATCCAGCAAATTTGTCTTTTTTTAGATCGTCAGGGCCCTGAGGATTTCCCAGCTTCTTTCATGTTTTATTATTCTAGAGTCCTTAACTGATTATATGGTGGTGTCCTGTTAAGTTTTTAATGCTAGCACTGAAATGCATTTTGTGCGGACTGATTTGAGTGATCATGGTATCCTCACTGCGTCTGTTGACTTAAATTTCATGGCTCTTGATGACTGGAATCTAAAGCAAATTTCTGTAGAAAATAATAAAGCTAATGGGCGCACTTTTTGGTCTTATGCTAAACTGAAGCTCCTAGGCCAGAATCTGGAATCCACATGTTCACTTCAACCGGTCTTCTCTTCTTGTAATCCGATCTCCTGGTTTCAAGAACAGATGGCACTCTTTCAAACTCTGAGGGTAAATAAAGTGTTAATCACCTTAAGCCTGATCTGAGGTCAGGCTGTTAAAAAGGTAAATCAAAAAATAAATTGTCTTGTGAAGGAAGAACTTAAAGCTTGCCCAGACCTGTAGACAAAGATTAATTACCTTAAGCGGGTCACAACGAGACTAAAGGCAGCGTTGCGTAGAAGGAAGGAAAACAAGAAGTGGATTAGCTCAAGGGAAGCAGCAGTCTCATGTAATTCTCATAAATATGGGGCTTTTATAGCTAGATACTATGTCTCTAGAGTTATGACTCAGGCTATATCGATTTCAGGAGACGCCTGACGCCTGGGTGTCATATATCTCAGATTTGTATGTAAGTAATTCAAGTGTTTGTGATCATCCTGTTTTTAGAATTAAAACAGAAACTCTGGAGTTATTCAGCCCACCTACCCGAAAGAAGATTGAAGGATACATTTAAGGGGCTCGTACTTCAGTAGCTATGGGTCCTGATAAAATCTGGATAGTTCCAACAGATGGCTTTATGGGCTTCATTCCCATGTCCTCTATTTCAGCATTGTTATCTGTCGACGATATTCCAGCCACCTGGAATATACCCTTATATAAAACAGGTTCAAGGTCCTCTCTGGCCAGTTACAGACAAATTGCTCTTTTGGGTGTGACTGGTAAATTATTTTACCCTTTTATAAAACAGGTTCAAAGTCCTCTCTGGCCAGTTACAGACAAATTGCTCTTTTGGGTGTGACTGGTAAATTATTTGCTAAAAGTCTGCTTTCTCATCTCTAAGACTGGGCATTTGGGAATAACCTTAATCCATCTGAACAGGTGAGCTTTCAAAAGAATTGCGGAATCCTTTATAATATTACTGCTCTTCAGACACCGATAGAAAAGTACCCCAAGAGTAGAGGTATGTCACTGTATTCTGCCTTTATTGATTTTTCCACAGCGTTTGATGGCGTAGACCGGGCGACACTGCAGAGAAAATTATCTGCGCTAGGAATCCTGGCTCACCTTCTTAAGCTAATTTTTGCTTTGCACTCTTCGAATAGGGATAGGGGGGTTATCCAGGAGAGTGGCTTAAAGCAGAGGTGCTTGTTAGCACTGCTGCTTTTCCCCCCTCTATACTCATGATCTGCCTAGTGCAGTTGATTCTATAGAGATCCTCCTACACTTGGGCTGATGCGAGTTGGCTACCTCCTTTACGCGGACGATGTTATCTTGTTGGATCTAACATCAATGGGTCTTCAAAGACGGCTTGTGGTTTTGAAAAATACACTAAGGAGCATTTTCTAAAGATAAATATTGCTAAGAGCAAAGTTATGGTTTTTAAAACTGGGAGAGTGAGACTAGAGAAAAAGTTAAGTAGACTTTGGCAAATTCTGGGATAAAAACAGTGCAGTTTTACACTTATCTTGGTAGAATTGTTTCTAGTAACTGTTGTAGTATTGCTCGTAGGAATGAATCACTGCAGAAGTAAAGAGCTGGCTCAGGCCTCTGCCATTCAAAGGCTGTATAAATACTGTGGGCAGGGGCACTTTTTGTCGTGCCGCGCGGTGCGGCGCGAGCCGAGAGCTCGACTCAAGCCTGGCGTTCGGCTCGGGCCGCACACCGCGTCTTGAAGACGTGGCGCGCCCCCAGCCTCTCCTGCGCTTATCGAGGCCCCAGACATAGCATGGGGCCTCGTTCTACTTTCTGCTCTCCACTATGCTGGGGTCTATGACCCCTCTTACCTGTCTTTTCGTTTCTTTTTTCTTTTTTCTTTTTCTTCTTTCCTGCAGTCTTTTGTTGTGCCTTTCTTTATGTCTTTTCCCCCTTCCCAGATTCCTGTTCTTTCCCAGCATTCCTTGTTCCCTATTCTCTATGGTTCCTGTTCTATTCTGTTCTATGTGTTGTTTCCCTGTCTAAGATGGTGTCCTTTTACTTCCTGTGGGTCACTTCCTGTTTTTTAGTATATAAGGGCTGTGTTTTCTTCTTTCTTTGCGCTGCAACACTTTCTGCTCAGTTAGTGTCTTCGCTCCTGATTTCCTCACCTTTTGGTTTTGGATTTCAGCATTCTGTGTTTCCTGACTTTTGCTCCTTTTGGATTCCTGTTTGTTTGTTCTTGTTTTTTCCAGGAATCTTCCTGTTTGGAGTTTTTTTTCCCCTTTTTCCAAGGGGTTTTTTCCTCTGGCGCTATTTTCTGAAGGGCACGGTCTGTTCTTGGCGTCTCCATTGCCTATAGCACCGTGGCTACCAGAAAGAGTCGCCCCTTTTTGGGCCAAAGTCGAACATTGAAGATCCACGCCACCAGATCTGCAAATTCCAGGCGCAAGCAGCACGTGAGTCGTGACAGATTGCAGCGCCTAACCATTCCGACGTCCTCAAACACCATGGATGACACAGTGGCGGCTGCTGCAGATCCGGAACAATCTCTTTTGACCACGATTCAGCAACAAGCTCAGGAATTGCAACAACTACGCAATGAAAATGCTGCGTTACGACAGGCTTTGGCTCTCCGCACCAGTGATGTTCCAACTATCTCCGCTTCTACCCCTTGTTTCTCTGGTGAACCAACCAAGCTTCGTGAGTTCCTGGATGCATTAACAGTGTACTTCGCCTTCCGACCTACCCAATTCTCCCACGACAGGACCAAGGTGGGTTATCTTATCAGTGCCTTATCCGGTCCAGCCTTGGCCTGGGCAACCCCGATGGTGTCCTCCAACGACCCTGTATTGTCGGACTATTCCACCTTTGTGAGTCGCTTCAAACAGATGTTTAGCCGTCCTGGATTGGAAGCCTCTGCTGAAGAAGTCCTGTGTGACATCCAACAAGGCTCGCAAGACGTCCTGCAATATATAACCCGTTTTCGTCAGCTGGCGGCAGAGACCACTTGGGTGGAACGTACTCTGGTAACTTTATTTCGTAGAGGACTCAAAGAAGAAATAAAGGATGAACTAGTACATTCTACCAGAGCGGAAGATCTTCGTGGCCTGATGGATCAAGCACTGTCCATCGAATATCGTCTGCAGGAACGGAGATCGGAAAAGAAAAGGAGTAGAGGGTTTTCCCAGCCAAGTAGCTCACGAGCTTGCCTGCAGCGTTCCGAGGAACCTCGCACTCCTGCTAGAGACATCGAAGGGGAACCCATGCAGGTGGATACTACCCTAGGTCCGCTCTCTGCTAGTGAACGAGAAGACAGACGCAAGAGAGGGTTGTGCCTGTACTGTGGTTCTGCTGGTCACATGCTTCGTACCTGTCCTGTACGTCCGCCCAGGCCTTCGGGAAACGCCACCTCCCGTCCTCTGTAAGAAGGGAGGGGACGGGATCTACAGCTATACCTTCCATCAGCTCCTTTAATGACAATACAACCGCCTTGTTAATTTTTCCTGTCCTGTTACAACTTCCTGACGGTCGTCAAGAAAAGACTATGGCATTACTAGATTGTGGTGCTAGTGGTATATACATGGACAAGACGTGGGCTGCTGCTCACCAAGTTCCTACACAAGCAAAAGAAGTACCCGAACAGGTACACACCGTGGATGGATCCTTGATATCCTCGGGTCCTGTAGACACCACTACCCTGATGTTAAGTCTACAGGTGGGAAACCATCAAGAACACATTTCCTTCGATCTTATCACGTCCCCCAACCATACCATCATTCTTGGAATTCCGTGGTTCATCAGACATAACCCGTATATAAATTGGGTAACCCGGACAGTTTCTTTGTCTTCGCAATTTTGTCATGAGAACTGTTTTACTTCCGACAAGTATTGGTCTCCGAAAAGATCCTTAGATACTGAAGGTGCCACTGGTATGTCCATTAATACGGTCCAAGGGGTCCCAGACCACTATTTGGAGTTTCAGGATGTTTTCCAAAGACCGTCGAAACCTGTGCTACCTCCACATCGAGAATATGATTGTGCTATTCCATTGGAACCCGGCAAAATTGTTCCTTTTGGGAGGATGTACTCTCTCACGGAACCCGAAAGGGAAGTTCTAAAAGAGTATCTGGACGAGAATATACAGAGTGGTCTTATTGTTCCATCGTCGTCTCCGGCTGGGGCTCCTCTCTTTTTTGTTCCCAAGAAGACAAAGGATCTTCGTCCTTGCCTGGATTTTCGAGGTCTGAATAAAATAACAATTAAAGATCGTTATCCTTTGCCTCTCATCAGGGACATACTAGAAGCTATCAGAGGGGCTCAACGTTTTACTAAATTAGATTTACGAGGAGCTTACCACCTTTTACGCATCAAAGAAGGCGACGAATGGAAGACAGCTTTCAGGACTCCATTTGGCCATTTTGAATATAGGGTTATGCCGTTTGGTCTCACTAACGCCCCGCAATCTTCCAGAGATTTATGGACTCAGTGTTTTCAGACCTTCTGAATCAGACAGTCGTGATCTACCTAGATGATATTCTTATTTATTCTAGAAATCCTGAGCTCCATTCTTCCCATGTGAAACAAGTTCTTCAAAGACTTCGTGCTCATCAACTATTTTGCAAACCAGAAAAATGTGAGTTCGACATGACGGAAGTCAAATATCTGGGCTATCATTTAAGTCCCACCGGCATAGCTATGGATCAAGAAAAGGTACAAGCTATCCTAGAGTGGCCTTCTCCTTCTTCCATAAAAGAAACACAATGTTTCCTAGGGTTAGCAAACTTCTATCGACCATTCATTCTAGACTTTGCCAGACTGACTAGCCACATAACTCACACCTTAAAAAAGGAAAATTTAAAGAAAGGGTTTGTCTGGACTGAGGCGGCTGAAGCAGCCTTTCAAGAATTAAAGAGAGCCTTCACCCAAGCCCCCATCTTGAGACATTCAGATACCACCAAACAATTTATAGTCGTAACTGATGCTTCTGAGAGAGCCATCGGAGCTGTCTTACTCCAACGACAAGAGGATGATGGTCTTGAACATCCTGTTTTCTACTTGTCTCATATCCTTTCCACAGCTGAACAACACTATTCTGTACTGGAAAGGGAATTATTGGCTCTAAAAACAGCCTGCCTTGAGTGGAGACAGTTTCTGATGGGTTCCAAGGAACCATTTGAGGTGAGGACAGACCACCGTAACCTACAATGTTTACGAAATTTTGTATGCCAGAATAGTCGTCAGGCCCGCTGGGCCTTTTTCTTCAGTCAGTACGATTTTTTCATCACATATATTCCTGGATCTCAAAACATTCTGGCTGATGCTCTGTCTCGCCGATATCCAGAGTGTACTCCTTCCTCATCTCAGTATCTTCTGGAACCCAGTAAGATCATTGGAGTGGCTCAGTCTTTCCTGGAAGAAGTACAACTGGAATACGCCAACCTATCGGACCACGACATAGAAGAACTAAGACCATTATTACATAAGAAACAAGGATATTTTTATTATCAAAACCTGATATTCCTCCCTACTAACAAGGTGCAAGAAAAGGCATTACAAATGTGCCATGATTCACCTGTGGCTGGTCATAGAGGCATCAAGGCCCACAAGAACTTCTTTCACGATTTTTCTGGTGGCCTACCTGGAAGCTGGATGTGGAAAGATACGTTCAGGCCTGTCCCATATGTGCCCAAATCAAGATACCCCATACCAGACCTGCAGGATTACTACAGCCTTTGCCTGTTCCACCGGCCCCATGGCATACCATCTCTACTGATTTTATGTGTTCACTCCCACCATCAGCAGGAAACCGGGTCATCATGGTCACTGTGGATTCTTTCACGAAGATGGCTCATTTCACTGCCCTGAAAAGGCTACCTACTTCTCAAGAACTAAGTCAAATATTCATTGATCATATCTTCCGTCTCCATGGACTTCCACATACCATAATATCTGATAGAGGACCCCAGTACATTTCCCGATTTTGGAGGCATTTTTGTAAAACACTAAATATTAATAGAGCCCTGTCTTCAGGGTTCCATCCTCAGACCAACGGCCAGACCGAGCGTCTGAACCAAGGACTTGAGCAATATCTTCGATGCTTTTGCAATTCTACCCAAAGTAACTGGAACACTTACCTCTCTATAGCTGAATTTTCCTACAATAACTCAGTCCATAGTGCCTCCAAGGTCACTCCCTTTTTCTGTTCTTATGGTTTTCATCCTACCTCTTTTCCTACTTCTCCACAATCCAACTCTCCTCTACCCGCTATTACCTATTTTTCCAAACGCCTTCTCCAAATCCATAGACTAATTCGATCTAATTTGTTACATACCAAGAGATATATGAAGAAGGCTGCAGACAAGAGACGTGCAACCAATCCAGACTATCATCCGCAAGATAAAGTCTGGCTCTCCTCCAAATTCCTACCCTCACGTCTTTCTCAAAATAAGTTCACACCTCGTTACTATGGGCCTTTCCGTATTCTTCAATTGGTCAATCCTGTCACTGTCCGTCTTCACTTACCTCATACATGGAAGATTCATCCGGTCTTTCATGTTTCTCAGCTTAAACCTTATGTGCCTGACCCTTACTCACGTCAGTTTCCTTGTCCACCTCCTGTACTTGTGGATGATGTTCCTGAATATGAAGTACAGGAAATTTGTGACTCTCGTCTTTTTCACAAACGCCTTCAGTATCTGATTCATTGGAAGGGTTATCCTCTCAGTGAATGCTCTTGGGAAGATGCTTCTTCCGTTCACGCACCTCTCCTGATTCAACGCTTTCACTGTTTATTTCCTCTCAAACCTGGACCTTCGGGAGGGGGACCTACTGTCGCGCCGCGCGGTGCGGCGCGAGCCGAGAGCTCGACTCAAGCCGGGCGTTCGGCTTGGGCCGCACACCGCGTCTTGAAGACGCGGCGCGCCCCCAGCCTCTCCTGCGCTTATCGAGGCCCCGTTCTACTTTCTGCTCTCCACTATGCTGGGGTCTATGACCCCTCTTACCTGTCTTTTCGTTTCTTTTTTCTTTTTTCTTTTTCTTCTTTCCTGCAGTCTTTTGTTGTGCCTTTCTTTATGTCTTTTCCCCCTTCCCAGATTCCTGTTCTTTCCCAGCATTCCTTGTTCCCTATTCTCTATGGTTCCTGTTCTATTCTGTTCTATGTGTTGTTTCCCTGTCTAAGATGGTGTCCTTTTACTTCCTGTGGGTCACTTCCTGTTTTTTAGTATATAAGGGCTGTGTTTTCTTCTTTCTTTGCGCTGCAACACTTTCTGCTCAGTTAGTGTCTTCGCTCCTGATTTCCTCACCTTTTGGTTCTGGATTTCAGCATTCTGTGTTTCCTGACTTTTGCTCCTTTTGGATTCCTGTTTGTTTGTTCTTGTTTTTTCCAGGAATCTTCCGGTTTGGAGTTTTTTTTCCCCTTTTTCCGAGGGGTTTTTTCCTCTGGTGCTATTTTCTGAAGGGCACGGTCTGTTCTTGGCGTCTCCATTGCCTACAGCACCGTGGCTACCAGAAAGAGTCGCCCCTTTTTGGGCCAAAGTCGAACATTGAAGATCCACGCCACCAGATCTGCAAATTCCAGGCGCAAGCAGCACGTGAGTCGTGACACTTTTCACATGTTTTATCAGTGTACAAGGGAGAAATTCCTCCTAACCTAAGTCACACTTGTGAAGTGATGAATGTTTAGTGTTGGGCTTTTTTTGAAAAAACAGAGAGGCATATTTGGCGCCAAATTTGAAATTTGAACTCCATGGCCTCCGACTAAGCTATTAGATTGGAATTTGGGTTGCCTTAAACTTTTGTGCTTACGTTGGCAGTGGCTCTAAGGTGGGCAAATTATATACTGAGCAGGGAAAGTGGCTGCGTGCAGCGTCGAAGCTTGAAATTTTTCAAACTTAGATGGAATAGTTATTTTTATACCACCTTTTTAAAAGCCTTGGACATTTTTCAACTTTCACAGGTTAAGGTCTTTCCTCTTCCAAAAGCTGTGTAGAAAAATCTGATAAAAAGGTTATTGTTCACATTGAGAAGGAGTACAGACATCTCACTCTGCAGTCAGACTGCAAGAAATGATATAATATTAGCAGGCTATCGATAAACAACCTCAACCATATCTCATATGTAATCTTCTGCATGGGGTACACAGACATAGCTTATCATTAAGGCTGAACCTACTTCCACTAAGTGAAATTACAGGAGCCTGGGAGTGTATGCCGAGGAAGGGGAGGTACTGTGAGCTTTGCCTCTCCCATGTTCAAAATTTGAATCTTGTTATTTTTGTCTGGCCAAAATTGTATTATGCACGACACTGTTTCCTGAAGTCCATTTTTCTTAAACATAATATAACTTCGGCCGCTGATGCTCAACTCTGTTAGTATGCTCCTCCCACTGAAATGGCTTATGCGAAAAATGTAAAAAAAATTAAATGCTTCTTGCATGTATTTTGAAAATGTCTGTGGGGTTGCCATACAGAAAATTCTGGTTGCAGTGACGAAATCGTTTTAGTGCTCTTGCATATAAGATGTTTCTGCTTTGACTGTTTTCCATTATTTTATAATCCTGCCCTTTGCACTTTCTATTGGATTATTGTATCCTGCAATTTTCACTTTTGTGAAAAGTTTAGTTTTGCCTCTTATGTTTTGTTTCATGAATTTTATATGGATTTGTGCAATTTGTACAATTACGATACGCACTATTGCGCACTTTGTGGAATGTTATCACTGTATGGACTTCTGATGTTTTATAGTTTTTGTTTAAGTGTACTACTACATGATTATTTTTATGTGGACCTCGGTCAAGTTCCAAAACATAAATAAAATTGTATTGATAATATATACCAAGGCTTTCACTGGGCATTCAAAAGCATTCTGCAGCCAACAATTCAAAACACAGTTTATTTAATTTAATTTGTGAATGGTCATACTAACACAGCACACCCTAAACAACCCCCACTTCACTACAATCAGCTCATCATGGCACCAAACCCAAATAATTTGGAAAGCTTCCCAAATTAACAGCATTGTCAGATACCACACCATCAAACACACTAAAAACAGACAGAATAGGATGGATGTAACCCTTCCTGACAAACATCATTATATGTCCTGGGTTGTAATGCATAAATAAACAAGCATTGTCAATGCAACGGGTCTCGCATTTGCTCGAGTTAGAGCTATAAGCGTTGTAAAGAAAAAATAAAACGCAGCGCGATGGCACTACGTAAAATGCAGCACGATGCGTGGAAAATAAACAGATAAAGTAGTCCGGACCCCAGACATTTTTTGTAGTTTACCGGTGCTGTGTAGGTGGGCTAAAGAACGGAAAAGGCATGACGTATGCATGCCTTTCACAAATGAAAGCAAGCGGATTTTAAAAGGCAAGCCCACGAACCAATGTAAGTGACTGACGTGGCATGGGCGTGGTTTGAAGCCCAAAGAAAGATTACAGAATGGACGAAGCGCTTTGCGCTCGCCCATAAAAATGTCAATACTCTGGCCAAGCATTGGACAATTGACCAAGCAATCCCCAACTGAGAGGAACAACTAATGTCCTTCAGAACACCGACCCACAGACATCCACAAGAGCACTCCAGATCAAACTAATTTCTCATTCTTACCAACTCAGGCAAACTAACTATATAAAAATGTACCACTGAAAAAACTCTTGGATGTCCGTACATTACCATACACCAACAAAACAACAGATACTATGAAATAATGGTTCCTCCAGTTCTAGAGACAGTCTTCCAGATCTGCACGAAAGGGGACCTAGATAACAAATGTGCCAAGATGCAATAACAATGGGAGTTAGCACTACACAATGTGAATAAAATAATGCAATGTAAGGAGGAGAACATTCAATAGTACGTCTAACTTAAAATGTACAACCCATCACCACAGAAGTCTCTGCTGGGCACAGCTTCCTTTGTTGCTTCCAGAGACCAGAATCCACCTCTTGAAAAAGGTTGACACTAACCTATGAGGACTCTAAGGGCTTTTGGCCTGTGGATGAATCAAACATTCTTAAAGTTCACCCGGTATTCTACTCGGAACCTTAGCATGAATCAGGCATATCAACAATGCCTACTGGTTATTAAGCTGTTGACCTTTTTTTGGCACAGAGGTATAATCAACAACAATGCACAGATCTGTTTGTGAATGACAACACTGTTGCCATTACAACGTGTCTTCCTTCCCTGTCGGACAGGAGTTGTCACCAGGTGCAGCATCAACTTCGTCTGTTTATGTTAATTTATACAAACCAGATTCCAATGGCTCCCTTTCCCCGTGAACAATGCTGACCAAATCAAAGCAGAAACACAGCAGTAAAGTGACAGAGCACGGCAGCTAGAAGGTGGGAGTCTGTGGTGTTATGATTCAGGGTCATTTGAGTGAGAAGGGTTGCAACCTAGATATAGAACTGAACTGATTCTCAAGTGAATATTAAGAGGCAGAGGCGATGATGGCAAGAAGAAAATTAGGAGAATTAACTTGAATAATAAACCTGGTTAATTCATAGATCAAAAGAAAGATAACTGAAGAAATAAGTAAGGGTGCATTTTTCCTCTGCCACGCCACCAGCAAAACAATAATTATTTAGTTAGATGTTCAGAACTAGTGGAGTATATTCTGGCACCTTGGATCTTCTGAAAACCGGAGCGAGACG